>NC_072427.2:161048181-161702500 GCF_028878055.3 Symphalangus syndactylus
AGTGGAAAAAGGAATATATTCAAATATAAACTACACAGTAGCATTCTGTGAAAATTCTTTATGTTCTGTGCATTCAACTAACAGAGTTGAACCTTACTTTTGATTGAGCCGTTCTGAAACACTCTTTCTGTAGAAACTGCAATTGGACATGCTAAGCGCTAAGAGACCTACATTGGGAAAAAGAATATCTTCAAATAAAAACTACACAGATGCATTCTGTGAAACTTATTTCTGATCTGTAAATTCAGTTAACAGAGATAAAACATATTTTTGATTGAGCAGTTATGAAACACTCTTTTTGTAGAAAATGCAAGTGGAGATTCGGAGCGCTAAGACGGTAATAGTGGAAAAAGGAATGTCTTCAAATATAAACTACACAGAATCATTCGGTGAAACTTCTTTCTGATCTGTGCATTCAGCTAACAGAGTTAAACCATACTTTGATTGAGCAGATCTGAACACTCTTTCTGTAGAAAATGCAACTGGACATGTGGAGCGCTAAGAGCGTAGTAGTGGAAAAAGGAATATATTCAAATATAAACTACACAGAAGCATTCTGTGAAACTTCCTTCTGATCTGAGCATTCAGCTAACAGAGTTAAACCATACTTTTGATTGAGCAGTTTTGAAACACTCTGTCTGTAGAAAATGCAACTGGATATTCGTAGCGCTATGTGGGTAATAGTGGAAAAAAAATATGTTCAAATATAAACTACACAGAAGCATTGTATGAAACTTCTTTCTGTTCTGTGCATTCAACTAACAGAGTTGAACCTTACTTTTGATTGAGCCGTTCTGAAACACTCTTTCTGTAGAAACTGCAATTGGACATTCTGAGCGCTAAGAGGCCTATATTGGGAAAAAGAATGTCTACAAATAAAAACTACACAGAAGAATTGTGTGAAACTTCTTTCTGTTCTGTTTGTTCAACTAAAAGCGTTGAACCTTAGTTTTGATTGAGCCGTTCTGAAACACTCTTTCTGTAGAAAATGCAAGTGGAGATTCGGAGCGCTAAGAGGGTAATAGTGGAAAATGGAATGTCTCCAAATATAAACTACACAGAATCATTCTGTGAAACTTCTTTCTGATCTGTGCATTCAGCTAACAGAGTTAAACCATACTTTTGATTGAGCAGATCTGAACACTCTTTCTGTAGAAAATGCCACTGGACATTTGGAGCGCTAAGAGAGTAGTAGTGGAAAAAGGAATATATTCAAATATAAACTACACAGAAGCATTCTGTGAAACTTCTTTCTGATCTGAGCATTCAGCTAACAGAGTTAAACCATACTTTTGATTGAGCAGTTTTGAAACACTCTGTCTGTAGAAAATGCAACTGGACATTCGTAGCGCTAAGTGGGTAATAGTGGAAAAAAGAATTTGTTCAAATATAAACTACACAGAAGCATTGTATGAAACTTCTTTCTGTTCTGTGCATTCAACTAACAGAGTTGAACCTTACTTTGGATTGAGCCTTTCTGAAACACTCTTTCTGTAGAAACTGCAATTGGACATTCTGAGCGCTAAGAGGCCTCTATTGGGAGAAATAATATCTTCAAATAAAAACTACACAGAAGCATTGTGTGAAACTTATTTCTGATATGTTCATTAAGCTAACAGAGTTAAACCATACTTTTGATTGCGCAGTTCTGAACACTCTTTCTGTAGAAAATGCAAGTGGAGATTCGGAGCGCTAAGAGGGTAATAGTGGATAAAGGAATGTCTCCAAATATAAACTACACAGAATCATTCTGTGAAACTTCTTTCTGATCTGTGCATTCAGCTAACAGAGATAACCATACATTTCATTGAGCAGATCTAAACACACTTTCTGTAGAAAATGCAACTGGACATTTGGAGCGCTAAGAGAGTAGTAGTGGAAAAAGGAATATATTCAAATATAAACTACACAGAAGCATTCTTTGAAACTTCTTTCTGATCTGAGCATTCAGCTAACAGAGTTAAACCATACTTTTGATTGAGCAGTTTTGAAACACTCTGTCTATAGAAAATGCAACTGGACATTCGTAGCGCTAAGTGGGTAATAGTGGAAAAAAGAATATGTTCAAATATAAACTACACAGAAGCATTGTATGAAACTTCTTTCTGTTCTGTGCATTCAACTAACAGAGTTGAACCTTACTTTGGATTGAGCCTTTCTGAAACACTCTTTCTGTAGAAACTGCAATTGGACATTCTGAGCGCTAAGAGGCCTCTATTGGGAAAAATAATATCTTCAAATAAAAACTACACAGAAGCATTGTGTGAAACTTATTTCTGATATGTTCATTAAGCTAACAGAGTTAAACCATACTTTTGATTGCGCAGTTCTGAACACTCTTTCTGTAGAAAATGCAAGTGGAGATTCGGAGCGCTAAGAGGGTAATAGTGGAAAAAGGAATGTCTCCAAATATAAACTACACAGAATCATTCTGTGAAACTTCTTTCTGATCTGTGCATTCAGCTAACAGAGATAACCATACATTTCATTGAGCAGATCTGAACACTCTTTCTGTAGAAAATGCAACTGGACATTTGGAGCGCTAAGAGAGTAGTAGTGGAAAAAGGAATATATTCAAATATAAACTACACAGAAGCATTCTTTGAAACTTCTTTCTGATCTGAGCATTCAGCTAACAGAGTTAAACCATACTTTTGATTGAGCAGTTTTGAAACACTCTGTCTGTAGAAAATGCAACTGGACATTCGTAGCGCTAAGTGGGTAATAGTGGAAAAAGAATATGTTCAAATATAAACTACACAGAAGCATTGTATGAAACTTCTTTCTGTTCTGTACATTCAACTAACAGAGTTGAACCTTAATTTGGATTGAGCTTTTCTGAAACACTCTTTCTGTAGAAACTGCAATTGGACATTCTGAGCGCTAAGAGGCCTCTATTGGGAAAAATAATATCTTCAAATAAAAACTTCACGGAAGCATTGTGTGAAACTTATTTCTGATATGTTCATTAAGCTAACAGAGTTAAATCATACTTTTGATTGCACAGTTCTGAACACTCTTTCTGTAGAAAATGCAAGTGGACATTCCGAGCGCTAAGAGGGTAATAGTGGAAAAAGGAATATATTCAAATATAAACTACACAGTAGCATTCTGTGAAAATTCTTTATGTTCTGTGCTTTCAACTAACAGAGTTGAACCTTACTTTTGATTGAGCCGTTCTGAAACACTCTTTCTGTAGAAACTGCAATTGGACATGCTAAGCGCTAAGAGGCCTACATTGGGAAAAAGAATATCTTCAAATAAAATCTACACAGATGCATTCTGTGAAACTTATTTTTGATCTGTAAATTCAGTTAACAGAGATAAAACATATTTTTGATTGAGCAGTTATGAAACACTCTTTTTGTAGAAAATGCAAGTGGAGATTCGGAGCGCTACGAGGGTAATAGTGGAAAAAGGAATGTCTTCAAATATAAACTACACAGAATCATTCGGTGAAACTTCTTTCTGATCTGTGCATTCAGCTAACAGAGTTAAACCATACTTTTGATTGAGCAGATCTGAACACTCTTTCTTTAGAAAATGCAACTGGACATTTGGAGCGCTAAGAGCGTAGTAGTGGAAAAAGGAATATATTCAAATATAAACTACACAGAAGCATTCTGTGAAACTTCTTTCTGATCTGAGCATTCAGCTAACCGAGTTAAACCATACTTTTGATTGAGCAGTTTTGAAACACTCTGTCTGTAGAAAATGCAACTGGACATTCGTAGCGCTAAGTGGGTAATAGTGGAAAAAAGAATATGTTCAAATATAAACTACACAGAAGCATTGTATGAAACTTCTTTCTGTTCCGTGCATTCAACTAACAGAGTTGAACCTTACTTTTGATTGAGCCGTTCTGAAACACTCTTTCTGTAGAAACCGCAATTGGACATTCTGAGCGCTAAGAGGCCTATATTGGGAAAAAGAATGTCTACAAATAAAAACTACACAGAAGAATTGTGTGAAACTTCTTTCTGTTCTGTTTGTTCAACTAAAAGATTTGAACCTTAGTTTTGATTGAGCCGTTCTGAAACACTCTTTCTGTAGAAAATGCAAGTGGAGATTCGGAGCGCTAAGAGGGTAATAGTGGAAAAAGGAATGTCTCCAAATATAAACTACACAGAATCATTCTGTGAAACTTCTTTCTGATCTGTGCATTAAGCTAACAGAGTTAAACCATACTTTTGATTGCGCAGTTCTGAACACTCTTTCTGTAGAAAATGCAACTGGACATTTGGAGCGCTAAGAGAGTAGTAGTGGAAAAAGGAATATATTCAACTATAAACTACACAGAAGCGTTCTTTGAAACTTCTTTCTGATCTGAGCATTCAGCTAACAGAGTTAAACCATACTTTTGATTGAGCAGTTTTGAAACACTCTGTCTGTAGAAAATGCAACTGGACATTCGTAGCGCTAAGTGGGTAATAGTGGAAAAAAGAATATGTTCAAATATAAACTACACAGAAGCATTGTATGAAACTTCTTTCTGTTCCGTGCATTCAACTAACAGAGTTGAACCTTACTTTTGATTGAGCCGTTCTGAAACACTCTTTCTGTAGAAACTGCAATTGGACATTCTGAGCGCTAAGAGGCCTATATTGGGAAAAAGAATGTCTACAAATAAAAACTACACAGAAGAATTGTGTGAAACTTCTTTCTGTTCTGTTTGTTCAACTAAAAGAGTTGAACCTTAGTTTTGATTGAGCCGTTCTGAAACACTCTTTCTGTAGAAAATGCAAGTGGAGATTCGGAGGGCTAAGAGGGTAATAGTGGAAAAAGGAATGTCTCCAAATATAAACTACACAGAATCATTCTGTGAAACTTCGTTCTGATCTGTGCATTAAGCTAACAGAGTTAAACCATACTTTTGATTGCGCAGTTCTGAACACTCTTTCTGTAGAAAATGCAACTGGACATTTGGAGCGCTAAGAGAGTAGTAGTGGAAAAAGGAATATATTCAAATATAAACTACACAGAAGCGTTCTTTGAAACTTCTTTCTGATCTGAGCATTCAGCTAACAGAGTTAAACCATACTTTTGATTGAGCAGTTTTGAAACACTCTGTCTGTAGAAAATGCAACTGGACATTCGTAGCGCTAAGTGGGTAATAGTGGAAAAAAGAATATGTTCAAATATAAACTACACAGAAGCATTGTATGAAACTTCTTTCTGTTCTGTACATTCAACTAACAGAGTTGAACCTTACTTTGGATTGAGCTTTTCTGAAACGCTCTTTCTGTAGAAACTGCAATTGGACATTCTGAGCGCTAAGAGGCCTCTATTGGGAAAAATAATATCTTCAAATAAAAACTTCACAGAAGCATTGTGTGAAACTTATTTCTGATATGTTCATTAAGCTAACAGAGTTAAACCATACTTTTGATTGCACAGTTCTGAACACTCTTTCTGTAGAAAATGCAAGTGGACATTCGGAGCGCTAAGAGGGTAATAGTGGAAAAAGGAATATATTCAAATATAAACTACACAGTAGCATTCTGTGAAAATTCTTTATGTTCTGTGCATTCAACTAACAGAGTTGAACCTTACTTTTGATTGAGCCGTTCTGAAACACTCTTTCTGTAGAAACTGCAATTGGACATGCTAAGCGCTAAGAGACCTACATTGGGAAAAAGAATATCTTCAAATAAAAACTACACAGATGCATTCTGTGAAACTTATTTCTGATCTGTAAATTCAGTTAACAGAGATAAAACATATTTTTGATTGAGCAGTTATGAAACACACTTTTTGTAGAAAATGCAAGTGGAGATTCGGAGCGCTAAGACGGTAATAGTGGAAAAAGGAATGTCTTCAAATATAAACTACACAGAATCATTCGGTGAAACTTCTTTCTGATCTGTGCATTCAGCTAACAGAGTTAAACCATACTTTGATTGAGCAGATCTGAACATTCTTTCTGTAGAAAATGCAACTGGACATGTGGAGCGCTAAGAGCGTAGTAGTGGAAAAAGGAATATATTCAAATATAAACTACACAGAAGCATTCTGTGAAACTTCCTTCTGATCTGAGCATTCAGCTAACAGAGTTAAACCATACTTTTGATTGAGCAGTTTTGAAACACTCTGTCTGTAGAAAATGCAACTGGACATTCGTAGCGCTATGTGGGTAATAGTGGAAAAAAAATATGTTCAAATATAAACTACACAGAAGCATTGTATGAAACTTCTTTCTGTTCTGTGCATTCAACTAACAGAGTTGAACCTTACTTTTGATTGAGCCGTTCTGAAACACTCTTTCTGTAGAAACTGCAATTGGACATTCTGAGCGCTAAGAGGCCTATATTGGGAAAAAGAATGTCTACAAATAAAAACTACACAGAAGAATTGTGTGAAACTTCTTTCTGTTCTGTTTGTTCAACTAAAAGCGTTGAACCTTAGTTTTGATTGAGCCGTTCTGAAACACTCTTTCTGTAGAAAATGCAAGTGGAGATTCGGAGCGCTAAGAGGGTAATAGTGGAAAATGGAATGTCTCCAAATATAAACTACACAGAATCATTCTGTGAAACTTCTTTCTGATCTGTGCATTCAGCTAACAGAGTTAAACCATACTTTTGATTGAGCAGATCTGAACACTCTTTCTGTAGAAAATGCAACTGGACATTTGGAGCGCTAAGAGAGTAGTAGTGGAAAAAGGAATATATTCAAATATAAACTACACAGAAGCATTCTGTGAAACTTCTTTCTGATCTGAGCATTCAGCTAACAGAGTTAAACCATACTTTTGATTGAGCAGTTTTGAAACACTCTGTCTGTAGAAAATGCAACTGGACATTCGTAGCGCTAAGTGGGTAATAGTGGAAAAAAGAATTTGTTCAAATATAAACTACACAGAAGCATTGTATGAAACTTCTTTCTGTTCTGTGCATTCAACTAACAGAGTTGAACCTTACTTTGGATTGAGCCTTTCTGAAACACTCTTTCTGTAGAAACTGCAATTGGACATTCTGAGCGCTAAGAGGCCTCTATTGGGAAAAATAATATCTTCAAATAAAAACTACACAGAAGCATTGTGTGAAACTTATTTCTGATATGTTCATTAAGCTAACAGAGTTAAACCATACTTTTGATTGCGCAGTTCTGAACACTCTTTCTGTAGAAAATGCAAGTGGAGATTCGGAGCGCTAAGAGGGTAATAGTGGATAAAGGAATGTCTCCAAATATAAACTACACAGAATCATTCTGTGAAACTTCTTTCTGATCTGTGCATTCAGCTAACAGAGATAACCATACATTTCATTGAGCAGATCTAAACACTCTTTCTGTAGAAAATGCAACTGGACATTTGGAGCGCTAAGAGAGTAGTAGTGGAAAAAGGAATATATTCAAATATAAACTACACAGAAGCATTCTTTGAAACTTCTTTCTGATCTGAGCATTCAGCTAACAGAGTTAAACCATACTTTTGATTGAGCAGTTTTGAAACACTCTGTCTGTAGAAAATGCAACTGGACATTCGTAGCGCTAAGTGGGTAATAGTGGAAAAAAGAATATGTTCAAATATAAACTACACAGAAGCATTGTATGAAACTTCTTTCTGTTCTGTGCATTCAACTAACAGAGTTGAACCTTACTTTGGATTGAGCCTTTCTGAAACACTCTTTCTGTAGAAACTGCAATTGGACATTATGAGCGCTAAGAGGCCTCTATTGGGAAAAATAATATCTTCAAATAAAAACTACACAGAAGCATTGTGTGAAACTTATTTCTGATATGTTCATTAAGCTAACAGAGTTAAACCATACTTTTGATTGCACAGTTCTGAACACTCTTTCTGTAGAAAATGCAAGTGGAGATTCGGAGCGCTAAGAGGGTAATAGTGGAAAAAGGAATGTCTCCAAATATAAACTACACAGAATCATTCTGTGAAACTTCTTTCTGATCTGTGCATTCAGCTAACAGAGATAACCATACATTTCATTGAGCAAATCTGAACACTCTTTCTGTAGAAAATGCAACTGGACATTTGGAGCGCTAAGAGAGTAGTAGTGGAAAAAGGAATATATTCAAATATAAACTACACAGAAGCATTCTTTGAAACTTCTTTCTGATCTGAGCATTCAGCTAACAGAGTTAAACCATACTTTTGATTGAGCAGTTTTGAAACACTCTGTCTGTAGAAAATGCAACTGGACATTCGTAGCGCTAAGTGGGTAATAGTGGAAAAAAGAATATGTTCAAATATAAACTACACAGAAGCATTGTATGAAACTTCTTTCTGTTCCGTGCATTCAACTAACAGAGTTGAACCTTACTTTTGATTGAGCCGTTCTGAAACACTCTTTCTGTAGAAACTGCAATTGGACATTCTGAGCGCTAAGAGGCCTATATTGGGAAAAAGAATGTCTACAAATAAAAACTACACAGAAGAATTGTGTGAAACTTCTTTCTGTTCTGTTTGTTCAACTAAAAGAGTTGAACCTTAGTTTTGATTGAGCCGTTCTGAAACACTCTTTCTGTAGAAAATGCAAGTGGAGATTCGGAGCGCTAAGAGGGTGATAGTGGAAAAAGGAATGTCTCCAAATATAAACTACACAGAAGCATTGTATGAAACTTCTTTCTGTTCTGTACATTCAACTAACAGAGTTGAACCTTACTTTGGATTGAGCTTTTCTGAAACACTCTTTCTGTAGAAACTGCAATTGGACATTCTGAGCGCTAAGAGGCCTCTATTGGGAAAAATAATATCTTCAAATAAAAACTTCACGGAAGCATTGTGTGAAACTTATTTCTGATATGTTCATTAAGCTAACAGAGTTAAATCATACTTTTGATTGCACAGTTCTGAACACTCTTTCTGTAGAAAATGCAAGTGGACATTCGGAGCGCTAAGAGGGTAATAGTGGAAAAAGGAATATATTCAAATATAAACTACACAGTAGCATTCTGTGAAAATTCTTTATGTTCCGTGCATTCAACTAACAGAGTTGAACCTTACTTTTGATTGAGCCGTTCTGAAACACTCTTTCTGTAGAAACTGCAATTGGACATGCTAAGCGCTAAGAGGCCTACATTGGGAAAAAGAATATCTTCAAATAAAAACTACACAGATGCATTCTGTGAAACTTATTTTTGATCTGTAAATTCAGTTAACAGAGATAAAACATATTTTTGATTGAGCAGTTATGAAACACTCTTTTTGTAGAAAATGCAAGTGGAGATTCGGAGCGCTACGAGGGTAATAGTGGAAAAAGGAATGTCTTCAAATATAAACTACACAGAATCATTCGGTGAAACTTCTTTCTGATCTGTGCATTCAGCTAACAGAGTTAAACCATACTTTTGATTGAGCAGATCTGAACACTCTTTCTTTAGAAAATGCAACTGGACATTTGGAGCGCTAAGAGCGTAGTAGTGGAAAAAGGAATATATTCAAATATAAACTACACAGAAGCATTCTGTGAAACTTCTTTCTGATCTGAGCATTCAGCTAACCGAGTTAAACCATACTTTTGATTGAGCAGTTTTGAAACAATCTGTCTGTAGAAAATGCAACTGGACATTCGTAGCGCTAAGTGGGTAATAGTGGAAAAAAGAATATGTTCAAATATAAACTACACAGAAGCATTGTATGAAACTTCTTTCTGTTCCGTGCATTCAACTAACAGAGTTGAACCTTACTTTTGATTGAGCCGTTCTGAAACACTCTTTCTGTAGAAACTGCAATTGGACATTCTGAGCGCTAAGAGGCCTATATTGGGAAAAAGAATGTCTACAAATAAAAACTACACAGAAGAATTGTGTGAAACTTCTTTCTGTTCTGTTTGTTCAACTAAAAGAGTTGAACCTTAGTTTTGATTGAGCCGTTCTGAAACACTCTTTCTGTAGAAAATGCAAGTGGAAATTCGGAGCGCTAAGAGGGTAATAGTGGAAAAAGGAATGTCTCCAAATATAAACTACACAGAATCATTCTGTGAAACTTCTTTCTGATCTGTGCATTAAGCTAACAGAGTTAAACCATACTTTTGATTGCGCAGTTCTGAACACTCTTTCTGTAGAAAATGCAACTGGACATTTGGAGCGCTAAGAGAGTACTAGTGGAAAAAGGAATATATTCAAATATAAACTACACAGAAGCGTTCTTTGAAACTTCTTTCTGATCTGAGCATTCAGCTAACAGAGTTAAACCATACTTTTGATTGAGCAGTTTTGAAACACTCTGTCTGTAGAAAATGCAACTGGACATTCGTAGCGCTAAGTGGGTAATAGTGGAAAAAAGAATATGTTCAAATATAAACTACACAGAAGCATTGTATGAAACTTCTTTCTGTTCTGTACATTCAACTAACAGAGTTGAACCTTACTTTGGATTGAGCTTTTCTGAAACGCTCTTTCTGTAGAAACTGCAATTGGACATTCTGAGCGCTAAGAGGCCTCTATTGGGAAAAATAATATCTTCAAATAAAAACTTCACAGAAGCATTGTGTGAAACTTATTTCTGATATGTTCATTAAGCTAACAGAGTTAAACCATACTTTTGATTGCACAGTTCTGAACACTCTTTCTGTAGAAAATGCAAGTTGACATTCGGAGCGCTAAGAGGGTAATAGTGGAAAAAGGAATATATTCAAATATAAACTACACAGTAGCATTCTGTGAAAATTCTTTATGTTCTGTGCATTCAACTAACAGAGTTGAACCTTACTTTTGATTGAGCCGTTCTGAAACACTCTTTCTGTAGAAACTGCAATTGGACATGCTAAGCGCTAAGAGACCTACATTGGGAAAAAGAATATCTTCAAATAAAAACTACACAGATGCATTCTGTGAAACTTATTTCTGATCTGTAAATTCAGTTAACAGAGATAAAACATATTTTTGATTGAGCAGTTATGAAACACTCTTTTTGTAGAAAATGCAAGTGGAGATTCGGAGCGCTAAGACGGTAATAGTGGAAAAAGGAATGTCTTCAAATATAAACTACACAGAATCATTCGGTGAAACTTCTTTCTGATCTGTGCATTCAGCTAACAGAGTTAAACCATACTTTGATTGAGCAGATCTGAACACTCTTTCTGTAGAAAATGCAACTGGACATTTGGAGCGCTAAGAGCGTAGTAGTGGAAAAAGGAATATATTCAAATATAAACTACACAGAAGCATTCTGTGAAACTTCCTTCTGATCTGAGCATTCAGCTAACAGAGTTAAACCATACTTTTGATTGAGCAGTTTTGAAACACTCTGTCTGTAGAAAATGCAACTGGACATTCGTAGCGCTATGTGGGTAATAGTGGAAAAAAAATATGTTCAAATATAAACTACACAGAAGCATTGTATGAAACTTCTTTCTGTTCTGTGCATTCAACTAACAGAGTTGAACCTTACTTTTGATTGAGCCGTTCTGAAACACTCTTTCTGTAGAAACTGCAATTGGACATTCTGAGCGCTAAGAGGCCTATATTGGGAAAAAGAATGTCTACAAATAAAAACTACACAGAAGAATTGTGTGAAACTTCTTTCTGTTCTGTTTGTTCAACTAAAAGCGTTGAACCTTAGTTTTGATTGAGCCGTTCTGAAACACTCTTTCTGTAGAAAATGCAAGTGGAGATTCGGAGCGCTAAGAGGGTAATAGTGGAAAAAGGAATGTCTCCAAATATAAACTACACAGAATCATTCTGTGAAACTTCTTTCTGATCTGTGCATTCAGCTAACAGAGTTAAACCATACTTTTGATTGAGCAGATCTGAACACTCTTTCTGTAGAAAATGCCACTGGACATTTGGAGCGCTAAGAGAGTAGTAGTGGAAAAAGGAATATATTCAAATATAAACTACACAGAAGCATTCTGTGAAACTTCTTTCTGATCTGAGCATTCAGCTAACAGAGTTAAACCATACTTTTGATTGAGCAGTTTTGAAACACTCTGTCTGTAGAAAATGCAACTGGACATTCGTAGCGCTAAGTGGGTAATAGTGGAAAAAAGAATATGTTCAAATATAAACTACACAGAAGCATTGTATGAAACTTCTTTCTGTTCTGTGCATTCAACTAACAGAGTTGAACCTTACTTTGGATTGAGCCTTTCTGAAACACTCTTTCTGTAGAAACTGCAATTGGACATTCTGAGCGCTAAGAGGCCTCTATTGGGAAAAATAATATCTTCAAATAAAAACTACACAGAAGCATTGTGTGAAACTTATTTCTGATATGTTCATTAAGCTAACAGAGTTAAACCATACTTTTGATTGCGCAGTTCTGAACACTCTTTCTGTAGAAAATGCAAGTGGAGATTCGGAGCGCTAAGAGGGTAATAGTGGAAAAAGGAATGTCTCCAAATATAAACTACACAGAATCATTCTGTGAAACTTCTTTCTGATCTGTGCATTCAGCTAACAGAGATAACCATACATTTCATTGAGCAGATCTGAACACTCTTTCTGTAGAAAATGCAACTGGACATTTGGAGCGCTAAGAGAGTAGTAGTGGAAAAAGGAATATATTCAAATATAAACTACACAGAAGCATTATTTGAAACTTCTTTCTGATCTGAGCATTCAGCTAACAGAGTTAAACCATACTTTTGATTGAGCAGTTTTGAAACACTCTGTCTGTAGAAAATGCAACTGGACATTCGTAGCGCTAAGTGGGTAATAGTGGAAAAAAGAATATGTTCAAATATAAACTACACAGAAGCATTGTATGAAACTTCTTTCTGTTCTGTGCATTCAACTAACAGAGTTGAACCTTACTTTTGATTGAGCCTTTCTGAAACACTCTTTCTGTAGAAACTGCAATTGGACATTCTGAGCTCTAAGAGGCCTATATTGGGAAAAATAATATGTTCAAATAAAAACTTCACAGAAGCATTGTGTGAAACTTATTTCTGATATGTTCATTAAGCTAACAGAGTTAAACCATACTTTTGATTGCGCAGTTCTGAACACTCTTTCTGTAGAAAATGCAAGTGGACATTCGGAGCGCTAAGAGGGTAATAGTGGAAAAAGTAATATATTCAAATATAAACTACACAGTAGCATTCTGTGAAAATTCTTTCTGTTCTGTGCATTCAACTAACAGATTTGAACCTTACTTTTGATTGAGCCGTTCTGAAACACTCTTTCTGTAGAAACTGCAATTGGACATGCTAAGCGCTAAGAGGCCTACATTGGGAAAAAGAATATCTTCAAATAAAAACTACACAGATGCATTCTGTGAAACTTATTTCTGATCTGTAAATTCAGTTAACAGAGATAAAACATATTTTTGATTGAGCAGTTATGAAACACTCTTTTTGTAGAAAATGCAAGTGGAGATTCGGAGCGCTAAGAGGGTAATAGTGGAAAAAGGAATGTCTTCAAATATAAACTACACAGAATCATTCGGTGAAACTTCTTTCTGATCTGTGCATTCAGCTAACAGAGTTAAACCATACTTTGGATTGAGCCTTTCTGAAACACTCTTTCTGTAGAAACTGCAATTGGACATTCTGAGCGCTAAGAGGCCTCTATTGGGAAAAATAATATCTTCAAATAAAAACTACACAGAAGCATTGTGTGAAACTTATTTCTGATATGTTCATTAAGCTAACAGAGTTAAACCATACTTTTGATTGCGCAGTTCTGAACACTCTTTCTGTAGAAAATGCAAGTGGACATTCGGAGCGCTAAGAGGGTAATACTGGAAAAAGGAATATATTCAAATATAAACTACACAGTAGCATTCTGTGAAAATTCTTTCTGTTCTGTGCATTCAACTAACAGAGTTGAACCTTACTTTTGATTGAGCCGTTCTGAAACACTCTTTCTGTAGAAACTGCAATTGGACATGCTAAGCGCTAAGAGGCCTACATTGGGAAAAAGAATATCTTCAAATAAAAACTACACAGATGCATTCTCTGAAACATATTTCTGATCTGTAAATTCAGTTAACAGAGATAAAACATATTTTTGATTGAGCAGTTATGAAACACTCTTTTTGTAGAAAATGCAAGTGGAGATTCGGAGCGCTAAGAGGGTAATAGTGGAAAAAGGAATGTCTTCAAATATAAACTACACAGAATCATTCTGTGAAACTTCTTTCTGATCTGTGCATTCAGCTAACAGAGTTAAACCATACTTTTGATTGAGCAGATCTGAACACTCTTTCTGTAGAAAATGCGACTGGACATTTGGAGCGCTAAGAGAGTAGTAGTGGAAAAAGGAATATATTCAAATATAAACTACACAGAAGCATTCTGTGAAACTTCTTTCTGATCTGAGCATTCAGCTAACAGAGTTAAACCATACTTTTGATTGAGCAGTTTTGAAACACTCTGTCTGTAGAAAATGCAACTGGACATTCGTAGCGCTAAGTGGGTAATAGTGGAAAAAAGAATATGTTCAAATATAAACTACACAGAAGCATTGTATGAAACAACTTTCTGTTCTGTGCATTCAACTAACAGAGTTGAACCTTACTTTTGATTGAGCCGTTCTGAAACACTCTTTCTGTAGAAACTGCAATTGGACATTCTGAGCGCTAAGAGGCCTATATTGGGAAAAAGAATGTCTACAAATAAAAACTACACAGAAGAATTGTGTGAAACTACTTTCTGTTCTGTTTGTTCAACTAAAAGAGTTGAACCTTAGTTTTGATTGAGCCGTTCTGAAACACTCTTTCTGTAGAAAATGCAAGTGGAGATTCGGAGCGCTAAGAGGGTAATAGTGGAAAAAGGAATGTCTCCAAATATAAACTACACAGAATCATTCTGTGAAACTTCTTTCTGATCTGTGCATTCAGCTAACAGAGTTAAACCATACTTTTGATTGAGCAGATCTGAACACTCTTTCTGTAGAAAATGCCACTGGACATTTGGAGCGCTAAGAGAGTAGTAGTGGAAAAAGAAATATATTCAAATATAAACTACACAGAAGCATTCTGTGAAACTTCTTTCTGATCTGAGCATTCAGCTAACAGAGGTAAACCATACTTTTGATTGAGCAGTTTTGAAACACTCTGCCTGTAGAAAATGCAACTGGACATTCGTAGCGCTAAGTGGGTAATAGTGGAAAAAAGAATATGTTCAAATATAAACTACACAGAAGCATTGTATGAAACTTCTTTCTGTTCTGTGCATTCAACTAACAGAGTTGAACCTTACTTTGGATTGAGCCTTTCTGAAACACTCTTTCTGTAGAAACTGCAATTGGACATTCTGAGCGCTAAGAGGCCTCTATTGGGAAAAATAATATCTCCAAATAAAAACTTCACAGAAGCATTGTGTGAAACTTATTTCTGATATGTTCATTAAGCTAACAGAGTTAAACCATACTTTTGATTGCACAGTTCTGAACACTCTTTCTGTAGAAAATGCAAGTGGACATTCGGAGCGCTAAGAGGGTAATAGTGGAAAAAGGAATATATTCAAATATAAACTACACAGTAGCATTCTGTGAAAATTCTTTCTGATCTGAGCCTTCAGCTAACAGAGTTAAACCATACTTTTGATTGAGCAGTTTTGAAACACTCTGTCTGTAGAAAATGCAACTGGACATTCGTAGCGCTAAGTGGGTAACAGTGGAAAAAAGAATATGTTCAAATATAAACTACACAGAAGCATTGTATGAAACTTCTTTCTGTTCTGTGCATTCAACTAACAGTGTTGAACCTTACTTTTGATTGAGCCGTTCTGAAACACTCTTTCTGTAGAAACTGCAATTGGACATTCTGAGTGCTAAGAGGCCTATATTGGGAAAAAGAATGTCTACAAATAAAAACTACACAGAAGAAATGTGTGAAACTTCTTTCTGTTCTGTTTGTTCAACTAAAAGAGTTGAACCTTAGTTTTGATTGAGCCGTTCTGAAACACTCTTTCTGTAGAAAATGCAAGTGGAGATTCGGAGGGCTAAGAGGGTAATAGTGGAAAAAGGAATGTCTCCAAATATAAACTACACAGAATCATTCTGTGAAACTTCTTTCTGATCTGTGCATTCAGCTAACAGAGTTAAACCATACTTTTGATTGAGCAGATCTGAACACTCTTTCTGTAGAAAATGCCACTGGACATTTGGAGCGCTAAGAGAGTAGTAGTGGAAAAAGGAATATATTCAAATATAAACTACACAGAAGCATTCTGTGAAACTTGTTTCGGATCTGAGCATTCAGCTAACAGAGTTAAACCATACTTTTGATTGAGCAGTTTTGAAACACTCTGTCTGTAGAAAATGCAACTGGACATTCGTAGCGCTAAGTGGGTAATAGTGGAAAAAAGAATATGTTCAAATATAAACTACACAGAAGCATTGTATGAAACTTCTTTCTGTTCTGTGCATTCAACTAACAGAGTTGAACCTTACTTTGGATTGAGCCTTTCTGAAACACTCTTTCTGTAGAAACTGCAATTGGACATTCTGAGCGCTAAGAGGCCTCTATTGGGAAAAATAATATCTTCAAATAAAAACTACACAGAAGCATTGTGTGAAACTTATTTCTGATATGTTCATTAAGCTAACAGAGTTAAACCATACTTTTGATTGCGCAGTTCTGAACACTCTTTCTGTAGAAAATGCAAGTGGACATTCGGAGCGCTAAGAGGGTAATAGTGGAAAAAGGAATATATTCAAATATAAACTACACAGTAGCATTCTGTGAAAATTCTTTCTGTTCTGTGCATTCAACTAACAGAGTTGAACCTTACTTTTGATTGAGCCGTTCTGAAACACTCTTTCTGTAGAAACTGCAATTGGACATGCTAAGCGCTAAGAGGCCTACATTGGGAAAAAGAATATCTTCAAATAAAAACTACACAGATGCATTCTGTGAAACTTATTTCTGATCTGTAAATTCAGTTAACAGAGATAAAACATATTTTTGATTGAGCAGTTATGAAACACTCTTTTTGTAGAAAATGCAAGTGGAGATTCGGAGCGCTAAGAGGGTAATAGTGGAAAAAGGAATGTCTTCAAATATAAACTACACAGAATCATTCGGTGAAACTTCTTTCTGATCTGTGCATTCAGCTAACAGAGTTAAACCATACTTTTGATTGAGCAGATCTGAACACTCTTTCTGTAGAAAATGCAACTGGACATTTGGAGCGCTAAGAGCGTAGTAGTGGAAAAAGCAATATATTCAAATATAAACTACACAGAAGCATTCTGTGAAACTTCTTTCTGATCTGAGCATTCAGCTAACAGAGTTAAACCATACTTTTGATTGAGCAGTTTTGAAACACTCTGTCTGTAGAAAATGCAACTGGACATTCGTAGCGCTAAGAGGGTAACAGTGGAAAAAAGAATATGTTCAAATATAAACTACACAGAAGCATTGTATGAAACTTCTTTCTGTTCTGTGCATTCAACTAACAGTGTTGAACCTTACTTTTGATTGAGCCGTTCTGAAACACTCTTTCTGTAGAAACTGCAATTGGACATTCTGAGTGCTAAGAGGCCTATATTGGGAAAAAGAATGTCTACAAATAAAAACTACACAGAAGAATTGTGTGAAACTTCTTTCTGTTCTGTTTGTTCAACTAAAAGAGTTGAACCTTAGTTTTGATTGAGCCGTTCTGAAACACTCTTTCTGTAGAAAATGCAAGTGGAGATTCGGAGGGCTAAGAGGGTAATAGTGGAAAAAGGAATGTCTCCAAATATAAACTACACAGAATCATTCTGTGAAACTTCTTTCTGATCTGTGCATTCAGCTAACAGAGATAACCATACATTTCATTGAGCAAATCTGAACACTCTTTCTGTAGAAAATGCAACTGGACATTTGGAGCGCTAAGAGAGTAGTAGTGGAAAAAGGAATATATTCAAATATAAACTACACAGAAGCATTCTTTGAAACTTCTTTCTGATCTGAGCATTCAGCTAACAGAGTTAAACCATACTTTTGATTGAGCAGTTTTGAAACACTCTGTCTGTAGAAAATGCAACTGGACATTCGTAGCGCTAAGTGGGTAATAGTGGAAAAAAGAATATGTTCAAATATAAACTACACAGAAGCATTGTATGAAACTTCTTTCTGTTCCGTGCATTCAACTAACAGAGTTGAACCTTACTTTTGATTGAGCCGTTCTGAAACACTCTTTCTGTAGAAACTGCAATTGGACATTCTGAGCGCTAAGAGGCCTATATTGGGAAAAAGAATGTCTACAAATAAAAACTACACAGAAGAATTGTGTGAAACTTCTTTCTGTTCTGTTTGTTCAACTAAAAGAGTTGAACCTTAGTTTTGATTGAGCCGTTCTGAAACACTCTTTCTGTAGAAAATGCAAGTGGAGATTCGGAGCGCTAAGAGGGTAATAGTGGAAAAAGGAATGTCTCCAAATATAAACTACACAGAAGCATTGTATGAAACTTCTTTCTGTTCTGTACATTCAACTAACAGAGTTGAACCTTACTTTGGATTGAGCTTTTCTGAAACACTCTTTCTGTAGAAACTGCAATTGGACATTCTGAGCGCTAAGAGGCCTCTATTGGGAAAAATAATATCTTCAAATAAAAACTTCACGGAAGCATTGTGTGAAACTTATTTCTGATATGTTCATTAAGCTAACAGAGTTAAATCATACTTTTGATTGCACAGTTCTGAACACTCTTTCTGTAGAAAATGCAAGTGGACATTCGGAGCGCTAAGAGGGTAATAGTGGAAAAAGGAATATATTCAAATATAAACTACACAGTAGCATTCTGTGAAAATTCTTTATGTTCTGTGCATTCAACTAACAGAGTTGAACCTTACTTTTGATTGAGCCGTTCTGAAACACTCTTTCTGTAGAAACTGCAATTGGACATGCTAAGCGCTAAGAGGCCTACATTGGGAAAAAGAATATCTTCAAATAAAAACTACACAGATGCATTCTGTGAAACTTATTTTTGATCTGTAAATTCAGTTAACAGAGATAAAACATATTTTTGATTGAGCAGTTATGAAACACTCTTTTTGTAGAAAATGCAAGTGGAGATTCGGAGCGCTACGAGGGTAATAGTGGAAAAAGGAATGTCTTCAAATATAAACTACACAGAATCATTCGGTGAAACTTCTTTCTGATCTGTGCATTCAGCTAACAGAGTTAAACCATACTTTTGATTGAGCAGATCTGAACACTCTTTCTTTAGAAAATGCAACTGGACATTTGGAGCGCTAAGAGCGTAGTAGTGGAAAAAGGAATATATTCAAATATAAACTACACAGAAGCATTCTGTGAAACTTCTTTCTGATCTGAGCATTCAGCTAACCGAGTTAAACCATACTTTTGATTGAGCAGTTTTGAAACAATCTGTCTGTAGAAAATGCAACTGGACATTCGTAGCGCTAAGTGGGTAATAGTGGAAAAAAGAATATGTTCAAATATAAACTACACAGAAGCATTGTATGAAACTTCTTTCTGTTCCGTGCATTCAACTAACAGAGTTGAACCTTACTTTTGATTGAGCCGTTCTGAAACACTCTTTCTGTAGAAACTGCAATTGGACATTCTGAGCGCTAAGAGGCCTATATTGGGAAAAAGAATGTCTACAAATAAAAACTACACAGAAGAATTGTGTGAAACTTCTTTCTGTTCTGTTTGTTCAACTAAAAGAGTTGAACCTTAGTTTTGATTGAGCCGTTCTGAAACACTCTTTCTGTAGAAAATGCAAGTGGAAATTCGGAGCGCTAAGAGGGTAATAGTGGAAAAAGGAATGTCTCCAAATATAAACTACACAGAATCATTCTGTGAAACTTCTTTCTGATCTGTGCATTAAGCTAACAGAGTTAAACCATACTTTTGATTGCGCAGTTCTGAACACTCTTTCTGTAGAAAATGCAACTGGACATTTGGAGCGCTAAGAGAGTACTAGTGGAAAAAGGAATATATTCAAATATAAACTACACAGAAGCGTTCTTTGAAACTTCTTTCTGATCTGAGCATTCAGCTAACAGAGTTAAACCATACTTTTGATTGAGCAGTTTTGAAACACTCTGTCTGTAGAAAATGCAACTGGACATTCGTAGCGCTAAGTGGGTAATAGTGGAAAAAAGAATATGTTCAAATATAAACTACACAGAAGCATTGTATGAAACTTCTTTCTGTTCTGTACATTCAACTAACAGAGTTGAACCTTACTTTGGATTGAGCTTTTCTGAAACGCTCTTTCTGTAGAAACTGCAATTGGACATTCTGAGCGCTAAGAGGCCTCTATTGGGAAAAATAATATCTTCAAATAAAAACTTCACAGAAGCATTGTGTGAAACTTATTTCTGATATGTTCATTAAGCTAACAGAGTTAAACCATACTTTTGATTGCACAGTTCTGAACACTCTTTCTGTAGAAAATGCAAGTTGACATTCGGAGCGCTAAGAGGGTAATAGTGGAAAAAGGAATATATTCAAATATAAACTACACAGTAGCATTCTGTGAAAATTCTTTATGTTCTGTGCATTCAACTAACAGAGTTGAACCTTACTTTTGATTGAGCCGTTCTGAAACACTCTTTCTGTAGAAACTGCAATTGGACATGCTAAGCGCTAAGAGACCTACATTGGGAAAAAGAATATCTTCAAATAAAAACTACACAGATGCATTCTGTGAAACTTATTTCTGATCTGTAAATTCAGTTAACAGAGATAAAACATATTTTTGATTGAGCAGTTATGAAACACTCTTTTTGTAGAAAATGCAAGTGGAGATTCGGAGCGCTAAGACGGTAATAGTGGAAAAAGGAATGTCTTCAAATATAAACTACACAGAATCATTCGGTGAAACTTCTTTCTGATCTGTGCATTCAGCTAACAGAGTTAAACCATACTTTGATTGAGCAGATCTGAACACTCTTTCTGTAGAAAATGCAACTGGACATTTGGAGCGCTAAGAGCGTAGTAGTGGAAAAAGGAATATATTCAAATATAAACTACACAGAAGCATTCTGTGAAACTTCCTTCTGATCTGAGTATTCAGCTAACAGAGTTAAACCATACTTTTGATTGAGCAGTTTTGAAACACTCTGTCTGTAGAAAATGCAACTGGACATTCGTAGCGCTATGTGGGTAATAGTGGAAAAAAAATATGTTCAAATATAAACTACACAGAAGCATTGTATGAAACTTCTTTCTGTTCTGTGCATTCAACTAACAGAGTTGAACCTTACTTTTGATTGAGCCGTTCTGAAACACTCTTTCTGTAGAAACTGCAATTGGACATTCTGAGCGCTAAGAGGCCTATATTGGGAAAAAGAATGTCTACAAATAAAAACTACACAGAAGAATTGTGTGAAACTTCTTTCTGTTCTGTTTGTTCAACTAAAAGCGTTGAACCTTAGTTTTGATTGAGCCGTTCTGAAACACTCTTTCTGTAGAAAATGCAAGTGGAGATTCGGAGCGCTAAGAGGGTAATAGTGGAAAAAGGAATGTCTCCAAATATAAACTACACAGAATCATTCTGTGAAACTTCTTTCTGATCTGTGCATTCAGCTAACAGAGTTAAACCATACTTTTGATTGAGCAGATCTGAACACTCTTTCTGTAGAAAATGCCACTGGACATTTGGAGCGCTAAGAGAGTAGTAGTGGAAAAAGGAATATATTCAAATATAAACTACACAGAAGCATTCTGTGAAACTTCTTTCTGATCTGAGCATTCAGCTAACAGAGTTAAACCATACTTTTGATTGAGCAGTTTTGAAACACTCTGTCTGTAGAAAATGCAACTGGACATTCGTAGCGCTAAGTGGGTAATAGTGGAAAAAAGAATATGTTCAAATATAAACTACACAGAAGCATTGTATGAAACTTCTTTCTGTTCTGTGCATTCAACTAACAGAGTTGAACCTTACTTTGGATTGAGCCTTTCTGAAACACTCTTTCTGTAGAAACTGCAATTGGACATTCTGAGCGCTAAGAGGCCTCTATTGGGAAAAATAATATCTTCAAATAAAAACTACACAGAAGCATTGTGTGAAACTTATTTCTGATATGTTCATTAAGCTAACAGAGTTAAACCATACTTTTGATTGCGCAGTTCTGAACACTCTTTCTGTAGAAAATGCAAGTGGAGATTCGGAGCGCTAAGAGGGTAATAGTGGAAAAAGGAATGTCTCCAAATATAAACTACACAGAATCATTCTGTGAAACTTCTTTCTGATCTGTGCATTCAGCTAACAGAGATAACCATACATTTCATTGAGCAGATCTGAACACTCTTTCTGTAGAAAATGCAACTGGACATTTGGAGCGCTAAGAGAGTAGTAGTGGAAAAAGGAATATATTCAAATATAAACTACACAGAAGCATTATTTGAAACTTCTTTCTGATCTGAGCATTCAGCTAACAGAGTTAAACCATACTTTTGATTGAGCAGTTTTGAAACACTCTGTCTGTAGAAAATGCAACTGGACATTCGTAGCGCTAAGTGGGTAATAGTGGAAAAAAGAATATGTTCAAATATAAACTACACAGAAGCATTGTATGAAACTTCTTTCTGTTCTGTGCATTCAACTAACAGAGTTGAACCTTACTTTTGATTGAGCCTTTCTGAAACACTCTTTCTGTAGAAACTGCAATTGGACATTCTGAGCTCTAAGAGGCCTATATTGGGAAAAATAATATGTTCAAATAAAAACTTCACAGAAGCATTGTGTGAAACTTATTTCTGATATGTTCATTAAGCTAACAGAGTTAAACCATACTTTTGATTGCGCAGTTCTGAACACTCTTTCTGTAGAAAATGCAAGTGGACATTCGGAGCGCTAAGAGGGTAATAGTGGAAAAAGTAATATATTCAAATATAAACTACACAGTAGCATTCTGTGAAAATTCTTTCTGTTCTGTGCATTCAACTAACAGATTTGAACCTTACTTTTGATTGAGCCGTTCTGAAACACTCTTTCTGTAGAAACTGCAATTGGACATGCTAAGCGCTAAGAGGCCTACATTGGGAAAAAGAATATCTTCAAATAAAAACTACACAGATGCATTCTGTGAAACTTATTTCTGATCTGTAAATTCAGTTAACAGAGATAAAACATATTTTTGATTGAGCAGTTATGAAACACTCTTTTTGTAGAAAATGCAAGTGGAGATTCGGAGCGCTAAGAGGGTAATAGTGGAAAAAGGAATGTCTTCAAATATAAACTACACAGAATCATTCGGTGAAACTTCTTTCTGATCTGTGCATTCAGCTAACAGAGTTAAACCATACTTTGGATTGAGCCTTTCTGAAACACTCTTTCTGTAGAAACTGCAATTGGACATTCTGAGCGCTAAGAGGCCTCTATTGGGAAAAATAATATCTTCAAATAAAAACTACACAGAAGCATTGTGTGAAACTTATTTCTGATATGTTCATTAAGCTAACAGAGTTAAACCATACTTTTGATTGCGCAGTTCTGAACACTCTTTCTGTAGAAAATGCAAGTGGACATTCGGAGCGCTAAGAGGGTAATACTGGAAAAAGGAATATATTCAAATATAAACTACACAGTAGCATTCTGTGAAAATTCTTTCTGTTCTGTGCATTCAACTAACAGAGTTGAACCTTACTTTTGATTGAGCCGTTCTGAAACACTCTTTCTGTAGAAACTGCAATTGGACATGCTAAGCGCTAAGAGGCCTACATTGGGAAAAAGAATATCTTCAAATAAAAACTACACAGATGCATTCTCTGAAACATATTTCTGATCTGTAAATTCAGTTAACAGAGATAAAACATATTTTTGATTGAGCAGTTATGAAACACTCTTTTTGTAGAAAATGCAAGTGGAGATTCGGAGCGCTAAGAGGGTAATAGTGGAAAAAGGAATGTCTTCAAATATAAACTACACAGAATCATTCTGTGAAACTTCTTTCTGATCTGTGCATTCAGCTAACAGAGTTAAACCATACTTTTGATTGAGCAGATCTGAACACTCTTTCTGTAGAAAATGCGACTGGACATTTGGAGCGCTAAGAGAGTAGTAGTGGAAAAAGGAATATATTCAAATATAAACTACACAGAAGCATTCTGTGAAACTTCTTTCTGATCTGAGCATTCAGCTAACAGAGTTAAACCATACTTTTGATTGAGCAGTTTTGAAACACTCTGTCTGTAGAAAATGCAACTGGACATTCGTAGCGCTAAGTGGGTAATAGTGGAAAAAAGAATATGTTCAAATATAAACTACACAGAAGCATTGTATGAAACAACTTTCTGTTCTGTGCATTCAACTAACAGAGTTGAACCTTACTTTTGATTGAGCCGTTCTGAAACACTCTTTCTGTAGAAACTGCAATTGGACATTCTGAGCGCTAAGAGGCCTATATTGGGAAAAAGAATGTCTACAAATAAAAACTACACAGAAGAATTGTGTGAAACTACTTTCTGTTCTGTTTGTTCAACTAAAAGAGTTGAACCTTAGTTTTGATTGAGCCGTTCTGAAACACTCTTTCTGTAGAAAATGCAAGTGGAGATTCGGAGCGCTAAGAGGGTAATAGTGGAAAAAGGAATGTCTCCAAATATAAACTACACAGAATCATTCTGTGAAACTTCTTTCTGATCTGTGCATTCAGCTAACAGAGTTAAACCATACTTTTGATTGAGCAGATCTGAACACTCTTTCTGTAGAAAATGCCACTGGACATTTGGAGCGCTAAGAGAGTAGTAGTGGAAAAAGAAATATATTCAAATATAAACTACACAGAAGCATTCTGTGAAACTTCTTTCTGATCTGAGCATTCAGCTAACAGAGGTAAACCATACTTTTGATTGAGCAGTTTTGAAACACTCTGCCTGTAGAAAATGCAACTGGACATTCGTAGCGCTAAGTGGGTAATAGTGGAAAAAAGAATATGTTCAAATATAAACTACACAGAAGCATTGTATGAAACTTCTTTCTGTTCTGTGCATTCAACTAACAGAGTTGAACCTTACTTTGGATTGAGCCTTTCTGAAACACTCTTTCTGTAGAAACTGCAATTGGACATTCTGAGCGCTAAGAGGCCTCTATTGGGAAAAATAATATCTCCAAATAAAAACTTCACAGAAGCATTGTGTGAAACTTATTTCTGATATGTTCATTAAGCTAACAGAGTTAAACCATACTTTTGATTGCACAGTTCTGAACACTCTTTCTGTAGAAAATGCAAGTGGACATTCGGAGCGCTAAGAGGGTAATAGTGGAAAAAGGAATATATTCAAATATAAACTACACAGTAGCATTCTGTGAAAATTCTTTCTGATCTGAGCCTTCAGCTAACAGAGTTAAACCATACTTTTGATTGAGCAGTTTTGAAACACTCTGTCTGTAGAAAATGCAACTGGACATTCGTAGCGCTAAGTGGGTAACAGTGGAAAAAAGAATATGTTCAAATATAAACTACACAGAAGCATTGTATGAAACTTCTTTCTGTTCTGTGCATTCAACTAACAGTGTTGAACCTTACTTTTGATTGAGCCGTTCTGAAACACTCTTTCTGTAGAAACTGCAATTGGACATTCTGAGTGCTAAGAGGCCTATATTGGGAAAAAGAATGTCTACAAATAAAAACTACACAGAAGAAATGTGTGAAACTTCTTTCTGTTCTGTTTGTTCAACTAAAAGAGTTGAACCTTAGTTTTGATTGAGCCGTTCTGAAACACTCTTTCTGTAGAAAATGCAAGTGGAGATTCGGAGGGCTAAGAGGGTAATAGTGGAAAAAGGAATGTCTCCAAATATAAACTACACAGAATCATTCTGTGAAACTTCTTTCTGATCTGTGCATTCAGCTAACAGAGTTAAACCATACTTTTGATTGAGCAGATCTGAACACTCTTTCTGTAGAAAATGCCACTGGACATTTGGAGCGCTAAGAGAGTAGTAGTGGAAAAAGGAATATATTCAAATATAAACTACACAGAAGCATTCTGTGAAACTTCTTTCGGATCTGAGCATTCAGCTAACAGAGTTAAACCATACTTTTGATTGAGCAGTTTTGAAACACTCTGTCTGTAGAAAATGCAACTGGACATTCGTAGCGCTAAGTGGGTAATAGTGGAAAAAAGAATATGTTCAAATATAAACTACACAGAAGCATTGTATGAAACTTCTTTCTGTTCTGTGCATTCAACTAACAGAGTTGAACCTTACTTTGGATTGAGCCTTTCTGAAACACTCTTTCTGTAGAAACTGCAATTGGACATTCTGAGCGCTAAGAGGCCTCTATTGGGAAAAATAATATCTTCAAATAAAAACTACACAGAAGCATTGTGTGAAACTTATTTCTGATATGTTCATTAAGCTAACAGAGTTAAACCATACTTTTGATTGCGCAGTTCTGAACACTCTTTCTGTAGAAAATGCAAGTGGACATTCGGAGCGCTAAGAGGGTAATAGTGGAAAAAGGAATATATTCAAATATAAACTACACAGTAGCATTCTGTGAAAATTCTTTCTGTTCTGTGCATTCAACTAACAGAGTTGAACCTTACTTTTGATTGAGCCGTTCTGAAACACTCTTTCTGTAGAAACTGCAATTGGACATGCTAAGCGCTAAGAGGCCTACATTGGGAAAAAGAATATCTTCAAATAAAAACTACACAGATGCATTCTGTGAAACTTATTTCTGATCTGTAAATTCAGTTAACAGAGATAAAACATATTTTTGATTGAGCAGTTATGAAACACTCTTTTTGTAGAAAATGCAAGTGGAGATTCGGAGCGCTAAGAGGGTAATAGTGGAAAAAGGAATGTCTTCAAATATAAACTACACAGAATCATTCGGTGAAACTTCTTTCTGATCTGTGCATTCAGCTAACAGAGTTAAACCATACTTTTGATTGAGCAGATCTGAACACTCTTTCTGTAGAAAATGCAACTGGACATTTGGAGCGCTAAGAGCGTAGTAGTGGAAAAAGCAATATATTCAAATATAAACTACACAGAAGCATTCTGTGAAACTTCTTTCTGATCTGAGCATTCAGCTAACAGAGTTAAACCATACTTTTGATTGAGCAGTTTTGAAACACTCTGTCTGTAGAAAATGCAACTGGACATTCGTAGCGCTAAGAGGGTAACAGTGGAAAAAAGAATATGTTCAAATATAAACTACACAGAAGCATTGTATGAAACTTCTTTCTGTTCTGTGCATTCAACTAACAGAGTTGAACCTTACTTTTGATTGAGCCGTTCTGAAACACTCTTTCTGTAGAAACTGCAATTGGACATTCTGAGCGCTAAGAGGCCTATATTGGGAAAAAGAATGTCTACAAATAAAAACTACACAGAAGAATTGTGTGAAACTTCTTTCTGTTCTGTTTGTTCAACTAAAAGCGTTGAACCTTAGTTTTGATTGAGCCGTTCTGAAACACTCTTTCTGTAGAAAATGCAAGTGGAGATTCGGAGCGCTAAGAGGGTAATAGTGGAAAAAGGAATGTCTCCAAATATAAACTACACAGAATCATTCTGTGAAACTTCTTTCTGATCTGTGCATTCAGCTAACAGAGTTAAACCATACTTTTGATTGAGCAGATCTGAACACTCTTTCTGTAGAAAATGCCACTGGACATTTGGAGCGCTAAGAGAGTAGTAGTGGAAAAAGGAATATATTCAAATATAAACTACACAGAAGCATTCTGTGAAACTTCTTTCTGATCTGAGCATTCAGCTAACAGAGTTAAACCATACTTTTGATTGAGCAGTTTTGAAACACTCTGTCTGTAGAAAATGCAACTGGACATTCGTAGCGCTAAGTGGGTAATAGTGGAAAAAAGAATATGTTCAAATATAAACTACACAGAAGCATTGTATGAAACTTCTTTCTGTTCTGTGCATTCAACTAACAGAGTTGAACCTTACTTTGGATTGAGCCTTTCTGAAACACTCTTTCTGTAGAAACTGCAATTGGACATTCTGAGCGCTAAGAGGCCTCTATTGGGAAAAATAATATCTTCAAATAAAAACTAAACAGAAGCATTGTGTGAAACTTATTTCTGATATGTTCATTAAGCTAACAGAGTTAAACCATACTTTTGATTGCGCAGTTCTGAACACTCTTTCTGTAGAAAATGCAAGTGGAGATTCGGAGCGCTAAGAGGGTAATAGTGGAAAAAGGAATGTCTCCAAATATAAACTACACAGAATCATTCTGTGAAACTTCTTTCTGATCTGTGCATTCAGCTAACAGAGATAACCATACATTTCATTGAGCAGATCTGAACACTCTTTCTGTAGAAAATGCAACTGGACATTTGGAGCGCTAAGAGAGTAGTAGTGGAAAAAGGAATATATTCAAATATAAACTACACAGAAGCATTATTTGAAACTTCTTTCTGATCTGAGCATTCAGCTAACAGAGTTAAACCATACTTTTGATTGAGCAGTTTTGAAACACTCTGTCTGTAGAAAATGCAACTGGACATTCGTAGCGCTAAGTGGGTAATAGTGGAAAAAAGAATATGTTCAAATATAAACTACACAGAAGCATTGTATGAAACTTCTTTCTGTTCTGTGCATTCAACTAACAGAGTTGAACCTTACTTTTGATTGAGCCTTTCTGAAACACTCTTTCTGTAGAAACTGCAATTGGACATTCTGAGCTCTAAGAGGCCTATATTGGGAAAAATAATATGTTCAAATAAAAACTTCACAGAAGCATTGTGTGAAACTTATTTCTGATATGTTCATTAAGCTAACAGAGTTAAACCATACTTTTGATTGCGCAGTTCTGAACACTCTTTCTGTAGAAAATGCAAGTGGACATTCGGAGCGCTAAGAGGGTAATAGTGGAAAAAGTAATATATTCAAATATAAACTACACAGTAGCATTCTGTGAAAATTCTTTCTGTTCTGTGCATTCAACTAACAGATTTGAACCTTACTTTTGATTGAGCCGTTCTGAAACACTCTTTCTGTAGAAACTGCAATTGGACATGCTAAGCGCTAAGAGGCCTACATTGGGAAAAAGAATATCTTCAAATAAAAACTACACAGATGCATTCTGTGAAACTTATTTCTGATCTGTAAATTCAGTTAACAGAGATAAAACATATTTTTGATTGAGCAGTTATGAAACACTCTTTTTGTAGAAAATGCAAGTGGAGATTCGGAGCGCTAAGAGGGTAATAGTGGAAAAAGGAATGTCTTCAAATATAAACTACACAGAATCATTCGGTGAAACTTCTTTCTGATCTGTGCATTCAGCTAACAGAGTTAAACCATACTTTGGATTGAGCCTTTCTGAAACACTCTTTCTGTAGAAACTGCAATTGGACATTCTGAGCGCTAAGAGGCCTCTATTGGGAAAAATAATATCTTCAAATAAAAACTACACAGAAGCATTGTGTGAAACTTATTTCTGATATGTTCATTAAGCTAACAGAGTTAAACCATACTTTTGATTGCGCAGTTCTGAACACTCTTTCTGTAGAAAATGCAAGTGGACATTCGGAGCGCTAAGAGGGTAATACTGGAAAAAGGAATATATTCAAATATAAACTACACAGTAGCATTCTGTGAAAATTCTTTCTGTTCTGTGCATTCAACTAACAGAGTTGAACCTTACTTTTGATTGAGCCGTTCTGAAACACTCTTTCTGTAGAAACTGCAATTGGACATGCTAAGCGCTAAGAGGCCTACATTGGGAAAAAGAATATCTTCAAATAAAAACTACACAGATGCATTCTCTGAAACATATTTCTGATCTGTAAATTCAGTTAACAGAGATAAAACATATTTTTGATTGAGCAGTTATGAAACACTCTTTTTGTAGAAAATGCAAGTGGAGATTCGGAGCGCTAAGAGGGTAATAGTGGAAAAAGGAATGTCTTCAAATATAAACTACACAGAATCATTCTGTGAAACTTCTTTCTGATCTGTGCATTCAGCTAACAGAGTTAAACCATACTTTTGATTGAGCAGATCTGAACACTCTTTCTGTAGAAAATGCGACTGGACATTTGGAGCGCTAAGAGAGTAGTAGTGGAAAAAGGAATATATTCAAATATAAACTACACAGAAGCATTCTGTGAAACTTCTTTCTGATCTGAGCATTCAGCTAACAGAGTTAAACCATACTTTTGATTGAGCAGTTTTGAAACACTCTGTCTGTAGAAAATGCAACTGGACATTCGTAGCGCTAAGTGGGTAATAGTGGAAAAAAGAATATGTTCAAATATAAACTACACAGAAGCATTGTATGAAACAACTTTCTGTTCTGTGCATTCAACTAACAGAGTTGAACCTTACTTTTGATTGAGCCGTTCTGAAACACTCTTTCTGTAGAAACTGCAATTGGACATTCTGAGCGCTAAGAGGCCTATATTGGGAAAAAGAATGTCTACAAATAAAAACTACACAGAAGAATTGTGTGAAACTACTTTCTGTTCTGTTTGTTCAACTAAAAGAGTTGAACCTTAGTTTTGATTGAGCCGTTCTGAAACACTCTTTCTGTAGAAAATGCAAGTGGAGATTCGGAGCGCTAAGAGGGTAATAGTGGAAAAAGGAATGTCTCCAAATATAAACTACACAGAATCATTCTGTGAAACTTCTTTCTGATCTGTGCATTCAGCTAACAGAGTTAAACCATACTTTTGATTGAGCAGATCTGAACACTCTTTCTGTAGAAAATGCCACTGGACATTTGGAGCGCTAAGAGAGTAGTAGTGGAAAAAGAAATATATTCAAATATAAACTACACAGAAGCATTCTGTGAAACTTCTTTCTGATCTGAGCATTCAGCTAACAGAGGTAAACCATACTTTTGATTGAGCAGTTTTGAAACACTCTGCCTGTAGAAAATGCAACTGGACATTCGTAGCGCTAAGTGGGTAATAGTGGAAAAAAGAATATGTTCAAATATAAACTACACAGAAGCATTGTATGAAACTTCTTTCTGTTCTGTGCATTCAACTAACAGAGTTGAACCTTACTTTGGATTGAGCCTTTCTGAAACACTCTTTCTGTAGAAACTGCAATTGGACATTCTGAGCGCTAAGAGGCCTCTATTGGGAAAAATAATATCTCCAAATAAAAACTTCACAGAAGCATTGTGTGAAACTTATTTCTGATATGTTCATTAAGCTAACAGAGTTAAACCATACTTTTGATTGCACAGTTCTGAACACTCTTTCTGTAGAAAATGCAAGTGGACATTCGGAGCGCTAAGAGGGTAATAGTGGAAAAAGGAATATATTCAAATATAAACTACACAGTAGCATTCTGTGAAAATTCTTTCTGATCTGAGCCTTCAGCTAACAGAGTTAAACCATACTTTTGATTGAGCAGTTTTGAAACACTCTGTCTGTAGAAAATGCAACTGGACATTCGTAGCGCTAAGTGGGTAACAGTGGAAAAAAGAATATGTTCAAATATAAACTACACAGAAGCATTGTATGAAACTTCTTTCTGTTCTGTGCATTCAACTAACAGTGTTGAACCTTACTTTTGATTGAGCCGTTCTGAAACACTCTTTCTGTAGAAACTGCAATTGGACATTCTGAGTGCTAAGAGGCCTATATTGGGAAAAAGAATGTCTACAAATAAAAACTACACAGAAGAAATGTGTGAAACTTCTTTCTGTTCTGTTTGTTCAACTAAAAGAGTTGAACCTTAGTTTTGATTGAGCCGTTCTGAAACACTCTTTCTGTAGAAAATGCAAGTGGAGATTCGGAGGGCTAAGAGGGTAATAGTGGAAAAAGGAATGTCTCCAAATATAAACTACACAGAATCATTCTGTGAAACTTCTTTCTGATCTGTGCATTCAGCTAACAGAGTTAAACCATACTTTTGATTGAGCAGATCTGAACACTCTTTCTGTAGAAAATGCCACTGGACATTTGGAGCGCTAAGAGAGTAGTAGTGGAAAAAGGAATATATTCAAATATAAACTACACAGAAGCATTCTGTGAAACTTCTTTCGGATCTGAGCATTCAGCTAACAGAGTTAAACCATACTTTTGATTGAGCAGTTTTGAAACACTCTGTCTGTAGAAAATGCAACTGGACATTCGTAGCGCTAAGTGGGTAATAGTGGAAAAAAGAATATGTTCAAATATAAACTACACAGAAGCATTGTATGAAACTTCTTTCTGTTCTGTGCATTCAACTAACAGAGTTGAACCTTACTTTGGATTGAGCCTTTCTGAAACACTCTTTCTGTAGAAACTGCAATTGGACATTCTGAGCGCTAAGAGGCCTCTATTGGGAAAAATAATATCTTCAAATAAAAACTACACAGAAGCATTGTGTGAAACTTATTTCTGATATGTTCATTAAGCTAACAGAGTTAAACCATACTTTTGATTGCGCAGTTCTGAACACTCTTTCTGTAGAAAATGCAAGTGGACATTCGGAGCGCTAAGAGGGTAATAGTGGAAAAAGGAATATATTCAAATATAAACTACACAGTAGCATTCTGTGAAAATTCTTTCTGTTCTGTGCATTCAACTAACAGAGTTGAACCTTACTTTTGATTGAGCCGTTCTGAAACACTCTTTCTGTAGAAACTGCAATTGGACATGCTAAGCGCTAAGAGGCCTACATTGGGAAAAAGAATATCTTCAAATAAAAACTACACAGATGCATTCTGTGAAACTTATTTCTGATCTGTAAATTCAGTTAACAGAGATAAAACATATTTTTGATTGAGCAGTTATGAAACACTCTTTTTGTAGAAAATGCAAGTGGAGATTCGGAGCGCTAAGAGGGTAATAGTGGAAAAAGGAATGTCTTCAAATATAAACTACACAGAATCATTCGGTGAAACTTCTTTCTGATCTGTGCATTCAGCTAACAGAGTTAAACCATACTTTTGATTGAGCAGATCTGAACACTCTTTCTGTAGAAAATGCAACTGGACATTTGGAGCGCTAAGAGCGTAGTAGTGGAAAAAGCAATATATTCAAATATAAACTACACAGAAGCATTCTGTGAAACTTCTTTCTGATCTGAGCATTCAGCTAACAGAGTTAAACCATACTTTTGATTGAGCAGTTTTGAAACACTCTGTCTGTAGAAAATGCAACTGGACATTCGTAGCGCTAAGAGGGTAACAGTGGAAAAAAGAATATGTTCAAATATAAACTACACAGAAGCATTGTATGAAACTTCTTTCTGTTCTGTGCATTCAACTAACAGAGTTGAACCTTACTTTTGATTGAGCCGTTCTGAAACACTCTTTCTGTAGAAACTGCAATTGGACATTCTGAGCGCTAAGAGGCCTATATTGGGAAAAAGAATGTCTACAAATAAAAACTACACAGAAGAATTGTGTGAAACTTCTTTCTGTTCTGTTTGTTCAACTAAAAGCGTTGAACCTTAGTTTTGATTGAGCCGTTCTGAAACACTCTTTCTGTAGAAAATGCAAGTGGAGATTCGGAGCGCTAAGAGGGTAATAGTGGAAAAAGGAATGTCTCCAAATATAAACTACACAGAATCATTCTGTGAAACTTCTTTCTGATCTGTGCATTCAGCTAACAGAGTTAAACCATACTTTTGATTGAGCAGATCTGAACACTCTTTCTGTAGAAAATGCCACTGGACATTTGGAGCGCTAAGAGAGTAGTAGTGGAAAAAGGAATATATTCAAATATAAACTACACAGAAGCATTCTGTGAAACTTCTTTCGGATCTGAGCATTCAGCTAACAGAGTTAAACCATACTTTTGATTGAGCAGTTTTGAAACACTCTGTCTGTAGAAAATGCAACTGGACATTCGTAGCGCTAAGTCGGTAATAGTGGAAAAAAGAATATGTTCAAATATAAACTACACAGAAGCATTGTATGAAACTTCTTTCTGTTCTGTGCATTCAACTAACAGAGTTGAACCTTACTTTGGATTGAGCCTTTCTGAAACACTCTTTCTGTAGAAACTGCAATTGGACATTCTGAGCGCTAAGAGGCCTCTATTGGGAAAAATAATATCTTCAAATAAAAACTACACAGAAGCATTGTGTGAAACTTATTTCTGATATGTTCATTAAGCTAACAGAGTTAAACCATACTTTTGATTGCGCAGTTCTGAACACTCTTTCTGTAGAAAATGCAAGTGGACATTCGGAGCGCTAAGAGGGTAATAGTGGAAAAAGGAATATATTCAAATATAAACTACACAGTAGCATTCTGTGAAAACTCTTTCTGTTCTGTGCATTCAACTAACAGAGTTGAACCTTACTTTTGATTGAGCCGTTCTGAAACACTCTTTCTGTAGAAACTGCAATTGGACATGCTAAGCGCTAAGAGGCCTACATTGGGAAAAAGAATATCTTCAAATAAAAACTACACAGATGCATTCTGTGAAACTTATTTCTGATCTGTAAATTCAGTTAACAGAGATAAAACATATTTTTGATTGAGCAGTTATGAAACACTCTTTTTGTAGAAAATGCAAGTGGAGATTCGGAGCGCTAAGAGGGTAATAGTGGAAAAAGGAATGTCTTCAAATATAAACTACACAGAATCATTCGGTGAAACTTCTTTCTGATCTGTGCATTCAGCTAACAGAGTTAAACCATACTTTTGATTGAGCAGATCTGAACACTCTTTCTGTAGAAAATGCAACTGGACATTTGGAGCGCTAAGAGCGTAGTAGTGGAAAAAGCAATATATTCAAATATAAACTACACAGAAGCATTCTGTGAAACTTCTTTCTGATCTGAGCATTCAGCTAACAGAGTTAAACCATACTTTTGATTGAGCAGTTTTGAAACACTCTGTCTGTAGAAAATGCAACTGGACATTCGTAGCGCTAAGTGGGTAACAGTGGAAAAAAGAATATGTTCAAATATAAACTACACAGAAGCATTGTATGAAACTTCTTTCTGTTCTGTGCATTCAACTAACAGTGTTGAACCTTACTTTTGATTGAGCCGTTCTGAAACACTCTTTCTGTAGAAACTGCAATTGGACATTCTGAGTGCTAAGAGGCCTATATTGGGAAAAAGAATGTCTACAAATAAAAACTACACAGAAGAATTGTGTGAAAATTCTTTCTGTTCTGTTTGTTCAACTAAAAGAGTTGAACCTTAGTTTTGATTGAGCCGTTCTGAAACATTCTTTCTGTAGAAAATGCAAGTGGAGATTCGGAGCGCTAAGAGGTTAATAGTGGAAAAAGGAATGTCTCCAAATATAAACTACACAGAATCATTCTGTGAAACTTCTTTCTGATCTGTGCATTCAGCTAACAGAGTTAAACCATACTTTTGATTGAGCAGATCTGAACACTCTTTCTGTAGAAAATGCCACTGGACATTTGGAGCGCTAAGAGAGTAGTAGTGGAAAAAGGAATATATTCAAATATAAACTACACAGAAGCATTCTGTGAAACTTCTTTCTGATCTGAGCATTCAGCTAACAGAGTTAAACCATACTTTTGATTGAGCAGTTTTGAAACACTCTGTCTGTAGAAAATGCAACTGGACATTCGTAGCGCTAAGTGGGTAATAGTGGAAAAAAGAATATGTTCAAATATAAACTACACAGAAGCATTGTATGAAACTTCTTTCTGTTCTGTGCATTCAACTAACAGAGTTGAACCTTACTTTGGATTGAGCCTTTCTGAAACACTCTTTCTGTAGAAACTGCAATTGGACATTCTGAGCGCTAAGAGGCCTCTATTGGGAAAAATAATATCTTCAAATAAAAACTACACAGAAGCATTGTGTGAAACTTATTTCTGATATGTTCATTAAGCTAACAGAGTTAAACCATACTTTTGATTGCGCAGTTCTGAACACTCTTTCTGTAGAAAATGCAAGTGGACATTCGGAGCGCTAAGAGGGTAATACTGGAAAAAGGAATATATTCAAATATAAACTACACAGTAGCATTCTGTGAAAATTCTTTCTGTTCTGTGCATTCAACTAACAGAGTTGAACCTTACTTTTGATTGAGCCGTTCTGAAACACTCTTTCTGTAGAAACTGCAATTGGACATGCTAAGCGCTAAGAGGCCTACATTGGGAAAAAGAATATCTTCAAATAAAAACTACACAGATGCATTCTCTGAAACATATTTCTGATCTGTAAATTCAGTTAACAGAGATAAAACATATTTTTGATTGAGCAGTTATGAAACACTCTTTTTGTAGAAAATGCAAGTGGAAATTCGGAGCGCTAAGAGGGTAATAGTGGAAAAAGGAATGTCTTCAAATATAAACTACACAGAATCATTCGGTGAAACTTCTTTCTGATCTGTGCATTCAGCTAACAGAGTTAAACCATACTTTTGATTGAGCAGATCTGAACACTCTTTCTGTAGAAAATGCGACTGGACATTTGGAGCGCTAAGAGCGTAGTAGTGGAAAAAGGAATATATTCAAATATAAACTAAAAAGAAGCATTCTGTGAAACTTCTTTCTGATCTGTGCATTCAGCTAACAGAGTTAAACCATACTTTTGATTGAGCAGTTTTGAAACACTCTGTCTGTAGAAAATGCAACTGGACATTCGTAGCGCTAAGTGGGTAATAGTGGAAAAAAGAATATGTTCAAATATAAACTACACAGAAGCATTGTATGAAACATCTTTCTGTTCTGTGCATTCAACTAACAGAGTTGAACCTTACTTTTGATTGAGCCGTTCTGAAACACTCTTTCTGTAGAAACTGCAATTGGACATTCTGAGCGCTAAGAGGCCTATATTGGGAAAAAGAATGTCTACAAATAAAAACTACACAGAAGAATTGTGTGAAACTACTTTCTGTTCTGTTTGTTCAACTAAAAGATTTGAACCTTAGTTTTGATTGAGCCGTTCTGAAACACTCTTTCTGTAGAAAATGCAAGTGGATATTCGGAGCGCTAAGAGGGTAATAGTGGAAAAAGGAATGTCTCCAAATATAAACTACACAGAATCATTCTGTGAAACTTCTTTCTGATCTGTGCATTCAGCTAACGGAGTTAAACCATACTTTTGATTGAGCAGATCTGAACACTCTTTCTGTAGAAAATGCCACTGGACATTTGGAGCGCTAAGAGAGTAGTAGTGGAAAAAGAAATATATTCAAATATAAACTACACAGAAGCATTCTGTGAAACTTCTTTCTGATCTGAGCATTCAGCTAACAGAGTTAAACCATACTTTTGATTGAGCAGTTTTGAAACACTCTGCCTGTAGAAAATGCAACTGGACTTTCGTAGCGCTAAGTGGGTAATAGTGGAAAAAAGAATATGTCCAAATATAAACTACACAGAAGCATTGTATGAAACTTCTTTCTGTTCTGTGCATTCAACTAACAGAGTTGAACCTTACTTTGGATTGAGCCTTTCTGAAACACTCTTTCTGTAGAAACTGCAATTGGACATTCTGAGCGCTAAGAGGCCTCTATTGGGAAAAATAATATCTTCAAATAAAAACTACACAGAAGCATTGTGTGAAACTTATTTCTGATATGTTCATTAAGCTAACAGAGTTAAACCATACTTTTGATTGCGCAGTTCTGAACACTCTTTCTGTAGAAAATGCAAGTGGACATTCGGAGCGCAAAGAGTGTAATAGTGGAAAAAGGAATATATTCAAATATAAACTACACAGTAGCATTCTGTGAAAATTCTTTCTGTTCTGTGCATTCAACTAACAGAGTTGAACCTTACTTTTGATTGAGCCGTTCTGAAACACTCTTTCTGTAGAAACTGCAATTTTACATGCTAAGCGCTAAGAGGCCTACATTGGGAAAAAGAATATCTTCAAATAAAAACTACACAGATGCATTCTGTGAAACTTATTTCTGATCTGTAAATTCAGTTAACAGAGATAAAACATATTTTTGATTGAGCAGTTATGAAACACTCTTTTTGTAGAAAATGCAAGTGGAGATTCGGAGCGCTAAGAGGGTCATAGTGGAAAAAGGAATATCTTCAAATATAAACTACACAGAATCATTCGGTGAAACTTCTTTCTGATCTGTGCATTCAGCTAACAGAGTTAAACCATACTTTTGATTGAGCAGATCTGAACACTCTTTCTGTAGAAAATGCAACTGGACATTTGGAGCGCTAAGAGCGTAGTAGTGGAAAAAGGAATATATTCAAATATAAACTACACAGAAGCATTCTGTGAAACTTCTTTCGGATCTGAGCATTCAGCTAACAGAGTTAAACCATACTTTTGATTGAGCAGTTTGGAAACACTCTGTCTGTAGAAAATGCAACTGGACATTCGTAGCGCTAAGTGGGTAATAGTGGAAAAAAGAATATGTTCAAATATAAACTACACAGAAACATTGTATGAAACTTCTTTCTGTTCTGTGCATTCAACTAACAGAGTTGAACCTTACTTTTGATTGAGCCGTTCTGAAACACTCTTTCTGTAGAAACTGCAATTGGACATTCTGAGCGCTAAGAGGCCTATATTGGGAAAAAGAATGTCTACAAATAAAAACTACACAGAAGAATTGTGTGAAACTTCTTTCTGTTCTGTTAGTTCAACTAAAAGAGTTGAACCTTAGTTTTGATTGAGCCGTTCTGAAACACTCTTTCTGTAGAAAATGCAAGTGGAGATTCGGAGCGCTAAGAGGGTAATAGTGGAAAAAGGAATGTCTCCAAATATAAACTACACAGAATCATTCTGTGAAACTTCTTTCTGATCTGTGCATTCAGCTAACAGAGTTAAACCATACATTTGATTGAGCAGATCTGAACACTCTTTCTGTAGAAAATGCAACTGGACATTTGGAGCGCTAAGAGAGTAGTAGTGGAAAAAGGAATATATTCAAATATAAACTACACAGAAGCATTCTGTGAAACTTCTTTCTGATCTGAGCATTCAGCTAACAGAGTTAAACCATACTTTTGATTGAGCAGTTTTGAAACACTCTGTCTGTAGAAAATGCAACTGGACATTCGTAGCGCTAAGTGGGTAACAGTGGAAAAAAGAATATGTTCAAATATAAACTACACAGAAGCATTGTATGAAACTTCTTTCTGTTCTGTGCATTCAACTAACAGTGTTGAACCTTACTTTTGATTGAGCCGTTCTGAAACACTCTTTCTGTAGAAACTGCAATTGGACATTCTGAGTGCTAAGAGGCCTATATTGGGAAAAAGAATGTCTACAAATAAAAACTACACAGAAGAATTGTGTGAAACTTCTGTCTGTTCTATTTGTTCAACTAAAAGAGTTGAACCTTAGTTTTGATTGAGCCGTTCTGAAACACTCTTTCTGTAGAAAATGCAAGTGGAGATTCGTAGCGCTAAGAGGGTAATAGTGGAAAAAGGAATGTCTCCAAATATAAACTACACAGAATCATTCTGTGAAAATTCTTTCTGATCTGTGCATTCAGCTAACAGAGTTAAACCATACTTTTGATTGAGCAGATCTGAACTCTCTTTCTGTAGAAAATGCCACTGGACATTTGGAGCGCTAAGAGAGTAGTAGTGGAAAAAGGAATATATTCAAATATAAACTACACAGAAGCATTCTGTGAAACTTCTTTCGGATCTGAGCATTCAGCTAACAGAGTTAAACCATACTTTTGATTGAGCAGTTTTGAAACACTCTGTCTGTAGAAAATGCAACTGGACATTCGTAGCGCTAAGTGGGTAATAGTGGAAAAAAGAATATGTTCAAATATAAACTACACAGAAGCATTGTATGAAACTTCTTTCTGTTCTGTGCATTCAACTAACAGAGTTGAACCTTACTTTGGATTGAGCCTTTCTGAAACACTCTTTCTGTAGAAACTGCAATTGGACATTCTGAGCGCTAAGAGGCCTCTATTGGGAAAAATAATATCTCCAAATAAAAACTTCACAGAAGCATTGTGTGAAACTTATTTCTGATATGTTCATTAAGCTAACAGAGTTAAACCATACTTTTGATTGCACAGTTCTGAACACTCTTTCTGTAGAAAATGCAAGTGGACATTCGGAGCGCTAAGAGGGTAATAGTGGAAAAAGGAATATATTCAAATATAAACTACACAGTAGCATTCTGTGAAAATTCTTTCTGATCTGAGCCTTCAGCTAACAGAGTTAAACCATACTTTTGATTGAGCAGTTTTGAAACACTCTGTCTGTAGAAAATGCAACTGGACATTCGTAGCGCTAAGTGGGTAACAGTGGAAAAAAGAATATGTTCAAATATAAACTACACAGAAGCATTGTATGAAACTTCTTTCTGTTCTGTGCATTCAACTAACAGTGTTGAACCTTACTTTTGATTGAGCCGTTCTGAAACACTCTTTCTGTAGAAACTGCAATTGGACATTCTGAGTGCTAAGAGGCCTATATTGGGAAAAAGAATGTCTACAAATAAAAACTACACAGAAGAATTGTGTGAAACTTCTTTCTGTTCTGTTTGTTCAACTAAAAGAGTTGAACCTTAGTTTTGATTGAGCCGTTCTGAAACACTCTTTCTGTAGAAAATGCAAGTGGAGATTCGGAGGGCTAAGAGGGTAATAGTGGAAAAAGGAATGTCTCCAAATATAAACTACACAGAATCATTCTGTGAAACTTCTTTCTGATCTGTGCATTCAGCTAACAGAGTTAAACCATACTTTTGATTGAGCAGATCTGAACACTCTTTCTGTAGAAAATGCCACTGGACATTTGGAGCGCTAAGAGAGTAGTAGTGGAAAAAGGAATATATTCAAATATAAACTACACAGAAGCATTCTGTGAAACTTCTTTCGGATCTGAGCATTCAGCTAACAGAGTTAAACCATACTTTTGATTGAGCAGTTTTGAAACACTCTGTCTGTAGAAAATGCAACTGGACATTCGTAGCGCTAAGTGGGTAATAGTGGAAAAAAGAATATGTTCAAATATAAACTACACAGAAGCATTGTATGAAACTTCTTTCTGTTCTGTGCATTCAACTAACAGAGTTGAACCTTACTTTGGATTGAGCCTTTCTGAAACACTCTTTCTGTAGAAACTGCAATTGGACATTCTGAGCGCTAAGAGGCCTCTATTGGGAAAAATAATATCTTCAAATAAAAACTACACAGAAGCATTGTGTGAAACTTATTTCTGATATGTTCATTAAGCTAACAGAGTTAAACCATACTTTTGATTGCGCAGTTCTGAACACTCTTTCTGTAGAAAATGCAAGTGGACATTCGGAGCGCTAAGAGGGTAATAGTGGAAAAAGGAATATATTCAAATATAAACTACACAGTAGCATTCTGTGAAAATTCTTTCTGTTCTGTGCATTCAACTAACAGAGTTGAACCTTACTTTTGATTGAGCCGTTCTGAAACACTCTTTCTGTAGAAACTGCAATTGGACATGCTAAGCGCTAAGAGGCCTACATTGGGAAAAAGAATATCTTCAAATAAAAACTACACAGATGCATTCTGTGAAACTTATTTCTGATCTGTAAATTCAGTTAACAGAGATAAAACATATTTTTGATTGAGCAGTTATGAAACACTCTTTTTGTAGAAAATGCAAGTGGAGATTCGGAGCGCTAAGAGGGTAATAGTGGAAAAAGGAATGTCTTCAAATATAAACTACACAGAATCATTCGGTGAAACTTCTTTCTGATCTGTGCATTCAGCTAACAGAGTTAAACCATACTTTTGATTGAGCAGATCTGAACACTCTTTCTGTAGAAAATGCAACTGGACATTTGGAGCGCTAAGAGCGTAGTAGTGGAAAAAGCAATATATTCAAATATAAACTACACAGAAGCATTCTGTGAAACTTCTTTCTGATCTGAGCATTCAGCTAACAGAGTTAAACCATACTTTTGATTGAGCAGTTTTGAAACACTCTGTCTGTAGAAAATGCAACTGGACATTCGTAGCGCTAAGAGGGTAACAGTGGAAAAAAGAATATGTTCAAATATAAACTACACAGAAGCATTGTATGAAACTTCTTTCTGTTCTGTGCATTCAACTAACAGTGTTGAACCTTACTTTTGATTGAGCCGTTCTGAAACACTCTTTCTGTAGAAACTGCAATTGGACATTCTGAGTGCTAAGAGGCCTATATTGGGAAAAAGAATGTCTACAAATAAAAACTACACAGAAGAATTGTGTGAAACTTCTTTCTGTTCTGTTTGTTCAACTAAAAGAGTTGAACCTTAGTTTTGATTGAGCCGTTCTGAAACACTCTTTCTGTAGAAAATGCAAGTGGAGATTCGGAGGGCTAAGAGGGTAATAGTGGAAAAAGGAATGTCTCCAAATATAAACTACACAGAATCATTCTGTGAAACTTCTTTCTGATCTGTGCATTCAGCTAACAGAGTTAAACCATACTTTTGATTGAGCAGATCTGAACACTCTTTCTGTAGAAAATGCCACTGGACATTTGGAGCGCTAAGAGAGTAGTAGTGGAAAAAGGAATATATTCAAATATAAACTACACAGAAGCATTCTGTGAAACTTCTTTCGGATCTGAGCATTCAGCTAACAGAGTTAAACCATACTTTTGATTGAGCAGTTTTGAAACACTCTGTCTGTAGAAAATGCAACTGGACATTCGTAGCGCTAAGTGGGTAATAGTGGAAAAAAGAATATGTTCAAATATAAACTACACAGAAGCATTGTATGAAACTTCTTTCTGTTCTGTGCATTCAACTAACAGAGTTGAACCTTACTTTGGATTGAGCCTTTCTGAAACACTCTTTCTGTAGAAACTGCAATTGGACATTCTGAGCGCTAAGAGGCCTCTATTGGGAAAAATAATATCTTCAAATAAAAACTACACAGAAGCATTGTGTGAAACTTATTTCTGATATGTTCATTAAGCTAACAGAGTTAAACCATACTTTTGATTGCGCAGTTCTGAACACTCTTTCTGTAGAAAATGCAAGTGGACATTCGGAGCGCTAAGAGGGTAATAGTGGAAAAAGGAATATATTCAAATATAAACTACACAGTAGCATTCTGTGAAAACTCTTTCTGTTCTGTGCATTCAACTAACAGAGTTGAACCTTACTTTTGATTGAGCCGTTCTGAAACACTCTTTCTGTAGAAACTGCAATTGGACATGCTAAGCGCTAAGAGGCCTACATTGGGAAAAAGAATATCTTCAAATAAAAACTACACAGATGCATTCTGTGAAACTTATTTCTGATCTGTAAATTCAGTTAACAGAGATAAAACATATTTTTGATTGAGCAGTTATGAAACACTCTTTTTGTAGAAAATGCAAGTGGAGATTCGGAGCGCTAAGAGGGTAATAGTGGAAAAAGGAATGTCTTCAAATATAAACTACACAGAATCATTCGGTGAAACTTCTTTCTGATCTGTGCATTCAGCTAACAGAGTTAAACCATACTTTTGATTGAGCAGATCTGAACACTCTTTCTGTAGAAAATGCAACTGGACATTTGGAGCGCTAAGAGCGTAGTAGTGGAAAAAGCAATATATTCAAATATAAACTACACAGAAGCATTCTGTGAAACTTCTTTCTGATCTGAGCATTCAGCTAACAGAGTTAAACCATACTTTTGATTGAGCAGTTTTGAAACACTCTGTCTGTAGAAAATGCAACTGGACATTCGTAGCGCTAAGTGGGTAACAGTGGAAAAAAGAATATGTTCAAATATAAACTACACAGAAGCATTGTATGAAACTTCTTTCTGTTCTGTGCATTCAACTAACAGTGTTGAACCTTACTTTTGATTGAGCCGTTCTGAAACACTCTTTCTGTAGAAACTGCAATTGGACATTCTGAGTGCTAAGAGGCCTATATTGGGAAAAAGAATGTCTACAAATAAAAACTACACAGAAGAATTGTGTGAAAATTCTTTCTGTTCTGTTTGTTCAACTAAAAGAGTTGAACCTTAGTTTTGATTGAGCCGTTCTGAAACATTCCTTCTGTAGAAAATGCAAGTGGAGATTCGGAGCGCTAAGAGGTTAATAGTGGAAAAAGGAATGTCTCCAAATATAAACTACACAGAATCATTCTGTGAAACTTCTTTCTGATCTGTGCATTCAGCTAACAGAGTTAAACCATACTTTTGATTGAGCAGATCTGAACACTCTTTCTGTAGAAAATGCCACTGGACATTTGGAGCGCTAAGAGAGTAGTAGTGGAAAAAGGAATATATTCAAATATAAACTACACAGAAGCATTCTGTGAAACTTCTTTCTGATCTGAGCATTCAGCTAACAGAGTTAAACCATACTTTTGATTGAGCAGTTTTGAAACACTCTGTCTGTAGAAAATGCAACTGGACATTCGTAGCGCTAAGTGGGTAATAGTGGAAAAAAGAATATGTTCAAATATAAACTACACAGAAGCATTGTATGAAACTTCTTTCTGTTCTGTGCATTCAATTAACAGAGTTGAACCTTACTTTGGATTGAGCCTTTCTGAAACACTCTTTCTGTAGAAACTGCAATTGGACATTCTGAGCGCTAAGAGGCCTCTATTGGGAAAAATAATATCTTCAAATAAAAACTACACAGAAGCATTGTGTGAAACTTATTTCTGATATGTTCATTAAGCTAACAGAGTTAAACCATACTTTTGATTGCGCAGTTCTGAACACTCTTTCTGTAGAAAATGCAAGTGGACATTCGGAGCGCTAAGAGGGTAATACTGGAAAAAGGAATATATTCAAATATAAACTACACAGTAGCATTCTGTGAAAATTCTTTCTGTTCTGTGCATTCAACTAACAGAGTTGAACCTTACTTTTGATTGAGCCGTTCTGAAACACTCTTTCTGTAGAAACTGCAATTGGACATGCTAAGCGCTAAGAGGCCTACATTGGGAAAAAGAATATCTTCAAATAAAAACTACACAGATGCATTCTCTGAAACATATTTCTGATCTGTAAATTCAGTTAACAGAGATAAAACATATTTTTGATTGAGCAGTTATGAAACACTCTTTTTGTAGAAAATGCAAGTGGAAATTCGGAGCGCTAAGAGGGTAATAGTGGAAAAAGGAATGTCTTCAAATATAAACTACACAGAATCATTCGGTGAAACTTCTTTCTGATCTGTGCATTCAGCTAACAGAGTTAAACCATACTTTTGATTGAGCAGATCTGAACACTCTTTCTGTAGAAAATGCGACTGGACATTTGGAGCGCTAAGAGCGTAGTAGTGGAAAAAGGAATATATTCAAATATAAACTAAAAAGAAGCATTCTGTGAAACTTCTTTCTGATCTGTGCATTCAGCTAACAGAGTTAAACCATACTTTTGATTGAGCAGTTTTGAAACACTCTGTCTGTAGAAAATGCAACTGGACATTCGTAGCGCTAAGTGGGTAATAGTGGAAAAAAGAATATGTTCAAATATAAACTACACAGAAGCATTGTATGAAACATCTTTCTGTTCTGTGCATTCAACTAACAGAGTTGAACCTTACTTTTGATTGAGCCGTTCTGAAACACTCTTTCTGTAGAAACTGCAATTGGACATTCTGAGCGCTAAGAGGCCTATATTGGGAAAAAGAATGTCTACAAATAAAAACTACACAGAAGAATTGTGTGAAACTACTTTCTGTTCTGTTTGTTCAACTAAAAGATTTGAACCTTAGTTTTGATTGAGCCGTTCTGAAACACTCTTTCTGTAGAAAATGCAAGTGGATATTCGGAGCGCTAAGAGGGTAATAGTGGAAAAAGGAATGTCTCCAAATATAAACTACACAGAATCATTCTGTGAAACTTCTTTCTGATCTGTGCATTCAGCTAACAGAGTTAAACCATACTTTTGATTGAGCAGATCTGAACACTCTTTCTGTAGAAAATGCCACTGGACATTTGGAGCGCTAAGAGAGTAGTAGTGGAAAAAGAAATATATTCAAATATAAACTACACAGAAGCATTCTGTGAAACTTCTTTCTGATCTGAGCATTCAGCTAACAGAGTTAAACCATACTTTTGATTGAGCAGTTTTGAAACACTCTGCCTGTAGAAAATGCAACTGGACTTTCGTAGCGCTAAGTGGGTAATAGTGGAAAAAAGAATATGTCCAAATATAAACTACACAGAAGCATTGTATGAAACTTCTTTCTGTTCTGTGCATTCAACTAACAGAGTTGAACCTTACTTTGGATTGAGCCTTTCTGAAACACTCTTTCTGTAGAAACTGCAATTGGACATTCTGAGCGCTAAGAGGCCTCTATTGGGAAAAATAATATCTCCAAATAAAAACTTCACAGAAGCATTGTGTGAAACTTATTTCTGATATGTTCATTAAGCTAACAGAGTTAAACCATACTTTTGATTGCACAGTTCTGAACACTCTTTCTGTAGAAAATGCAAGTGGACATTCGGAGCGCTAAGAGGGTAATAGTGGAAAAAGGAATATATTCAAATATAAACTACACAGTAGCATTCTGTGAAAATTCTTTCTGATCTGAGCCTTCAGCTAACAGAGTTAAACCATACTTTTGATTGAGCAGTTTTGAAACACTCTGTCTGTAGAAAATGCAACTGGACATTCGTAGCGCTAAGTGGGTAACAGTGGAAAAAAGAATATGTTCAAATATAAACTACACAGAAGCATTGTATGAAACTTGTTTCTGTTCTGTGCATTCAACTAACAGAGTTGAACCTTACTTTGGATTGAGCCTTTCTGAAACACTCTTTCTGTAGAAACTGCAATTGGACATTCTGAGCGCTAAGAGGCCTCTATTGGGAAAAATAATATCTTCAAATAAAAACTACACAGAAGCATTGTGTGAAACTTATTTCTGATATGTTCATTAAGCTAACAGAGTTAAACCATACTTTTGATTGCGCAGTTCTGAACACTCTTTCTGTAGAAAATGCAAGTGGACATTCGGAGCGCAAAGAGTGTAATAGTGGAAAAAGGAATATATTCAAATATAAACTACACAGTAGCATTCTGTGAAAATTCTTTCTGTTCTGTGCATTCAACTAACAGAGTTGAACCTTACTTTTGATTGAGCCGTTCTGAAACACTCTTTCTGTAGAAACTGCAATTTTACATGCTAAGCGCTAAGAGGCCTACATTGGGAAAAAGAATATCTTCAAATAAAAACTACACAGATGCATTCTGTGAAACTTATTTCTGATCTGTAAATTCAGTTAACAGAGATAAAACATATTTTTGATTGAGCAGTTATGAAACACTCTTTTTGTAGAAAATGCAAGTGGAGATTCGGAGCGCTAAGAGGGTCATAGTGGAAAAAGGAATATCTTCAAATATAAACTACACAGAATCATTCGGTGAAACTTCTTTCTGATCTGTGCATTCAGCTAACAGAGTTAAACCATACTTTTGATTGAGCAGATCTGAACACTCTTTCTGTAGAAAATGCAACTGGACATTTGGAGCGCTAAGAGCGTAGTAGTGGAAAAAGGAATATATTCAAATATAAACTACACAGAAGCATTCTGTGAAACTTCTTTCGGATCTGAGCATTCAGCTAACAGAGTTAAACCATACTTTTGATTGAGCAGTTTGGAAACACTCTGTCTGTAGAAAATGCAACTGGACATTCGTAGCGCTAAGTGGGTAATAGTGGAAAAAAGAATATGTTCAAATATAAACTACACAGAAACATTGTATGAAACTTCTTTCTGTTCTGTGCATTCAACTAACAGAGTTGAACCTTACTTTTGATTGAGCCGTTCTGAAACACTCTTTCTGTAGAAACTGCAATTGGACATTCTGAGCGCTAAGAGGCCTATATTGGGAAAAAGAATGTCTACAAATAAAAACTACACAGAAGAATTGTGTGAAACTTCTTTCTGTTCTGTTAGTTCAACTAAAAGAGTTGAACCTTAGTTTTGATTGAGCCGTTCTGAAACACTCTTTCTGTAGAAAATGCAAGTGGAGATTCGGAGCGCTAAGAGGGTAATAGTGGAAAAAGGAATGTCTCCAAATATAAACTACACAGAATCATTCTGTGAAACTTCTTTCTGATCTGTGCATTCAGCTAACAGAGTTAAACCATACATTTGATTGAGCAGATCTGAACACTCTTTCTGTAGAAAATGCAACTGGACATTTGGAGCGCTAAGAGAGTAGTAGTGGAAAAAGGAATATATTCAAATATAAACTACACAGAAGCATTCTGTGAAACTTCTTTCTGATCTGAGCATTCAGCTAACAGAGTTAAACCATACTTTTGATTGAGCAGTTTTGAAACACTCTGTCTGTAGAAAATGCAACTGGACATTCGTAGCGCTAAGTGGGTAACAGTGGAAAAAAGAATATGTTCAAATATAAACTACACAGAAGCATTGTATGAAACTTCTTTCTGTTCTGTGCATTCAACTAACAGTGTTGAACCTTACTTTTGATTGAGCCGTTCTGAAACACTCTTTCTGTAGAAACTGCAATTGGACATTCTGAGTGCTAAGAGGCCTATATTGGGAAAAAGAATGTCTACAAATAAAAACTACACAGAAGAATTGTGTGAAACTTCTGTCTGTTCTGTTTGTTCAACTAAAAGAGTTGAACCTTAGTTTTGATTGAGCCGTTCTGAAACACTCTTTCTGTAGAAAATGCAAGTGGAGATTCGTAGCGCTAAGAGGGTAATAGTGGAAAAAGGAATGTCTCCAAATATAAACTACACAGAATCATTCTGTGAAAATTCTTTCTGATCTGTGCATTCAGCTAACAGAGTTAAACCATACTTTTGATTGAGCAGATCTGAACTCTCTTTCTGTAGAAAATGCCACTGGACATTTGGAGCGCTAAGAGAGTAGTAGTGGAAAAAGGAATATATTCAAATATAAACTACACAGAAGCATTCTGTGAAACTTCTTTCGGATCTGAGCATTCAGCTAACAGAGTTAAACCATACTTTTGATTGAGCAGTTTTGAAACACTCTGTCTGTAGAAAATGCAACTGGACATTCGTAGCGCTAAGTGGGTAATAGTGGAAAAAAGAATATGTTCAAATATAAACTACACAGAAGCATTGTATGAAACTTCTTTCTGTTCTGTGCATTCAACTAACAGAGTTGAACCTTACTTTGGATTGAGCCTTTCTGAAACACTCTTTCTGTAGAAACTGCAATTGGACATTCTGAACGCTAAGAGGCCTCTATTGGGAAAAATAATATCTTCAAATAAAAACTACACAGAAGCATTGTGTGAAACTTATTTCTGATATGTTCATTAAGCTAACAGAGTTAAACCATACTTTTGATTGCGCAGTTCTGAACACTCTTTCTGTAGAAAATGCAAGTGGACATTCGGAGCGCTAAGAGGGTAATAGTGGAAAAAGGAATATATTCAAATATAAACTACACAGTAGCATTCTGTGAAAATTCTTTCTGTTCTGTGCATTCAACTAACAGAGTTGAACCTTACTTTTGATTGAGCCGTTCTGAAACACTCTTTCTGTAGAAACTGCAATTGGACATGCTAAGCGCTAAGAGGCCTACATTGGGAAAAAGAATATCTTCAAATAAAAACTACACAGATGCATTCTCTGAAACATATTTCTGATCTGTAAATTCAGTTAACAGAGATAAAACATATTTTTGATTGAGCAGTTATGAAACACTCTTTTTGTAGAAAATGCAAGTGGAGATTCGGAGCGCTAAGAGGGTAATAGTGGAAAAAGGAATGTCTTCAAATATAAACTACACAGAATCATTCGGTGAAACTTCTTTCTGATCTGTGCATTCAGCTAACAGAGTTAAACCATACTTTTGATTGAGCAGATCTGAACACTCTTTCTGTAGAAAATGCGACTGGACATTTGGAGCGCTAAGAGCGTAGTAGTGGAAAAAGTAATATATTCAAATATAAACTAAAAAGAAGCATTCTGTGAAACTTCTTTCTGATCTGTGCATTCAGCTAACAGAGTTAAACCATACTTTGATTGAGCAGTTTTGAAACACTCTGTCTGTAGAAAATGCAACTGGACATTCGTAGCGCTAAGTGGGTAATAGTGGAAAAAAGAATATGTTCAAATATAAACTACACAGAAGCATTGTATGAAACATCTTTCTGTTCTGTGCATTCAACTAAAAGAGTTGAACCTTACTTTTGATTGAGCCGTTCTGAAACACTCTTTCTGTAGAAACTGCAATTGGACATTCTGAGCGCTAAGAGGCCTATATTGGGAAAAAGAATGTCTACAAATAAAAACTACACAGAAGAATTGTGTGAAACTACTTTCTGTTCTGTTTTTTCAACTAAAAGATTTGAACCTTAGTTTTGATTGAGCCGTTCTGAAACACTCTTTCTGTAGAAAATGCAAGTGGAGATTCGGAGCGCTAAGAGGGTAATAGTGGAAAAAGGAATGTCTCCAAATATAAACTACACAGAATCATTCTGTGAAACTTCTTTCTGATCTGTGCATTCAGCTAACAGAGTTAAACCATACTTTTGATTGAGCAGATCTGAACACTCTTTCTGTAGAAAATGCCACTGGACATTTGGAGCGCTAAGAGAGTAGTAGTGGAAAAAGAAATATATTCAAATATAAACTACACAGAAGCATTCTGTGAAACTTCTTTCTGATCTGAGCATTCAGCTAACAGAGTTAAACCATACTTTTGATTGAGCAGTTTTGAAACACTCTGCCTGTAGAAAATGCAACTGGACTTTCGTAGCGCTAAGTGGGTAATAGTGGAAAAAAAATATGTTCAAATATAAACTACACAGAAGCATTGTATGAAACTTCTTTCTGTTCTGTGCATTCAACTAACAGAGTTGAACCTTACTTTGGATTGAGCCTTTCTGAAACACTCTTTCTGTAGAAACTGCAATTGGACATTCTGAGCGCTAAGAGGCCTCTATTGGGAAAAATAATATCTCCAAATAAAAACTTCACAGAAGCATTGTGTGAAACTTATTTCTGATATGTTCATTAAGCTAACAGAGTTAAACCATACTTTTGATTGCACAGTTCTGAACACTCTTTCTGTAGAAAATGCAAGTGGACATTCGGAGCGCTAAGAGGGTAATAGTGGAAAAAGGAATATATTCAAATATAAACTACACAGTAGCATTCTGTGAAAATTCTTTCTGATCTGAGCCTTCAGCTAACAGAGTTAAACCATACTTTTGATTGAGCAGTTTTGAAACACTCTGTCTGTAGAAAATGCAACTGGACATTCGTAGCGCTAAGTGGGTAACAGTGGAAAAAAGAATATGTTCAAATATAAACTACACAGAAGCATTGTATGAAACTTCTTTCTGTTCTGTGCATTCAACTAACAGAGTTGAACCTTAATTTGGATTGAGCCTTTCTGAAACACTCTTTCTGTAGAAACTGCAATTGGACATTCTGAGCGCTAAGAGGCCTCTATTGGGAAAAATAATATCTTCAAATAAAAACTACACAGAAGCATTGTGTGAAACTTATTTCTGATATGTTCATTAAGCTAACAGAGTTAAACCATACTTTTGATTGCGCAGTTCTGAACACTCTTTCTGTAGAAAATGCAAGTGGACATTCGGAGCGCAAAGAGTGTAATAGTGGAAAAAGGAATATATTCAAATATAAACTACACAGTAGCATTCTGTGAAAATTCTTTCTGTTCTGTGCATTCAACTAACAGAGTTGAACCTTACTTTTGATTGAGCCGTTCTGAAACACTCTTTCTGTAGAAACTGCAATTGGACATGCTAAGCGCTAAGAGGCCTACATTGGGAAAAAGAATATCTTCAAATAAAAACCACACAGATGCATTCTGTGAAACTTATTTCTGATCTGTAAATTCAGTTAACAGAGATAAAACATATTTTTGATTGAGCAGTTATGAAACACTCTTTTTGTAGAAAATGCAAGTGGAGATTCGGAGCGCTAAGGGGGTAATAGTGGAAAAAGGAATGTCTTCAAATATAAACTACACAGAATCATTCGGTGAAACTTCTTTCTGATCTGTGCATTCAGCTAACAGAGTTAAACCATACTTTTGATTGAGCAGATCTGAACACTCTTTCTGTAGAAAATGCAACTGGACATTTGGAGCGCTAAGAGCGTAGTAGTGGAAAAAGGAATATATTCAAATATAAACTACACAGAAGCATTCTGTGAAACTTCTTTCTGATCTGAGCATTCAGCTAACAGAGTTAAACCATACTTTTGATTGAGCAGTTTTGAAACACTCTGTCTGTAGAAAATGCAACTGGACATTCGTAGCGCTAAGTGGGTAATAGTGGAAAAAAGAATATGTTCAAATATAAACTACACAGAAGCATTGTATGAAACATCTTTCTGTTCTGTGCATTCAACTAACAGAGTTGAACCTTACTTTTGATTGAGCCGTTCTGAAACACTCTTTCTGTAGAAACTGCAATTGGACATTCTGAGCGCTAAGAGGCCTATATTGGGAAAAAGAATGTCTACAAATAAAAACTACACAGAAGAATTGTGTGAAACTTCTTTCTGTTCTGTTTGTTCAACTAAAAGAGTTGAACCTTAGTTTTGATTGAGCCGTTCTGAAACACTCTTTCTGTAGAAAATGCAAGTGGAGATTCGGAGCGCTAAGAGGGTAATAGTGGAAAAAGGAATGTCTCCAAATATAAACTACACAGAATCATTCTGTGAAACTTCTTTCTGATCTGTGCATTCAGCTAACAGAGTTAAACCATACTTTTGATTGAGCAGATCTGAACACTCTTTCTGTAGATAATGCCACTGGACATTTGGAGCGCTAAGAGAGTAGTAGTGGAAAAAGGAATATATTCAAATATAAACTACACAGAAGCATTCTGTGAAACTTCTTTCTGATCTGAGCATTCAGCTAACAGAGTTAAACCATACTTTTGATTGAGCAGTTTTGAAACACTCTGTCTGTAGAAAATGCAACTGGACATTCGTAGCGCTAAGTGGGTAATAGTGGAAAAAAGAATATGTTCAAATATAAACTACACAGAAGCATTGTATGAAACTTCTTTCTGTTCTGTGCATTCAACTAACAGAGTTGAACCTTACTTTGGATTGAGCCTTTCTGAAACACTCTTTCTGTAGAAACTGCAATTGGACATTCTGAGCGCTAAGAGGCCTCTATTGGGAAAAATAATATCTTCAAATAAAAACTACACAGAAGCATTGTGTGAAACTTATTTCTGATATGTTCATTAAGCTAACAGAGTTAAACCATACTTTTGATTGCGCAGTTCTGAACACTCTTTCTGTAGAAAATGCAAGTGGACATTCGGAGCGCAAAGAGGGTAATAGTGGAAAAAGGAATATATTCAAATATAAACTACACAGTAGCATTCTGTGAAAATTCTTTCTGTTCTGTGCATTCAACTAACAGAGTTGAACCTTACTTTTGATTGAGCCGTTCTGAAACACTCTTTCTGTAGAAACTGCAATTGGACATGCTAAGCGCTAAGAGGCCTACATTGGGAAAAAGAATATCTTCAAATAAAAACTACACAGATGCATTCTGTGAAACTTATTTCTGATCTGTAAATTCAGTTAACAGAGATAAAACATATTTTTGATTGAGCAGTTATGAAACACTCTTTTTGTAGAAAATGCAAGTGGAGATTCGGAGCGCTAAGAGGGTAATAGTGGAAAAAGGAATGTCTTCAAATATAAACTACACAGAATCATTCGGTGAAACTTCTTTCTGATCTGTGCATTCAGCTAACAGAGTTAAACCATACTTTTGATTGAGCAGATCTGAACACTCTTTCTGTAGAAAATGCGACTGGACATTTGGAGCGCTAAGAGCGTAGTAGTGGAAAAAGGAATATATTCAAATATAAACTACACAGAAGCATTCTGTGAAACTTCTTTCTGATCTGAGCATTCAGCTAACAGAGTTAAACCATACTTTTGATTGAGCAGTTTTGAAACACTCTGTCTGTAGAAAATGCAACTGGACATTCGTAGCGCTAAGTGGGTAATAGTGGAAAAAAGAATATGTTCAAATATAAACTACACAGAAGCATTGTATGAAACATCTTTCTGTTCTGTGCATTCAACTAACAGAGTTGAACCTTACTTTTGATTGAGCCGTTCTGAAACACTCTTTCTGTAGAAACTGCAATTGGACATTCTGAGCGCTAAGAGGCCTATATTGGCAAAAAGAATGTCTACAAATAAAAACTACACAGAAGAATTGTGTGAAACTTCTTTCTGTTCTGTTTGTTCAACTAAAAGAGTTGAACCTTAGTTTTGATTGAGCCGTTCTGAAACACTCTTTCTGTAGAAAATGCAAGTGGAGATTCGGAGCGCTAAGAGGGTAATAGTGGAAAAAGGAATGTCTCCAAATATAAACTACACAGAATCATTCTGTTAAACTTCTTTCTGATCTGTGCATTCAGCTAACAGAGTTAAACCATACTTTTGATTGAGCAGATCTGAACACTCTTTCTGTAGATAATGCCACTGGACATTTGGAGCGCTAAGAGAGTAGTAGTGGAAAAAGGAATATATTCAAATATAAACTACACAGAAGCATTCTGTGAAACTTCTTTCTGATCTGAGCATTCAGCTAACAGAGTTAAACCATACTTTTGATTGAGCAGTTTTGAAACACTCTGTCTGTAGAAAATGCAACTGGACATTCGTAGCGCTAAGTGGGTAATAGTGGAAAAAAGAATATGTTCAAATATAAACTACACAGAAGCATTGTATGAAACTTCTTTCTGTTCTGTGCATTCAACTAACAGAGTTGAACCTTACTTTGGATTGAGCCTTTCTGAAACACTCTTTCTGTAGAAACTGCAATTGGACATTCTGAGCGCTAAGAGGCCTCTATTGGGAAAAATAATATCTTCAAATAAAAACTACACAGAAGCATTGTGTGAAACTTATTTCTGATATGTTCATTAAGCTAACAGAGTTAAACCATACTTTTGATTGCGCAGTTCTGAACACTCTTTCTGTAGAAAATGCAAGTGGACATTCGGAGCGCAAAGAGGGTAATAGTGGAAAAAGGAATATATTCAAATATAAACTACACAGTAGCATTCTGTGAAAATTCTTTCTGTTCTGTGCATTCAACTAACAGAGTTGAACCTTACTTTTGATTGAGCCGTTCTGAAACACTCTTTCTGTAGAAACTGCAATTGGACATGCTAAGCGCTAAGAGGCCTACATTGGGAAAAAGAATATCTTCAAATAAAAACTACACAGATGCATTCTCTGAAACATATTTCTGATCTGTAAATTCAGTTAACAGAGATAAAACATATTTTTGATTGAGCAGTTATGAAACACTCTTTTTGTAGAAAATGCAAGTGGAGATTCGGAGCGCTAAGAGGGTAATAGTGGAAAAAGGAATGTCTTCAAATATAAACTACACAGAATCATTCGGTGAAACTTCTTTCTGATCTGTGCATTCAGCTAACAGAGTTAAACCATACTTTTGATTGAGCAGATCTGAACACTCTTTCTGTAGAAAATGCGACTGGACATTTGGAGCGCTAAGAGCGTAGTAGTGGAAAAAGTAATATATTCAAATATAAACTAAAAAGAAGCATTCTGTGAAACTTCTTTCTGATCTGAGCATTCAGCTAACAGAGTTAAACCATACTTTTGATTGAGCAGTTTTGAAACACTCTGCCTGTAGAAAATGCAACTGGACTTTCGTAGCGCTAAGTGGGTAATAGTGGAAAAAAGAATATGTTCAAATATAAACTACACAGAAGCATTGTATGAAACTTCTTTCTGTTCTGTGCATTCAACTAACAGAGTTGAACCTTACTTTGGATTGAGCCTTTCTGAAACACTCTTTCTGTAGAAACTGCAATTGGACATTCTGAGCGCTAAGAGGCCTCTATTGGGAAAAATAATATCTCCAAATAAAAACTTCACAGAAGCATTGTGTGAAACTTAATTCTGATATGTTCATTAAGCTAACAGAGTTAAACCATACTTTTGATTGCACAGTTCTGAACACTCTTTCTGTAGAAAATGCAAGTGGACATTCGGAGCGCTAAGAGGGTAATAGTGGAAAAAGGAATATATTCAAATATAAACTACACAGTAGCATTCTGTGAAAATTCTTTCTGATCTGAGCCTTCAGCTAACAGAGTTAAACCATACTTTTGATTGAGCAGTTTTGAAACACTCTGTCTGTAGAAAATGCAACTGGACATTCGTAGCGCTAAGTGGGTAACAGTGGAAAAAAGAATATGTTCAAATATAAACTACACAGAAGCATTGTATGAAACTTCTTTCTGTTCTGTGCATTCAACTAACAGAGTTGAACCTTAATTTGGATTGAGCCTTTCTGAAACACTCTTTCTGTAGAAACTGCAATTGGACATTCTGAGCGCTAAGAGGCCTCTATTGGGAAAAATAATATCTTCAAATAAAAACTACACAGAAGCATTGTGTGAAACTTATTTCTGATATGTTCATTAAGCTAACAGAGTTAAACCATACTTTTGATTGCGCAGTTCTGAACACTCTTTCTGTAGAAAATGCAAGTGGACATTCGGAGCGCAAAGAGGGTAATAGTGGAAAAAGGAATATATTCAAATATAAACTACACAGTAGCATTCTGTGAAAATTCTTTCTGTTCTGTGCATTCAACTAACAGAGTTGAACCTTACTTTTGATTGAGCCGTTCTGAAACACTCTTTCTGTAGAAACTGCAATTGGACATGCTAAGCGCTAAGAGGCCTACATTGGGAAAAAGAATATCTTCAAATAAAAACTACACAGATGCATTCTGTGAAACTTATTTCTGATCTGTAAATTCAGTTAACAGAGATAAAACATATTTTTGATTGAGCAGTTATGAAACACTCTTTTTGTAGAAAATGCAAGTGGAGATTCGGAGCGCTAAGAGGGTAATAGTGGAAAAAGGAATGTCTTCAAATATAAACTACACAGAATCATTCGGTGAAACTTCTTTCTGATCTGTGCATTCAGCTAACAGAGTTAAACCATACTTTTGATTGAGCAGATCTGAACACTCTTTCTGTAGAAAATGCGACTGGACATTTGGAGCGCTAAGAGCGTAGTAGTGGAAAAAGGAATATATTCAAATATAAACTACACAGAAGCATTCTGTGAAACTTCTTTCTGATCTGAGCATTCAGCTAACAGAGTTAAACCATACTTTTGATTGAGCAGTTTTGAAACACTCTGTCTGTAGAAAATGCAACTGGACATTCGTAGCGCTAAGTGGGTAATAGTGGAAAAAAGAATATGTTCAAATATAAACTACACAGAAGCATTGTATGAAACATCTTTCTGTTCTGTGCATTCAACTAACAGAGTTGAACCTTACTTTTGATTGAGCCGTTCTGAAACACTCTTTCTGTAGAAACTGCAATTGGACATTCTGAGCGCTAAGAGGCCTATATTGGGAAAAAGAATGTCTACAAATAAAAACTACACAGAAGAATTGTGTGAAACTTCTTTCTGTTCTGTTTGTTCAACTAAAAGAGTTGAACCTTAGTTTTGATTGAGCCGTTCTGAAACACTCTTTCTGTAGAAAATGCAAGTGGAGATTCGGAGCGCTAAGAGGGTAATAGTGGAAAAAGGAATGTCTCCAAATATAAACTACACAGAATCATTCTGTTAAACTTCTTTCTGATCTGTGCATTCAGCTAACAGAGTTAAACCATACTTTTGATTGAGCAGATCTGAACACTCTTTCTGTAGATAATGCCACTGGACATTTGGAGCGCTAAGAGAGTAGTAGTGGAAAAAGGAATATATTCAAATATAAACTACACAGAAGCATTCTGTGAAACTTCTTTCTGATCTGAGCATTCAGCTAACAGAGTTAAACCATACTTTTGATTGAGCAGTTTTGAAACACTCTGTCTGTAGAAAATGCAACTGGACATTCGTAGCGCTAAGTGGGTAATAGTGGAAAAAAGAATATGTTCAAATATAAACTACACAGAAGCATTGTATGAAACTTCTTTCTGTTCTGTGCATTCAACTAACAGAGTTGAACCTTACTTTGGATTGAGCCTTTCTGAAACACTCTTTCTGTAGAAACTGCAATTGGACATTCTGAGCGCTAAGAGGCCTCTATTGGGAAAAATAATATCTTCAAATAACAACTACACAGAAGCATTGTGTGAAACTTATTTCTGATATGTTCATTAAGCTAACAGAGTTAAACCATACTTTTGATTGCGCAGTTCTGAACACTCTTTCTGTAGAAAATGCAAGTGGACATTCGGAGCGCAAAGAGGGTAATAGTGGAAAAAGGAATATATTCAAATATAAACTACACAGTAGCATTCTGTGAAAATTCTTTCTGTTCTGTGCATTCAACTAACAGAGTTGAACCTTACTTTTGATTGAGCCGTTCTGAAACACTCTTTCTGTAGAAACTGCAATTGGACATGCTAAGCGCTAAGAGGCCTACATTGGGAAAAAGAATATCTTCAAATAAAAACTACACAGATGCATTCTCTGAAACATATTTCTGATCTGTAAATTCAGTTAACAGAGATAAAACATATTTTTGATTGAGCAGTTATGAAACACACTTTTTGTAGAAAATGCAAGTGGAGATTCGGAGCGCTAAGAGGGTAATAGTGGAAAAAGGAATGTCTTCAAATATAAACTACACAGAATCATTCGGTGAAACTTCTTTCTGATCTGTGCATTCAGCTAACAGAGTTAAACCATACTTTTGATTGAGCAGATCTGAACACTCTTTCTGTAGAAAATGCGACTGGACATTTGGAGCGCTAAGAGCGTAGAAGTGGAAAAAGTAATATATTCAAATATAAACTAAAAAGAAGCATTCTGTGAAACTTCTTTCTGATCTGAGCATTCAGCTAACAGAGTTAAACCATACTTTTGATTGAGCAGTTTTGAAACACTCTGCCTGTAGAAAATGCAACTGGACTTTCGTAGCGCTAAGTGGGTAATAGTGGAAAAAAGAATATGTTCAAATATAAACTACACAGAAGCATTGTATGAAACTTCTTTCTGTTCTGTGCATTCAACTAACAGAGTTGAACCTTACTTTGGATTGAGCCTTTCTGAAACACTCTTTCTGTAGAAACTGCAATTGGACATTCTGAGCGCTAAGAGGCCTCTATTGGGAAAAATAATATCTCCAAATAAAAACTTCACAGAAGCATTGTGTGAAACTTGTTTCTGATATGTTCATTAAGCTAACAGAGTTAAACCATACTTTTGATTGCACAGTTCTGAACACTCTTTCTGTAGAAAATGCAAGTGGACATTCGGAGCGCTAAGAGGGTAATAGTGGAAAAAGGAATATATTCAAATATAAACTACACAGTAGCATTCTGTGAAAATTCTTTCTGATCTGAGCCTTCAGCTAACAGAGTTAAACCATACTTTTGATTGAGCAGTTTTGAAACACTCTGTCTGTAGAAAATGCAACTGGACATTCGTAGCGCTAAGTGGGTAACAGTGGAAAAAAGAATATGTTCAAATATAAACTACACAGAAGCATTGTATGAAACTTCTTCCTGTTCTGTGCATTCAACTAACAGAGTTGAACCTTAATTTGGATTGAGCCTTTCTGAAACACTCTTTCTGTAGAAACTGCAATTGGACATTCTGAGCGCTAAGAGGCCTCTATTGGGAAAAATAATATCTTCAAATAAAAACTACACAGAAGCATTGTGTGAAACTTATTTCTGATATGTTCATTAAGCTAACAGAGTTAAACCATACTTTTGATTGCGCAGTTCTGAACACTCTTTCTGTAGAAAATGCAAGTGGACATTCGGAGCGCAAAGAGGGTAATAGTGGAAAAAGGAATATATTCAAATATAAACTACACAGTAGCATTCTGTGAAAATTCTTTCTGTTCTGTGCATTCAACTAACAGAGTTGAACCTTACTTTTGATTGAGCCGTTCTGAAACACTCTTTCTGTAGAAACTGCAATTGGACATGCTAAGCGCTAAGAGGCCTACATTGGGAAAAAGAATATCTTCAAATAAAAACTACACAGATGCATTCTGTGAAACTTATTTCTGATCTGTAAATTCAGTTAACAGAGATAAAACATATTTTTGATTGAGCAGTTATGAAACACTCTTTTTGTAGAAAATGCAAGTGGAGATTCGGAGCGCTAAGAGGGTAATAGTGGAAAAAGGAATGTCTTCAAATATAAACTGCACAGAATCATTCGGTGAAACTTCTTTCTGATCTGTGCATTCAGCTAACAGAGTTAAACCATACTTTTGATTGAGCAGATCTGAACACTCTTTCTGTAGAAAATGCGACTGGACATTTGGAGCGCTAAGAGCGTAGTAGTGGAAAAAGGAATATATTCAAATATAAACTACACAGAAGCATTCTGTGAAACTTCTTTCTGATCTGAGCATTCAGCTAACAGAGTTAAACCATACTTTTGATTGAGCAGTTTTGAAACACTCTGTCTGTAGAAAATGCAACTGGACATTCGTAGCGCTAAGTGGGTAATAGTGGAAAAAAGAATATGTTCAAATATAAACTACACAGAAGCATTGTATGAAACATCTTTCAGTTCTGTGCATTCAACTAACAGAGTTGAACCTTACTTTTGATTGAGCCGTTCTGAAACACTCTTTCTGTAGAAACTGCAATTGGACATTCTGAGCGCTAAGAGGCCTATATTGGGAAAAAGAATGTCTACAAATAAAAACTACACAGAAGAATTGTGTGAAACTTCTTTCTGTTCTGTTTGTTCAACTAAAAGAGTTGAACCTTAGTTTTGATTGAGCCGTTCTGAAACACTCTTTCTGTAGAAAATGCAAGTGGAGATTCGGAGCGCTAAGAGGGTAATAGTGGAAAAAGGAATGTCTCCAAATATAAACTACACAGAATCATTCTGTTAAACTTCTTTCTGATCTGTGCATTCAGCTAACAGAGTTAAACCATACTTTTGATTGAGCAGATCTGAACACTCTTTCTGTAGATAATGCCACTGGACATTTGGAGCGCTAAGAGAGTAGTAGTGGAAAAAGGAATATATTCAAATATAAACTACACAGAAGCATTCTGTGAAACTTCTTTCTGATCTGAGCATTCAGCTAACAGAGTTAAACCATACTTTTGATTGAGCAGTTTTGAAACACTCTGTCTGTAGAAAATGCAACTGGACATTCGTAGCGCTAAGTGGGTAATAGTGGAAAAAAGAATATGTTCAAATATAAACTACACAGAAGCATTGTATGAAACTTCTTTCTGTTCTGTGCATTCAACTAACAGAGTTGAACCTTACTTTGGATTGAGCCTTTCTGAAACACTCTTTCTGTAGAAACTGCAATTGGACATTCTGAGCGCTAAGAGGCCTCTATTGGGAAAAATAATATCTTCAAATAAAAACTACACAGAAGCATTGTGTGAAACTTATTTCTGATATGTTCATTAAGCTAACAGAGTTAAACCATACTTTTGATTGCGCAGTTCTGAACACTCTTTCTGTAGAAAATGCAAGTGGACATTCGGAGCGCAAAGAGGGTAATAGTGGAAAAAGGAATATATTCAAATATAAACTACACAGTAGCATTCTGTGAAAATTCTTTCTGTTCTGTGCATTCAACTAACAGAGTTGAACCTTACTTTTGATTGAGCCGTTCTGAAACACTCTTTCTGTAGAAACTGCAATTGGACATGCTAAGCGCTAAGAGGCCTACATTGGGAAAAAGAATATCTTCAAATAAAAACTACACAGATGCATTCTCTGAAACATATTTCTGATCTGTAAATTCAGTTAACAGAGATAAAACATATTTTTGATTGAGCAGTTATGAAACACACTTTTTGTAGAAAATGCAAGTGGAGATTCGGAGCGCTAAGAGGGTAATAGTGGAAAAAGGAATGTCTTCAAATATAAACTACACAGAATCATTCGGTGAAACTTCTTTCTGATCTGTGCATTCAGCTAACAGAGTTAAACCATACTTTTGATTGAGCAGATCTGAACACTCTTTCTGTAGAAAATGCGACTGGACATTTGGAGCGCTAAGAGCGTAGAAGTGGAAAAAGTAATATATTCAAATATAAACTAAAAAGAAGCATTCTGTGAAACTTCTTTCTGATCTGAGCATTCAGCTAACAGAGTTAAACCATACTTTTGATTGAGCAGTTTTGAAACACTCTGCCTGTAGAAAATGCAACTGGACTTTCGTAGCGCTAAGTGGGTAATAGTGGAAAAAAGAATATGTTCAAATATAAACTACACAGAAGCATTGTATGAAACTTCTTTCTGTTCTGTGCATTCAACTAACAGAGTTGAACCTTACTTTGGATTGAGCCTTTCTGAAACACTCTTTCTGTAGAAACTGCAATTGGACATTCTGAGCGCTAAGAGGCCTCTATTGGGAACAATAATATCTCCAAATAAAAACTTCACAGAAGCATTGTGTGAAACTTGTTTCTGATATGTTCATTAAGCTAACAGAGTTAAACCATACTTTTGATTGCACAGTTCTGAACACTCTTTCTGTAGAAAATGCAAGTGGACATTCGGAGCGCTAAGAGGGTAATAGTGGAAAAAGGAATATATTCAAATATAAACTACACAGTAGCATTCTGTGAAAATTCTTTCTGATCTGAGCCTTCAGCTAACAGAGTTAAACCATACTTTTGATTGAGCAGTTTTGAAACACTCTGTCTGTAGAAAATGCAACTGGACATTCGTAGCGCTAAGTGGGTAACAGTGGAAAAAAGAATATGTTCAAATATAAACTACACAGAAGCATTGTATGAAACTTCTTTCTGTTCTGTGCATTCAACTAACAGAGTTGAACCTTAATTTGGATTGAGCCTTTCTGAAACACTCTTTCTGTAGAAACTGCAATTGGACATTCTGAGCGCTAAGAGGCCTCTATTGGGAAAAATAATATCTTCAAATAAAAACTACACAGAAGCATTGTGTGAAACTTATTTCTGATATGTTCATTAAGCTAACAGAGTTAAACCATACTTTTGATTGCGCAGTTCTGAACACTCTTTCTGTAGAAAATGCAAGTGGACATTCGGAGCGCAAAGAGTGTAATAGTGGAAAAAGGAATATATTCAAATATAAACTACACAGTAGCATTCTGTGAAAATTCTTTCTGTTCTGTGCATTCAACTAACAGAGTTGAACCTTACTTTTGATTGAGCCGTTCTGAAACACTCTTTCTGTAGAAACTGCAATTGGACATGCTAAGCGCTAAGAGGCCTACATTGGGAAAAAGAATATCTTCAAATAAAAACTACACAGATGCATTCTGTGAAACTTATTTCTGATCTGTAAATTCAGTTAACAGAGATAAAACATATTTTTGATTGAGCAGTTATGAAACACTCTTTTTGTAGAAAATGCAAGTGGAGATTCGGAGCGCTAAGAGGGTAATAGTGGAAAAAGGAATGTCTTCAAATATAAACTACACAGAATCATTCGGTGAAACTTCTTTCTGATCTGTGCATTCAGCTAACAGAGTTAAACCATACTTTTGATTGAGCAGATCTGAACACTCTTTCTGTAGAAAATGCAACTGGACATTTGGAGCGCTAAGAGCGTAGTAGTGGAAAAAGGAATATATTCAAATATAAACTACACAGAAGCATTCTGTGAAACTTCTTTCGGATCTGAGCATTCAGCTAACAGAGTTAAACCATACTTTTGATTGAGCAGTTTTGAAACACTCTGTCTGTAGAAAATGCAACTGGACATTCGTAGCGCTAAGTGGGAAATAGTGGAAAAAAGAATATGTTCAAATATAAACTACACAGAAACATTGTATGAAACTTCTTTCTGTTCTGTGCATTCAACTAACAGAGTTGAACCTTACTTTTGATTGAGCCGTTCTGAAACACTCTTTCTGTAGAAACTGCAATTGGACATTCTGAGCGCTAAGAGGCCTATATTGGGAAAAAGAATGTCTACAAATAAAAACTACACAGAAGAATTGTGTGAAACTTCTTTCTGTTCTGTTAGTTCAACTAAAAGAGTTGAACCTTAGTTTTGATTGAGCCGTTCTGAAACACTCTTTCTGTAGAAAATGCAAGTGGAGATTCGGAGCGCTAAGAGGGTAATAGTGGAAAAAGGAATGTCTCCAAATATAAACTACACAGAATCATTCTGTGAAACTTCTTTCTCATCTGTGCATTCAGCTAACAGAGTTAAACCATACATTTGATTGAGCAGATCTGAACACTCTTTCTGTAGAAAATGCAACTGGACATTTGGAGCGCTAAGAGAGTAGTAGTGGAAAAAGGAATATATTCAAATATAAACTACACAGAAGCATTCTGTGAAACTTCTTTCTGATCTGAGCATTCAGCTAACAGAGTTAAACCATACTTTTGATTGAGCAGTTTTGAAACACTCTGTCTGTAGAAAATGCAACTGGACATTCGTAGCGCTAAGTGGGTAACAGTGGAAAAAAGAATATGTTCAAATATAAACTACACAGAAGCATTGTATGAAACTTCTTTCTGTTCTGTGCATTCAACTAACAGTGTTGAACCTTACTTTTGATTGAGCCGTTCTGAAACACTCTTTCTGTAGAAACTGCAATTGGACATTCTGAGTGCTAAGAGGCCTATATTGGGAAAAAGAATGTCTACAAATAAAAACTACACAGAAGAATTGTGTGAAACTTCTGTCTGTTCTGTTTGTTCAACTAAAAGAGTTGAACCTTAGTTTTGATTGAGCCGTTCTGAAACACTCTTTCTGTAGAAAATGCAAGTGGAGATTCGTAGCGCTAAGAGGATAATAGTGGAAAAAGGAATGTCTCCAAATATAAACTACACAGAATCATTCTGTGAAACTTCTTTCTGATCTGTGCATTCAGCTAACAGAGTTAAACCATACTTTTGATTGAGCAGATCTGAACACTCTTTCTGTAGAAAATGCCACTGGACATTTGGAGCGCTAAGAGAGTAGTAGTGGAAAAAGGAATATATTCAAATATAAACTATACAGAAGCATTCTGTGAAACTTCTTTCGGATCTGAGCATTCAGCTAACAGAGTTAAACCATACTTTTGATTGAGCAGTTTTGAAACACTCTGTCTGTAGAAAATGCAACTGGACATTCGTAGCGCTAAGTGGGTAATAGTGGAAAAAAGAATATGTTCAAATATAAACTACACAGAAGCATTGTATGAAACTTCTTTCTGTTCTTTGCATTCAACTAACAGAGTTGAACCTTACTTTGGATTGAGCCTTTCTGAAACACTCTTTCTGTAGAAACTGCAATTGGACATTCTGAGCGCTAAGAGGCCTCTATTGGGAAAAATAATATCTTCAAATAAAAACTACACAGAAGCATTGTGTGAAACTTATTTCTGATATGTTCATTAAGCTAACAGAGTTAAACCATACTTTTGATTGCGCAGTTCTGAACACTCTTTCTGTAGAAAATGCAAGTGGACATTCGGAGCGCTAAGAGGGTAATAGTGGAAAAAGGAATATATTCAAATATAAACTACACAGTAGCATTCTGTGAAAATTCTTTCTGTTCTGTGCATTCAACTAACAGAGTTGAACATTACTTTTGATTGAGCCGTTCTGAAACACTCTTTCTGTAGAAACTGCAATTGGACATGCTAAGCGCTAAGAGGCCTACATTGGGAAAAAGAATATCTTCAAATAAAAACTACACAGATGCATTCTGTGAAACTTATTTCTGATCTGTAAATTCAGTTAACAGAGATAAAACATATTTTTGATTGAGCAGTTATGAAACACTCTTTTTGTAGAAAATGCAAGTGGAGATTCGGAGCGCTAAGAGGGTAATAGTGGAAAAAGGAATGTCTTCAAATATAAACTACACAGAATCATTCGGTGAAACTTCTTTCTGATCTGTGCATTCAGCTAACAGAGTTAAACCATACTTTTGATTGAGCAGATCTGAACACTCTTTCTGTAGAAAATGCGACTGGACATTTGGAGCGCTAAGAGCGTAGTAGTGGAAAAAGGAATATATTCAAATATAAACTACACAGAAGCATTCTGTGAAACTTCTTTCTGATCTGAGCATTCAGCTAACAGAGTTAAACCATACTTTTGATTGAGCAGTTTTGAAACACTCTGTCTGTAGAAAATGCAACTGGACATTCGTAGCGCTAAGTGGGTAATAGTGGAAAAAAGAATATGTTCAAATATAAACTACACAGAAGCATTGTATGAAACATCTTTCTGTTCTGTGCATTCAACTAACAGAGTTGAACCTTACTTTTGATTGAGCCGTTCTGAAACACTCTTTCTGTAGAAACTGCAATTGGACATTCTGAGCGCTAAGAGGCCTATATTGGGAAAAAGAATGTCTACAAATAAAAACTACACAGAAGAATTGTGTGAAACTTCTTTCTGTTCTGTTTGTTCAACTAAAAGAGTTGAACCTTAGTTTTGATTGAGCCGTTCTGAAACACTCTTTCTGTAGAAAATGCAAGTGGAGATTCGGAGCGCTAAGAGGGTAATAGTGGAAAAAGGAATGTCTCCAAATATAAACTACACAGAATCATTCTGTGAAACTTCTTTCTGATCTGTGCATTCAGCTAACAGAGTTAAACCATACTTTTGATTGAGCAGATCTGAACACTCTTTCTGTAGATAATGCCACTGGACATTTGGAGCGCTAAGAGAGTAGTAGTGGAAAAAGGAATATATTCAAATATAAACTACACAGAAGCATTCTGTGAAACTTCTTTCTGATCTGAGCATTCAGCTAACAGAGTTAAACCATACTTTTGATTGAGCAGTTTTGAAACACTCTGTCTGTAGAAAATGCAACTGGACATTCGTAGCGCTAAGTGGGTAATAGTGGAAAAAAGAATATGTTCAAATATAAACTACACAGAAGCATTGTATGAAACTTCTTTCTGTTCTGTGCATTCAACTAACAGAGTTGAACCTTACTTTGGATTGAGCCTTTCTGAAACACTCTTTCTATAGAAACTGCAATTGGACATTCTGAGCGCTAAGAGGCCTCTATTGGGAAAAATAATATCTTCAAATAAAAACTACACAGAAGCATTGTGTGAAACTTATTTCTGATATGTTCATTAAGCTAACAGAGTTAAACCATACTTTTGATTGCGCAGTTCTGAACACTCTTTCTGTAGAAAATGCAAGTGGACATTCGGAGCGCAAAGAGGGTAATAGTGGAAAAAGGAATATATTCAAATATAAACTACACAGTAGCATTCTGTGAAAATTCTTTCTGTTCTGTGCATTCAACTAACAGAGTTGAACCTTACTTTTGATTGAGCCGTTCTGAAACACTCTTTCTGTAGAAACTGCAATTGGACATGCTAAGCGCTAAGAGGCCTACATTGGGAAAAAGAATATCTTCAAATAAAAACTACACAGATGCATTCTGTGAAACTTATTTCTGATCTGTAAATTCAGTTAACAGAGATAAAACATATTTTTGATTGAGCAGTTATGAAACACTCTTTTTGTAGAAAATGCAAGTGGAGATTCGGAGCGCTAAGAGGGTAATAGTGGAAAAAGGAATGTCTTCAAATATAAACTACACAGAATCATTCGGTGAAACTTCTTTCTGATCTGTGCATTCAGCTAACAGAGTTAAACCATACTTTTGATTGAGCAGATCTGAACACTCTTTCTGTAGAAAATGCGACTGGACATTTGGAGCGCTAAGAGCGTAGTAGTGGAAAAAGGAATATATTCAAATATAAACTACACAGAAGCATTCTGTGAAACTTCTTTCTGATCTGAGCATTCAGCTAACAGAGTTAAACCATACTTTTGATTGAGCAGTTTTGAAACACTCTGTCTGTAGAAAATGCAACTGGACATTCGTAGCGCTAAGTGGGTAATAGTGGAAAAAAGAATATGTTCAAATATAAACTACACAGAAGCATTGTATGAAACATCTTTCTGTTCTGTGCATTCAACTAACAGAGTTGAACCTTACTTTTGATTGAGCCGTTCTGAAACACTCTTTCTGTAGAAACTGCAATTGGACATTCTGAGCGCTAAGAGGCCTATATTGGGAAAAAGAATGTCTACAAATAAAAACTACACAGAAGAATTGTGTGAAACTTCTGTCTGTTCTGTTTGTTCAACTAAAAGAGTTGAACCTTAGTTTTGATTGAGCCGTTCTGAAACACTCTTTCTGTAGAAAATGCAAGTGGAGATTCGTAGCGCTAAGAGGATAATAGTGGAAAAAGGAATGTCTCCAAATATAAACTACACAGAATCATTCTGTGAAACTTCTTTCTGATCTGTGCATTCAGCTAACAGAGTTAAACCATACTTTTGATTGAGCAGATCTGAACACTCTTTCTGTAGAAAATGCCACTGGACATTTGGAGCGCTAAGAGAGTAGTAGTGGAAAAAGGAATATATTCAAATATAAACTATACAGAAGCATTCTGTGAAACTTCTTTCGGATCTGAGCATTCAGCTAACAGAGTTAAACCATACTTTTGATTGAGCAGTTTTGAAACACTCTGTCTGTAGAAAATGCAACTGGACATTCGTAGCGCTAAGTGGGTAATAGTGGAAAAAAGAATATGTTCAAATATAAACTACACAGAAGCATTGTATGAAACTTCTTTCTGTTCTGTGCATTCAACTAACAGAGTTGAACCTTACTTTGGATTGAGCCTTTCTGAAACACTCTTTCTGTAGAAACTGCAATTGGACATTCTGAGCGCTAAGAGGCCTCTATTGGGAAAAATAATATCTTCAAATAAAAACTACACAGAAGCATTGTGTGAAACTTATTTCTGATATGTTCATTAAGCTAACAGAGTTAAACCATACTTTTGATTGCGCAGTTCTGAACACTCTTTCTGTAGAAAATGCAAGTGGAGATTCGGAGCGCTAAGAGGGTAATAGTGGAAAAAGGAATATATTCAAATATAAACTACACAGTAGCATTCTGTGAAAATTCTTTCTGTTCTGTGAATTCAACTAACAGAGTTGAACCTTACTTTTGATTGAGCCGTTCTGAAACACTCTTTCTGTAGAAACTGCAATTGGACATGCTAAGCGCTAAGAGGCCTACATTGGGAAAAAGAATATCTTCAAATAAAAACTACACAGATGCATTCTGTGAAACTTATTTCTGATCTGTAAATTCAGTTAACAGAGATAAAACATATTTTTGATTGAGCAGTTATGAAACACTCTTTTTGTAGAAAATGCAAGTGGAGATTCGGAGCGCTAAGAGGGTAATAGTGGAAAAAGGAATGTCTTCAAATATAAACTACACAGAATCATTCGGTGAAACTTCTTTCTGATCTGTGCATTCAGCTAACAGAGTTAAACCATACTTTTGATTGAGCAGATCTGAACACTCTTTCTGTAGAAAATGCGACTGGACATTTGGAGCGCTAAGAGCGTAGTAGTGGAAAAAGGAATATATTCAAATATAAACTACACAGAAGCATTCTGTGAAACTTCTTTCTGATCTGAGCATTCAGCTAACAGAGTTAAACCATACTTTTGATTGAGCAGTTTTGAAACACTCTGTCTGTAGAAAATGCAACAGGACATTCGTAGCGCTAAGTGGGTAATAGTGGAAAAAAGAATATGTTCAAATATAAACTACACAGAAGCATTGTATGAAACATCTTTCTGTTCTGTGCATTCAACTAACAGAGTTGAACCTTACTTTTGATTGAGCCGTTCTGAAACACTCTTTCTGTAGAAACTGCAATTGGACATTCTGAGCGCTAAGAGGCCTATATTGGGAAAAAGAATGTCTACAAATAAAAACTACACAGAAGAATTGTGTGAAACTTCTTTCTGTTCTGTTTGTTCAACTAAAAGAGTTGAACCTTAGTTTTGATTGAGCCGTTCTGAAACACTCTTTCTGTAGAAAATGCAAGTGGAGATTCGGAGCGCTAAGAGGGTAATAGTGGAAAAAGGAATGTCTCCAAATATAAACTACACAGAATCATTCTGTGAAACTTCTTTCTGATCTGTGCATTCAGCTAACAGAGTTAAACCATACTTTTGATTGAGCAGATCTGAACACTCTTTCTGTAGATAATGCCACTGGACATTTGGAGCGCTAAGAGAGTAGTAGTGGAAAAAGGAATATATTCAAATATAAACTACACAGAAGCATTCTGTGAAACTTCTTTCTGATCTGAGCATTCAGCTAACAGAGTTAAACCATACTTTTGATTGAGCAGTTTTGAAACACTCTGTCTGTAGAAAATGCAACTGGACATTCGTAGCGCTAAGTGGGTAATAGTGGAAAAAAGAATATGTTCAAATATAAACTACACAGAAGCATTGTATGAAACTTCTTTCTGTTCTGTGCATTCAACTAACAGAGTTGAACCTTACTTTGGATTGAGCCTTTCTGAAACACTCTTTCTGTAGAAACTGCAATTGGACATTCTGAGCGCTAAGAGGCCTCTATTGGGAAAAATAATATCTTCAAATAAAAACTACACAGAAGCATTGTGTGAAACTTATTTCTGATATGTTCATTAAGCTAACAGAGTTAAACCATACTTTTGATTGCGCAGTTCTGAACACTCTTTCTGTAGAAAATGCAAGTGGACATTCGGAGCGCAAAGAGGGTAATAGTGGAAAAAGGAATATATTCAAATATAAACTACACAGTAGCATTCTGTGAAAATTCTTTCTGTTCTGTGCATTCAACTAACAGAGTTGAACCTTACTTTTGATTGAGCCGTTCTGAAACACTCTTTCTGTAGAAACTGCAATTGGACATGCTAAGCGCTAAGAGGCCTACATTGGGAAAAAGAATATCTTCAAATAAAAACTACACAGATGCATTCTGTGAAACTTATTTCTGATCTGTAAATTCAGTTAACAGAGATAAAACATATTTTTGATTGAGCAGTTATGAAACACTCTTTTTGTAGAAAATGCAAGTGGAGATTCGGAGCGCTAAGAGGGTAATAGTGGAAAAAGGAATGTCTTCAAATATAAACTACACAGAATCATTCGGTGAAACTTCTTTCTGATCTGTGCATTCAGCTAACAGAGTTAAACCATACTTTTGATTGAGCAGATCTGAACACTCTTTCTGTAGAAAATGCGACTGGACATTTGGAGCGCTAAGAGCGTAGTAGTGGAAAAAGGAATATATTCAAATATAAACTACACAGAAGCATTCTGTGAAACTTCTTTCTGATCTGAGCATTCAGCTAACAGAGTTAAACCATACTTTTGATTGAGCAGTTTTGAAACACTCTGTCTGTAGAAAATGCAACTGGACATTCGTAGCGCTAAGTGGGTAATAGTGGAAAAAAGAATATGTTCAAATATAAACTACACAGAAGCATTGTATGAAACAACTTTCTGTTCTGTGCATTCAACTAACAGAGTTGAACCTTACTTTTGATTGAGCCGTTCTGAAACACTCTTTCTGTAGAAACTGCAATTGGACATTCTGAGCGCTAAGAGGCCTATATTGGGAAAAAGAATGTCTACAAATAAAAACTACACAGAAGAATTGTGTGAAACTTCTTTCTGTTCTGTTTGTTCAACTAAAAGAGTTGAACCTTAGTTTTGATTGAGCCGTTCTGAAACACTCTTTCTGTAGAAAATGCAAGTGGAGATTCGGAGCGCTAAGAGGGTAATAGTGGAAAAAGGAATGTCTCCAAATATAAACTACACAGAATCATTCTGTTAAACTTCTTTCTGATCTGTGCATTCAGCTAACAGAGTTAAACCATACTTTTGATTGAGCAGATCTGAACACTCTTTCTGTAGATAATGCCACTGGACATTTGGAGCGCTAAGAGAGTAGTAGTGGAAAAAGGAATATATTCAAATATAAACTACACAGAAGCATTCTGTGAAACTTCTTTCTGATCTGAGCATTCAGCTAACAGAGTTAAACCATACTTTTGATTGAGCAGTTTTGAAACACTCTGTCTGTAGAAAATGCAACTGGACATTCGTAGCGCTAAGTGGGTAATAGTGGAAAAAAGAATATGTTCAAATATAAACTACACAGAAGCATTGTATGAAACTTCTTTCTGTTCTGTGCATTCAACTAACAGAGTTGAACCTTACTTTGGATTGAGCCTTTCTGAAACACTCTTTCTGTAGAAACTGCAATTGGACATTCTGAGCGCTAAGAGGCCTCTATTGGGAAAAATAATATCTTCAAATAAAAACTACACAGAAGCATTGTGTGAAACTTATTTCTGATATGTTCATTAAGCTAACAGAGTTAAACCATACTTTTGATTGCGCAGTTCTGAACACTCTTTCTGTAGAAAATGCAAGTGGACATTCGGAGCGCAAAGAGTGTAATAGTGGAAAAAGGAATATATTCAAATATAAACTACACAGTAGCATTCTGTGAAAATTCTTTCTGTTCTGTGCATTCAACTAACAGAGTTGAACCTTACTTTTGATTGAGCCGTTCTGAAACACTCTTTCTGTAGAAACTGCAATTGGACATTCTGAGCGCTAAGAGGCCTACATTGGGAAAAAGAATATCTTCAAATAAAAACTACACAGATGCATTCTGTGAAACTTATTTCTGATCTGTAAATTCAGTTAACAGAGATAAAACATATTTTTGATTGAGCAGTTATGAAACACTCTTTTTGTAGAAAATGCAAGTGGAGATTCGGAGCGCTAAGAGGGTAATAGTGGAAAAAGGAATGTCTTCAAATATAAACTACACAGAATCATTCGGTGAAACTTCTTTCTGATCTGTGCATTCAGCTAACAGAGTTAAACCATACTTTTGATTGAGCAGATCTGAACACTCTTTCTGTAGAAAATGCGACTGGACATTTGGAGCGCTAAGAGCGTAGTAGTGGAAAAAGTAATATATTCAAATATAAACTAAAAAGAAGCATTCTGTGAAACTTCTTTCTGATCTGTGCATTCAGCTAACAGAGTTAAACCATACTTTGATTGAGCAGTTTTGAAACACTCTGTCTGTAGAAAATGCAACTGGACATTCGTAGCGCTAAGTGGGTAATAGTGGAAAAAAGAATATGTTCAAATATAAACTACACAGAAGCATTGTATGAAACATCTTTCTGTTCTGTGCATTCAACTAACAGAGTTGAACCTTACTTTTGATTGAGCCGTTCTGAAACACTCTTTCTGTAGAAACTGCAATTGGACATTCTGAGCGCTAAGAGGCCTATATTGGGAAAAAGAATGTCTACAAATAAAAACTACACAGAAGAATTGTGTGAAACTACTTTCTGTTCTGTTTGTTCAACTAAAAGATTTGAACCTTAGTTTTGATTGAGCCGTTCTGAAACACTCTTTCTGTAGAAAATGCAAGTGGAGATTCGGAGCGCTAAGAGGGTAATAGTGGAAAAAGGAATGTCTCAAAATATAAACTACACAGAATCATTCTGTGAAACTTCTTTCTGATCTGTGCATTCAGCTAACAGAGTTAAACCATACTTTTGATTGAGCAGATCTGAACACTCTTTCTGTAGAAAATGCCACTGGACATTTGGAGCGCTAAGAGAGTAGTAGTGGAAAAAGAAATATATTCAAATATAAACTACACAGAAGCATTCTGTGAAACTTCTTTCTGATCTGAGCATTCAGCTAACAGAGTTAAACCATACTTTTGATTGAGCAGTTTTGAAACACTCTGCCTGTAGAAAATGCAACTGGACTTTCGTAGCGCTAAGTGGGTAATAGTGGAAAAAATAATATGTTCAAATATAAACTACACAGAAGCATTGTATGAAACTTCTTTCTGTTCTGTGCATTCAACTAACAGAGTTGAACCTTACTTTGGATTGAGCCTTTCTGAAACACTCTTTCTGTAGAAACTGCAATTGGACATTCTGAGCGCTAAGAGGCCTCTATTGGGAAAAATAATATCTCCAAATAAAAACTTCACAGAAGCATTGTGTGAAACTTATTTCTGATATGTTCATTAAGCTAACAGAATTAAACCATACTTTTGATTGCACAGTTCTGAACACTCTTTCTGTAGAAAATGCAAGTGGACATTCGGAGCGCTAAGAGGGTAATAGTGGAAAAAGGAATATATTCAAATATAAACTACACAGTAGCATTCTGTGAAAATTCTTTCTGATCTGAGCCTTCAGCTAACAGAGTTAAACCATACTTTTGATTGAGCAGTTTTGAAACACTCTGTCTGTAGAAAATGCAACTGGACATTCGTAGCGCTAAGTGGGTAACAGTGGAAAAAAGAATATGTTCAAATATAAACTACACAGAAGCATTGTATGAAACTTCTTTCTGTTCTGTGCATTCAACTAACAGAGTTGAACCTTAATTTGGATTGAGCCTTTCTGAAACACTCTTTCTGTAGAAACTGCAATTGGACATTCTGAGCGCTAAGAGGCCTCTATTGGGAAAAATAATATCTTCAAATAAAAACTACACAGAAGCATTGTGTGAAACTTATTTCTGATATGTTCATTAAGCTAACAGAGTTAAACCATACTTTTGATTGCGCAGTTCTGAACACTCTTTCTGTAGAAAATGCAAGTGGACATTCGTAGCGCAAAGAGTGTAATAGTGGAAAAAGGAATATATTCAAATATAAACTACACAGTAGCATTCTGTGAAAATTCTTTCTGTTCTGTGCATTCAACTAACAGAGTTGAACCTTACTTTTGATTGAGCCGTTCTGAAACACTCTTTCTGTAGAAACTGCAATTGGACATGCTAAGCGCTAAGAGGCCTACATTGGGAAAAAGAATATCTTCAAATAAAAACTACACAGATGCATTCTGTGAAACTTATTTCTGATCTGTAAATTCAGTTAACAGAGATAAAACATATTTTTGATTGAGCAGTTATGAAACACTCTTTTTGTAGAAAATGCAAGTGGAGATTCGGAGCGCTAAGAGGGTAATAGTGGAAAAAGGAATGTCTTCAAATATAAACTACACAGAATCATTCGGTGAAACTTCTTTCTGATCTGTGCATTCAGCTAACAGAGTTAAACCATACTTTTGATTGAGCAGATCTGAACACTCTTTCTGTAGAAAATGCAACTGGACATTTGGAGCGCTAAGAGCGTAGTAGTGGAAAAAGGAATATATTCAAATATAAACTACACAGAAGCATTCTGTGAAACTTCTTTCTGATCTGAGCATTCAGCTATCAGAGTTAAACCATACTTTTGATTGAGCAGTTTTGAAACACTCTGTCTGTAGAAAATGCAACTGGACATTCGTAGCGCTAAGTGGGTAACAGTGGAAAAAAGAATATGTTCAAATATAATCTACACAGAAGCATTGTATGAAACTTCTTTCTGTTCTGTGCATTCAACTAACAGTGTTGAACCTTACTTTTGATTGAGCCGTTCTGAAACACTCTTTCTGTAGAAACTGCAATTGGACATTCTGAGTGCTAAGAGGCCTATATTGGGAAAAAGAATGTCTACAAATAAAAACTACACAGAAGAATTGTGTGAAACTTCTTTCTGTTCTGTTTGTTCAACTAAAAGAGTTGAACCTTAGTTTTGATTGAGCCGTTCTGAAACACTCTTTCTGTAGAAAATGCAAGTGGAGATTCGGAGCGCTAAGAGGGTAATAGTGGAAAAAGGAATGTCTCCAAATATAAACTACACAGAATCATTCTGTGAAACTTCTTTCTGATCTGTGCATTCACATAACAGAGTTAAACCATACTTTTGATTGAGCAGATCTGAACACTCTTTCTGTAGAAAATGCCACTGGACATTTGGAGCGCTAAGAGAGTAGTAGTGGAAAAAGGAATATATTCAAATATAAACTACACAGAAGCATTCTGTGAAACTTCTTTCTGATCTGAGCATTCAGCTAACAGAGTTAAACCATACTTTTGATTGAGCAGTTTTGAAACACTCTGTCTGTAGAAAATGCAACTGGACATTCGTAGCGCTTAGTGGGTAATAGTGGAAAAAAGAATATGTTCAAATATAAACTACACAGAAGCATTGTATGAAACTTCTTTCTGTTCTGTGCATTCAACTAACAGAGTTGAACCTTACTTTGGATTGAGCCTTTCTGAAACACTCTTTCTGTAGAAACTGCAATTGGACATTCTGAGCGCTAAGAGGCCTCTATTGGGAAAAATAATATCTTCAAATAAAAACTACACAGAAGCATTGTGTGAAACTTATTTCTGATATGTTCATTAAGCTAACAGACTTAAACCATACTTTTGATTGCGCAGTTCTGAACACTCTTTCTGTAGAAAATTCAAGTGGACATTCGGAGCGCTAAGAGTGTAATAGTGGAAAAAGGAATATATTCAAATATAAACTACACAGTAGCATTCTGTGAAAATTCTTTCTGTTCTGTGCATTCAACTAACAGAGTTGAACCTTACTTTTGATTGAGCCGTTCTGAAACACTCTTTCTGTAGAAACTGCAATTGGACATACTAAGCGCTAAGAGGCCTACATTGGGAAAAAGAATATCTTCAAATAAAAACTACACAGATGCATTCTGTGAAACTTATTTCTGATCTGTAAATTCAGTTAACAGAGATAAAACATATTTTTGATTGAGCAGTTATGAAACACTCTTTTTGTAGAAAATGCAAGTGGAGATTCGGAGCGCTAAGAGAGTAATAGTGGAAAAAGGAATGTCTTCAAATATAAACTACACAGAATCATTCGGTGAAACTTCTTTCTGATCTGTGCATTCAGCTAACAGAGTTAAACCATACTTTTGATTGAGCAGATCTGAACACTCTTTCTGTAGAAAATGCAACTGGACATTTGGAGCGCTAAGAGCGTAGTAGTGGAAAAAGGAATATATTCAAATATAAACTACACAGAAGCATTCTGTGAAACTTCTTTCTGATCTGAGCATTCAGCTAACAGAGTTAAACCATACTTTTGATTGAGCAGTTTTGAAACACTCTGTCTGTAGAAAATGCAACTGGACATTCGTAGCGCTAAGTGGGTAATAGTGGAAAAAAGAATATGTTCAAATATAAACTACACAGAAGCATTGTATGAAACTTCTTTCTGTTCTGTGCATTCAACTAACAGAGTTGAACCTTACTTTTGATTGAGCCGTTCTGAAACACTCTTTCTGTAGAAACTGCAATTGGACATTCTGAGCGCTAAGAGGCCTATATTGGGAAAAAGAATGTCTACAAATAAAAAGTACACAGAAGAATTGTGTGAAACTTCTTTCTGTTCTGTTTGTTCAACTAAAAGATTTGAACCTTAGTTTTGATTAAGCCGTTCTGAAACACTCTTTCTGTAGAAAATGCAAGTGGAGATTCGGAGCGCTAAGAGGGTAATAGTGGAAAAAGGAATGTCTCCAAATATAAACTACACAGAATCATTCTGTGAAACTTCTTTCTGATCTGTGCATTCAGCTAACAGAGTTAAACCATACATTTGATTGAGCAGATCTGAACACTCTTTCTGTAGAAAATGCAACTGGACATTTGGAGCGCTAAGAGAGTAGTAGTGGAAAAAGGAATATATTCAAATATAAACTACACAGAAGCATTCTGTGAAACTTCTTTCTGATCTGAGCATTCAGCTATCAGAGTTAAACCATACTTTTGATTGAGCAGTTTTGAAACACTCTGTCTGTAGAAAATGCAACTGGACATTCGTAGCGCTAAGTGGGTAACAGTGGAAAAAAGAATATGTTCAAATATAAACTACACAGAAGCATTGTATGAAACATCTTTCTGTTCTGTGCATTCAACTAACAGTGTTGAACCTTACTTTTGATTGAGCCGTTCTGAAACACTCTTTCTGTAGAAACTGCAATTGGACATTCTGAGTGCTAAGAGGCCTATATTGGGAAAAAGAATGTCTACAAATAAAAACTACACAGAAGAATTGTGTGAAACTCCTTTCTGTTCTGTTTGTTCAACTAAAAGAGTTGAACCTTAGTTTTGATTGAGCCGTTCTGAAACACTCTTTCTGTAGAAAATTCAAGTGGAGATTCGGAGCGCTAAGAGGGTAATAGTGGAAAAAGGAATGTCTCCAAATATAAACTACACAGAATCATTCTGTGAAACTTCTTTCTGATCTGTGCATTCACATAACAGTGTTAAACCATACTTTTGATTGAGCAGATCTGAACACTCTTTCTGTAGAAAATGCCACTGGACATTTGGAGCGCTAAGAGAGTAGTAGTGGAAAAAGGAATATATTCAAATATAAACTACACAGAAGCATTCTGTGAAACTTCTTTCTGATCTGAGCATTCAGCTAACAGAGTTAAACCATACTTTTGATTGAGCAGTTTTGAAACACTCTGTCTGTAGAAAATGCAACTGGACATTCGTAGCGCTAAGTGGGTAATTGTGGAAAAAAGAATATGTTCAAATATAAACTACACAGAAGCAGTGTATGAAACTTCTTTCTGTTCTGTGCATTCAACTAACAGAGTTGAACCTTACTTTTGATTGAGCCTTTCTGAAACACTCTTTCTGTAGAAACTGCAATTGGACATTCTGAGCGCTAAGAGGCCTCTATTGGGAAAAATAATATCTTCAAATAAAAACTACACAGAAGCATTGTGTGAAACTTATTTCTGATATGTTCATTAAGCTAACAGAGTTAAACCATACTTTTGATTGCGCAGTTCTGAACACTCTTTCTGTAGAAACTGCAATTGGACATGCTAAGCGCTAAGAGTGTAATAGTGGAAAAAGGAATATATTCAAATATAAACTACACAGTAGCATTCTTTGAAAATTCTTTCTGTTCTGTGCATTCAACTAACAGAGTTGAACCTTACTTTTGATTGAGCCGTTCTGAAACACTCTTTCTCTAGAAACTGCAATTGGACATACTAAGCGCTAGGAGGCCTACATTGGGAAAAAGAATATCTTCAAATAAAAACTACACAGATGCATTCTGTGAAACTTATTTCTGATCTGTAAATTCAGTTAACAGAGATAAAACATATTTTTGATTGAGCAGTTATGAAACACTCTTTTTGTAGAAAATGCAAGTGGAGATTCGGAGCGCTAAGAGAGTAATAGTGGAAAAAGTAATGTCTTCAAATATAAACTACACAGAATCATTCGGTGAAACTTCTTTCTGATCTGTGCATTCAGCTAACAGAGTTAAACCATACTTTTGATTGAGCAGATCTGAACACTCTTTCTGTAGAAAATGCAACTGGACATTTGGAGCGCTAAGAGCGTAGTAGTGGAAAAAGGAATATATTCAAATATAAACTACACAGAAGCATTCTGTGAAACTTCTTTCTGATCTGAGCATTCAGCTAACAGAGTTAAACCATACTTTTGATTGAGCAGTTTTGAAACACTCTGTCTGTAGAAAATGCAACTGGACATTCGTAGCGCAAAGTGGGTAATAGTGGAAAAAAGAATATGTTCAAATATAAACTACACAGAAGCATTGTATGAAACTTCTTTCTGTTCTGTGCATTCAACTAACAGAGTTGAACCTTACTTTTGATTGAGCCGTTCTGAAACACTCTTTCTGTAGAAACTGCAATTGGACATTCTGAGCGCTAAGAGGCCTATATTGGGAAAAAGAATGTCTACAAATAAAAAGTACACAGAAGAATTGTGTGAAACTTCTTTCTGTTCTGTTTGTTCAACTAAAAGAGTTGAACCTTAGTTTTGATTAAGCCGTTCTGAAACACTCTTTCTGTAGAAAATGCAAGTGGAGATTCGGAGCGCTAAGAGGGTAATAGTGGAAAAAGGAATGTCTCCAAATATAAACTACACAGAATCATTCTGTGAAACTTCTTTCTGATCTGTGCATTCAGCTAACAGAGTTAAACCATACATTTGATTGAGCAGATCTGAACACTCTTTCTGTAGAAAATGCAACTGGACATTTGGAGCGCTAAGAGAGTAGTAGTGGAAAAAGGAATATATTCAAATATAAACTACACAGAAGCATTCTGTGAAACTTCTTTCTGATCTGAGCATTCAGCTATCAGAGTTAAACCATACTTTTGATTGAGCAGTTTTGAAACACTCTGTCTGTAGAAAATGCAACTGGACATTCGTAGCGCTAAGTGGGTAACAGTGGAAAAAAGAATATGTTCAAATATAAACTACACAGAAGCATTGTATGAAACATCTTTCTGTTCTGTGCATTCAACTAACAGTGTTGAACCTTACTTTTGATTGAGCCGTTCTGAAACACTCTTTCTGTAGAAACTGCAATTGGACATTCTGAGTGCTAAGAGGCCTATATTGGGAAAAAGAATGTCTACAAATAAAAACTACACAGAAGAATTGTGTGAAACTTCTTTCTGTTCTGTTTGTTCAACTAAAAGAGTTGAACCTTAGTTTTGATTGAGCCGTTCTGAAACACTCTTTCTGTAGAAAATTCAAGTGGAGATTCGGAGCGCTAAGAGGGTAATAGTGGAAAAAGGAATGTCTCCAAATACAAACTACACAGAATCATTCTTTGAAACTTCTTTCTGATCTGTGCATTCACATAACAGAGTTAAACCATACTTTTGATTGAGCAGATCTGAACACTCTTTCTGTAGAAAATGCCACTGGACATTTGGAGCGCTAAGAGAGTAGTAGTGGAAAAAGGAATATATTCAAATATAAACTACACAGAAGCATTCTGTGAAACTTCTTTCTGATCTGAGCATTCAGCTAACAGAGTTAAACCATACTTTTGATTGAGCAGTTTTGAAACACTCTGTCTGTAGAAAATGCAACTGGACATTCGTAGCGCTAAGTGGGTAATTGTGGAAAAAAGAATATGTTCAAATATAAACTACACAGAAGCAGTGTATGAAACTTCTTTCTGTTCTGTGCATTCAACTAACAGAGTTGAACCTTACTTTTGATTGAGCCTTTCTGAAACACTCTTTCTGTAGAAACTGCAATTGGACATTCTGAGCGCTAAGAGGCCTCTATTGGGAAAAATAATATCTTCAAATAAAAACTACACAGAAGCATTGTGTGAAACTTATTTCTGATATGTTCATTAAGCTAACAGAGTTAAACCATACTTTTGATTGCGCAGTTCTGAACACTCTTTCTGTAGAAACTGCAATTGGACATGCTAAGCGCTAAGAGTGTAATAGTGGAAAAAGGAATATATTCAAATATAAACTACACAGTAGCATTCTGTGAAAATTCTTTCTGTTCTGTGCATTCAACTAACAGAGTTGAACCTTACTTTTGATTGAGCCGTTCTGAAACACTCTTTCTCTAGAAACTGCTATTGGACATACTAAGCGCTAGGAGGCCTACATTGGGAAAAAGAATATCTTCAAATAAAAACTACACAGATGCATTCTGTGAAACTTATTTCTGATCTGTAAATTCAGTTAACAGAGATAAAACATATTTTTGATTGAGCAGTTATGAAACACTCTTTTTGTAGAAAATGCAAGTGGAGATTCGGAGCGCTAAGAGAGTAATAGTGGAAAAAGGAATGTCTTCAAATATAAACTACACAGAATCATTCGGTGAAACTTCTTTCTGATCTGTGCATTCAGCTAACAGAGTTAAACCATACTTTTGATTGAGCAGATCTGAACACTCTTTCTGTAGAAAATGCAACTGGACATTTGGAGCGCTAAGAGCGTAGTAGTGGAAAAAGGAATATATTCAAATATAAACTACACAGAAGCATTCTGTGAAACTTCTTTCTGATCTGAGCATTCAGCTAACAGAGTTAAACCATACTTTTGATTGAGCAGTTTTGAAACACTCTGTCTGTAGAAAATGCAACTGGACATTCGTAGCGCAAAGTGGGTAATAGTGGAAAAAAGAATATGTTCAAATATAAACTACACAGAAGCATTGTATGAAACTTCTTTCTGTTCTGTGCATTCAACTAACAGAGTTGAACCTTACTTTTGATTGAGCCGTTCTGAAACACTCTTTCTGTAGAAACTGCAATTGGACATTCTGAGCGCTAAGAGGCCTATATTGGGAAAAAGAATGTCTACAAATAAAAACTACACAGAAGAATTGTGTGAAACTTCTTTCTGTTCTGTTTGTTCAACTAAAAGAGTTGAACCTTAGTTTTGATTGAGCCGTTCTGAAACACTCTTTCTGTAGAAAATGCAAGTGGAGATTCGGAGCGCTAAGAGGGTAATAGTGGAAAAAGGAATGTCTCCAAATATAAACTACACAGAATCATTCTGTGAAACTTCTTTCTGATCTGTGCATTCAGCTAACAGAGTTAAACCATACATTTGATTGAGCAGATCTGAACACTCTTTCTGTAGAAAATGCAACTGGACATTTGGAGCGCTAAGAGAGTAGTAGTGGAAAAAGGAATATATTCAAATATAAACTACACAGAAGCATTCTGTGAAACTTCTTTCTGATCTGAGCATTCAGCTAACAGAGTTAAACCATACTTTTGATTGAGCAGTTTTGAAACACTCTGTCTGTAGAAAATGCAACTGGACATTCGTAGCGCTAAGTGGGTAACAGTGGAAAAAAGAATATGTTCAAATATAAACTACACAGAAGCATTGTATGAAACTTCTTTCTGTTCTGTGCATTCAACTAACAGTGTTGAACCTTACATTTGATTGAGCCGTTCTGAAACACTCTTTCTGTAGAAACTGCAATTGGACATTCTGAGTGCTAAGAGGCCTATATTGGGAAAAAGAATGTCTACAAATAAAAACTACACAGAAGAATTGTGTGAAACTTCTTTCTGTTCTGTTTGTTCAACTAAAAGAGTTGAACCTTAGTTTTGATTGAGCCGTTCTGAAACACTCTTTCTGTAGAAAATGCAAGTGGAGATTCGGAGCGCTAAGAGGGTAATAGTGGAAAAAGGAATGTCTCCAAATATAAACTACACAGAATCATTCTGTGAAACTTCTTTCTGATCTGTGCATTCAGCTAACAGAGTTAAACCATACATTTGATTGAGCAGATCTGAACACTCTTTCTGTAGAAAATGCAACTGGACATTTGGAGCGCTAAGAGAGTAGTAGTGGAAAAAGGAATATATTCAAATATAAACTACACAGAAGCATTCTGTGAAACTTCTTTCTGATCTGAGCATTCAGCTAACAGAGTTAAACCATACTTTTGATTGAGCAGTTTTGAAACACTCTGTCTGTAGAAAATGCAACTGGACATTCGTAGCGCTAAGTGGGTAACAGTGGAAAAAAGAATATGTTCAAATATAAACTACACAGAAGCATTGTATGAAACTACTTTCTGTTCTGTGCATTCAACTAACAGAGTTGAACCTTACTTTGGATTGAGCCTTTCTGAAACACTCTTTCTGTAGAAACTGCAATTGGACATTCTGAGCGCTAAGAGGCCTCTATTGGGAAAAATAATATCTTCAAATAAAAACTACACAGAAGCATTGTGTGAAACTTATTTCTGATATGTTCATTAAGCTAACAGAGTTAAACCATACTTTTGATTGCACAGTTCTGAACACTCTTTCTGTAGAAAATGCAAGCGGACATTCGGAGCGCTTAGAGGGTAATAGTGGAAAAAGGAATATATTCAAATATAAACTACACAGTAGCATTCTGTGAATATTCTTTGTGTTCTGTGCATTCAACTAACAGAGTTGAACCTTACTTTTGATTGAGCCGTTCTGAAACACTCTTTCTGTAGAAACTGCAATTGGACATGCTAAGCGCTAAGAGGCCTACATTGGGAAAAAGAATATCTTCAAATAAAAACTACACAGATGCATTCTGTGAAACTTATTTCTGATCTGTAAATTCAGTTAACAGAGATAAAACATATTTTTGATTGAGCAGTTATGAAACACTCTTTTTGTAGAAAATGCAAGTGGAGATTCGGAGCGCTAAGAGGGTAATAGTGGAAAAAGGAATGTCTTCAAATATAAACTACACAGAATCATTCGGTGAAACTTCTTTCTGATCTGTGCATTCAGCTAACAGAGTTAAACCATAGTTTTGATTGAGCAGATCTGAACACTCTTTCTGTAGAAAATGCAACTGGACATTTGGAGCGCTAATAGCGTAGTAGTGGAAAAAGGAATATATTCAAATATAAACTACACAGTAGCATACTGTGAAAATTCTTTCTGTTCTGTGCATTCAACTAACAGAGTTGAATCTTACTTTTGATTGAGCCGTTCTGAAACAATCTTTCTGTAGAAACTGCAATTGGACATTCTGAGCGCTAAGAGGCCTATATTGGGAAAAAGAATGTCTACAAATAAAAACTACACAGAAGAATTGTGTGAAACTTCTTTCTGTTCTGTTTGTTCAACTGAAAGAGTTGAACCTTAGTTTTGATTGAGCCGTTATGAAACACTCTTTCTGTAGAAAATTCAAGTGGAGATTCGGAGCGCTAAGAGGGTAATAGTGGAAAAAGGAATGTCTCCAAATACAAACTACACAGAATCATTCTTTGAAACTTCTTTCTGATCTGTGCATTCACATAACAGAGTTAAACCATACTTTTGATTGAGCAGATCTGAACACTCTTTCTGTAGAAAATGCCACTGGACATTTGGAGCGCTAAGAGAGTAGTAGTGGAAAAAGGAATATATTCAAATATAAACTACACAGAAGCATTCTGTGAAACTTCTTTCTGATCTGAGCATTCAGCTAACAGAGTTAAACCATACTTTTGATTGAGCAGTTTTGAAACACTCTGTCTGTAGAAAATGCAACTGGACATTCGTAGCGCTAAGTGGGTAATTGTGGAAAAAAGAATATGTTCAAATATAAACTACACAGAAGCAGTGTATGAAACTTCTTTCTGTTCTGTGCATTCAACTAACAGAGTTGAACCTTACTTTTGATTGAGCCTTTCTGAAACACTCTTTCTGTAGAAACTGCAATTGGACATTCTGAGCGCTAAGAGGCCTCTATTGGGAAAAATAATATCTTCAAATAAAAACTACACAGAAGCATTGTGTGAAACTTATTTCTGATATGTTCATTAAGCTAACAGAGTTAAACCATACTTTTGATTGCGCAGTTCTGAACACTCTTTCTGTAGAAACTGCAATTGGACATGCTAAGCGCTAAGAGTGTAATAGTGGAAAAAGGAATATATTCAAATATAAACTACACAGTAGCATTCTCTGAAAATTCTTTCTGTTCTGTGCATTCAACTAACAGAGTTGAACCTTACTTTTGATTGAGCCGTTCTGAAACACTCTTTCTCTAGAAACTGCAATTGGACATACTAAGCGCTAGGAGGCCTACATTGGGAAAAAGAATATCTTCAAATAAAAACTACACAGATGCATTCTGTGAAACTTATTTCTGATCTGTAAATTCAGTTAACAGAGATAAAACATATTTTTGATTGAGCAGTTATGAAACACTCTTTTTGTAGAAAATGCAAGTGGAGATTCGGAGCGCTAAGAGAGTAATAGTGGAAAAAGGAATGTCTTCAAATATAAACTACACAGAATCATTCGGTGAAACTTCTTTCTGATCTGTGCATTCAGCTAACAGAGTTAAACCATACTTTTGATTGAGCAGATCTGAACACTCTTTCTGTAGAAAATGCAACTGGACATTTGGAGCGCTAAGAGCGTAGTAGTGGAAAAAGGAATATATTCAAATATAAACTACACAGAAGCATTCTGTGAAACTTCTTTCTGATCTGAGCATTCAGCTAACAGAGTTAAACCATACTTTTGATTGAGCAGTTTTGAAACACTCTGTCTGTAGAAAATGCAACTGGACATTCGTAGCGCAAAGTGGGTAATAGTGGAAAAAAGAATATGTTCAAATATAAACTACACAGAAGCATTGTATGAAACTTCTTTCTGTTCTGTGCATTCAACTAACAGAGTTGAACCTTACTTTTGATTGAGCCGTTCTGAAACACTCTTTCTGTAGAAACTGCAATTGGACATTCTGAGCGCTAAGAGGCCTATATTGGGAAAAAGAATGTCTACAAATAAAAACTACACAGAAGAATTGTGTGAAACTTCTTTCTGTTCTGTTTGTTCAACTAAAAGAGTTGAACCTTAGTTTTGATTGAGCCGTTCTGAAACACTCTTTCTGTAGAAAATGCAAGTGGAGATTCGGAGCGCTAAGAGGGTAATAGTGGAAAAAGGAATGTCTCCAAATATAAACTACACAGAATCATTCTGTGAAACTTCTTTCTGATCTGTGCATTCAGCTAACAGAGTTAAACCATACATTTGATTGAGCAGATCTGAACACTCTTTCTGTAGAAAATGCAACTGGACATTTGGAGCGCTAAGAGAGTAGTAGTGGAAAAAGGAATATATTCAAATATAAACTACACAGAAGCATTCTGTGAAACTTCTTTCTGATCTGAGCATTCAGCTAACAGAGTTAAACCATACTTTTGATTGAGCAGTTTTGAAACACTCTGTCTGTAGAAAATGCAACTGGACATTCGTAGCGCTAAGTGGGTAACAGTGGAAAAAAGAATATGTTCAAATATAAACTACACAGAAGCATTGTATGAAACTTCTTTCTGTTCTGTGCATTCAACTAACAGTGTTGAACCTTACATTTGATTGAGCCGTTCTGAAACACTCTTTCTGTAGAAACTGCAATTGGACATTCTGAGTGCTAAGAGGCCTATATTGGGAAAAAGAATGTCTACAAATAAAAACTACACAGAAGAATTGTGTGAAACTTCTTTCTGTTCTGTTTGTTCAACTAAAAGAGTTGAACCTTAGTTTTGATTGAGCCGTTCTGAAACACTCTTTCTGTAGAAAATGCAAGTGGAGATTCGGAGCGCTAAGAGGGTAATAGTGGAAAAAGGAATGTCTCCAAATATAAACTACACAGAATCATTCTGTGAAACTTCTTTCTGATCTGTGCATTCAGCTAAAGAGTTAAACCATACATTTGATTGAGCAGATCTGAACACTCTTTCTGTAGAAAATGCAACTGGACATTTGGAGCGCTAAGAGAGTAGTAGTGGAAAAAGGAATATATTCAAATATAAACTACACAGAAGCATTCTGTGAAACTTCTTTCTGATCTGAGCATTCAGCTAACAGAGTTAAACCATACTTTTGATTGAGCAGTTTTGAAACACTCTGTCTGTAGAAAATGCAACTGGACATTCGTAGCGCTAAGTGGGTAACAGTGGAAAAAAGAATATGTTCAAATATAAACTACACAGAAGCATTGTATGAAACTACTTTCTGTTCTGTGCATTCAACTAACAGAGTTGAACCTTACTTTGGATTGAGCCTTTCTGAAACACTCTTTCTGTAGAAACTGCAATTGGACATTCTGAGCGCTAAGAGGCCTCTATTGGGAAAAATAATATCTTCAAATAAAAACTACACAGAAGCATTGTGTGAAACTTATTTCTGATATGTTCATTAAGCTAACAGAGTTAAACCATACTTTTGATTGCACAGTTCTGAACACTCTTTCTGTAGAAAATGCAAGCGGACATTCGGAGCGCTTAGAGGGTAATAGTGGAAAAAGGAATATATTCAAATATAAACTACACAGTAGCATTCTGTGAATATTCTTTGTGTTCTGTGCATTCAACTAACAGAGTTGAACCTTACTTTTGATTGAGCCGTTCTGAAACACTCTTTCTGTAGAAACTGCAATTGGACATGCTAAGCGCTAAGAGGCCTACATTGGGAAAAAGAATATCTCCAAATAAAAACTACACAGATGCATTCTGTGAAACTTATTTCTGATCTGTAAATTCAGTTAACAGAGATAAAACATATTTTTGATTGAGCAGTTATGAAACACTCTTTTTGTAGAAAATGCAAGTGGAGATTCGGAGCGCTAAGAGGGTAATTGTGGAAAAAGGAATGTCTTCAAATATAAACTACACAGAATCATTCGGTGAAACTTCTTTCTGATCTGTGCATTCAGCTAACAGAGCTAAACCATACTTTTGATTGAGCAGATCTGAACACTCTTTCTGTTGAAAATGCAACTGGACATTTGGAGCGCTAAGAGCGTAGTAGTGGAAAAAGGAATATATTCAAATATAAACTACACAGAAGCATTCTGTGAAACTGCTTTCTGCTCTGAGCATTCAGCTAACACAGTTAAACCATACTTTTGATTGAGCAGTTTTGAAACACTCTGTCTGTAGAAAATGCAACTGGACATTCGTAGCGCTAAGTGGGTAATAGTGGAAAAAAGAATATGTTCAAATATAAACTACACAGAAGCATTGTATGAAACTTCTTTCTGTTCTGTGCATTCAACTAACAGAGTTGAACCTTACTTTTGATTGAGGCGTTCTGAAACACTCTTTCTGTAGAAACTGCAATTGGACATTCTGAGCGCTAAGAGGCCTATATTGGAAAAAAGAATGTCTACAAATAAAAACTACACAGAAGAATTGTGTGAAACTTCTTTCCGTTCTGTTTGTTCAACTAAAAGAGTTGAACCTTACTTTTGATTGAGCCGTTCTGAAACACTCTTTCTGTAGAAACTGCAATTGGACATGCTAAGCGCTAAGAGGCCTACATTGGGAAAAAGAATATCTTCAAATAAAAACTACACAGATGCATTCTGTGAAACTTATTTCTGATCTGTAAATTCAGTTAACAGAGATAAAACATATTTTTGATTGAGCAGTTATGAAACACTCTTTTTGTAGAAAATGCAAGTGGAGATTCGGAGCGCTAAGAGGGTAATAGTGGAAAAAGGAATGTCTTCAAATATAAACTACACAGAATCATTCGGTGAAACTTCTTTCTGTTCTGTGCATTCAGCTAACAGAGTTAAACCATACTTTTGATTGAGCAGATCTGAACACTCTTTCTGTTGAAAATGCAACTGGACATTTGGAGCGCTAAGAGCGTAGTAGTGGAAAAAGGAATATATTCAAATATAAACTACACAGAAGCATTCTGTGAAACTGCTTTCTGCTCTGAGCATTCAGCTAACACAGTTAAACCATACTTTTGATTGAGCAGTTTTGAAACACTCTGTCTGTAGAAAATGCAACTGGACATTCGTAGCGCTAAGTGGGTAATAGCGGAAAAAAGAATATGTTCAAATATAAACTACACAGAAGCATTGTATGAAACTTCTTTCTGTTCTGTGCATTCAACTAACAGAGTTGAACCTTACTTTTGATTGAGGCGTTCTGAAACACTCTTTCTGTAGAAACTGCAATTGGACATTCTGAGCGCTAAGAGGCCTATATTGGAAAAAAGAATGTCTACAAATAAAAACTACACAGAAGAATTGTGTGAAACTTCTTTCCGTTCTGTTTGTTCAACTAAAAGAGTTGAACCTTAGTTTTGATTGAGCCGTTCTGAAACACTCTTTCTGTAGAAAATGCAAGTGGAGATTCGGAGCGCTAAGAGGGTAATAGTGGAAAAAGGAATGTCTCCAAATATAAACTACACAGAATCATTCTGTGAAACTTCTTTCTGATCAGAGCATTCAGCTAACAGAGTTAAAACATACTTTTGATTGAGCAGATCTGAACACTCTTTCTGTAGAAAATGCAACTGGACATTTGGAGCGCTAAGAGAGTAGTAGTGGAAAAAGGAATATATTCAAATATAAACTACACAGAAGCATTCTGTGAAACTTCTTTCTGATCTGAGCATTCAGCTAACAGAGTTAAACCATACTTTTGATTGAGCAGTTTTGAAACACTCTGTCTGTAGAAAATGCAACTGGACATTCGTAGCGCTAAGTGGGTAATAGTGGAAAAAAGAATATGTTCAAATATAAACTACACAGAAGCATTGTATGAAACTACTTTCTGTTCTGTGCATTCAACTAACAGAGTTGAACCTTACTTTTGATTGAGCCTTTCTGAAACACTCTTTCTGTAGAAACTGCAATTGGACATTCTGAGCGCTAAGAGGCCTCTATTGGGAAAAATAATATCATCAAATAAAAACTACACAGAAGCATTGTGTGAAACTTATTTCTGATATGTTCATTAAGCTAACAGAGTTAAACCATACTTTTGATTGCGCAGTTCTGAACACCCTTTCTGTAGAAAATGCAAGTGGACATTCGGAGCGCTAAGAGGGTAATAGTGGAAAAAGGAATATATTCAAATATAAACTACACAGTAGCATTCTGTGAAAATTCTTTCTGTTCTGTGCATTCAACTAACAGAGTTGAACCTTACTTTTGATTGAGCCGTTCTGAAACACTCTTTCTGTAGAAACTGCAATTGGACATGCTAAGCGCTAAGAGGCCTACATTGGGAAAAAGAATATCTTCAAATAAAAACTACACAGATGCATTCTGTGAAACTTATTTCTGATCTGTAAATTCAGTTAACAGAGATAAAACATATTTTTGATTGAGCAGTTATGAAACACTCTTTTTGTAGAAAATGCAAGTGGAGATTCGGAGCGCTAAGAGGGTAATAGTGGAAAAAGGAATGTCTTCAAATATAAACTACACAGAATCATTCGGTGAAACTTCTTTCTGATCTGTGCATTCAGCTAACAGAGTTAAACCATACTTTTGATTGAGCAGATCTGAACACTCTTTCTGTTGAAAATGCAACTGGACATTTGGAGCGCTAAGAGCGTAGTAGTGGAAAAAGGAATATATTCAAATATAAACTACACAGAAGCATTCTGTGAAACTGCTTTCTGCTCTGAGCATTCAGCTAACACAGTTAAACCATACTTTTGATTGAGCAGTTTTGAAACACTCTGTCTGTAGAAAATGCAACTGGACATTCGTAGCGCTAAGTGGGTAATAGTGGAAAAAAGAATATGTTCAAATATAAACTACACAGAAGCATTGTATGAAACTTCTTTCTGTTCTGTGCATTCAACTAACAGAGTTGAACCTTACTTTGGATTGAGCCTTTCTGAAACACTCTTTCTGTAGAAACTGCAATTGGACATTCTGAGCACTAAGAGGCCTCTATTGGGAAAAATAATATCTTCAAATAAAAACTACACAGAAGCATTGTGTGAAACTTATTTCTGATATGTTCATTAAGCTAACAGAGTTAAACCATACTTTTGATTGCGCAGTTCTGAACACTCTTTCTGTAGAAAATGCAAGTGGACATTCGGAGCGCTAAGAGGGTAATAGTGGAAAAAGGAATATATTCAAATATAAACTACACAGTAGCATTCTGTGAAAATTCTTTCTGTTCTGTGCATTCAACTAACAGAGTTGAACCTTACTTTTGATTGAGCCGTTCTGAAACACTCTTTCTGTAGAAACTGCAATTGGACATGCTAAGCGCTAAGAGGCCTACATTGGGAAAAAGAATATCTTCAAATAAAAACTACACAGATGCATTCTGTGAAACTTATTTCTGATCTGTAAATTCAGTTAACAGAGATAAAACATATTTTTGATTGAGCAGTTATGAAACACTCTTTTTGTAGAAAATGCAAGTGGAGATTCGGAGCGCTAAGAGGGTAATAGTGGAAAAAGGAATGTCTTCAAATATAAACTACACAGAATCATTCGGTGAAACTTCTTTCTGATCTGTGCATTCAGCTAACAGAGTTAAACCATACTTTTGATTGAGCAGATCTGAACACTCTTTCTGTAGAAAATGCGACTGGACATTTGGAGCGCTAAGAGCGTAGTAGTGGAAAAAGGAATATATTCAAATATAAACTACACAGAAGCATTCTGTGAAACTTCTTTCTGATCTGAGCATTCAGCTAACAGAGTTAAACCATACTTTTGATTGAGCAGTTTTGAAACACTCTGTCTGTAGAAAATGCAACTGGACATTCGTAGCGCTAAGTGGGTAATAGTGGAAAAAAGAATATGTTCAAATATAAACTACACAGAAGCATTGTATGAAACAACTTTCTGTTCTGTGCATTCAACTAACAGAGTTGAACCTTACTTTTGATTGAGCGGTTCTGAAACACTCTTTCTGTAGAAACTGCAATTGGACATTCTGAGCGCTAAGAGGCCTATATTGGGAAAAAGAATGTCTACAAATAAAAACTACACAGAAGAATTGTGTGAAACTTCTTTCTGTTCTGTTTGTTCAACTAAAAGAGTTGAACCTTAGTTTTGATTGAGCCGTTCTGAAACACTCTTTCTGTAGAAAATGCAAGTGGAGATTCGGAGCGCTAAGAGGGTAATAGTGGAAAAAGGAATGTCTCCAAATATAAACTACACAGAATCATTCTGTGAAACTTCTTTCTGATCTGTGCATTCAGCTAACAGAGTTAAACCATACTTTTGATTGAGCAGATCTGAACACTCTTTCTGTAGAAAATGCCACTGGACATTTGTTGCGCTAAGAGAGTAGTAGTGGAAAAAGGAATATATTCAAATATAAACTACACAGAAGCATTCTGTGAAACTTCTTTCTGATCTGAGCATTCAGCTAACAGAGTTAAACCATACTTTTGATTGAGCAGTTTTGAAACACTCTGTCTGTAGAAAATGCAACTGGACATTCGTAGCGCTAAGTGGGTAATAGTGGAAAAAAGAATATGTTCAAATATAAACTACACAGAAGCATTGTATGAAACTTCTTTCTGTTCTGTGCATTCAACTATCAGAGTTGAACCTTACTTTGGATTGAGCCTTTCTGAAACACTCTTTCTGTAGAAACTGCAATTGGACATTCTGAGCGCTAAGAGGCCTCTATTGGGAAAAATAATATCTTCAAATAAAAACTACACAGAAGCATTGTGTGAAACTTATTTCTGATATGTTCATTAAGCTAACAGAGTTAAACCATACTTTTGATTGCACAGTTCTGAACACTCTTTCTGTAGAAAATGCAAGTGGACATTCGGAGCGCTTAGAGGGTAATAGTGGAAAAAGGAATATATTCAAATATAAACTACACAGTAGCATTCTGTGAATATTCTTTATGTTCTGTGCATTCAACTAACAGAGTTCAACCTTACTTTTGATTGAGCCGTTCTGAAACACTCTTTCTGTAGAAACTGCAATTGGACATGCTAAGCGCTAAGAGGCCTACATTGGGAAAAAGAATATCTTCAAATAAAAACTACACAGATGCATTCTGTGAAACTTATTTCTGATCTGTAAATTCAGTTAACAGAGATAAAACATATTTTTGATTGAGCAGTTATGAAACACTCTTTTTGTAGAAAATGCAAGTGGAGATTCGGAGCGCTAAGAGGGTAATATTGGAAAAAGGAATGTCTTCAAATATAAACTACACAGAATCATTCGGTGAAACTTCTTTCTGATCTGTGCATTCAGCTAACAGAGTTAAACGATAGTTTTGATTGAGCAGATCTGAACACTCTTTCTGTAGAAAATGCAACTGGACATTTGGAGCGCTAATAGCGTAGTAGTGGAAAAAGGAATATATTCAAATATAAACTACACAGTAGCATACTGTGAAAATTCTTTCTGTTCTGTGCATTCAACTAACAGAGTTGAATCTTACTTTTGATTGAGCCGTTCTGAAACAATCTTTCTGTAGAAACTGCAATTGGACATTCTGAGCGCTAAGAGGCCTATATTGGGAAAAAGAATGTCTACAAATAAAAACTACACAGAAGAATTGTGTGAAACTTCTTTCTGTTCTGTTTGTTCAACTGAAAGAGTTTAACCTTAGTTTTGATTGAGCCGTTATGAAACACTCTTTCTGTAGAAAATGCAAGTGGAGATTCGGAGCGCTAAGAGGGTAATAGTGGAAAAAGGAATGTCTTCAAATATAAACTACACAGAATCATTCTGTGAAACTTCTTTCTGATCTGTGCATTCAGCTAACAGAGTTAAACCATACTTTTGATTGAGCAGATCTGAACACTCTTTCTGTAGAAAATGCAACTGGACATTTGGCGCGCTAAGAGGGTAGTAGTGGAAAAAGGAATATATTCAAATATAAACTACACAGAAGCATTCTGTGAAACTTCTTTCAGATCTGAGCATTCAGCTAACAGAGTTAAACCATACTTTTGATTGAGCAGTTTTGAAACACTCTGTCTGTAGAAAATGCAACTGGACATTCGTAGCGCTAAGTGGGTAATAGTGGAAAAAAGAATATGTTCAAATATAAACTACACAGAAGCATTGTATGAAACTTCTCTCTGTTCTGTGCATTCAACTAACAGAGTTGAACCTTACTTTGGATTGAGCCTTTCTGAAACACTCTTTCTGTAGAAACTGCAATTGGACATTCTGAGCGCTAAGAGGCCTATATTGGCAAAAATAATATCTTCAAATAAAAACTACACAGAAGCATTGTGTGAAACTTATTTCTGATATGTTCATTAAGCTAACAGAGTTAAACCATACTTTTGATTGCACAGTTCTCAACACTCTTTCTGTAGAAAATGCAAGTGGACATTCTGAGCGCTAAGAGGGTAATAGTGGAAAAAGGAATATATTCAAATATAAACTACACAGTGGCATTCTGTGAAAATTCTTTCTGTTCTGTGCATTCAACTAACAGAGTTCAACCTTACTTTTGATTGAGCCGTTCTGAAGCACTCTTTCTGCAGAAACTGTAATTGGACATGCTAAGCGCTAAGAGGCCTACATTGGGAAAAAGAATATCTTCAAATAAAAACTACACAGATGCATTCTGTGAAACTTATTTCTGATCTATAAATTCAGTTAACAGAGATAAAACATATTTTTGATTGAGCAGTTATGAAACACTCTTTTTGTAGAAAATGCAAGTGGAGATTCGGAGCGCTAAGAGGGTAATAGTGGAAAAAGGAATGTCTCCAAATATAAACTACACAGAATCATTCTGTGAAACTTCTTTCTGATCTGTGCATTCAGCTAACAGAGTTAAACCATACTTTTGATTGAGCAGATCTGAACACTCTTTCTGTAGAAAATGCAACTGGACATTTGGAGCGCTAAGAGAGTAGTAGTGGAAAAAGGAATATATTCAAATATAAACTACACAGAAGCATTCTGTGAAACTTCTTTCTGATCTGAGCATTCAGCTAACAGAGTTAAACCATACTTTTGATTGAGCAGTTTTGAAACACTCTGTCTGTAGAAAATGCAACTGGACATTCGTAGCGCTAAGTGAGTAATAGTGGAAAAAAAATATGTTCAAATATAAACTACACAGAAGCATTGTATGAAACTTCTTTCTGTTCTGTGCATTCAACTAACAGAGTTGAACCTTACTTTTGATTGAGCCTTTCTGAAACACTCTTTCTGTATAAACTGCAATTGGACATTCTGAGCGCTAAGAGGCCTATATTGGGAAAAATAATATCTTCAAATAAAAACTACACAGAAGCATTGTGTGAAACTTATTTCTGATATGGTCATTAAGCTAACAGAGTTAAACCATACTTTTGATTGCACAGTTCTGAACACTCTTTCTGTAGAAAATGCAAGTGGACATTCGGAGCGCTAAGAGGGTAATAGTGGAAAAAGGAATATATTCAAATATAAACTACACAGTAGCATTCTGTGAAAATTCCTTCTGTTCTGTGCATTCAACTAACAGAGTTGAACCTTACTTTTGATTGAGCCCTTCTGAAGCACTCTTTCTGTAGAAACTGTAATTGGACATGCTAAGCGCTAAGAGGCCTACATTGGGAAAAAGAATATCTTCAAATAAAAACTACACAGATGCATTCTGTGAAACTTATTTCTGATCTGTAAATTCAGTTAACAGAGATAAAACATATTTTTGATTGAGCAGTTATGAAACACTCTTTTTGTAGAAAATCCAAGTGGAGATTCGGAGCGCTAAGAGGGTAATAGTGGAAAAAGGAATGTCTTCAAATATATACTACACAGAATCACTCGGTGAAACTTCTTTCTGATCTGTGCATTCAGCTAACAGAGTTAAACCATACTTTTGATTGAGCAGATCTGAACACTCTTTCTGTAGAAAATGCAACTGGACATTTGGAGCGCTAAGAGCGTAGTAGTGGAAAAAGGAATATATTCAAATATAAACTACACAGAAGCATTCTGTGAAACTTCTTTCTGATCTGAGCATTCAGCTAACAGAATTAAACCATACTTTTGATTGAGCAGTTTTGAAACACTCTGTCTGTAGAAAATGCAACTGTACATTCGTAGCAATAAGTGGGTAATAGTGGAAAAAAGAATATATTCAAATATAAACTACACAGAAGCATTGTATGAAACTTCTTTCTGTTCTGTGCATTCAACTAACAGAGTTGAACCTTACTTTTGATTGAGCCGTTCTGAAAAACTCTTTCTGTAGAAACTGTAATTGGACATTCTGAGCGCTAAGAGGCCTATATTGGGAAAAAGCATGTCTACAAATAAAAACTACACAGAAGAATTGTGTGAAACTTCTTTCTGTTCTGTTTGTTCAACTAAAAGAGTTGAACCTAAGTTTTGATTGAGCCGTTCTGAAACACTCTTTCTGTAGAAAATGCAAGTGGAGATTCGGAGCGCTAAGAGGGTAATAGTGGAAAAGGAATGTCTCCAAATATAAACTACACAGAATCATTCTGTGAAACTTCTTTCTGATCTGTGCATTCAGCTAACAGAGTTAAACCATACTTTTGATTGAGCAGATCTGAACACTCTTTCTGTAGAAAATGCAACTGGACATTTGGAGCGCTAAGAGAGTAGTAGTGGAAAAAGGAATATATTCAAATATAAACTACACAGAAGCATTCTGTGAAACTTCTTTCTGATCTGAGCATTCAGCTAACAGAGTTAAACCATACTTTTGATTGAGCAGTTTTGAAACACTCTGTCTGTAGAAAATGCAACTGGACATTCGTAGCGCTAAGTGGGTAATAGTGGAAAAAAGAATATGTTCAAATATAAACTACACAGAAGCATTGTATGAAACTGCTTTCTGTTCTGTGCATTCAACTAACAGAGTTGAACCTTACTTTTGATTGAGCCTTTCTGAAACACTCTTTCTGTAGACACTGCAATTGGACATTCTGAGCGCTAAGAGGCCTCTATTGGGAAAAATAATATCTTCAAATAAAAACTACACAGAAGCATTGTGTGAAACTTATTACTGATATGTTCATTAAGCTAACAGTGTTAAACCATACTTTTGATTGCGCAGTTCTGAACACTCTTTCTGTAGAAAATGCAAGTGGACATTCGGAGCGCTAAGAGGGTAATAGTGGAAAAAGGAATATATTCAAATATAAACTACACAGTAGCATACTGTGAAAATTCTTTCTGTTCTGTGCATTCAACTAACAGAGTTGAATCTTACTTTTGATTGAGCCGTTCGGAAACAATCTTTCTGTAGAAACTGCAATTGGACATTCTGAGCGCTAAGAGGCCTATATTGGGAAAAAGAATGTCTACAAATAAAAACTACACAGAAGAATTGTGTGAAACTTCTTTCTGTTCTGTTTGTTCAACTGAAAGAGTTGAACCTTAGTTTTGATTGAGCCGTTATGAAACACTCTTTCTGTAGAAAATGCAAGTGGAGATTAGGAGCGCTAAGAGGGTAATAGTGGAAAAGGAATGTCTCCAAATATAAACTACACAGAATCATTCTGTGAAACTTCTTTCTGATCTGTGCATTCAGCTAACAGAGTTAAACCATACTTTTGATTGAGCAGATCTGAACACTCTTTCTGTAGAAAATGCAACTGGACATTTGGAGCGCTAAGAGAGTAGTAGTGGAAAAAGGAATATATTCAAATATAAACTACACAGAAGCATTCTGTGAAACTTCTTTCTGATCTGAGCATTCAGCTAACAGAGTTAAACCATACTTTTGATTGAGCAGTTTTGAAACACTCTGTCTGTAGAAAATGCAACTGGACATTCGTAGCGCTAAGTGGGTTATAGTGGAAAAAAGAATATGTTCAAATATAAACTACACAGAAGCATTGTATGAAACTGCTTTCTGTTCTGTGCATTCAACTAACAGAGTTGAACCTTACTTTTGATTGAGCCTTTCTGAAACACTCTTTCTGTAGAAACTGCAATTGGACATTCTGAGCGCTAAGAGGCCTCTATTGGGAAAAATAATATCTTCAAATAAAAACTACACAGAAACATTGTGTGAAACTTATTACTGATATGTTCATTAAGCTAACAGAGTTAAACCATACTTTTGATTGCGCAGTTCTGAACACTCTTTCTGTAGAAACTGCAATTGGACATGCTAAGCGCTAAGAGGGTAATAGTGGAAAAAGGAATATATTCAAATATAAACTACACAGTAGCATTCTGTGAAAATTCTTTCTGTTCTGTGCATTCAACTAACAGAGTTGAACCTTACTTTTGATTGAGCCGTTCTGAAACACTCTTTCTCTAGAAACTGCAATTGGACATACTAAGCGCTAGGAGGCCTACATTGGGAAAAAGAATATCTTCAAATAAAAACTACACAGATGCATTCTGTGAAACTTATTTCTGATCTGTAAATTCAGTTAACAGAGATAAAACATATTTTTGATTGAGCAGTTATGAAACACTCTTTTTGTAGAAAATGCAAGTGGAGATTCGGAGCGCTAAGAGAGTAATAGTGGAAAAAGGAATGTCTTCAAATATAAACTACACAGAATCATTCGGTGAAACTTCTTTCTGATCTGTGCATTCAGCTAACAGAGTTAAACCATACTTTTGATTGAGCAGATCTGAACACTCTTTCTGTAGAAAATGCAACTGGACATTTGGAGCGCTAAGAGCGTAGTAGTGGAAAAAGGAATATATTCAAATATAAACTACACAGAAGCATTCTGTGAAACTTCTTTCTGATCTGAGCATTCAGCTAACAGAGTTAAACCATACTTTTGATTGAGCAGTTTTGAAACACTCTGTCTGTAGAAAATGCAACTGGACATTCGTAGCGCAAAGTGGGTAATAGTGGAAAAAAGAATATGTTCAAATATAAACTACACAGAAGCATTGTATGAAACTTCTTTCTGTTCTGTGCATTCAACTAACAGAGTTGAACCTTACTTTTGATTGAGCCGTTCTGAAACACTCTTTCTGTAGAAACTGCAATTGGACATTCTGAGCGCTAAGAGGCCTATATTGGGAAAAAGAATGTCTACAAATAAAAACTACACAGAAGAATTGTGTGAAACTTCTTTCTGTTCTGTTTGTTCAACTAAAAGAGTTGAACCTTAGTTTTGATTGAGCCGTTCTGAAACACTCTTTCTGTAGAAAATGCAAGTGGAGATTCGGAGCGCTAAGAGGGTAATAGTGGAAAAAGGAATGTCTCCAAATATAAACTACACAGAATCATTCTGTGAAACTTCTTTCTGATCTGTGCATTCAGCTAACAGAGTTAAACCATACATTTGATTGAGCAGATCTGAACACTCTTTCTGTAGAAAATGCAACTGGACATTTGGAGCGCTAAGAGAGTAGTAGTGGAAAAAGGAATATATTCAAATATAAACTACACAGAAGCATTCTGTGAAACTTCTTTCTGATCTGAGCATTCAGCTAACAGAGTTAAACCATACTTTTGATTGAGCAGTTTTGAAACACTCTGTCTGTAGAAAATGCAACTGGACATTCGTAGCGCTAAGTGGGTAACAGTGGAAAAAAGAATATGTTCAAATATAAACTACACAGAAGCATTGTATGAAACTTCTTTCTGTTCTGTGCATTCAACTAACAGTGTTGAACCTTACATTTGATTGAGCCGTTCTGAAACACTCTTTCTGTAGAAACTGCAATTGGACATTCTGAGTGCTAAGAGGCCTATATTGGGAAAAAGAATGTCTACAAATAAAAACTACACAGAAGAATTGTGTGAAACTTCTTTCTGTTCTGTTTGTTCAACTAAAAGAGTTGAACCTTAGTTTTGATTGAGCCGTTCTGAAACACTCTTTCTGTAGAAAATGCAAGTGGAGATTCGGAGCGCTAAGAGGGTAATAGTGGAAAAAGGAATGTCTCCAAATATAAACTACACAGAATCATTCTGTGAAACTTCTTTCTGATCTGTGCATTCAGCTAACAGAGTTAAACCATACATTTGATTGAGCAGATCTGAACACTCTTTCTGTAGAAAATGCAACTGGACATTTGGAGCGCTAAGAGAGTAGTAGTGGAAAAAGGAATATATTCAAATATAAACTACACAGAAGCATTCTGTGAAACTTCTTTCTGATCTGAGCATTCAGCTAACAGAGTTAAACCATACTTTTGATTGAGCAGTTTTGAAACACTCTGTCTGTAGAAAATGCAACTGGACATTCGTAGCGCTAAGTGGGTAACAGTGGAAAAAAGAATATGTTCAAATATAAACTACACAGAAGCATTGTATGAAACTACTTTCTGTTCTGTGCATTCAACTAACAGAGTTGAACCTTACTTTGGATTGAGCCTTTCTGAAACACTCTTTCTGTAGAAACTGCAATTGGACATTCTGAGCGCTAAGAGGCCTCTATTGGGAAAAATAATATCTTCAAATAAAAACTACACAGAAGCATTGTGTGAAACTTATTTCTGATATGTTCATTAAGCTAACAGAGTTAAACCATACTTTTGATTGCACAGTTCTGAACACTCTTTCTGTAGAAAATGCAAGCGGACATTCGGAGCGCTTAGAGGGTAATAGTGGAAAAAGGAATATATTCAAATATAAACTACACAGTAGCATTCTGTGAATATTCTTTGTGTTCTGTGCATTCAACTAACAGAGTTGAACCTTACTTTTGATTGAGCCGTTCTGAAACACTCTTTCTGTAGAAACTGCAATTGGACATGCTAAGCGCTAAGAGGCCTACATTGGGAAAAAGAATATCTTCAAATAAAAACTACACAGATGCATTCTGTGAAACTTATTTCTGATCTGTAAATTCAGTTAACAGAGATAAAACATATTTTTGATTGAGCAGTTATGAAACACTCTTTTTGTAGAAAATGCAAGTGGAGATTCGGAGCGCTAAGAGGGTAATAGTGGAAAAAGGAATGTCTTCAAATATAAACTACACAGAATCATTCGGTGAAACTTCTTTCTGATCTGTGCATTCAGCTAACAGAGTTAAACCATAGTTTTGATTGAGCAGATCTGAACACTCTTTCTGTAGAAAATGCAACTGGACATTTGGAGCGCTAATAGCGTAGTAGTGGAAAAAGGAATATATTCAAATATAAACTACACAGTAGCATACTGTGAAAATTCTTTCTGTTCTGTGCATTCAACTAACAGAGTTGAATCTTACTTTTGATTGAGCCGTTCTGAAACAATCTTTCTGTAGAAACTGCAATTGGACATTCTGAGCGCTAAGAGGCCTATATTGGGAAAAAGAATGTCTACAAATAAAAACTACACAGAAGAATTGTGTGAAACTTCTTTCTGTTCTGTTTGTTCAACTGAAAGAGTTGAACCTTAGTTTTGATTGAGCCGTTATGAAACACTCTTTCTGTAGAAAATGCAAGTGGAGATTCGGAGCGCTAAGAGGGTAATAGTGGAAAAAGGAATGTCTTCAAATATAAACTACACAGAATCATTCTGTGAAACTTCTTTCTGATCTGTGCATTCAGCTAACAGACTTAAACCATACTTTTGATTGAGCAGATCTGAACACTCTTTCTGTAGAAAATGCAACTGGACATTTGACGCGCTAAGAGGGTAGTAGTGGAAAAAGGAATATATTCAAATATAAACTACACAGAAGCATTCTGTGAAACTTCTTTCTGATCTGAGCATTCAGCTAACAGAGTTAAACCATACTTTTGATTGAGCAGTTTTGAAACACTCTGTCTGTAGAAAATGCAACTGGACATTCGTAGCGCTAAGTGGGTAATAGTGGAAAAAAGAATATGTTCAAATATAAACTACACAGAAGCATTGTATGAAACTTCTTTCTGTTCTGTGCATTCAACTAACAGAGTTGAACCTTACTTTGGATTGAGCCTTTCTGAAACACTCTTTCTGTAGAAACTGCAATTGGACATTCTGAGCACTAAGAGGCCTCTATTGGGAAAAATAATATCTTCAAATAAAAACTACACAGAAGCATTGTGTGAAACTTATTTCTGATATGTTCATTAAGCTAACAGATTTAAACCATACTTTTGATTGCGCAGTTCTGAACACTCTTTCTGTAGAAAATGCAAGTGGACATTCGGAGCGCTAAGAGGGTAATAGTGGAAAAAGGAATATATTCAAATATAAACTACACAGTAGCATTCTGTGAAAATTCTTTCTGTTCTGTGCATTCAACTAACAGAGTTGAACCTTACTTTTGATTGAGCCGTTCTGAAACACTCTTTCTGTAGAAACTGCAATTGGACATGCTAAGCGCTAAGAGGCCTACATTGGGAAAAAGAATATCTTCAAATAAAAACTACACAGATGCATTCTGTGAAACTTATTTCTGATCTGTAAATTCAGTTAACAGAGATAAAACATATTTTTGATTGAGCAGTTATGAAACACTCTTTTTGTAGAAAATGCAAGTGGAGATTCGGAGCGCTAAGAGGGTAATAGTGGAAAAAGGAATGTCTTCAAATATAAACTACACAGAATCATTCGGTGAAACTTCTTTCTGATCTGTGCATTCAGCTAACAGAGTTAAACCATACTTTTGATTGAGCAGATCTGAACACTCTTTCTGTAGAAAATGCGACTGGACATTTGGAGCGCTAAGAGCGTAGTAGTGGAAAAAGGAATATATTCAAATATAAACTACACAGAAGCATTCTGTGAAACTTCTTTCTGATCTGAGCTTTCAGCTAACAGAGTTAAACCATACTTTTGATTGAGCAGTTTTGAAACACTCTGTCTGTAGAAAATGCAACTGGACATTCGTAGCGCTAAGTGGGTAATAGTGGAAAAAAGAATATGTTCAAATATAAACTACACAGAAGCATTGTATGAAACAACTTTCTGTTCTGTGCATTCAACTAACAGAGTTGAACCTTACTTTTGATTGAGCGGTTCTGAAACACTCTTTCTGTAGAAACTGCAATTGGACATTCTGAGCGCTAAGAGGCCTATATTGGGAAAAAGAATGTCTACAAATAAAAACTACACAGAAGAATTGTGTGAAACTTCTTTCTGTTCTGTTTGTTCAACTAAAAGAGTTGAACCTTAGTTTTGATTGAGCCGTTCTGAAACACTCTTTCTGTAGAAAATGCAAGTGGAGATTCGGAGCGCTAAGAGGGTAATAGTGGAAAAAGGAATGTCTCCAAATATAAACTACACAGAATCATTCTGTGAAACTTCTTTCTGATCTGTGCATTCAGCTAACAGAGTTAAACCATACTTTTGATTGAGCAGATCTGAACACTCTTTCTGTAGAAAATGCCACTGGACATTTGTTGCGCTAAGAGAGTAGTAGTGGAAAAAGGAATATATTCAAATATAAACTACACAGAAGCATTCTGTGAAACTTCTTTCTGATCTGAGCATTCAGCTAACAGAGTTAAACCATACTTTTGATTGAGCAGTTTTGAAACACTCTGTCTGTAGAAAATGCAACTGGACATTCGTAGCGCTAAGTGGGTAATAGTGGAAAAAAGAATATGTTCAAATATAAACTACACAGAAGCATTGTATGAAACTTCTTTCTGTTCTGTGCATTCAACTAACAGAGTTGAACCTTACTTTGGATTGAGCCTTTCTGAAACACTCTTTCTGTAGAAACTGCAATTGGACATTCTGAGCGCTAAGAGGCCTCTATTGGGAAAAATAATATCTTCAAATAAAAACTACACAGAAGCATTGTGTGAAACTTATTTCTGATATGTTCATTAAGCTAACAGAGTTAAACCATACTTTTGATTGCACAGTTCTGAACACTCTTTCTGTAGAAAATGCAAGTGGACATTCGGAGCGCTTAGAGGGTAATAGTGGAAAAAGGAATATATTCAAATATAAACTACACAGTAGCATTCTGTGAATATTCTTTATGTTCTGTGCATTCAACTAACAGAGTTCAACCTTACTTTTGATTGAGCCGTTCTGAAACACTCTTTCTGTAGAAACTGCAATTGGACATGCTAAGCGCTAAGAGGCCTACATTGGGAAAAAGAATATCTTCAAATAAAAACTACACAGATGCATTCTGTGAAACTTATTTCTGATCTGTAAATTCAGTTAACAGAGATAAAACATATTTTTGATTGAGCAGTTATGAAACACTCTTTTTGTAGAAAATGCAAGTGGAGATTCGGAGCGCTAAGAGGGTAATATTGGAAAAAGGAATGTCTTCAAATATAAACTACACAGAATCATTCGGTGAAACTTCTTTCTGATCTGTGCATTCAGCTAACAGAGTTAAACGATAGTTTTGATTGAGCAGATCTGAACACTCTTTCTGTAGAAAATGCAACTGCACATTTGGAGCGCTAATAGCGTAGTAGTGGAAAAAGGAATATATTCAAATATAAACTACACAGTAGCATACTGTGAAAATTCTTTCTGTTCTGTGCATTCAACTAACAGAGTTGAATCTTACTTTTGATTGAGCCGTTCTGAAACAATCTTTCTGTAGAAACTGCAATTGGACATTCTGAGCGCTAAGAGGCCTATATTGGGAAAAAGAATGTCTACAAATAAAAACTACACAGAAGAATTGTGTGAAACTTCTTTCTGTTCTGTTTGTTCAACTGAAAGAGTTGAACCTTAGTTTTGATTGAGCCGTTATGAAACACTCTTTCTGTAGAAAATGCAAGTGGAGATTCGGAGCGCTAAGAGGGTAATAGTGGAAAAAGGAATGTCTTCAAATATAAACTACACAGAATCATTCTGTGAAACTTCTTTCTGATCTGTGCATTCAGCTAACAGACTTAAACCATACTTTTGATTGAGCAGATCTGAACACTCTTTCTGTAGAAAATGCAACTGGACATTTGGCGCGCTAAGAGGGTAGTAGTGGAAAAAGGAATATATTCAAATATAAACTACACAGAAGCATTCTGTGAAACTTCTTTCTGATCTGAGCATTCAGCTAACAGAGTTAAACCATACTTTTGATTGAGCAGTTTTGAAACACTCTGTCTGTAGAAAATGCAACTGGACATTCGTAGCGCTAAGTGGGAAATAGTGGAAAAAAGAATATGTTCAAATATAAACTACACAGAAGCATTGTATGAAACTTCTTTCTGTTCTGTGCATTCAACTAACAGAGTTGAACCTTACTTTGGATTGAGCCTTTCTGAAACACTCTTTCTGTAGAAACTGCAATTGGACATTCTGAGCACTAAGAGGCCTCTATTGGGAAAAATAATATCTTCAAATAAAAACTACACAGAAGCATTGTGTGAAACTTATTTCTGATATGTTCATTAAGCTAACAGAGTTAAACCATACTTTTGATTGCGCAGTTCTGAACACTCTTTCTGTAGAAAATGCAAGTGGACATTCGGAGCGCTAAGAGGGTAATAGTGGAAAAAGGAATATATTCAAATATAAACTACACAGTAGCATTCTGTGAAAATTCTTTCTGTTCTGTGCATTCAACTAACAGAGTTGAACCTTACTTTTGATTGAGCCGTTCTGAAACACTCTTTCTGTAGAAACTGCAATTGGACATGCTAAGCGCTAAGAGGCCTACATTGGGAAAAAGAATATCTTCAAATAAAAACTACACAGATGCATTCTGTGAAACTTATTTCTGATCTGTAAATTCAGTTAACAGAGATAAAACATATTTTTGATTGAGCAGTTATGAAACACTCTTTTTGTAGAAAATGCAAGTGGAGATTCGGAGCGCTAAGAGGGTAATAGTGGAAAAAGGAATGTCTTCAAATATAAACTACACAGAATCATTCGGTGAAACTTCTTTCTGATCTGTGCATTCAGCTAACAGAGTTAAACCATACTTTTGATTGAGCAGATCTGAACACTCTTTCTGTAGAAAATGCGACTGGACATTTGGAGCGCTAAGAGCGTAGTAGTGGAAAAAGGAATATATTCAAATATAAACTACACAGAAGCATTCTGTGAAACTTCTTTCTGATCTGAGCATTCAGCTAACAGAGTTAAACCATACTTTTGATTGAGCAGTTTTGAAACACTCTGTCTGTAGAAAATGCAACTGGACATTCGTAGCGCTAAGTGGGTAATAGTGGAAAAAAGAATATGTTCAAATATAAACTACACAGAAGCATTGTATGAAACAACTTTCTGTTCTGTGCATTCAACTAACAGAGTTGAACCTTACTTTTGATTGAGCGGTTCTGAAACACTCTTTCTGTAGAAACTGCAATTGGACATTCTGAGCGCTAAGAGGCCTATATTGGGAAAAAGAATGTCTACAAATAAAAACTACACAGAAGAATTGTGTGAAACTTCTTTCTGTTCTGTTTGTTCAACTAAAAGAGTTGAACCTTAGTTTTGATTGAGCCGTTCTGAAACACTCTTTCTGTAGAAAATGCAAGTGGAGATTCGGAGCGCTAAGAGGGTAATAGTGGAAAAAGGAATGTCTCCAAATATAAACTACACAGAATCATTCTGTGAAACTTCTTTCTGATCTGTGCATTCAGCTAACAGAGTTAAACCATACTTTTGATTGAGCAGATCTGAACACTCTTTCTGTAGAAAATGCCACTGGACATTTGTTGCGCTAAGAGAGTAGTAGTGGAAAAAGGAATATATTCAAATATAAACTACACAGAAGCATTCTGTGAAACTTCTTTCTGATCTGAGCATTCAGCTAACAGAGTTAAACCATACTTTTGATTGAGCAGTTTTGAAACACTCTGTCTGTAGAAAATGCAACTGGACATTCGTAGCGCTAAGTGGGTAATAGTGGAAAAAAGAATATGTTCAAATATAAACTACACAGAAGCATTGTATGAAACTTCTTTCTGTTCTGTGCATTCAACTATCAGAGTTGAACCTTACTTTGGATTGAGCCTTTCTGAAACACTCTTTCTGTAGAAACTGCAATTGGACATTCTGAGCGCTAAGAGGCCTCTATTGGGAAAAATAATATCTTCAAATAAAAACTACACAGAAGCATTGTGTGAAACTTATTTCTGATATGTTCATTAAGCTAACAGAGTTAAACCATACTTTTGATTGCACAGTTCTGAACACTCTTTCTGTAGAAAATGCAAGTGGACATTCGGAGCGCTTAGAGGGTAATAGTGGAAAAAGGAATATATTCAAATATAAACTACACAGTAGCATTCTGTGAATATTCTTTATGTTCTGTGCATTCAACTAACAGAGTTCAACCTTACTTTTGATTGAGCCGTTCTGAAACACTCTTTCTGTAGAAACTGCAATTGGACATGCTAAGCGCTAAGAGGCCTACATTGGGAAAAAGAATATCTTCAAATAAAAACTACACAGATGCATTCTGTGAAACTTATTTCTGATCTGTAAATTCAGTTAACAGAGATAAAACATATTTTTGATTGAGCAGTTATGAAACACTCTTTTTGTAGAAAATGCAAGTGGAGATTCGGAGCGCTAAGAGGGTAATATTGGAAAAAGGAATGTCTTCAAATATAAACTACACAGAATCATTCGGTGAAACTTCTTTCTGATCTGTGCATTCAGCTAACAGAGTTAAACGATAGTTTTGATTGAGCAGATCTGAACACTCTTTCTGTAGAAAATGCAACTGGACATTTGGAGCGCTAATAGCGTAGTAGTGGAAAAAGGAATATATTCAAATATAAACTACACAGTAGCATACTGTGAAAATTCTTTCTGTTCTGTGCATTCAACTAACAGAGTTGAATCTTACTTTTGATTGAGCCGTTCTGAAACAATCTTTCTGTAGAAACTGCAATTGGACATTCTGAGCGCTAAGAGGCCTATATTGGGAAAAAGAATGTCTACAAATAAAAACTACACAGAAGAATTGTGTGAAACTTCTTTCTGTTCTGTTTGTTCAACTGAAAGAGTTTAACCTTAGTTTTGATTGAGCCGTTATGAAACACTCTTTCTGTAGAAAATGCAAGTGGAGATTCGGAGCGCTAAGAGGGTAATAGTGGAAAAAGGAATGTCTTCAAATATAAACTACACAGAATCATTCTGTGAAACTTCTTTCTGATCTGTGCATTCAGCTAACAGAGTTAAACCATACTTTTGATTGAGCAGATCTGAACACTCTTTCTGTAGAAAATGCAACTGGACATTTTGCGCGCTAAGAGGGTAGTAGTGGAAAAAGGAATATATTCAAATATAAACTACACAGAAGCATTCTGTGAAACTTCTTTCAGATCTGAGCATTCAGCTAACAGAGTTAAACCATACTTTTGATTGAGCAGTTTTGAAACACTCTGTCTGTAGAAAATGCAACTGGACATTCGTAGCGCTAAGTGGGTAATAGTGGAAAAAAGAATATGTTCAAATATAAACTACACAGAAGCATTGTATGAAACTTCTCTCTGTTCTGTGCATTCAACTAACAGAGTTGAACCTTACTTTGGATTGAGCCTTTCTGAAACACTCTTTCTGTAGAAACTGCAATTGGACATTCTGAGCGCTAAGAGGCCTATATTGGCAAAAATAATATCTTCAAATAAAAACTACACAGAAGCATTGTGTGAAACTTATTTCTGATATGTTCATTAAGCTAACAGAGTTAAACCATACTTTTGATTGCACAGTTCTCAACACTCTTTCTGTAGAAAATGCAAGTGGACATTCTGAGCGCTAAGAGGGTAATAGTGGAAAAAGGAATATATTCAAATATAAACTACACAGTGGCATTCTGTGAAAATTCTTTCTGTTCTGTGCATTCAACTAACAGAGTTCAACCTTACTTTTGATTGAGCCGTTCTGAAGCACTCTTTCTGCAGAAACTGTAATTGGACATGCTAAGCGCTAAGAGGCCTACATTGGGAAAAAGAATATCTTCAAATAAAAACTACACAGATGCATTCTGTGAAACTTATTTCTGATCTATAAATTCAGTTAACAGAGATAAAACATATTTTTGATTGAGCAGTTATGAAACACTCTTTTTGTAGAAAATGCAAGTGGAGATTCGGAGCGCTAAGAGGGTAATAGTGGAAAAAGGAATGTCTCCAAATATAAACTACACAGAATCATTCTGTGAAACTTCTTTCTGATCTGTGCATTCAGCTAACAGAGTTAAACCATACTTTTGATTGAGCAGATCTGAACACTCTTTCTGTAGAAAATGCAACTGGACATTTGGAGCGCTAAGAGAGTAGTAGTGGAAAAAGGAATATATTCAAATATAAACTACACAGAAGCATTCTGTGAAACTTCTTTCTGATCTGAGCATTCAGCTAACAGAGTTAAACCATACTTTTGATTGAGCAGTTTTGAAACACTCTGTCTGTAGAAAATGCAACTGGACATTCGTAGCGCTAAGTGAGTAATAGTGGAAAAAAAATATGTTCAAATATAAACTACACAGAAGCATTGTATGAAACTTCTTTCTGTTCTGTGCATTCAACTAACAGAGTTGAACCTTACTTTTGATTGAGCCTTTCTGAAACACTCTTTCTGTATAAACTGCAATTGGACATTCTGAGCGCTAAGAGGCCTATATTGGGAAAAATAATATCTTCAAATAAAAACTACACAGAAGCATTGTGTGAAACTTATTTCTGATATGGTCATTAAGCTAACAGAGTTAAACCATACTTTTGATTGCACAGTTCTGAACACTCTTTCTGTAGAAAATGCAAGTGGACATTCGGAGCGCTAAGAGGGTAATAGTGGAAAAAGGAATATATTCAAATATAAACTACACAGTAGCATTCTGTGAAAATTCCTTCTGTTCTGTGCATTCAACTAACAGAGTTGAACCTTACTTTTGATTGAGCCCTTCTGAAGCACTCTTTCTGTAGAAACTGTAATTGGACATGCTAAGCGCTAAGAGGCCTACATTGGGAAAAAGAATATCTTCAAATAAAAACTACACAGATGCATTCTGTGAAACTTATTTCTGATCTGTAAATTCAGTTAACAGAGATAAAACATATTTTTGATTGAGCAGTTATGAAACACTCTTTTTGTAGAAAATCCAAGTGGAGATTCGGAGCGCTAAGAGGGTAATAGTGGAAAAAGGAATGTCTTCAAATATATACTACACAGAATCACTCGGTGAAACTTCTTTCTGATCTGTGCATTCAGCTAACAGAGTTAAACCATACTTTTGATTGAGCAGATCTGAACACTCTTTCTGTAGAAAATGCAACTGGACATTTGGAGCGCTAAGAGCGTAGTAGTGGAAAAAGGAATATATTCAAATATAAACTACACAGAAGCATTCTGTGAAACTTCTTTCTGATCTGAGCATTCAGCTAACAGAATTAAACCATACTTTTGATTGAGCAGTTTTGAAACACTCTGTCTGTAGAAAATGCAACTGTACATTCGTAGCAATAAGTGGGTAATAGTGGAAAAAAGAATATATTCAAATATAAACTACACAGAAGCATTGTATGAAACTTCTTTCTGTTCTGTGCATTCAACTAACAGAGTTGAACCTTACTTTTGATTGAGCCGTTCTGAAAAACTCTTTCTGTAGAAACTGTAATTGGACATTCTGAGCGCTAAGAGGCCTATATTGGGAAAAAGCATGTCTACAAATAAAAACTACACAGAAGAATTGTGTGAAACTTCTTTCTGTTCTGTTTGTTCAACTAAAAGAGTTGAACCTAAGTTTTGATTGAGCCGTTCTGAAACACTCTTTCTGTAGAAAATGCAAGTGGAGATTCGGAGCGCTAAGAGGGTAATAGTGGAAAAGGAATGTCTCCAAATATAAACTACACAGAATCATTCTGTGAAACTTCTTTCTGATCTGTGCATTCAGCTAACAGAGTTAAACCATACTTTTGATTGAGCAGATCTGAACACTCTTTCTGTAGAAAATGCAACTGGACATTTGGAGCGCTAAGAGAGTAGTAGTGGAAAAAGGAATATATTCAAATATAAACTACACAGAAGCATTCTGTGAAACTTCTTTCTGATCTGAGCATTCAGCTAACAGAGTTAAACCATACTTTTGATTGAGCAGTTTTGAAACACTCTGTCTGTAGAAAATGCAACTGGACATTCGTAGCGCTAAGTGGGTAATAGTGGAAAAAAGAATATGTTCAAATATAAACTACACAGAAGCATTGTATGAAACTGCTTTCTGTTCTGTGCATTCAACTAACAGAGTTGAACCTTACTTTTGATTGAGCCTTTCTGAAACACTCTTTCTGTAGACACTGCAATTGGACATTCTGAGCGCTAAGAGGCCTCTATTGGGAAAAATAATATCTTCAAATAAAAACTACACAGAAGCATTGTGTGAAACTTATTACTGATATGTTCATTAAGCTAACAGTGTTAAACCATACTTTTGATTGCGCAGTTCTGAACACTCTTTCTGTAGAAAATGCAAGTGGACATTCGGAGCGCTAAGAGGGTAATAGTGGAAAAAGGAATATATTCAAATATAAACTACACAGTAGCATACTGTGAAAATTCTTTCTGTTCTGTGCATTCAACTAACAGAGTTGAATCTTACTTTTGATTGAGCCGTTCGGAAACAATCTTTCTGTAGAAACTGCAATTGGACATTCTGAGCGCTAAGAGGCCTATATTGGGAAAAAGAATGTCTACAAATAAAAACTACACAGAAGAATTGTGTGAAACTTCTTTCTGTTCTGTTTGTTCAACTGAAAGAGTTGAACCTTAGTTTTGATTGAGCCGTTATGAAACACTCTTTCTGTAGAAAATGCAAGTGGAGATTAGGAGCGCTAAGAGGGTAATAGTGGAAAAGGAATGTCTCCAAATATAAACTACACAGAATCATTCTGTGAAACTTCTTTCTGATCTGTGCATTCAGCTAACAGAGTTAAACCATACTTTTGATTGAGCAGATCTGAACACTCTTTCTGTAGAAAATGCAACTGGACATTTGGAGCGCTAAGAGAGTAGTAGTGGAAAAAGGAATATATTCAAATATAAACTACACAGAAGCATTCTGTGAAACTTCTTTCTGATCTGAGCATTCAGCTAACAGAGTTAAACCATACTTTTGATTGAGCAGTTTTGAAACACTCTGTCTGTAGAAAATGCAACTGGACATTCGTAGCGCTAAGTGGGTTATAGTGGAAAAAAGAATATGTTCAAATATAAACTACACAGAAGCATTGTATGAAACTGCTTTCTGTTCTGTGCATTCAACTAACAGAGTTGAACCTTACTTTTGATTGAGCCTTTCTGAAACACTCTTTCTGTAGAAACTGCAATTGGACATTCTGAGCGCTAAGAGGCCTCTATTGGGAAAAATAATATCTTCAAATAAAAACTACACAGAAACATTGTGTGAAACTTATTACTGATATGTTCATTAAGCTAACAGAGTTAAACCATACTTTTGATTGCGCAGTTCTGAACACTCTTTCTGTAGAAAATGCAAGTGGACATTCGGAGCGCTAAGAGGGTAATAGTGGAAAAAGGAATATATTCAAATATAAACTACACAGTAGCATACTGTGAAAATTCTTTCTGTTCTGTGCATTCAACTAACAGAGTTGAATCTTACTTTTGATTGAGCCGTTCGGAAACAATCTTTCTGTAGAAACTGCAATTGGACATTCTGAGCGCTAAGAGGCCTATATTGGGAAAAAGAATGTCTACAAATAAAAACTACACAGAAGAATTGTGTGAAACTTCTTTCTGTTCTGTTTGTTCAACTGAAAGAGTTGAACCTTAGTTTTGATTGAGCCGTTATGAAACACTCTTTCTGTAGAAAATGCAAGTGGAGATTAGGAGCGCTAAGAGGGTAATAGTGGAAAAGGAATGTCTCCAAATATAAACTACACAGAATCATTCTGTGAAACTTCTTTCTGATCTGTGCATTCAGCTAACAGAGTTAAACCATACTTTTGATTGAGCAGATCTGAACACTCTTTCTGTAGAAAATGCAACTGGACATTTGGAGCGCTAAGAGAGTAGTAGTGGAAAAAGGAATATATTCAAATATAAACTACACAGAAGCATTCTGTGAAACTTCTTTCTGATCTGAGCATTCAGCTAACAGAGTTAAACCATACTTTTGATTGAGCAGTTTTGAAACACTCTGTCTGTAGAAAATGCAACTGGACATTCGTAGCGCTAAGTGGGTTATAGTGGAAAAAAGAATATGTTCAAATATAAACTACACAGAAGCATTGTATGAAACTGCTTTCTGTTCTGTGCATTCAACTAACAAAGTTGAACCTTACTTTTGATTGAGCCTTTCTGAAACACTCTTTCTGTAGAAACTGCAATTGGACATTCTGAGCGCTAAGAGGCCTCTATTGGGAAAAATAATATCTTCAAATAAAAACTACACAGAAACATTGTGTGAAACTTATTACTGATATGTTCATTAAGCTAACAGAGTTAAACCATACTTTTGATTGCGCAGTTCTGAACACTCTTTCTGTAGAAAATGCAAGTGGACATTCGGAGCGCTAAGAGGGTAATAGTGGAAAAAGGAATATATTCATATATAAACTACACAGTAGCATACTGTGAAAATTCTTTCTGTTCTGTGCATTCAACTAACAGAGTTGAATCTTACTTTTGATTGAGCCGTTCGGAAACAATCTTTCTGTAGAAACTGCAATTGGACATTCTGAGCGCTAAGAGGCCTATATTGGGAAAAAGAATGTCTGCAAATAAAAACTACACAGAAGAATTGTGTGAAACTTCTTTCTGTTCTGTTTGTTCAACTGAAAGAGTTGAACCTTAGTTTTGATTGAGCCGTTATGAAACACTCTTTCTGTGGAAAATGCAAGTGGAGATTCGGAGCGCTAAGAGGGTAATAGTGGAAAAAGGAATGTCTCCAAATATAAACTACACAGAATCATTCTGTGAAACTTCTTTCTAATCTGTGCATTCAGCTAACAGAGTTAAACCATACTTTTGATTGAGCAGATCTGAACACTCTTTCTGTAGAAAATGCAACTGGACATTTGGAGCGCTAAGAGAGTAGTAGTGGAAAAAGGAATATATTCAAATATAAACTACACAGAAGCATTCTGTGAAACTTCTTTCTGATCTGAGCATTCAGCTAACAGAGTTAAACCATACTTTTGATTGAGCAGTTTTGAAACACTCTGTCTGTAGAAAATGCAACTGGACATTCGTAGCGCTAAGTGGGTAATAGTGGAAAAAAGAATATGTTCAAATATAAACTACACAGAAGCATTGTATGAAACTGCTTTCTGTTCTGTGCATTCAACTAACAGAGTTGAACCTTACTTTTGATTGAGCCTTTCTGAAACACTCTTTCTGTAGAAACTGCAATTGGACATTCTGAGCGCTAAGAGGCCTATATTGGGAAAAATAATATCTTCAAATAAAAACTACACAGAAGCTTTGTGTGAAACTTATTTCTGATATGTTCATTAAGCTAACAGAGTTAAACCATACTTTTGATTGCACAGTTCTGAACACTCTTTCTGTAGAAAATGCAAGTGGACATTCGGAGCGCTAAGAGGGTAATAGTGGAAAAAGGAATATATTCAAATATAAACTACACAGTAGCATTCTGTGAAAATTCTTTCTGTTCTGTGCATTCAACTAACAGAGTTGAACCTTACTTTTGATTGAGCCGTTCTGAAGCACTCTTTCTGTAGAAACTGTAATTGGACATGCTAAGCGCTAAGAGGCCTACATTGGGAAAAAGAATATCTTCAAATAAAAACTACACAGATGCATTCTGTGAAACTTATTTCTGATCTGTAAATTCAGTTAACAGAGATAAAACATATTTTTGATTGAGCAGTTATGAAACACTCTTTTTGTAGAAAATCCAAGTGGAGATTCGGAGCGCTAAGAGGGTAATAGTGGAAAAAGGAATGTCTTCAAATATAAACTACACAGAATCACTCGGTGAAACTTCTTTCTGATCTGTGCATTCAGCTAACAGAGTTAAACCATACTTTTGATTGAGCAGATCTGAACACTCTTTCTGTAGAAAATGCAACTGGACATTTTGAGCGCTAAGAGCGTAGTAGTGGAAAAAGGAATATATTCAAATATAAACTACACAGAAGCATTCTGTGAAACTTCTTTCTGATCTGAGCATTCAGCTAACAGAATTAAACCATACATTTGATTGAGCAGTTTTGAAACACTCTGTCTGTAGAAAATGCAACTGTACATTCGTAGCACTAAGTGGGTAATAGTGGAAAAAAGAATATGTTCAAATATAAACTACACAGAAGCATTGTATGAAACTTCTTTCTGTTCTGTGCATTCAACTAACAGAGTTGAACCTTACTTTTGATTGAGCCGTTCTGAAACACTCTTTCTGTAGAAACTGTAATTGGACATTCTGAGCGCTAAGAGGCCTATATTGGGAAAAAGCATGTCTACAAATAAAAACTACACAGAAGAATTGTGTGAAACTTCTTTCTGTTCTGTTTGTTCAACTAAAAGAGTTGAACCTTAGTTTTGATTGAGCCGTTCTGAAACACTCTTTCTGTAGAAAATGCAAGTGGAGATTCGGAGCGCTAAGAGGGTAATAGTGGAAAAGGAATGTCTCCAAATATAAACTACACAGAATCATTCTGTGAAACTTCTTTCTGATCTGTGCATTCAGCTAACAGAGTTAAACCATACTTTTGATTGAGCAGATCTGAACACTCTTTCTGTAGAAAATGCAACTGGACATTTGGAGCGCTAAGAGAGTAGTAGTGGAAAAAGGAATATATTCAAATATAAACTACACAGAAGCATTCTGTGAAACTTCTTTCTGATCTGAGCATTCAGCTAACAGAGTTAAACCATACTTTTGATTGAGCAGTTTTGAAACACTCTGTCTGTAGAAAATGCAACTGGACATTCGTAGCGCTAAGTGGGTAATAGTGGAAAAAAGAATATGTTCAAATATAAACTACACAGAAGCATTGTATGAAACTGCTTTCTGTTCTGTGCATTCAACTAACAGAGTTGAACCTTACTTTTGATTGAGCCTTTCTGAAACACTCTTTCTGTAGAAACTGCAATTGGACATTCTGAGCGCTAAGAGGCCTCTATTGGGAAAAATAATATCTTCAAATAAAAACTACACAGAAGCATTGTGTGAAACTTATTACTGATATGTTCATTAAGCTAACAGAGTTAAACCATACTTTTGATTGCGCAGTTCTGAACACTCTTTCTGTAGAAAATGCAAGTGGACATTCGGAGCGCTAAGAGGTTAATAGTGGAAAAAGGAATATATTCAAATATAAACTACACAGTAGCATACTGTGAAAATTCTTTCTGTTCTGTGCATTCAACTAACAGAGTTGAATCTTACTTTTGATTGAGCCGTTCGGAAACAATCTTTCTGTAGAAACTGCAATTGGACATTCTGAGCGCTAAGAGGCCTATATTGGGAAAAAGAATGTCTACAAATAAAAACTACACAGAAGAATTGTGTGAAACTTCTTTCTGTTCTGTTTGTTCAACTGAAAGAGTTGAACCTTAGTTTTGATTGAGCCGTTATGAAACACTCTTTCTGTAGAAAATGCAAGTGGAGATTAGGAGCGCTAAGAGGGTAATAGTGGAAAAGGAATGTCTCCAAATATAAACTACACAGAATCATTCTGTGAAACTTCTTTCTGATCTGTGCATTCAGCTAACAGAGTTAAACCATACTTTTGATTGAGCAGATCTGAACACTCTTTCTGTAGAAAATGCAACTGGACATTTGGAGCGCTAAGAGAGTAGTAGTGGAAAAAGGAATATATTCAAATATAAACTACACAGAAGCATTCTGTGAAACTTCTTTCTGATCTGAGCATTCAGCTAACAGAGTTAAACCATACTTTTGATTGAGCAGTTTTGAAACACTCTGTCTGTAGAAAATGCAACTGGACATTCGTAGCGCTAAGTGGGTAATAGTGGAAAAAAGAATATGTTCAAATATAAACTACACAGAAGCATTGTATGAAACTGCTTTCTGTTCTGTGCATTCAACTAACAGAGTTGAACCTTACTTTTGATTGAGCCTTTCTGAAACACTCTTTCTGTAGAAACTGCAATTGGACATTCTGAGCGCTAAGAGGCCTCTATTGGGAAAAATAATATCTTCAAATAAAAACTACACAGAAACATTGTGTGAAACTTATTACTGATATGTTCATTAAGCTAACAGAGTTAAACCATACTTTTGATTGCGCAGTTCTGAACACTCTTTCTGTAGAAAATGCAAGTGGACATTCGGAGCGCTAAGAGGGTAATAGTGGAAAAAGGAATATATTCAAATATAAACTACACAGTAGCATACTGTGAAAATTCTTTCTGTTCTGTGCATTCAACTAACAGAGTTGAATCTTACTTTTGATTGAGCCGTTCGGAAACAATCTTTCTGTAGAAACTGCAATTGGACATTCTGAGCGCTAAGAGGCCTATATTGGGAAAAAGAATGTCTACAAATAAAAACTACAGAGAAGAATTGTGTGAAACTTCTTTCTGTTCTGTTTGTTCAACTGAAAGAGTTGAACCTTAGTTTTGATTGAGCCGTTACGAAACACTCTTTCTGTGGAAAATGCAAGTGGAGATTCGGAGCGCTAAGAGGGTAATAGTGGAAAAGGAATGTCTCCAAATATAAACTACACAGAATCATTCTGTGAAACTTCTTTCTGATCTGTGCATTCAGCTAACAGAGTTAAACCATACTTTTGATTGAGCAGATCTGAACACTCTTTCTGTAGAAAATGCAACTGGACATTTGGAGCGCTAAGAGAGTAGTAGTGGAAAAAGGAATATATTCAAATATAAACTACACAGAAGCATTCTGTGAAACTTCTTTCTGATCTGAGCATTCAGCTAACAGAGTTAAACCATACTTTTGATTGAGCAGTTTTGAAACACTCTGTCTGTAGAAAATGCAACTGGACATTCGTAGCGCTAAGTGGGTTATAGTGGAAAAAAGAATATGTTCAAATATAAACTACACAGAAGCATTGTATGAAACTGCTTTCTGTTCTGTGCATTCAACTAACAGAGTTGAACCTTACTTTTGATTGAGCCTTTCTGAAACACTCTTTCTGTAGAAACTGCAATTGGACATTCTGAGCGCTAAGAGGCCTCTATTGGGAAAAATAATATCTTCAAATAAAAACTACACAGAAACATTGTGTGAAACTTATTACTGATATGTTCATTAAGCTAACAGAGTTAAACCATACTTTTGATTGCGCAGTTCTGAACACTCTTTCTGTAGAAAATGCAAGTGGACATTCGGAGCGCTAAGAGGGTAATAGTGGAAAAAGGAATATATTCAAATATAAACTACACAGTAGCATACTGTGAAAATTCTTTCTGTTCTGTGCATTCAACTAACAGAGTTGAATCTTACTTTTGATTGAGCCGTTCGGAAACAATCTTTCTGTAGAAACTGCAATTGGACATTCTGAGCGCTAAGAGGCCTATATTGGGAAAAAGAATGTCTGCAAATAAAAACTACACAGAAGAATTGTGTGAAACTTCTTTCTGTTCTGTTTGTTCAACTGAAAGAGTTGAACCTTAGTTTTGATTGAGCCGTTATGAAACACTCTTTCTGTGGAAAATGCAAGTGGAGATTCGGAGCGCTAAGAGGGTAATAGTGGAAAAAGGAATGTCTCCAAATATAAACTACACAGAATCATTCTGTGAAACTTCTTTCTAATCTGTGCATTCAGCTAACAGAGTTAAACCATACTTTTGATTGAGCAGATCTGAACACTCTTTCTGTAGAAAATGCAACTGGACATTTGGAGCGCTAAGAGAGTAGTAGTGGAAAAAGGAATATATTCAAATATAAACTACACAGAAGCATTCTGTGAAACTTCTTTCTGATCTGAGCATTCAGCTAACAGAGTTAAACCATACTTTTGATTGAGCAGTTTTGAAACACTCTGTCTGTAGAAAATGCAACTGGACATTCGTAGCGCTAAGTGGGTAATAGTGGAAAAAAGAATATGTTCAAATATAAACTACACAGAAGCATTGTATGAAACTGCTTTCTGTTCTGTGCATTCAACTAACAGAGTTGAACCTTACTTTTGATTGAGCCTTTCTGAAACACTCTTTCTGTAGAAACTGCAATTGGACATTCTGAGCGCTAAGAGGCCTCTATTGGGAAAAATAATATCTTCAAATAAAAACTACACAGAAACATTGTGTGAAACTTATTACTGATATGTTCATTAAGCTAACAGAGTTAAACCATACTTTTGATTGCGCAGTTCTGAACACTCTTTCTGTAGAAAATGCAAGTGGACATTCGGAGCGCTAAGAGGGTAATAGTGGAAAAAGGAATATATTCAAATATAAACTACACAGTAGCATACTGTGAAAATTCTTTCTGTTCTGTGCATTCAACTAACAGAGTTGAATCTTACTTTTGATTGAGCCGTTCGGAAACAATCTTTCTGTAGAAACTGCAATTGGACATTCTGAGCGCTAAGAAGCCTATATTGGGAAAAAGAATGTCTACAAATAAAAACTACAGAGAAGAATTGTGTGAAACTTCTTTCTGTTCTGTTTGTTCAACTGAAAGAGTTGAACCTTAGTTTTGATTGAGCCGTTACGAAACACTCTTTCTGTGGAAAATGCAAGTGGAGATTCGGAGCGCTAAGAGGGTAATAGTGGAAAAAGGAATGTCTCCAAATATAAACTACACAGAATCATTCTGTGAAACTTCTTTCTAATCTGTGCATTCAGCTAACAGAGTTAAACCATACTTTTGATTGAGCAGATCTGAACACTCTTTCTGTAGAAAATGCAACTGGACATTTGGAGCGCTAAGAGAGTAGTAGTGGAAAAAGGAATATATTCAAATATAAACTACACAGAAGCATTCTGTGAAACTTCTTTCTGATCTGAGCATTCAGCTAACAGAGTTAAACCATACTTTTGATTGAGCAGTTTTGAAACACTCTGTCTGTAGAAAATGCAACTGGACATTCGTAGCGCTAAGTGGGTAATAGTGGAAAAAAGAATATGTTCAAATATAAACTACACAGAAGCATTGTATGAAACTTCTTTCTGTTCTGTGCATTCAACTAACAGAGTTGAACCTTACTATTGATAGAGCCTTTCTGAAACACTCTTTCTGTAGAAACTGCAATTGGACATTCTGAGCGCTAAGAGGCCTATATTGGGAAAAATAATATCTTCAAATAAAAACTACACAGAAGCATTGTGTGAAACTTATTTCTGATATGTTCGTTAAGCTAACAGAGTTAAACCATACTTTTGATTGCACAGTTCTGAACACTCTTTCTGTAGAAAATGCAAGTGGACATTCGGAGCGCTAAGAGGGTAATAGTGGAAAAAGGAATATATTCAAATATAAACTACACAGTAGCATTCTGTGAAAATTCTTTCTGTTCTGTGCATTCAACTAACAGAGTTGAACCTTACTTTTGATTGAGCCGTTCTGAAGCACTCTTTCTGTAGAAACTGTAATTGGACATGCTAAGCGCTAAGAGGCCTACATTGGGAAAAAGAATATCTTCAAATAAAAACTACACAGATGCATTCTGTGAAACTTATTTCTGATCTGTAAATTCAGTTAACAGAGATAAAACATATTTTTGATTGAGCAGTTATGAAACACTCTTTTTGTAGAAAATCCAAGTGGAGATTCGGAGCGCTAAGAGGGTAATAGTGGAAAAAGGAATGTCTTCAAATATAAACTACACAGAATCACTCGGTGAAACTTCTTTCTGATCTGTGCATTCAGCTAACAGTGTTAAACCATACTTTTGATTGAGCAGATCTGAACACTCTTTCTGTAGAAAATGCAACTGGACATTTGGAGCGCTAAGAGCGTAGTAGTGGAAAAAGGAATATATTCAAATATAAACTACACAGAAGCATTCTGTGAAACTTCTTTCTGAAATGAGCATTCAGCCTACAGAGTTAAACCATACTTTTGATTGAGCAGTTTTGAAACACTCTGTCTGTAGAAAATGCAACTGGACATTCGTAGCACTAAGTGGGTAATAGTGGAAAAAAGAATATGTTCAAATATAAACTACACAGAAGCATTGTATGAAACTTCTTTCTGTTCTGTGCATTCAACTAACAGAGTTGAACCTTACTTTTGATTGAGCCGTTCTGAAACACTCTTTCTGTAGAAACTGCAATTGGACATTCTGAGCGCTAAGAGGCCTATATTGGGAAAAAGCATGTCTACAAATAAAAACTACACAGAAGAATTGTGTGAAACTTCTTTCTGTTCTGTTTGTTCAACTAAAAGAGTTGAACCTTAGATTTGATTGAGCCGTTCTGAAACACTCTTTCTGTAGAAAATGCAAGTGGAGATTCGGAGCGCTAACAGGGTAATAGTGGAAAAGGAATGTCTCCAAATATAAACTACACAGAATCATTCTGTGAAACTTCTTTCCGATCTGTGCATTCAGCTAACAGAGTTAAAACATACTTTTGATTGAGCAGATCTGAACACTCTTTCTGTAGAAAATGCAACTGGACATTTGGAGCGCTAAGAGAGTAGTAGTGGAAAAAGGAATATATTCAAATATAAACTACACAGAAGCATTCTGTGAAACTAGTTTCTGATCTGAGCATTCAGCTAACAGAGATAAACCATACTTTTGATTGAGCAGTTTTGAAACACTCTGTCTGTAGAAAATGCAACTGGACATTCGTAGCGCTAAGTGGGTAATAGTGGAAAAAAGAATATGTTCAAATATAAACTACACAGAAGCATTGTATGAAACTTCTTTCTGTTCTGTGCATTCAACTAACAGAGTTGAACCTTACTTTTGATTGAGCCTTTCTGAAACACTCTTTCTGTAGAAACTGCAATTGGACATTCTGAGCGCTAAGAGGCCTCTATTGGGAAAAATAATATCTTCAAATAAAAACTACACAGAAGCATTGTGTGAAACTTATTACTGATATGTTCATTAAGCTAACAGAGTTAAGCCATACTATTGATTGCGCAGTTCTGAACACTCTTTCTGTAGAAAATGCAAGTGGACATTCGGAGCGCTAAGAGGGTAATAGTGGAAAAAGGAATATATTCAAATATAAACTACACAGTAGCATACTGTGAAAATTCTTTCTATTCTGTGCATTCAACTAACAGAGTTGAATCTTACTTTTGATTGAGCCGTTCTGAAACAATCTTTCTGTAGAAACTGCAATTGGACATTCTGAGCGCTAAGAGGCCTATATTGGGAAAACGAATGTCTACAAATAAAAACTACACAGAAGAATTGTGTGAAACTTCTTTCTGTTCTGTTTGTTCAACTGAAAGAGTTGAACCTTAGTTTTGATTGAGCCGTTATGAAACACTCTTTCTGTAGAAAATGCAAGTGGAGATTCGGAGCGCTAAGAGGGTAATAGTGGAAAAAGGAAAGTCTCCAAATATAAACTACACAGAATCATTCTGTGAAACTTCTTTCTGATCTGTGCATTCAGCTAACAGAGTTAAACCATACTTTTGATTGAGCAGATCTGAACACTCTTTCTGTAGAAAATGCAACTGGACATTTGGAGCGCTAAGAGAGTAGTAGTGGAAAAAGGAATATATTCAAATATAAACTACACAGAAGCATTCTGTGAAACTTCTTTCTGATCTGAGCATTCAGCTAACAGAGTTAAACCATACTTTTGATTGAGCAGTTTTGAAACACTCTGTCTGTAGAAAATGCAACTGGACATTCGTAGCGCTAAGTGGGTAATAGTGGAAAAAAGAATATGTTCAAATATAAACTACACAGAAGCATTGTATGAAACTACTTTCTGTTCTGTGCATTCAACTAACAGAGTTGAACCTTACTTTTGATTGAGCCTTTCTGAAACACACTTTTTGCAGAAACTGCAATTGGACATTCTGAGCGCTAAGAGGCCTATATTGGGAAAAATAATATCTTCAAATAAAAACTACACAGAAGCATTGTGTGAAACTTATTTCTGATATGTTCATTAAGCTAACAGAGTTAAACCATACTTTTGATTGCGCAGTTCTGAACACTCTTTCTGTAGAAAATGCAAGTGGACATTCGGAGCGCTAAGAGGGTAATAGTGGAAAAAGGAATATATTCAAATATAAACTACACAGTAGCATTCTGTGAAAATTCTTTCTGTTCTGTGCATTCAACTAACAGAGTTGAACCTTACTTTTGATTGAGCCGTTCTGAAGCACTCTTTCTGTAGAAACTGTAATTGGACATGCTAAGCGCTAAGAGGCCTACATTGGGAAAAAGAATATCTTCAAATAAAAACTACACAGATGCATTCTGTGAAACTTATTTCTGATCTGTAAATTCAGTTAACAGAGATAAAACATATTTTTGATTGAGCAGTTATGAAACACTCTTTTTGTAGAAAATCCAAGTGGAGATTCGGAGCGCTAAGAGGGTAATAGTGGAAAAAGGAATGTCTTCAAATATAAACTACACAGAATCACTCGGTGAAACTTCTTTCTGATCTGTGCATTCAGCTAACAGAGTTAAACCATACTTTTGATTGAGCAGATCTGAACACTCTTTCTGTAGAAAATGCAACTCGACATTTGGAGCGCTAAGAGCGTAGTAGTGGAAAAAGGAATATATTCAAATATAAACTACACAGAAGCATTCTGTGAAACTTCTTTCTGATCTGAGCATTCAGCTAACAGAGTTAAACCATACTTTTGATTGAGCAGTTTTGAAACACTCTGTCTGTAGAAAATGCAACTGGACATTCGTAGCACTAAGTGGGTAATAGTGGAAAAAAGAATATGTTCAAATATAAACTACACAGAAGCATTGTATGAAACCTCTTTCTGTTCTGTGCATTCAACTAACAGAGTTGAACCTTACTTTTGATTGAGCCGTTATGAAACACTCTTTCTGTAGAAACTGCAATTGGACATTCTGAGCGCTAAGAGGCCTATATTGGGAAAAAGAATGTCTACAAATAAAACCTACACAGAAGAATTGTGTGAAACTTCTTTCTGTTCTGTTTGTTCAACTGAAAGAGTTGAACCTTAGTTTTGATTGAGCCGTTATGAAACACTCTTTCTGTAGAAAATGCAAGTGGAGATTCGGAGCGCTAAGAGGGTAATAGTGGACAAAGGAATGTCTCCAAATATAAACTACACAGAATCATTCTGTGAAACTTCTTTCTGATCTGTGCATTCAGCTAACAGAATTAAACCATACTTTTGATTGAGCAGATCTGAACACTCTTTCTGTAGAAAATGCAACTGGACATTTGGAGCGCTAAGAGAGTAGTAGTGGAAAAAGGAATATATTCAAATATAAACTACACAGAAGCATTCTGTGAAACTTCTTTCTGATCTGAGCATTCAGCTAACAGAGTTAAACCATACTTTTGATTGAGCAGTTTTGAAACACTCTGTCTGTAGAAAATACAACTGGACATTCGTAGCGCTAAGTGGGTAATAGTGGAAAAAAGAATATGTTCAAATATAAACTACACAGAAGCATTGTATGAAACTACTTTCTGTTCTGTGCATTCAACTAACAGAGTTGAACCTTACTTTTGATTGACCCTTTCTGAAACACTCTTTCTGTAGAAACTGCAATTGGACATTCTGAGCGCTAAGAGGCCTATATTGGGAAAAATAATATCTTCAAATAAAAACTACACAGAAGCATTGTGTGAAACTTATTTCTGATATGTTCATTAAGCTAACAGAGTTAAACCATACTTTTGTTTGCACAGTTCTGAACACTCTTTCTGTAGAAAATGCAAGTGGACATTCGGAGCGCTAAGAGGGTAATAGTGGAAAAAGGAATATATTCAAATATAAACTACACAGTAGCATTCTGTGAAAATTCGTTCTGTTCTGTGCATTCAACTAACAGAGTTGAACCTTACTTTTGATTGAGCCGTTCTGAAGCACTCTTTCTGTAGAAACTGTAATTGGACATGCTAAGCGCTAAGAGGCCTACATTGGGAAAAAGAATATCTTCAAATAAAAACTACACAGATGCATTCTGTGAAACTTATTTCTGATCTGTAAATTCAGTTAACAGAGATAAAACATATTTTTGATTGAGCAGTTATGAAACTCTCTTTTTGTAGAAAATACAAGTGGAGATTCGGAGCGCTAAGAGGGTAATACTGGAAAAAGGAATGTCTTCAAATATAAACTACACAGAATCACTCGGTGAAACTTCTTTCTGATCTGTGCATTCAGCTAACAGAGTTAAACCATACTTTTGATTGAGCAGATCTGAACACTCTTTCTGTAGAAAATGCAACTGGACATTTGGAGCGCTAAGAGCGTAGTAGTGGAAAAAGGAATATATTCAAATATAAACTACACAGAATCATTCTGTGAAACTTCTGTCTGATCTGAGCATTCAGCTAACAGAGTTAAACCATACTTTTGATTGAGCAGTTTTGAAACACTCTGTCTGTAGAAAATGCAACTGGACATTCGTAGCACTATGTGGGTAATAGTGGAAAAAAGAATATGTTCAAATATAAACTACACAGAAGCATTGTATGAAACTTCTTTCTGTTCTGTGCATTCAACTAACAGAGTTGAACCTTACTTTTGATTGAGCCGTTCTGAAACACTCTTTCTGTAGAAACTGCAATTGGACATTCTGAGCGCTAAGAGGCCTATATTGGGAAAAAGCATGTCTACAAATAAAAACTACACAGAAGAATTGTGTGAAACTTCTTTCTGTTCTGTTTGTTCAACTAAAAGAGTTGAACCTTAGTTTTGATTGAGCCGTTCTGAAACACTCTTTCTGTAGAAAATGCAAGTGGAGATTCGGAGCGCTAAGAGTGTAATAGTGGAAAAGGAATGTCTCCAAATATAAACTACACAGAATCATTCTGTGAAACTTCTTTCTGATCTGTGCATTCAGCTAACAGAGTTAAACCATACTTTTGATTGAGCAGATCTGAACACTCTTTCTGTAGAAAATGCAACTGGACATTTGGAGCGCTAAGAGAGTAGTAGTGGAAAAAGGAATATATTCAAATATAAACTACACAGAAGCATTCTGTGAAACTTCTTTCTGATCTGAGCATTCAGCTAACAGAGTTAAACCATACTTTTGATTGAGCAGTTTTGAAACACTCTGTCTGTAGAAAATGCAACTGGACATTCGTAGCGCTAAGTGGGTAATAGTGGAAGAAAGAATATGTTCAAATATAAACTACACAGAAGCATTGTATGAAACGTCTTTCTGTTCTGTGCATTCAACTAACAGAGTTGAACCTTACTTTTGATTGAGCCTTTCTGAAACACTCTTTCTGTAGAAACTGCAATTGGACATTCTGAGCGCTAAGAGGCCTCTATTGGGAAAAATAATATCTTCAAATAAAAACTACACATAAGCATTGTGTGAAACTTATTACTGATATGTTCATTAAGCTAACAGAGTTAAACCATACTTTTGATTGCGCAGTTCTGAACACTCTTTCTGTAGAAAATGCAAGTGGACATTCGGAGCGCTAAGAGGGTAATAGTGGAAAAAGGAATATATTCAAATATAAACTACACAGTAGCATACTGTGAAAATTCTTTCTGTTCTGTGCATTCAACTAACAGAGTTGAATCTTACTTTTGATTGAGCCGTTGTGAAACAATCTTTCTGTAGAAACTGCAATTGGACATTCTGAGCGCTAAGAGGCCTATATTGGGAAAAAGAATGTCTACAAATAAAAACTACACAGAAGAATTGTGTGAAACTTCTTTCTGTTCTGTTTGTTCAACTGAAAGAGTTGAACCTTAGTTTTGATTGAGCCGTTATGAAACACTCTTTCTGTAGAAAATGCAAGTGGAGATTCGGAGCGCTAAGAGGGTAATAGTGGAAAAAGGAATGTCTCCAAATATAAACTACACAGAATCATTCTGTGAAACTTCTTTCTGATCTGTGCATTCAGCTAACAGAGTTAAACCATACTTTTGATTGAGCAGATCTGAACACTCTTTCTGTAGAAAACGCAACTGGACATTTGGAGCGCTAAGAGAGTAGTAGTGGAAAAAGGAATATATTCAAATATAAACTACACAGAAGCATTCTGTGAAACTTCTTTCTGATCTGAGCATTCAGCTAACAGAGTTAAACCATACTTTTGATTGAGCAGTTTTGAAACACTCTGTCTGTAGAAAATGCAACTGGACATTCGTAGCGCTAAGTGGGTAATAGTGGAAAAAAGAATATGTTCAAATATAAACTACACAGAAGCATTGTATGAAACTTCTTTCTGTTCTGTGCATTCAACTAACAGAGTTGAACCTTACTTTTGATTGAGCCTTTCTGAAACACTCTTTCTTTAGAAACTGCAATTGGACATTCTGAGCGCTAAGAGGCCTATATTGGGAAAAATAATATCTTCAAATAAAAACTACACAGAAGCATTGTGTGAAACGTATTTCTGATATGGTCATTAAGCTAACAGAGTTAAACCATACTTTTGATTGCACAGTTCTGAACACTCTTTCTGTAGAAAATGCAAGTGGACATTCGGAGCGCTAAGAGGGTAATAGTGGAAAAAGGAATATATTCAAATATAAACTACACAGTAGCATTCTGTGAAAATTCTTTCTGTTCTGTGCATTCAACTAACAGAATTGAACCTTACTTTTGATTGAGCCGTTCTGAAGCACTCTTTCTGTAGAAACTGTAATTGGACATGCTAAGCGCTAAGAGGCCTACATTGGGAAAAAGAATATCTTCAAATAAAAACTACACAGATGCATTCTGTGAAACTTATTTCTGATCTCTAAATTCAGTTAAGAGAGATAAAACATATTTTTGATTGAGCAGTTATGAAACACTCTTTTTGTAGAAAATCCAAGTGGAGATTCGGAGCGCTAAGAGGGTAATAGTGGAAAAAGGAATGTCTTCAAATATAAACTACACAGAACCACTCGTTGAAACTTCTTTCTGATCTGTGCATTCAGCTAACAGAGTTAAACCATACTTTTGATTGAGCAGATCTGAACACTCTTTCTGTAGAAAATGCAACTGGACATTTGGAGCGCTAAGAGCGTAGTAGTGGAGAAAGGAATATATTCAAATATAAACTACACAGAAGCATTCTGTGAAATTTCTTTCTGATCTGAGCATTCAGCTAACAGAGTTAAACCATACTTTTGATTGAGCAGTTTTGAAACACTCTGTCTTTAGAATATGCAACTGTACATTCGTAGCACTAAGTGGGTAATAGTGGAAAAAAGAATATGTTCAAATATAAACTACACAGAAGCATTGTATGAAACTTCTTTCTGTTCTGTGCATTCAACTAACAGAGTTGAACCTTACTTTTGATTGAGTCGTTCTGAAACACTCTTTCTGTAGAAACTGCAATTGGACATTCTGAGCGCTAAGAGGCCTATATTGGGAAAAAGCATGTCTACAAATAAAAACTACACAGAAGAATTGTGTGAAACATCTTTCTGTTCTGTTTGTTCAACTAAAAGAGTTGAACCTTAGTTTTGATTGAGCCGTTCTGAAACACTCTTTCTGTAGAAAATGCAAGTGGAGATTCGGAGCGCTAAGAGGGTAATAGTGGAAAAGGAATGTCTCCAAATATAAACTACACAGAATCATTCTGTGAAACTTCTTTCTGATCTGTGCATTCAGCTAACAGAGTTAAACCATACTTTTGATTGAGCAGATCTGAACACTCTTTCTGTAGAAAATGCAACTGGACATTTGGAGCGCTAAGAGCGTAGTAGTGGAAAAAGGAATATATTCAAATATAAACTACACAGAATCATTCTGTGAAACTTCTGTCTGATCTGAGCATTCAGCTAACAGAGTTAAACCATACTTTTGATTGAGCAGTTTTGAAACACTCTGTCTGTAGAAAATGCAACTGGACATTCGTAGCACTATGTGGGTAATAGTGGAAAAAAGAATATGTTCAAATATAAACTACACAGAAGCATTGTATGAAACTTCTTTCTGTTCTGTGCATTCAACTAACAGAGTTGAACCTTACTTTTGATTGAGCCGTTCTGAAACACTCTTTCTGTAGAAACTGCAATTGGACATTCTGAGCGCTAAGAGGCCTATATTGGGAAAAAGCATGTCTACAAATAAAAACTACACAGAAGAATTGTGTGAAACTTCTTTCTGTTCTGTTTGTTCAACTAAAAGAGTTGAACCTTAGTTTTGATTGAGCCGTTCTGAAACACTCTTTCTGTAGAAAATGCAAGTGGAGATTCGGAGCGCTAAGAGTGTAATAGTGGAAAAGGAATGTCTCCAAATATAAACTACACAGAATCATTCTGTGAAACTTCTTTCTGATCTGTGCATTCAGCTAACAGAGTTAAACCATACTTTTGATTGAGCAGATCTGAACACTCTTTCTGTAGAAAATGCAACTGGACATTTGGAGCGCTAAGAGAGTAGTAGTGGAAAAAGGAATATATTCAAATATAAACTACACAGAAGCATTCTGTGAAACTTCTTTCTGATCTGAGCATTCAGCTAACAGAGTTAAACCATACTTTTGATTGAGCAGTTTTGAAACACTCTGTCTGTAGAAAATGCAACTGGACATTCGTAGCGCTAAGTGGGTAATAGTGGAAGAAAGAATATGTTCAAATATAAACTACACAGAAGCATTGTATGAAACGTCTTTCTGTTCTGTGCATTCAACTAACAGAGTTGAACCTTACTTTTGATTGAGCCTTTCTGAAACACTCTTTCTGTAGAAACTGCAATTGGACATTCTGAGCGCTAAGAGGCCTCTATTGGGAAAAATAATATCTTCAAATAAAAACTACACATAAGCATTGTGTGAAACTTATTACTGATATGTTCATTAAGCTAACAGAGTTAAACCATACTTTTGATTGCGCAGTTCTGAACACTCTTTCTGTAGAAAATGCAAGTGGACATTCGGAGCGCTAAGAGGGTAATAGTGGAAAAAGGAATATATTCAAATATAAACTACACAGTAGCATACTGTGAAAATTCTTTCTGTTCTGTGCATTCAACTAACAGAGTTGAATCTTACTTTTGATTGAGCCGTTGTGAAACAATCTTTCTGTAGAAACTGCAATTGGACATTCTGAGCGCTAAGAGGCCTATATTGGGAAAAAGAATGTCTACAAATAAAAACTACACAGAAGAATTGTGTGAAACTTCTTTCTGTTCTGTTTGTTCAACTGAAAGAGTTGAACCTTAGTTTTGATTGAGCCGTTATGAAACACTCTTTCTGTAGAAAATGCAAGTGGAGATTCGGAGCGCTAAGAGGGTAATAGTGGAAAAAGGAATGTCTCCAAATATAAACTACACAGAATCATTCTGTGAAACTTCTTTCTGATCTGTGCATTCAGCTAACAGAGTTAAACCATACTTTTGATTGAGCAGATCTGAACACTCTTTCTGTAGAAAACGCAACTGGACATTTGGAGCGCTAAGAGAGTAGTAGTGGAAAAAGGAATATATTCAAATATAAACTACACAGAAGCATTCTGTGAAACTTCTTTCTGATCTGAGCATTCAGCTAACAGAGTTAAACCATACTTTTGATTGAGCAGTTTTGAAACACTCTGTCTGTAGAAAATGCAACTGGACATTCGTAGCGCTAAGTGGGTAATAGTGGAAAAAAGAATATGTTCAAATATAAACTACACAGAAGCATTGTATGAAACTTCTTTCTGTTCTGTGCATTCAACTAACAGAGTTGAACCTTACTTTTGATTGAGCCTTTCTGAAACACTCTTTCTTTAGAAACTGCAATTGGACATTCTGAGCGCTAAGAGGCCTATATTGGGAAAAATAATATCTTCAAATAAAAACTACACAGAAGCATTGTGTGAAACGTATTTCTGATATGGTCATTAAGCTAACAGAGTTAAACCATACTTTTGATTGCACAGTTCTGAACACTCTTTCTGTAGAAAATGCAAGTGGACATTCGGAGCGCTAAGAGGGTAATAGTGGAAAAAGGAATATATTCAAATATAAACTACACAGTAGCATTCTGTGAAAATACTTTCTGTTCTGTGCATTCAACTAACAGAATTGAACCTTACTTTTGATTGAGCCGTTCTGAAGCACTCTTTCTGTAGAAACTGTAATTGGACATGCTAAGCGCTAAGAGGCCTACATTGGGAAAAAGAATATCTTCAAATAAAAACTACACAGATGCATTCTGTGAAACTTATTTCTGATCTCTAAATTCAGTTAAGAGAGATAAAACATATTTTTGATTGAGCAGTTATGAAACACTCTTTTTGTAGAAAATCCAAGTGGAGATTCGGAGCGCTAAGAGGGTAATAGTGGAAAAAGGAATGTCTTCAAATATAAACTACACAGAACCACTCGTTGAAACTTCTTTCTGATCTGTGCATTCAGCTAACAGAGTTAAACCATACTTTTGATTGAGCAGATCTGAACACTCTTTCTGTAGAAAATGCAACTGGACATTTGGAGCGCTAAGAGCGTAGTAGTGGAGAAAGGAATATATTCAAATATAAACTACACAGAAGCATTCTGTGAAATTTCTTTCTGATCTGAGCATTCAGCTAACAGAGTTAAACCATACTTTTGATTGAGCAGTTTTGAAACACTCTGTCTTTAGAATATGCAACTGTACATTCGTAGCACTAAGTGGGTAATAGTGGAAAAAAGAATATGTTCAAATATAAACTACACAGAAGCATTGTATGAAACTTCTTTCTGTTCTGTGCATTCAACTAACAGAGTTGAACCTTACTTTTGATTGAGTCGTTCTGAAACACTCTTTCTGTAGAAACTGCAATTGGACATTCTGAGCGCTAAGAGGCCTATATTGGGAAAAAGCATGTCTACAAATAAAAACTACACAGAAGAATTGTGTGAAACATCTTTCTGTTCTGTTTGTTCAACTAAAAGAGTTGAACCTTAGTTTTGATTGAGCCGTTCTGAAACACTCTTTCTGTAGAAAATGCAAGTGGAGATTCGGAGCGCTAAGAGGGTAATAGTGGAAAAGGAATGTCTCCAAATATAAACTACACAGAATCATTCTGTGAAACTTCTTTCTGATCTGTGCATTCAGCTAACAGAGTTAAACCATACTTTTGATTGAGCAGATCTGAACACTCTTTCTGTAGAAAATGCAACTGGACATTTGGAGCGCTAAGAGAGTAGTAGTGGAAAAAGGAATATATTCAAATATAAACTACACAGAAGCATTCTGTGAATCTTCTTTCTGATCTGAGCATTCAGCTAACAGAGTTAAACCATACTTTTGATTGAGCAGTTTTGAAACACTCTGTCTGTAGAAAATGCAACTGGACATTCGTAGCGCTAAGTGGGTAATAGTGGAAAAAAGGATATGTTCAAATATAAACTACACAGAAGCATTGTATGAAACTTCTTTCTGTTCTGTGCATTCAACTAACAGAGTTGAACCTTACTTTTGATTGAGCCTTTCTGAAACACTCTTTCTGTAGAAACTGCAATTGGACATTCTGAGCGCTAAGAGGCCTCTATTGGGAAAAATAATATCTTCAAATAAAAACTACACAGAAGCACTGTGTGAAACTTATTACTGATATGTTCATTAAGCTAACAGAGTTAAACCATACTTTTGATTGCGCAGTTCTGAACACTCTTTCTGTAGAAAATGCAAGTGGACATTCGGAGCGCTAAGAGGGTAATAGTGGAAAAAGGAATATATTCAAATATAAACTACACAGTAGCATACTGTGAAAATTCTTTCTGTTCTGTGCATTCAACTAACAGAGTTGAATCTTACTTTTGATTGAGCCGTTCTGAAACAATCTTTCTGTAGAAACTGCAATTGGACATTCTGAGCGCTAAGAGGCCTATATTGGGAAAAAGAATGTCTACAAATAAAAACTACACAGAAGAATTTTGTGAAACTTCTTTCTGTTCTGTTTGTGCAACTGAAAGATTTGAACCTTAGTTTTGATTGAGCCGTTATGAAACACTCTTTCTGTAGAAAATGCAAGTGGAGATTCGGAGCGCTAAGAGGGTAATAGTGGAAAAAGGAATGTCTCCAAATATAAACTACACAGAATCATTCTGTGAAACTTCTTTCTGATCTGTGCATTCAGCTAACAGAGTTAAACCATACTTTTGATTGAGCAGATCTGAACACTCTTTCTGTAGAAAATGCAACTGGACATTTGGAGCGCTAAGAGAGTAGTAGTGCAAAAAGGAATATATTCAAATATAAACTACACAGAAGCATTCTGTGAAACTTCTTTCTGATCTGAGCATTCAGCTAACAGAGTTAAACCATACTTTTGATTGAGCAGTTTTGAAACACTCTGTCTGTAGAAAATGCAACTGGACATTCGTAGCGCTAAGTGGGTAATAGTGGAAAAAAGAATATGTTCAAATATAAACTACACAGAAGCATTGTATGAAACTTCTTTCTGTTCTGTGCATTCAACTAACAGAGTTGAACCTTACTTTTGATTGAGCCTTTCTGAAACACTCTTTCTGTAGAAACTGCAATTGGACATTCTGAGCGCTAAGATGCCTATATTGGGAAAAATAATATCTTCAAATAAAAACTACACAGAAGCATTGTGTGAAACTTATTTCTGATATGTTCATTAAGCTAACAGAGTTAAACCATACTTTTGATTGCACAGTTCTGAACACTCTTTCTGTAGAAAATGCAAGTGGACATTCGGAGCGCTAAGAGGTTAATAGTGGAAAAAGGAATATATTCAAATATAAACTACACAGTAGCATTCTGTGAAAATTCTTTCTGTTCTGTGCATTCAACTAACAGAGTTGAATCTTACTTTTGATTGAGCCGTTGTGAAACAATCTTTCTGTAGAAACTGCAATTGGACATTCTGAGCGCTAAGAGGCCTATATTGGGAAAAAGAATGTCTACAAATAAAAACTACACAGAAGAATTGTGTGAAACTTCTTTCTGTTCTGTTTGTTCAACTGAAAGAGTTGAACCTTAGTTTTGATGGAGCCGTTATGAAACACTCTTTCTGTAGAAAATGCAAGTGGAGATTCGGAGCGCTAAGAGGGTAATAGTGGAAAAAGGAATGTCTCCAAATATAAACTACACAGAATCATTCTGTGAAACTTCTTTCTGATCTGTGCATTCAGCTAACAGAGTTAAACCATACTTTTGATTGAGCAGATCTGAACACTCTTTCTGTAGAAAATGCAACTGGATATTTGGAGCGCTAAGAGAGTAGTAGTGGAAAAAGGAATATATTCAAATATAAACTACACAGAAGCATTCTGTGAAACTTCTTTCTGATCTGAGCATTCAGCTAACAGAGTTAAACCATACTTTTGATTGAGCAGTTTTGAAACACTCTGTCTGTAGAAAATGCAACTGGACATTCGTAGCGCTAAGTGGGTAATAGTGGAAAAAAGAATATGTTCAAATATAAACTACACAGAAGCATTGTATGAAACTTCTTTCTGTTCTGTGCATTCAACTAACAGAGTTGAACCTTACTTTTGATTGAGCCTTTCTGAAACACTCTTTCTTTAGAAACTGCAATTGGACATTCTGAGCGCTAAGAGGCCTATATTGGGAAAAATAATATCTTCAAATAAAAACTACACAGAAGCATTGTGTGAAACTTATTTCTGATATGGTCATTAAGCTAACAGAGTTAAACCATACTTTTGAATGCACAGTTCTGAACACTCTTTCTGTAGAAAATGCAAGTGGACATTCGGAGCGCTAAGAGGGTAATAGTGGAAAAAGGAATATATTCAAATATAAACTACACAGTAGCATTCTGTGAAAATTCTTTCTGTTCTGTGCATTCAACTAACAGAGTTGAACCTTACTTTTGATTGAGCCGTTCTGAAGCACTCTTTCTGTAGAAACTGTAATTGGACATGCTAAGCGCTAAGAGGCCTACATTGGGAAAAAGAATATCTTCAAATAAAAACTACACAGATGCATTCTGTGAAACTTATTTCTGATCTCTAAATTCAGTTAAGAGAGATAAAACATATTTTTGATTGAGCAGTTATGAAACACTCTTTTTGTAGAAAATCCAAGTGGAGATTCGGAGCGCTAAGAGGGTAATAGTGGAAAAAGGAATGTCTTCAAATATAAACTACACAGAACCACTCGGTGAAACTTCTTTCTGATCTGTGCATTCAGCTAACAGAGTTAAACCATACTTTTGATTGAGCAGATCTGAACACTCTTTCTGTAGAAAATGCAACTGGACATTTTGAGCGCTAAGAGCGTAGTAGTGGAAAAAGGAATATATTCAAATATAAACTACACAGAAGAATTCTGTGAAACTTCTTTCTGATCTGAGCATTCAGCTAACAGAGGTAAACCATACTTTTGATTGAGCAGTTTTGAAACACTCTGTCTTTAGAATATGCAACTGTACATTCGTAGCACTAAGTGGGTAATAGTGGAAAAAAGAATATGTTCAAATATAAACTACACAGAAGCATTGTATGAAACTTCTTTCTGTTCTGTGCATTCAACTAACAGAGTTGAACCTTACTTTTGATTGAGTCGTTCTGAAACACTCTTTCTGTAGAAACTGCAATTGGACATTCTGAGCGCTAAGAGGCCTATATTGGGAAAAAGCATGTCTACAAATAAAAACTACACAGAAGAATTGTGTGAAACTTCTTTCTGTTCTGTTTGTTCAACTAAAAGAGTTGAACCTTAGTTTTGATTGAGCCGTTCTGAAACACTCTTTCTGTAGAAAATGCAAGTGGAGATTCGGAGCGCTAAGAGGGTAATAGTGGAAAAAGGAATGTCTCCAAATATAAACTACACAGAATCATTCTGTGAAATTTCTTTCTGATCTGTGCATTCAGCTAACAGAGTTAAACCATACTTTTGATTGAGCAGATCTGAACACTCTTTCTGTAGAAAATGCAACTGGACATTTGGAGCGCTAAGAGAGTAGTAGTGGAAAAAGGAATATATTCAAATATAAACTACACAGAAGCATTCTGTGAATCTTCTTTCTGATCTGAGCATTCAGCTAACAGAGTTAAACCATACTTTTGATTGAGCAGTTTTGAAACACTCTGTCTGTAGAAAATGCAACTGGACATTCGTAGCGCTAAGTGGGTAATAGTGGAAAAAAGAATATGTTCAAATATAAACTACACAGAAGCATTGTATGAAACATCTTTCTGTTCTGTGCATTCAACTAACAGAGTTGAACCTTACTTTTGATTGAGCCTTTCTGAAACACTCTTTCTGTAGAAACTGCAATTGGACATTCTGAGCGCTAAGAGGCCTCTATTGGGAAAAATAATATCTTCAAATAAAAACTACACAGAAGCATTGTGTGAAACTTATTACTGATATGTTCATTAAGCTAACAGAGTTAAACCATACTTTTGATTGCGCAGTTCTGAACACTCTTTCTGTACAAAATGCAAGTGGACATTCGGAGCGCTAAGAGGGTAATAGTGGAAAAAGGAATATATTCAAATATAAACTACACAGTAGCATACTGTGAAAATTCTTTCTGTTCTGTGCATTCAACTAACAGAGTTGAATCTTACTTTTGATTGAGCCGTTCTGAAACAATCTTTCTGTAGAAACTGCAATTGGACATTCTGAGCGCTAAGAGGCCTATATTGGGAAAAAGAATGTCTACAAATAAAAACTACACAGAAGAATTTTGTGAAACTTCTTTCTGTTCTGTTTGTGCACCTGAAAGATTTGAACCTTAGTTTTGATTGAGCCGTTATGAAACACTCTTTCTGTAGAAAATGCAAGTGGAGATTCGGAGCGCTAAGAGGGTAATAGTGGAAAAAGGAATGTCTCCAAATATAAACTACACAGAATCATTCTGTGAAACTTCTTTCTGATCTGTGCATTCAGCTAACAGAGTTAAACCATACTTTTGATTGAGCAGATCTGAACACTCTTTCTGTAGAAAATGCAACTGGACATTTGGAGCGCTAAGAGAGTAGTAGTGCAAAAAGGAATATATTCAAATATAAACTACACAGAAGCATTCTGTGAAACTTCTTTCTGATCTGAGCATTCGGCTAACAGAGTTAAACCATACTTTTGATTGAGCAGTTTTGAAACACTCTGTCTGTAGAAAATGCAACTGGACATTCGTAGCGCTAAGTGGGTAATAGTGGAACAAAGAATATGTTCAAATATAAACTACACAGAAGCATTGTATGAAACTTCTTTCTGTTCTGTGCATTCAACTAACAGAGTTGAACCTTACTTTTGATTGAGCCTTTCTGAAACACTCTTTCTGTAGAAACTGCAATTGGACATTCTGAGCGCTAAGAGGCCTATATTGGGAAAAAGCATGTCTACAAATAAAAACTACACAAAAGAATTGTGTGAAACTTCTTTCTGTTCTGTTTGTTCAACTAAAAGAGTTGAACCTTAGTTTTGATTGAGCCGTTCTGAAACACTCTTTCTGTAGAAAATGCAAGTGGAGATTCGGAGCGCTAAGAGGGTAATAGTGGAAAAGGAATGTCTCCAAATATAAACTACACAGAATCATTCTGTGAAACTTCTTTCTGATCTGTGCATTCAGCTAACAGAGTTAAACCATACTTTTGATTGAGCAGATCTGAACACTCTTTCTGTAGAAAATGCAACTGGACATTTGGAGCGCTAAGAGGGTAATAGTGGAAAAAGGAATATATTCAAATATAAACTACACAGTAGCATTCTGTGAAAATTCTTTCTGTTCTGTGCATTCAACTAACAGAGTTGAACCTTACTTTTGATTGAGCCGTTCTGAAGCACTCTATCTGTAGAAACTGTAATTGGACATGCTAAGCGCTAAGAGGCCTACATTGGGAAAAAGAATATCTTCAAATAAAAACTACACAGATGCATTCTGTGAAACTTATTTCTGATCTGTAAATTCAGTTAACAGAGATAAAACATATTTTTGATTGAGCAGTTATGAAACACTCTTTTTGTAGAAAATCCAAGTGGAGATTCGGAGCGCTAAGAGGGTAATAGTGGAAAAAGGAATGTCTTCAAATATAAACTACACAGAATCACTCGGTGAAACTTCTTTCTGATCTGTGCATTCAGCTAACAGAGTTAAACCATACTTTTGATTGAGCAGATCTGAACACTCTTTCTGTAGAAAATGCAACTCGACATTTGGAGCGCTAAGAGCGTAGTAGTGGAAAAAGGAATATATTCAAATATAAACTACACAGAAGCATTCTGTGAAACTTCTTTCTGATCTGAGCATTCAGCTAACAGAGTTAAACCATACTTTTGATTGAGCAGTTTTGAAACACTCTGTCTGTAGAAAATGCAACTGGACATTCGTAGCACTAAGTGGGTAATAGTGGAAAAAAGAATATGTTCAAATATAAACTACACAGAAGCGTTGTATGAAACTTCTTTCTGTTCTGTGCATTCAACTAACAGAGTTGAACCTTACTTTTGATTGAGCCGTTCTGAAACACTCTTTCTGTAGAAACTGCAATTGGACATTCTGAGCGCTAAGAGGCCTCTATTGGGAAAAATAATATCTTCAAATAAAAACTACACAGAAGCACTGTGTGAAACTTATTACTGATATGTTCATTAAGCTAACAGAGTTAAACCATACTTTTGATTGCGCAGTTCTGAACACTCTTTCTGTAGAAAATGCAAGTGGACATTCGGAGCGCTAAGATGGTAATAGTGGAAAAAGGAATATATTCAAATATAAACTACACAGTAGCATACTGTGAAAATTCTTTCTGTTCTGTGCATTCAACTAACAGAGTTGAATCTTACTTTTGATTGAGCCGTTCGGAAACAATCTTTCTGTAGAAACTGCAATTGGACATTCTGAGCGCTAAGAGGCCTATATTGGGAAAAAGAATGTCTACAAATAAAAACTACACAGAAGAATTGTGTGAAACTTCTTTCTGTTCTGTTTGTTCAACTGAAAGAGTTGAACCTTAGTTTTGATTGAGCCGTTATGAAACAATCTTTCTGTAGAAAATGCAAGTGGAGATTCGGAGCGCTAAGAGGCTAATAGTGGAAAAAGGAATGTCTCCAAATATAAACTACACAGAATCATTCTGTGAAACTTCTTTCTAATCTGTGCATTCAGCTAACAGAGTTAAACCATACTTTTGATTGAGCAGATCTGAACACTCTTTCTGTAGAAAATGCAACTGGACATTTGGAGCGCTAAGAGCGTAGTAGTGGAAAAAGGAATATATTCAAATATAAACTACACAGAAGCATTCTGTGAAACTTCTTTCTGATCTGAGCATTCAGCTAACAGATTTAAACCATACTTTTGATTGAGCAGTTTTGAAACACTCTGTCTGTAGAAAATGCAACTGGACATTCGTAGCGCTAAGTGGGTAATAGTGGAAAAAAGAATATGTTCAAATATAAACTACACAGAAGCATTGTATGAAACTTCTTTCTGTTCTGTGCATTCAACTAACAGAGTTGAACCTTACTTTTGATTGAGCCTTTCTGAAACACTCTTTCTGTAGAAACTGCAATTGGACATTCTGAGCGCTAAGAGGCCTACATTGGGAAAAATAATATCTTCAAATAGAAACTACACAGAAGCATTGTGTGAAACTTATTTCTGATATGTTCATTAAGCTAACAGAGTTAAACCATACTTTTGATTGCACAGTTCTGAACACTCTTTCTGTAGAAAATGCAAGTGGACATTCGGAGCGCTAAGAGGGTAATAGTGGAAAAAGGAATATATTCAAATATAAACTACACAGTAGCATACTGTGAAAATTCTTTCTGTTCTGTGCATTCAACTAACAGAGTTGAACCTTACTTTTGATTGAGCCGTTCTGAAGCACTCTTTCTGTAGAAACTGTAATTGGACATGCTAAGCGCTAAGAGGCCTACATTGGGAAAAAGAATATCTTCAAATAAAAACTACACAGATGCATTCTGTGAAACTTATTTCTGATCTGTAAATTCAGTTAACAGAGATAAAACATATTTTTGATTGAGCAGTTATGAAACACTCTTTTTGTAGAAAATCCAAGTGGAGATTCGGAGCGCTAAGTGGGTAATAGTGGAAAAAGGAATGTCTTCAAATATAAACTACACAGAATCACTCGGTGAAACTTCTTTCTGATCTGTGCATTCAGCTAACAGAGTTAAAATATACTTTTGATTGAGCAGATCTGAACACTCTTTCTGTAGAAAATTCAACTGGACATTTGGAGCGCAAAGAGCGTAGTAGTGGAAAAAGGAATATATTCAAATATAAACTACACAGAAGCATTCTGTGAAACTTCTTTCTGATCTGAGCATTCAGCTAACAGAGTTAAACCATACTTTTGATTGAGCAGTTTTGAAACACTCTGTCTGTAGAAAATGCAACTGGACATTCGTAGCACTAAGTGGGTAATAGTGGAAAAAAGAATATGTTCAAATATAAACTACACAGAAGCATTGTATGAAACTTCTTTCTGTTCTGTGCATTCAACTAACAGAGTTGAACCTTACTTTTCATTGAGCCGTTCTGAAACACTCTTTCTGTAGTAACTGCAATTGGACATTCTGAGCGCTAAGAGGCCTATATTGGGAAAAAGCATGTCTACCAATAAAAACTACACAGAAGAATTGTGTGAAACTTCTTTCTGTTCTGTTTGTTCAACTAAAAGAGTTGAACCTTAGTTTTGATTGAGCCGTTCTGAAACACTCTTTCTGTAGAAAATGCAAGTGGAGATTCGGAGCGCTAAGAGGGTAATAGTGGAAAAGGAATGTCTCCAAATATAAACTACACAGAATCATTCTGTGAAACTTCTTTCTGAACTGTGCATTCAGCTAACAGAGTTAAACCATACTTTTGATTGAGCAGATCTGAACACTCTTTCTGTAGAAAATGCAACTGGACATTTGGAGCGTTAAGAGAGTAGTAGTGGAAAAAGGAATATATTCAAATATAAACTACACAGAAGCATTCTGTGAAACTTCTTTCTGATCTGAGCATTCAGCTAACAGAGTTAAACCATACTTTTGATTGAGCAGTTTTGAAACACTCTGTCTGTAGAAAATGCAACTGGACATTCGTAGCGCTAAGTGGGTAATAGTGGAAAAAAGAATATGTTCAAATATAAACTACACAGAAGCATTGTATGAAACTTCTTTCTGTTCTGTGCATTCAACTAACAGAGTTGAACCTTACTTTTGATTGAGCCGTTCTGAAACACTCTTTCTGTAGTAACTGCAATTGGACATTCTGAGCGCTAAGAGGCCTATATTGGGAAAAAGCATGTCTACAAATAAAAACTACACAGAAGAATTGTGTGAAACTTCTTTCTCTTCTGTTTGTTCAACTAAAAGTGTTGAACCTTAGTTTTGATTGAGCCGTTCTGAAACACTCTTTCTGTAGAAAATGCAAGTGGAGATTCGGAGCGCTAAGAGGGTAATAGTGGAAAAGGAATGTCTCCAAATATAAACTACACAGAATCATTCTGTGAAACTTCTTTCTGATCTGTGCATTCAGCTAACAGAGTTAAACCATACTTTTGATTGAGCAGATCTGAACACTCTTTCTGTAGAAAATGCAACTGGACATTTGGAGCGCTAAGAGAGTAGTAGTGGAAAAAGGAATATATTCAAATATAAACTACACAGAAGCATTCTGTGAAACTTCTTTCGGATCTGAGCATTCAGCTAACAGAGTTAAACCATACTTTTGATTGAGCAGTTTTGAAACACTCTGTCTGTAGAAAATGCAAGTGGACATTCGTAGCGCTAAGTGGGTAATAGTGGAAAAAAGAATATGTTCAAATATAAACTACACAGAAGCATTGTATGAAACTTCTTTCTGTTCTGTGCATTCAACTAACAGAGTTGAACCTTACTTTTGATTGAGCCTTTCTGAAACACTCTTTCTGTAGAAACTGCAATTGGACATTCTGAGCGCTAAGAGGCCTCTATTGGGAAAAATAATATCTTCAAATAAAAACTACACAGAAGCATTGTGTGAAACTTATTACTGATATGTTCATTAAGCTAACAGAGTTAAACCATACTTTTGATTGCGCAGTTCTGAACACTCTTTCTGTAGAAAATGCAAGTGGACATTCGGAGCGCTAAGAGGGTAATAGTGGAAAAAGGAATATATTCAAATATAAACTACACAGTAGCATACTGTGAAAATTCTTTCTGTTCTGTGCATTCAACTAACAGAGTTGAATCTTACTTTTGATTGAGCCGTTCTGAAACAATCTTTCTGTAGAAACTGCAATTGGACATTCTGAGCGCTAAGAGGCCTATATTGGGAAAAAGAATGTCTACAAATAAAAACTACACAGAAGAATTTTGTGAAACTTCTTTCTGTTCTGTTTGTTCAACTGAAAGATTTGAACCTTAGTTTTGATTGAGCCGTTATGAAACACTCTTTCTGTAGAAAATGCAAGTGGAGATTCGGAGCGCTAAGAGGGTAATAGTGGAAAAAGGAATGTCTCCAAATATAAACTACACAGAATCATTCTGTGAAACTTCTTTCTGATCTGTGCATTCAGCTAACAGAGTTAAACCATACTTTTGATTGAGCAGATCTGAACACTCTTTCTGTAGAAAATGCAACTGGACATTTGGAGCGCTAAGAGAGTAGTAGTGGAAAAAGGAATATATTCAAATATAAACTACACAGAAGCATTCTGTGAAATTTCTTTCTGATCTGAGCATTCAGCTAACAGAGTTAAACCATAGTTTTGATTGAGCAGTTTTGAAACACTCTGTCTGTAGAAAATGCAACTGGACATTCGTAGCGCTAAGTGGGTAATAGTGGAAAAAAGAATATGTTCAAATATAAACTACACAGAAGCATTGTATGAAACTTCTTTCTGTTCTGTGCATTCAACTAACAGAGTTGAACCTTACTTTTGATTGAGCCTTTCTGAAACACTCTTTCTGTAGAAACTGCAATTGGACATTCTGAGCGCTAAGATGCCTATATTGGGAAAAATAATATCTTCAAATAAAAACTACACAGAAGCATTGTGTGAAACTTATTTCTGATATGTTCATTAAGCTAACAGAGTTAAACCATACTTTTGATTGCACAGTTCTGAACACTCTTTCTGTAGAAAATGCAAGTGGACATTCGGAGCGCTAAGAGGTTAATAGTGGAAAAAGGAATATATTCAAATATAAACTACACAGTAGCATTCTGTGAAAATTCTTTCTGTTCTGTGCATTCAACTAACAGAGTTGAACCTTACTTTTGATTGAGCCGTTCTGAAGCACTCTTTCTGTAGAAACTGCAATTGGACATTCTGAGCGCTAAGAGGCCTATATTGGGAAAAAGCATGTCTACAAATAAAAACTACACAGAAGAATTGTGTGAAACTTCTTTCTGTTCTGTTTGTTCAACTAAAAGAGTTGAACCTTAGTTTTGATTGAGCCGTTCTGAAACACTCTTTCTGTAGAAAATGCAAGTGGAGATTCGGAGCGCTAAGAGGGTAATAGTGGAAAAGGAATGTCTCCAAATATAAACTACACAGAATCATTCTGTGAAACTTCTTTCTGATCTGTGCATTCAGCTAACAGAGTTAAACCATACTTTTGATTGAGCAGATCTGAACACTCTTTCTGTAGAAAATGCAACTGGACATTTGGAGCCCTAAGAGGGTAATAGTGTAAAAAGGAATATATTCAAATATAAACTACACAGTAGCATTCTGTGAAAATTCTTTCTGTTCTGTGCATTCAACTAACAGAGTTGAACCTTACTTTTGATTGAGCCGTTCTGAAGCACTCTATCTGTAGAAACTGTAATTGGACATGCTAAGCGCTAAGAGGCCTACATTGGGAAAAAGAATATCTTCAAATAAAAACTACACAGATGCATTCTGTGAAACTTATTTCTGATCTGTAAATTCAGTTAACAGAGATAAAACATATTTTTGATTGAGCAGTTATGAAACACTCTTTTTGTAGAAAATCCAAGTGGAGATTCGGAGCGCTAAGAGGATAATAGTGGAAAAAGGAATGTCTTCAAATATAAACTACACAGAATCACTCGGTGAATCTTCTTTCTGATCTGTGCATTCAGCTAACAGAGTTAAACCATACTTTTGATTGAGCAGATCTGAACACTCTTTCTGTAGAAAATGCAACTGGACATTTGGAGCGCTAAGAGCGTAGTAGTGGAAAAAGGAATATATTCAAATATAAACTACACAGAAGCATTCTGTGAAACTTCTTTCTGATCTGAGCATTCAGCTAACAGAGTTAAACCATACTTTTGATTGAGCAGTTTTGAAACACTCTGTCTGTAGAAAATGCAACTGGACATTCGCAGCACTAAGTGGGTAATAGTGGAAAAAAGAATATGTTCAAATATAAACTACACAGAAGCATTGTATGAAACTTCTTTCTGTTCTGTGCATTCAACTTACAGAGTTGAACCTTACTTTTGATTGAGCCGTTCTGAAACACTCTTTCTGTAGAAACTGCAATTGGACATTCTGAGCGCTAAGAGGCCTATATTGGGAAAAAGCATGTCTACAAATAAAAACTACACAGAAGAATTGTGTGAAACTTCTTTCTGTTCTGTTTGTTCAACTAAAAGAGTTGAACCTTAGTTTTGATTGAGCCGTTCTGAAACACTCTTTCTGTAGAAAATGCAAGTGGAGATTCGGAGCGCTAAGAGGGTAATAGTGGAAAAGGAATGTCTCCAAATATAAACTACACAGAATCATTCTGTGAAACTTCTTTCTGATCTGTGCATTCAGCTAACAGAGTTAAACCATACTTTTGATTGAGCAGATCTGAACACTCTTTCTGTAGAAAATGCAACTGGACATTTGGAGCGCTAAGAGAGTAGTAGTGGAAAAAGGAATATATTCAAATATAAACTACACAGAAGCATTCTGTGAAACTTCTTTCTGATCTGAGCATTCAGCTAACAGAGTTAAACCATACTTTTGATTGAGCAGTTTTGAAACACTCTGTCTGTAGAAAATGCAACTGGACATTCGTAGCGCTAAGTGGGTAATAGTGGAAAAAAGAATATGTTCAAATATAAACTACACAGAAGCATTGTATGAAACTTCTTTCTGTTCTGTGCATTCAACTAACAGAGTTGAACCTTACTTTTGATTGAGCCTTTCTGAAACACTCTTTCTGTAGAAACTGCAATTGTACATTCTGAGCGCTAAGAGGCCTCTATTGGGAAAAATAGTATCTTCAAATAAAAACTACACAGAAGCATTGTGTGAAACTTATTACTGATATGTTCATTAAGCTAACAGAGTTCAACCATACTTTTGATTGCGCAGTTCTGAACACTCTTTCTGTAGAAAATGCAAGTGGACATTCGGAGCGCTAAGAGGGTAATAGTGGAAAAAGGAATATATTCAAATATAAACTACACAGTAGCATACTGTGAAAATTCTTTCTGTTCTGTGCATTCAACTAACAGAGTTGAATCTTACTTTTGATTGAGCCGTTCTGAAACTATCTTTCTGTAGAAACTGCAATTGGATATTCTGAGCGCTAAGAGGCCTATATTGGGAAAAAGAATGTCTACAAATAAAAACTACACAGAAGGATTGTGTGAAACTTCTTTCTGTTCTGTTTGTTCAACTGAAAGAGTTGAACCTTAGTTTTGATTGAGCCGTTTTGAAACACTCTTTCTGTAGAAACTGCAATTGGACATGCTAAGCGCTAAGAGGCCTACATTGGGAAAAAGGATATCTTCAAATAAAAACTACACAGATGCATTCTGTGAAACTTATTTCTGATCTGTAAATTCAGTTAACAGAGATAAAACATATTTTTGATTGTGCAGTTATGAAACACTCTTTTTGTAGAAAATGCAAGTGGAGATTCGGAGCGCTAAGAGGGTAATAGTGGAAAAAAGAATGTCTTCAAATATAAACTACACAGAATCATTCGGTGAAACTTCTTTCTGATCTGTGCATTCAGCTAACAGAGTTAAACCATACTTTTGATTGAGCAGATCTGAACACTCTTTCCGTAGAAAATGCAACTGGACATTTGGAGCGCTAAGAGCGTAGTAGTGGAAAAAGGAATATATTCAAATATAAACTACACAGAAGCATTCTGTGAAACTTCTTTCTGATCTGAGCATTCAGCTAACAGAGTTAAACCATACTTTTGATTGAGCAGTTTTGAAACACTCTGTCTGTAGAAAATGCAACTGGACATTCGTAGCGCTAAGTGGGTAATAGTGGAAAAAAGAATATGTTCAAATATCAACTACACAGAAGCATTGTATGAAACTTCTTTCTGTTCTGTGCATTCAACTAACAGAGTTGAACCTTACTTTTGATTAAGCCTTTCTGAAACACTCTTTCTGTAGAAACTGCAATTGGACATTCTGAGCGCTAAGATGCCTATATTGGGAAAAATAATATCTTCAAATAAAAACTACACAGAAGCATTGTGTGAAACTTATTTCTGATATGTTCATTAAGCTAACAGAGTTAAACCATACTTTTGATTGCAAAGTTCTGAACACTCTTTCTGTAGAAAATGCAAGTGGACATTCGGAGCGCTAAGAGGTTAATAGTGGAAAAAGGAGTATATTCAAATATAAACTACACAGTAGCATTCTGTGAAAATTCTTTCTGTTCTGTGCATTCAACTAACAGAGTTGAACCTTACTTTTGATTGAGCCGTTCTGAAGCACTCTTTCTGTAGAAACTGTAATTGGACATGCTAAGCGCTAAGAGGCCTACATTGGGAAAAAGAATATCTTCAAATAAAAACTACACAGATGCATTCTGTGAAACTTATTTCTGATCTGTAAATTCAGTTAACAGAGATAAAACATATTTTTGATTGAGCAGTTATGAAACACTCTTTTTGTAGAAAATCCAAGTGGAGATTCGGAGTGCTAAGAGGGTAATAGTGGAAAAAGGAATGTCTTCAAATATAAACTACACAGAATCACTCGGTGAAACGTCTTTCTGATCTGTGCATTCAGTTAACAGAGTTAAATCATACTTTTGATTGAGCAGATCTGAACACTCTTTCTGTAGAAAATGCAACTGGACATTTGGAGCGCTAAGAGCGTAGTAGTGGAAAAAGGAATATATTCAAATATAAACTACACAGAAGCATTCTGTGAAACTTCTTTCTGATCTGAGCATTCAGCTAACAGAGTTAAACCATACTTTTGATTGAGCAGTTTTGAAACACTCTGTCTGTAGAAAATGCAACTGGACATTCGTAGCGCTAAGTGGGTAATAGTGGAAAAAAGAATATGTTCAAATATAAACTACACAGAAGCATTGTATGAAACTTCTTTCTGTTCTGTGCATTCAACTAACAGAGTTGAACCTTACTTTTGATTGAGCCGTTCTGAAACACTCTTTCTGTAGAAACTGCAATTGGACATTCTGAGCGCTAAGAGGCCTATATTGGGAAAAAGCATGTCTACAAATAAAAACTACACAGAAGAATTGTGTGAAACTTCTTTCTGTTCTGTTTGTTCAACTAAAAGAGTTGAACCTTAGTTTTGATTGAGCCGTTCTGAAACACTCTTTCTGTAGAAAATGCAAGTGGAGATTCGGAGCGCTAAGAGGGTAATAGTGGAAAAGGAATGTCTCCAAATATAAACTACACAGAATCATTCTGTGAAACTTCTTTCTGATCTGTGCATTCAGCTAACAGAGTTAAACCATACTTTTGATTGAGCAGATCTGAACACTCTTTCTGTAGAAAATGCAACTGGACATTTGGAGCGCTAAGAGGGTAATAGTGGAAAAAGGAATATATTCAAATATAAACTACACAGTAGCATTCTGTGAAAATTCTTTCTGTACTGTGCATTCAACTAACAGAGTTGAACCTTACTTTTGATTGAGCCGTTCTGAAGCACTCTATCTGTAGAAACTGTAATAGGACATGCTAAGCGCTAAGAGGCCTACATTGGGAAAAAGAATATCTTCAAATAAAAACTACACAGATGCATTCTGTGAAACTTATTTCTGATCTGTAAATTCAGTTAACAGAGATAAAACATATTTTTGATTGAGCAGTTATGAAACACTCTTTTTGTAGAAAATCCAAGTGGAGATTCGGAGCGCTAAGAGGGTAATAGTGGAAAAAGGAATGTCTTCAAATATAAACTACACAGAATCACTCGGTGAAACTTCTTTCTGATCTGTGCATTCAGCTAACAGAGTTAAACCATACTTTTGATTGAGCAGATCTGAACACTCTTTCTGTAGAAAATGCAACTGGACATTTGGAGCGCTAAGAGAGTAGTAGTGGAAAAAGGAATATATTCAAATATAAACTACACAGAAGCATTCTGTGAAACTTCTTTCTGATCTGAGCATTCAGCTAACAGAGTTAAAACATACTTTTGATTGAGCAGTTTTGAAACACTCTGTCTGTAGAAAATGCAACTGGACATTCGTAGCGCTAGGTGGGTAATAGTGGAAAAAAGAATATGTTCAAATATAAACTACACAGAAGCATTGTATGAAACTTCTTTCTGTTCTGTGCATTCAACTAACAGAGATAAACCTTACTTTGATTGAGCCTTTCTGAAACACTCTTTCTGTAGAAACTGCAATTGGACATTCTGAGCGCTAAGAGGCCAATATTGGGAAAAAGAATGTCTACAAATAAAAACTACACAGAAGAATTGTGTGAAACTTCTTTCTGTTCTGTTTGTTCAACTAAAAGAGTTGAACCTTAGTTTTGATTGAGCCGTTCTGAAACACTCTTTCTGTAGAAAATGCAAGTGGAGATTCGGAGCGCTAAGAGGGTAATAGTGGAAAAAGGAATGTCTCCAAATATAAACTACACAGAATCATTCTGTGAAACTTCTTTCTGATCTGTGCATTCAGCTAACAGAGTTAAACCATACTTTTGATTGAGCAGATCTGAACACTCTTTCTGTAGAAAATGCAACTGGACATTTGGAGCGCTAAGAGAGTAGTAGTGGAAAAAGGAATATATTCAAATATAAACTACACAGAAGCATTCTGTGAAACTTCTTTCTGATATGAGCATTAAGGTAACAGAGTTAAACCATACTTTTGATTGAGCAGTTTTGAAACACTCTGTCTGTAGAAAATGCAACTGGACATTCGTAGCGCTAAGTGGGTAATAGTGGAAAAAAGAATATGTTCAAATATAAACTACACAGAAGCATTGTATGAAACTTCTTTCTGTTCTGTGCATTCAACTAACAGAGTTGAACCTTACTTTTGATTGAGCCTTTCTGAAACACTCTTTCTGTAGAAACTGCAATTGGACATTCTGAGCGCTAAGAGGCCTCTATTGGGAAAAATAATATCTTCAAATAAAAACTACACAGAAGCATTGTGTGAAACTTATTACTGATATGTTCATTAAGCTAACAGAGTTAAACCATACTTTTGATTGCGCAGTTCTGAACACTCTTTCTGTAGAAAATGCAAGTGGACATTCGGAGCGCTAAGAGGGTAATAGTGGAAAAAGGAATATATTCAAATATAAACTACACAGTAGCATTCTGTGAAAATTCTTTCTGTTCTGTGCATTCAACTAACAGAGTTGAATCTTACTTTTGATTGAGCCGTTCTGAAACACTCTTTCTGTAGAAACTGCAATTGGACATGCTAAGCGCTAAGAGGCCTATATTGGGAAAAAGAATATCTTCAAATAAAAACTACACAGATGCATTCTGTGAAACTTATTTCTGATCTGTAAATTCAGTTAACAGAGATAGAACATATTTTTGATTGAGCAGTTATGAAACACTCTTTTTGTAGAAAATGCAAGTGGAGATTCGGAGCGCTAAGAGGGTAATAGTGGAAAAAGGAATGTCTTCAAATATAAACTACACAGAATCATTCGGTGAAACTTCTTTCTGATCTGTGCATTCAGCTAACAGAGTTAAACCATACTTTTGATTGAGCAGATCTGAACACTCTTTCTGTAGAAAATGCAACTGGACATTTGGAGCGCTAAGAGCGAAGTAGTGGAAAAAGGAATATATTCAAATATAAACTACACAGAAGCATTCTGTGAAACTTCTTTCTGATCTGAGCATTCAGCTAACAGAGTTAAACCATACTTTAGATTGAGCAGTTTTGAAACACTCTGTCTATAGAAAATGCAACTGGACATTCGTAGCACTAAGTGGGTAATAGTGGAAAAAAGAATATGTTCAAATATAAACTACACAGAAGCATTGTATGAAACTTCTTTCTGTTCTGTGCATTCAACTAACAGAGTTGAACCTTACTTTTGATTGAGCCGTTCTGAAACACTCTTTCTGTAGAAACTGCAATTGGACATTCTGAGCGCTAATAGGCCTATATTGGGAAAAAGAATGTCTACAAATAAAAACTACACAGAAGAATTGTGTGAAACTTCTTTCTGTTCTGTTTGTTCAACTAAAAGAGTTGAACCTTAGTTTTGATTGAGCCGTTCTGAAACACTCTTTCTGTAGAAAATGCAAGTGGAGATTCGGAGCGCTAAGAGGGTAATAGTGGAAAAAGGAATGTCTCCAAATATAAACTACACAGAATCATTCTGTGAAACTTCTTTCTGATCTGTGCATTCAGCTAACAGAGTTAAACCGTACTTTTGATTGAGCAGATCTGAACACTCTTTCTGTAGAAAATGCAACTGGACATTTGGAGCGCTAAGAGAGTAGTAGTGGAAAAAGGAATATATTCAAATATAAACTACACAGAAGCATTCTGTGAAACTTCTTTCTGATCTGAGCATTCAGCTAACAGAGTTAAACCATACTTTTGATTGAGCAGATCTGAACACTCTTTCTGTAGAAAATGCAACTGGACATTTGGAGCGCTAAGAGGGTAATAGTGGAAAAAGGAATATATTCAAATATAAACTACACAGCAGCATTCTGTGAAAATTCTTTCTGTACTGTGCATTCAACTAACAGAGTTGAACCTTACTTTTGATTGAGCCGTTCTGAAGCACTCTATCTGTAGAAACTGTAATTGGACATGCTAAACGCTAAGAGGCCTACATTGGGAAAAAGAATATCTTCAAATAAAAACTACACAGATGCATTCTGTGAAACTTATTTCTGATCTGTAAATTCAGTTAACAGAGATAAAACATATTTTTGATTGAGCAGTTATGAAACACTCTTTTTGTAGAAAATCCAAGTGGAGATTCGGAGCGCTAAGAGGGTAATAGTGGAAAAAGGAATGTCTTCAAATATAAACTACACAGAATCACTCGGTGAAACTTCTTTCTGATCTGTGCATTCAGCTAACAGAGTTAAACCATACTTTTGATTGAGCAGATCTGAACACTCTTTCTGTAGAAAATGCAACTCGACATTTGGAGCGCTAAGAGCGTAGTAGTGGAAAAAGGAATATATTCAAATATAAACTACACAGAAGCATTCTGTGAAACTTCGTTCTGATCTGAGCATTCAGCTAACAGAGTTAAACCATACTTTTGATTGAGCAGTTTTGAAACACTCTGTCTGTAGAAAATGCAACTGGACATTCGTAGCACTAAGTGGGTAATAGTGGAAAAAAGAATATGTTCAAATATAAGCTACACAGAAGCATTGTATGAAACTTCTTCCTGTTCTGTGCATTCAACTAACAGAGTTGAACCTTAATTTTGATTGAGCCGTTCTGAAACACTCTTTCTGTAGAAACTGCAATTGGAAATTCTGAGCGCTAAGGGGCCTATATTGGGAAAAAGCATGTCTACAAATAAAAACTACACAGAAGAATTGTGTGAAACTTCTTTCTGTTCTGTTTGTTCAACTAAAAGAGTTGAACCTTAGTTTTGATTGAGCCGTTCTGAAACACTCTTTCTGTAGAAAATGCAAGTGGAGATTCGGAGCGCTAAGAGGGTAATAGTGGAAAAGGAATGTCTCCAAATATAAACTACACAGAATCATTCTGTGAAACTTCTTTCTGATCTGTGCATTCAGCTAACAGAGTTAAACCATACTTTTGATTGAGCAGATCTGAACACTCTTTCTGTAGAAAATGCAACTGGACATTTTGAGGGCTAAGAGAGTAGTAGTGGAAAAAGGAATATATTCAAATATAAACTACACAGAAGCATTCTGTGAAACTTCTTTCTGATCTGAGCATTCAGCTAACAGAGTTAAACCATACTTTTGATTGAGCAGTTTTGAAACACTCTGTCTGTAGAAAATGCAACTGGACATTCGTAGCGCTTAGTGGGTAATAGTGGAAAAAAGAATATGTTCAAATATAAACTACACCGAAGCATTGTATGAAAATTCTTTCTGTTCTGTTCATTCAACTAACAGAGATGAACCTTACTTTGATTGAGCCTTTCTGAAACACTCTTTCTGTAGAAACTGCAATTGGACATTCTGAGCGCTAAGAGGCCTATATTGGGAAAAATAATATCTTCAAATAAAAACTACACAGAAGCATTGTGTGAAACTTATTTCTGATATGTTCATTAAGCTAACAGAGTTAAACCATACTTTTGATTGCACAGTTCTGAACACTCTTTCTGTAGAAAATGCAAGTGGACATTCGGAGCGCTAAGAGGGTAATAGTGGAAAAAGGAATATATTCAAATATAAACTACACAGTAGCATTCTGTGAAAATACTTTCTGTTCTGTGCATTCAACTAACAGAGTTGAACCTTACTTTTGATTGAGCCGTTTTGAAACACTCTTTCTGTAGAAACTGCAATTGGACATGCTAAGCGCTAAGAGGCCTACATTGGGAAAAAGAATATCTTCAAATAAAAACTACACAGATGCATTCTGTGAAACTTATTTCTGATCTGTAAATTCAGTTAACAGAGATAAAACATATTTTTCATTGTGCAGTTATGAAACACTCTTTTTGTAGAAAATGCAAGTGGAGATTCGGAGCGCTAAGATGGTAATAGTGGAAAAAGGAATGTCTTCAAATATAAACTACACAGAATCATTCGGTGAAACTTCTTTCTGATCTGTGCATTCAGCTAACAGAGTTAAAACATACTTTTGATTGAGCAGATCTGAACACTCTTTCCGTAGAAAATGCAACTGGACATTTGGAGCGCTAAGAGCGTAGTAGTGGAAAAAGGAATATATTCAAATATAAACTACACAGAAGCATTCTGTGAAACTTCTTTCTGATCTGAGCATTCAGCTAACAGAGTTAAACCATACTTTTGATTGAGCAGTTTTGAAACACTCTGTCTGTAGAAAATGCAACTGGACATTCGTAGCGCTAAGTGGGTAATAGTGGAAAAAAGAATATGTTCAAATATAAACTACACAGAAGCATTGTATGAAACTTCTTTCTGTTCTGTGCATTCAACTAACAGAGTTGAACCTTAGTTTGATTGAGCCGTTCTGAAACACTCTTTCTGTAGAAACTGCAATTGGAAATTCTGAGCGCTAAGGGGCCTATATTGGGAAAAAGCATGTCTACAAATAAAAACTACACAGAAGAATTGTGTGAAACTTCTTTCTGTTCTGTTTGTTCAACTAAAAGAGTTGAACCTTAGTTTTGATTGAGCCGTTCTGAAACACTCTTTCTGTAGAAAATGCAAGTGGAGATTCGGAGCGCTAAGAGGGTAATAGTGGAAAAGGAATGTCTCCAAATATAAACTACACAGAATCATTCTGTGAAACTTCTTTCTGATCTGTGCATTCAGCTAACAGAGTTAAACCATACTTTTGATTGAGCAGATCTGAACACTCTTTCTGTAGAAAATGCAACTGGACATTTTGAGGGCTAAGAGAGTAGTAGTGGAAAAAGGAATATATTCAAATATAAACTACACAGAAGCATTCTGTGAAACTTCTTTCTGATCTGAGCATTCAGCTAACAGAGTTAAACCATACTTTTGATTGAGCAGTTTTGAAACACTCTGTCTGTAGAAAATGCAACTGGACATTCGTAGCGCTTAGTGGGTAATAGTGGAAAAAAGAATATGTTCAAATATAAACTACACCGAAGCATTGTATGAAAATTTTTTCTGTTCTGTTCATTCAACTAACAGAGATGAACCTTACTTTGATTGAGCCTTTCTGAAACACTCTTTCTGTAGAAACTGCAATTGGACATTCTGAGCGCTAAGAGGCCTATATTGGGAAAAATAATATCTTCAAATAAAAACTACACAGAAGCATTGTGTGAAACTTATTTCTGATATGTTCATTAAGCTAACAGAGTTAAACCATACTTTTGATTGCACAGCTCTGAACACTCTTTCTCTAGAAAATGCAAGTGGACATTCGGAGCGCTAAGAGGGTAATAGTGGAAAAAGGAATATATTCAAATATAAACTACACAGTAGCATTCTGTGAAAATACTTTCTGTTCTGTGCATTCAACTAACAGAGTTGAACCTTACTTTTGATTGAGCCGTTTTGAAACACTCTTTCTGTAGAAACTGCAATTGGACATGCTAAGCGCTAAGAGGCCTACATTGGGAAAAAGAATATCTTCAAATAAAAACTACACAGATGCATTCTGTGAAACTTATTTCTGATCTGTAAATTCAGTTAACAGAGATAAAACATATTTTTCATTGTGCAGTTATGAAACACTCTTTTTGTAGAAAATGCAAGTGGAGATTCGGAGCGCTAAGATGGTAATAGTGGAAAAAGGAATGTCTTCAAATATAAACTACACAGAATCATTCGGTGAAACTTCTTTCTGATCTGTGCATTCAGCTAACAGAGTTAAAACATACTTTTGATTGAGCAGATCTGAACACTCTTTCCGTAGAAAATGCAACTGGACATTTGGAGCGCTAAGAGCGTAGTAGTGGAAAAAGGAATATATTCAAATATAAACTACACAGAAGCATTCTGTGAAACTTCTTTCTGATCTGAGCATTCAGCTAACAGAGTTAAACCATACTTTTGATTGAGCAGTTTTGAAACACTCTGTCTGTAGAAAATGCAACTGGACATTCGTAGCGCTAAGTGGGTAATAGTGGAAAAAAGAATATGTTCAAATATAAACTACACAGAAGCATTGTATGAAACTTCTTTCTGTTCTGTGCATTCAACTAACAGAGTTGAACCTTACTTTTGATTGAGCCGTTCTGAAACACTCTTTCTGTAGAAACTGCAATTGGACATTCTGAGCGCTAAGAGGCCAATATTGGGAAAAAGAATGTCTACAAATAAAAACTACACAGAAGAATTGTGTGAAACTTCTTTCTGTTCTGTTTGTTCAACGAAAAGAGTTGAACCTTAGTTTTGATTGAGCCGTTCTGAAACACTCTTTCTGTAGAAAATGCAAGTGGAGATTCGGAGCGCTAAGAGGGTAATAGTGGAAAAAGGAATGTCTCCAAATATAAACTACACAGAATCATTCTGTGAAACTTCTTTCTGATCGGTGCATTCAGCTAACAGAGTTAAACCATACTTTTGATTGAGCAGATCTGAACACTCTTTCTGTAGAAAATGCAACTGGACATTTGGAGCGCTAAGAGAGTAGTAGTGGAAAAAGGAATATATTCAAATATAAACTACACAGAAGCATTCTGTGAAACTTCTTTCTGATATGAGCATTAAGGTAACAGAGTTAAACCATACTTTTGATTGAGCAGTATTGAAACACTCTGTCTGTAGAAAATGCAACTGGACATTCGTAGCGCTAAGTGGGTAATAGTGGAAAAAAGAATATGTTCAAATATAAACTACACAGAAGCATTGTATGAAACTTCTTTCTGTTCTGTGCATTCAACTAACAGAGTTGAACCTTACTTTTGATTGAGCCTTTCTGAAACACTCTTTCTGTAGAAACTGCAATTGGACATTCTGAGCGCTAAGAGGCCTATATTGGGAAAAATAATATCTTCAAATAAAAACTACACAGAAGCATTGTGTGAAACTTATTACTGATATGTTCATTAAGCTAACAGAGTTAAACCATACTTTTGATTGCGCAGTTCTGAACACTCTTTCTGTAGAAAATGCAAGTGGACATTCGGAGCGCTAAGAGGGTAATAGTGGAAAAAGGAATATATTCAAATATAAACTACACAGTAGCATTCTGTGAAAATTCTTTCTGTTCTGTGCATTCAACTAACAGAGTTGAATCTTACTTTTGATTGAGCCGTTCTGAAACACTCTTTCTGTAGAAACTGCAATTGGACATGCTAAGCGCTAAGAGGCCTATATTGGGAAAAAGAATATCTTCAAATAAAAACTACACAGATGCATTCTGTGAAACTTATTTCTGATCTGTAAATTCAGTTAACAGAGATAGAACATATTTTTGATTGAGCAGTTATGAAACACTCTTTTTGTAGAACATGCAAGTGGAGATTCGGAGCGCTAAGAGGGTAATAGTGGAAAAAGGAATGTCTTCAAATATAAACTACACAGAATCATTCGGTGAAACTTCTTTCTGATCTGTGCATTCAGCTAACAGAGTTAAACCATACTTTTGATTGAGCGGATCTGAACACTCTTTCTGTAGAAAATGCAACTGGACATTTGGAGCGCTAAGAGCGAAGTAGTGGAAAAAGGAATATATTCAAATATAAACTACACGGAAGCATTCTGTGAAACTTCTTTCTGATCTGAGCATTCAGCTAACAGAGTTAAACCATACTTTAGATTGAGCAGTTTTGAAACACTCTGTCTATAGAAAATGCAACTGGACATTCGTAGCACTAAGTGGGTAATAGTGGAAAAAATAATATGTTCAAATATAAACTACACAGAAGCATTGTATGAAACTTCTTTCTGTTCTGTGCATTCAACTAACAGAGTTGAACCTTACTTTTGATTGAGCCGTTCTGAAACACTCTTTCTGTAGAAACTGCAATTGGACATTCTGAGCGCTAAGAGGCCTATATTGGGAAAAAGAATATCTACAAATAAAAACTACACAGAAGAATTGTGTGAAACTTCTTTCTGTTCTGTTTGTTCAACTAAAAGAGTTGAACCTTAGTTTTGATTGAGCCGTTCTGAAACACTCTTTCTGTAGAAAATGCAAGTGGAGATTCGGAGCGCTAAGAGGGTAATAGTGGAAAAAGGAATGTCTCCAAATATAAACTACACAGAATCATTCTGTGAAACTTCTTTCTGATCTGTGCATTCAGCTAACAGAGTTAAACCGTACTTTTGATTGAGCAGATCTGAACACTCTTTCTGTAGAAAATGCAACTGGACATTTGGAGCGCTAAGAGAGTAGTAGTGGAAAAAGGAATATATTCAAATATAAACTACACAGAAGCATTCTGTGAAACTTCTTTCTGATCTGAGCATTCAGCTAACAGAGTTAAACCATACTTTTGATTGAGCAGTTTTGAAACACTCTGTCTGTAGAAAATGCAACTGGACATTCGTAGCGCTAAGTGGGTAATAGTGGAAAAAAGAATATGTTCAAATATAAACTACACAGAATCATTGTATGAAACTTCTTTCTGTTCTGTGCATTCAACTAACAGAGTTGAACCTGACTTTTGATTGAGCCTTTCTGAAACACTCTTTCTGTAGAAACTGCAATTGGACATACTGAGCGCTAAGAGGCCTATATTGGGAAAAATAATATCTTCAAATAAAAACTACACAGAAGAATTGTGTGAAACTTATTTCTGATATGTTCATTAAGCTAACAGAGTTAAACCATACTTTTGATTGCGCAGTTCTGAACACTCTTTCTGTAGAAAATGCAAGTGGACATTCGGAGCGCTAAGAGGGTAATAGTGGAAAAAGGAATATATTCAAATATAAACTACACAGTAGCATTCTGTGAAAATTCTTTCTGTTCTGTGCATTCAACTAACAGAGTTGAATCTTACTTTTGATTGAGCCGTTCTGAAACACTCTTTCTGTAGAAACTGCAATTGGACATGCTAAGCGCTAAGAGGCCTATATTGGGAAAAAGAATATCTTCAAATAAAAACTACACAGATGCATTCTGTGAAACTTATTTCTGATCTGTAAATTCAGTTAACAGAGATAGAACATATTTTTGATTGAGCAGTTATGAAACACTCTTTTTGTAGAACATGCAAGTGGAGATTCGGAGCGCTAAGAGGGTAATAGTGGAAAAAGGAATGTCTTCAAATATAAACTACACAGAATCATTCGGTGAAACTTCTTTCTGATCTGTGCATTCAGCTAACAGAGTTAAACCATACTTTTGATTGAGCGGATCTGAACACTCTTTCTGTAGAAAATGCAACTGGACATTTGGAGCGCTAAGAGCGAAGTAGTGGAAAAAGGAATATATTCAAATATAAACTACACGGAAGCATTCTGTGAAACTTCTTTCTGATCTGAGCATTCAGCTAACAGAGTTAAACCATACTTTAGATTGAGCAGTTTTGAAACACTCTGTCTATAGAAAATGCAACTGGACATTCGTAGCACTAAGTGGGTAATAGTGGAAAAAATAATATGTTCAAATATAAACTACACAGAAGCATTGTATGAAACTTCTTTCTGTTCTGTGCATTCAACTAACAGAGTTGAACCTTACTTTTGATTGAGCCGTTCTGAAACACTCTTTCTGTAGAAACTGCAATTGGACATTCTGAGCGCTAAGAGGCCTATATTGGGAAAAAGAATATCTACAAATAAAAACTACACAGAAGAATTGTGTGAAACTTCTTTCTGTTCTGTTTGTTCAACTAAAAGAGTTGAACCTTAGTTTTGATTGAGCCGTTCTGAAACACTCTTTCTGTAGAAAATGCAAGTGGAGATTCGGAGCGCTAAGAGGGTAATAGTGGAAAAAGGAATGTCTCCAAATATAAACTACACAGAATCATTCTGTGAAACTTCTTTCTGATCTGTGCATTCAGCTAACAGAGTTAAACCGTACTTTTGATTGAGCAGATCTGAACACTCTTTCTGTAGAAAATGCAACTGGACATTTGGAGCGCTAAGAGAGTAGTAGTGGAAAAAGGAATATATTCAAATATAAACTACACAGAAGCATTCTGTGAAACTTCTTTCTGATCTGAGCATTCAGCTAACAGAGTTAAACCATACTTTTGATTGAGCAGTTTTGAAACACTCTGTCTGTAGAAAATGCAACTGGACATTCGTAGCGCTAAGTGGGTAATAGTGGAAAAAAGAATATGTTCAAATATAAACTACACAGAATCATTGTATGAAACTTCTTTCTGTTCTGTGCATTCAACTAACAGAGTTGAACCTGACTTTTGATTGAGCCTTTCTGAAACACTCTTTCTGTAGAAACTGCAATTGGACATACTGAGCGCTAAGAGGCCTATATTGGGAAAAATAATATCTTCAAATAAAAACTACACAGAAGAATTGTGTGAAACTTATTTCTGATATGTTCATTAAGCTAACAGAGTTAAACCATACTTTTGATTGCGCAGTTCTGAACACTCTTTCTGTAGAAAATGCAAGTGGACATTCGGAGCGCTAAGAGGGTAATAGTGGAAAAAGGAATATATTCAAATATAAACTACACAGTAGCATTCTGTGAAAATTCTTTCAGTTCTGTGCATTCAACTAACAGAGTTGAACCTTACTTTTGATTGAGCCGTTCTGAAACACTCTTTCTGTAGAAACTGCAATTGGACATTCTAAGCGCTAAGAGGCCTACATTGGGAAAAAGAATATCTTCAAATAAAAACTACACAGATGCATTCTGTGAAACTTATTTCTGATCTGTAAATTCAGTTAACAGAGAAAAAACATATTTTTGATTGAGCAGTTATGAAACACTCTTTTTGTAGAAAATGCAAGTGGAGATTCGGAGCGCTAAGAGGGTAATAGTGGAAAAAGGAATGTCTTCAAATATAAACTACACAGAATCATTCGGTGAAACTTCTTTCTGATCTGTGCATTCAGCTAACAGATTTAAACCATTCTTTTGATTGAGCAGATCTGAACACTCTTTCTGTAGAAAATGCAACTGGATATTTGGAGCGCTAAGAGCGTAGTAGTGGAAAAAGGAATATATTCAAATATAAACTACACAGAAGCATTCTGTGAAACTTCTTTCTGATCTGAGCATTCAGCTAACAGAGTTAAACCATACTTTTGATTGAGCAGTTTTGAAACACTCTGTCTGTAGAAAATGCAACTGGACATTCGTAGCGCTAAGTGGGTAATAGTGGAAAAAAGAATATGTTCAAATATAAACTACACAGAAGCATTGTATGAAACTTCTTTCTGTTCTGTGCATTCAACTAACAGAGTTGAACCTTACTTTTGATTGAGCCGTTCTGAAACACTCTTTCTGTAGAAACTGCAATTGGACATTCTGAGCGCTAAGAGGCCTATATTGGGAAAAAGAATGTCTACAAATAAAAACTACACAGAAGAATTGTGTGAAACTTCTTTCTGTTCTGCTTGTTCAACTAAAAGAGTTGACCCTTAGTTTCGATTGAGCCGTTCTGAAAAACTCTTTCTGTAGAAAATGCAAGTGGAGATTCGGAGCGCTAAGAGGGTAATAGTGGAAAAAGGAATGTCTCCAAATATAAACTACACAGAATCATTCTGTGAAACTTCTTTCTGATCTGTGCATTCAGCTAACAGATTTAAACCATACTTTTGATTGAGCAGATCTGAACACTCTTTCTGTAGAAAATGCAACTGGACATTTGGAGCGCTAAGAGAGTAATAGTGGAAAAAGGAATATATTCAAATATAAACTACACAGAAGCATTCTGTGAAACTTCTTTCTGATCTGAGCATTCAGCTAACAGAGTTAAACCATACTTTTGATTGAGCAGTTTTGAAACACTCTGTCTGTAGAAAATGCAACTGGACATTCGTAGCGCTAAGTGGGTAATAGTGGAAAAAAGAATATGTTCAAATATAAACTACACAGAAGCATTGTATGAAACTTTTTCTGTTCTGTGCATTCAACTAACAGAGTTGAACCTTACTTTGGATTGAGCCTTTCTGAAACACTCTTTCTGTAGAAACTGCAATTGGACATTCTGAGCGCTAAGAGGCCTCTATTGGGAAAAATAATACCTTCAAATAAAAACTACACAGAAGCATTGTGTGAAACTTATTTCTGATATGTTCATTAAGCTAACAGAATTAAACCATACTTTTGATTGCGCAGTTCTGAGCACTCTTTCTGTAGAAAATGCAAGTGGATATTCGGAGCGCTAAGAGGGTAATAGTAAAAAAAGGAATATATTCAAATGTAAACTACACAGTAGCATTCTGTGAAAATTCTTTCTGTTCTGTGCATTCAACTAACAGAGTTGAACCTTACTTTTGATTGAGCCGTTCTGAAACACTCTTTCTGTAGAAACTGCAATTGGACATGTTAAGCGCTAAGAGTCCTACATTGGGAAAAAGAATATCTTCAAATAAAAACTACACAGATGCATTCTGTGAAACTTATTTCTGATCTGTAAATTCAGTTAACAGAGATAAAACATATTTTTGATTGAGCAGTTATGAAACACTCTTTTTGTAGAAAATGCAAGTGGAGATTCGGAGCGCTAAGAGAGTAATAGTGGAAAAAGGAATGTCTTCAAATATAAACTACACAGAATCATTCGGTGAAACTTCTTTCTGATCTGTGCATTCAGCTAACAGAGTTAAACCATACTTTTGATTGAGCAGATCTGAACACTCTTTCTGTAGAAAATGCAACTGGACATTTGGAGCGCTAAGAGCGTAGTAGTGGAAAAAGGAATATATTCAAATATAAACTACACAGAAGCATTCTGTGAAACTTCTTTCTGATCTGAGCATTCAGCTAACAGAGTTAAACCATACTTTAGATTGAGCAGTTTTGAAACACTCTGTCTGTAGAAAATGCAACTGGACATTCGTAGCGCTAAGTGGGTAATAGTGGAAAAAAGAATATGTTCAAATATAAACTACACAGAAGCATTGTATGAAACTTCTTTCTGTTCTGTGCATTCAACTAACAGATTTGAACCTTACTTTTGATTGAGCCGTTCTGAAACACTCTTTCTGTAGAAACTGCAATTGGACATTCTGAGCGCTAAGAGGCCTATATTGGGAAAAAGAATGTCTACAAATAAAAACTACACACAAGAATTGTGTGAAACTTCTTTCTGTTCTGTTTGTTCAACTAAAAGAGTTGAACCTTAGTTTTGATTGAGCCGTTCTGAAACACTCTTTCTGTAGAAAATGCAAGTGGAGATTCGGAGCGCTAAGAGGGTAATAGTGGAAAAAGGAATGTCTCCAAATATAAACTACACAGAATCATTCTGTGAAACTTCTTTCTGATCTGTGCATTCAGCTAACAGAGTTAAACCATACTTTTGATTGAGCAGATCTGAACACTCTTTCTGTAGAAAATGCAACTGGACATTTGGAGCGCTAAGAGAGTAGTAGTGGAAAAAGGAATATATTCAAATATAAACTACACAGAAGCATTCTGTGAAACTTCTTTCTGATCTGATCATTCAGCTAACAGAGTTAAACCATACTTTTGATTGAGCAGTTTTGAAACAGTCTGTCTGTAGAAAATGCAACTGGACATTCGTAGCGCTAAGTGGGTAATAGTGGAAAAAAGAATATGTTCAAATATAAACTACACAGAAGCATTGTATGAAACTTCTTTCTGTTCTGTGCATTCAACTAACAGAGTTGAACCTTACTTTGGATTGAGCCTTTCTGAAACACTCTTTCTGTAGAAACTGCAATTGGACATTCTGAGCGCTAAGAGGCCTCTATTGGGAAAAATAATATCTTCAAATAAAAACTACACAGAAGCATTGTGTGAAACTTATTTCTGATATGTTCATTAAGCTAACAGAGTTAAACCATACTTTTGATTGCGCAGTTCTGAACACTCTTTCTATAGAAAATGCAAGTGGACATTCGGAGCGCTAAGTGGGTAAGAGTGGAAAAAGGAATATATTCAAATATAAACTACACAGTAGCATTCTGTGAAAATTCTTTCTGTTCTGTGCATTCAACTAGCAGATTTGAACCTTACTTTTGATTGAGCCGTTCTGAAACACTCTTTCTGTAGAAACTGCAATTGGACATTCTAAGCGCTAAGAGGCCTAAATTGGGAAAAAGAATATCTTCAAATAAAAACTACACAGATGCATTCTGTGAAACTTATTTCTGATCTGTGAATTCAGTTAACAGAGATAAAACATATTTTTGATTGAGCAGTTATGAAACACTCTTTTTGTAGAAAATGCAAGTGGAGATTCGGAGCGCTAAGAGGGTAATAGTGGAAAAAGGAATGTCTTCAAATATAAACTACACAGAATCATTCGGTGAAACTTCTTTCTGATCTGTGCATTCAGCTAACAGAGTTAAACCATACTTTTGATTGAGCAGATCTGAACACTCTTTCTGTAGAAAATGCAACTGGATATTTGGAGCGCTAAGAGAGTAGTAGTGGAAAAAGGAATATATTCAAATATAAACTACACAGAAGCATTCTGTGAAACTTCTTTCTGATCTGAGCATTCAGCTAACAGAGTTAAACCATACTTTTGATTGAGCAGTTTTGAAACACTCTGTCTGTAGAAAATGCAACTGGACATTCGTAGCGCTAAGTGGGTAATAGTGGAAAAAAGAATATGTTCAAATATAAACTACACAGAAGCATTGTATGAAACTTCTTTCTGTTCTGTGCATTCAACTAACAGAGTTGAACCTTACTTTTGATTGAGCCGTTCTGAAACACTCTTTCTGTAGAAACTGCAATTGGACATTCTGAGCGCTAAGAGGTCTATATTGGGAAAAAGAATGTCTACAAATAAAAACTACACAGAAGAATTGTGTGAAACTTCTTTCTGTTCTGCTTGTTCAACTAAAAGAGTTGACCCTTAGTTTCGATTGAGCCGTTCTGAAACACTCTTTCTGTAGAAAATGCAAGTGGAGATTCGGAGCGCTAAGAGGGTAATAGTGGAAAAAGGAATGTCTCCAAATATAAACTACACAGAATCATTCTGTGAAACTTCTTTCTGATCTGTGCATTCAGCTAACAGAGTTAAACCATACTTTTGATTGAGCAGATCTGAACACTCTTTCTGTAGAAAATGCAACTGGACATTTGGAGCGCTAAGAGAGTAGTAGTGGAAAAAGGAATATATTCAAATATAAACTACACAGAAGCATTCTGTGAAACTTCTTTCTGATCTGAGCATTCAGCTAACAGAGTTAAACCATACTTTTGATTGAGCAGTTTTGAAACACTCTGTCTGTAGAAAATGCAACTGGACATTCGTAGCGCTAAGTGGGTAATAGTGGAAAAAAGAATATGTTCAAATATAAACTACACAGAAGCATTGTATGAAACTTCTTTCTGTTCTGTGCATTCAACTAACAGAGTTGAACCTTAGTTTTGATTGAGCCTTTCTGAAACACTCTTTCTGTAGAAACTGCAATTGGACATTCTGAGCGCTACGAGGCCTCTATTGGGAAAAATAATATCTTCAAATAAAAACTACACAGAAGCATTGTGTGAAACTTATTTCTGATATGTTCATTAAGCTAACAGAGTTAAACCATACTTTTGATTGCGCAGTTCTCAACACTCTTTCTGTAGAAAATGCAAGTGGACATTCGGAGCGCTAAGAGGGTAATAGTGGAAAAAGGAATATATTCAAATATAAACTACACAGTAGCATTCTGTGAAAATTCTTCCTGTTCTGTGCATTCAACTAACAGAGTTGAACCTTACTTTTCATTGAGCCGTTCTGAAACACTCTTTCTGTAGAATCTGCAATTGGACATTCTAAGCGCTAAGAGGCCTACATAGGGAAAAAGGATATCTTCAAATTAAAACTACACAGATGCATTCTGTGAAACTTATTTCTGATCTGTAAATTCAGTTAACAGAGATAAACCATACTTTTGATTGCGCAGTTCTGAACACTCTTTCTGTAGAAAATGCAAGTGGACATTCGGAGCGCTAAGAGGGTAATAGTGGAAAAAGGAATATAGTCAAATATAAACTACAGAGTAGCATTCTGTGAAAATTATTTCTGTTCTGTGCATTCAACTAACAGAGTTGAACCTTACTTTTGATTGAGCTGTTCTGAAACACTCTTTCTGTAGAAACTGCAATTGGACATGCTAAGCGCTAAGAGGCCTACATTGGGAAAAAGAATATCTTCAAATAAAAACTACACAGATGCATTCTGTGAAACTTATTTCTGATCTGTAAATTCAGTTAACAGAGATAAAACATATTTTTGATTGAGCAGTTATGAAACACTCTTTTTGTAGAAAATGCAAGTGGAGATTCGGAGCGCTAAGAGAGTAATAGTGGAAAAAGGAATGTCTTCAAATATAAACTACACAGAATCATTCGGTGAAACTTCTTTCTGATCTGTGCATTCAGCTAACAGAGTTAAACCATACTTTTGATTGAGCAGATCTGAACACTCTTTCTGTAGAAAATGCAACTGGACATTTGGAGCGCTAAGAGCGTAGTAGTGGAAAAAGGAATATATTCAAATATAAACTACACAGAAGCATTCTGTGAAACTTCTTTCTGATCTGAGCATTCAGCTAACAGAGTTAAACCATACTTTAGATTGAGCAGTTTTGAAACACTCTGTCTGTAGAAAATGCAACTGGACATTCGTAGCGCTAAGTGGGTAATAGTGGAAAAAAGAATATGTTCAAATATAAACTACACAGAAGCATTGTATGAAACTTCTTTCTGTTCTGTGCATTCAACTAACAGATTTGAACCTTACTTTTGATTGAGCCGTTCTGAAACACTCTTTCTGTAGAAACTGCAATTGGACATTCTGAGCGCTAAGAGGCCTATATTGGGAAAAAGAATGTCTACAAATAAAAACTACACACAAGAATTGTGTGAAACTTCTTTCTGTTCTGTTTGTTCAACTAAAAGAGTTGAACCTTAGTTTTGATTGAGCCGTTCTGAAACACTCTTTCTGTAGAAAATGCAAGTGGAGATTCGGAGCGCTAAGAGGGTAATAGTGGAAAAAGGAATGTCTCCAAATATAAACTACACAGAATCATTCTGTGAAACTTCTTTCTGATCTGTGCATTCAGCTAACAGAGTTAAACCATACTTTTGATTGAGCAGATCTGAACACTCTTTCTGTAGAAAATGCAACTGGACATTTGGAGCGCTAAGAGAGTAGTAGTGGAAAAAGGAATATATTCAAATATAAACTACACAGAAGCATTCTGTGAAACTTCTTTCTGATCTGATCATTCAGCTAACAGAGTTAAACCATACTTTTGATTGAGCAGTTTTGAAACAGTCTGTCTGTAGAAAATGCAACTGGACATTCGTAGCGCTAAGTGGGTAATAGTGGAAAAAAGAATATGTTCAAATATAAACTACACAGAAGCATTGTATGAAACTTCTTTCTGTTCTGTGCATTCAACTAACAGAGTTGAACCTTACTTTGGATTGAGCCTTTCTGAAACACTCTTTCTGTAGAAACTGCAATTGGACATTCTGAGCGCTAAGAGGCCTCTATTGGGAAAAATAATATCTTCAAATAAAAACTACACAGAAGCATTGTGTGAAACTTATTTCTGATATGTTCATTAAGCTAACAGAGTTAAACCATACTTTTGATTGCGCAGTTCTGAACACTCTTTCTATAGAAAATGCAAGTGGACATTCGGAGCGCTAAGTGGGTAAGAGTGGAAAAAGGAATATATTCAAATATAAACTACACAGTAGCATTCTGTGAAAATTCTTTCTGTTCTGTGCATTCAACTAGCAGATTTGAACCTTACTTTTGATTGAGCCGTTCTGAAACACTCTTTCTGTAGAAACTGCAATTGGACATTCTAAGCGCTAAGAGGCCTAAATTGGGAAAAAGAATATCTTCAAATAAAAACTACACAGATGCATTCTGTGAAACTTATTTCTGATCTGTGAATTCAGTTAACAGAGATAAAACATATTTTTGATTGAGCAGTTATGAAACACTCTTTTTGTAGAAAATGCAAGTGGAGATTCGGAGCGCTAAGAGGGTAATAGTGGAAAAAGGAATGTCTTCAAATATAAACTACACAGAATCATTCGGTGAAACTTCTTTCTGATCTGTGCATTCAGCTAACAGAGTTAAACCATACTTTTGATTGAGCAGATCTGAACACTCTTTCTGTAGAAAATGCAACTGGATATTTGGAGCGCTAAGAGAGTAGTAGTGGAAAAAGGAATATATTCAAATATAAACTACACAGAAGCATTCTGTGAAACTTCTTTCTGATCTGAGCATTCAGCTAACAGAGTTAAACCATACTTTTGATTGAGCAGTTTTGAAACACTCTGTCTGTAGAAAATGCAACTGGACATTCGTAGCGCTAAGTGGGTAATAGTGGAAAAAAGAATATGTTCAAATATAAACTACACAGAAGCATTGTATGAAACTTCTTTCTGTTCTGTGCATTCAACTAACAGAGTTGAACCTTACTTTTGATTGAGCCGTTCTGAAACACTCTTTCTGTAGAAACTGCAATTGGACATTCTGAGCGCTAAGAGGTCTATATTGGGAAAAAGAATGTCTACAAATAAAAACTACACAGAAGAATTGTGTGAAACTTCTTTCTGTTCTGCTTGTTCAACTAAAAGAGTTGACCCTTAGTTTCGATTGAGCCGTTCTGAAACACTCTTTCTGTAGAAAATGCAAGTGGAGATTCGGAGCGCTAAGAGGGTAATAGTGGAAAAAGGAATGTCTCCAAATATAAACTACACAGAATCATTCTGTGAAACTTCTTTCTGATCTGTGCATTCAGCTAACAGAGTTAAACCATACTTTTGATTGAGCAGATCTGAACACTCTTTCTGTAGAAAATGCAACTGGACATTTGGAGCGCTAAGAGAGTAGTAGTGGAAAAAGGAATATATTCAAATATAAACTACACAGAAGCATTCTGTGAAACTTCTTTCTGATCTGAGCATTCAGCTAACAGAGTTAAACCATACTTTTGATTGAGCAGTTTTGAAACACTCTGTCTGTAGAAAATGCAACTGGACATTCGTAGCGCTAAGTGGGTAATAGTGGAAAAAAGAATATGTTCAAATATAAACTACACAGAAGCATTGTATGAAACTTCTTTCTGTTCTGTGCATTCAACTAACAGAGTTGAACCTTAGTTTTGATTGAGCCTTTCTGAAACACTCTTTCTGTAGAAACTGCAATTGGACATTCTGAGCGCTACGAGGCCTCTATTGGGAAAAATAATATCTTCAAATAAAAACTACACAGAAGCATTGTGTGAAACTTATTTCTGATATGTTCATTAAGCTAACAGAGTTAAACCATACTTTTGATTGCGCAGTTCTCAACACTCTTTCTGTAGAAAATGCAAGTGGACATTCGGAGCGCTAAGAGGGTAATAGTGGAAAAAGGAATATATTCAAATATAAACTACACAGTAGCATTCTGTGAAAATTCTTCCTGTTCTGTGCATTCAACTAACAGAGTTGAACCTTACTTTTCATTGAGCCGTTCTGAAACACTCTTTCTGTAGAATCTGCAATTGGACATTCTAAGCGCTAAGAGGCCTACATAGGGAAAAAGGATATCTTCAAATTAAAACTACACAGATGCATTCTGTGAAACTTATTTCTGATCTGTAAATTCAGTTAACAGAGATAAACCATACTTTTGATTGCGCAGTTCTGAACACTCTTTCTGTAGAAAATGCAAGTGGACATTCGGAGCGCTAAGAGGGTAATAGTGGAAAAAGGAATATAGTCAAATATAAACTACAGAGTAGCATTCTGTGAAAATTATTTCTGTTCTGTGCATTCAACTAACAGAGTTGAACCTTACTTTTGATTGAGCTGTTCTGAAACACTCTTTCTGTAGAAACTGCAATTGGACATGCTAAGCGCTAAGAGGCCTACATTGGGAAAAAGAATATCTTCAAATAAAAACTACACAGATGCATTCTGTGAAACTTATTTCTGATCTGTAAATTCAGTTAACAGAGATAAAACATATTTTTGATTGAGCAGTTATGAAACAATCTTTTTGTAGAAAATGCAAGTGGAGATTCGGAGCGCTAAGAGGGTAATAGTGGAAAAAGATATGTCTTCAAATATAAACTACACGGAATAATTCGGTGAATCTCCTTTCTGATCTCTGCATTCAGCTAACAGAGTTAAAACATACTTTTGATTGAGCAGATCTGAACACTCTTTCTGTAGAAAATGCAACTTGACATTTGGAGCGCTAAGTGCGTAGTAGTGGAAAAAGGAATATATTCAAATATAAACTACACAGAAGCATTCTGTGAAACTTCTTTCTGATCTGAGCATTCAGCTAACAGAGTTAAACCATACTTTTGATTGAGCAGTTTTGAAACACTCTGTCTGTAGAAAATGCAACTGGACATTCGTAGCGCTAAGTGGGTAATAGTGGAAAAAAGAATATGTTCAAATATAAACTACACAGAAGCATTGTATGAAACTTCTTTCTGTTCTGTGCATTCAACTAACAGAGTTGAACCTTACTTTTGATTGAGCCGTTCTGAAACACTCTTTCTGTAGAAAGTGCAATTGGACATTCTGAGCGCTAAGAGGCCTATATTGGGAAAAAGAATGTCTACAAATAAAAACTACACAGAAGAATTGTGTGAAACTTCTTTCTGTTCTGTTTGTTCAACTAAAAGAGTTGAACCTTAGTTTTGATTGAGCCGTTCTGAAACACTCTTTCTGTAGAAAATGCAAGTGGAGATTCGGAGCGCTAAGAGGGTAATAGTGGAAAAAGGAATGTCTCCAAATATAAACTACACAGAATCATTCTGTGAAACTTCTTTCTGATCTGTGCATTCAGCTAACAGAGTTAAACCATACTTTTGATTGAGCAGATCTGAACACTCTTTCTGTAGAAAATGCAACTGGACATTTGGAGCGCTAAGAGAGTAGTAGTGGAAAAAGGAATATATTCAAATATAAACTACACAGAAGCATTCTGTGAAATTTCTTTCTGATCTGAGCATTCAGCTAACAGAGTTAAACCATACTTTTGATTGAGCAGTTTTGAAACACTCTGTCTGTAGAAAATGCAACTGGACATTCGTAGCGCTAAGTGGGTAATAGTGGAAAAAAGAATATGTTCAAATATAAACTACACAGAAGCATTGTATGAAACTTCTTTCTGTTCTGTGCATTCAACTAACAGAGTTGAACCTTACTTTTGATTGAGCCTTTCTGAAACACTCTTTCTGTAGAAACTGCTATTGGACATGCTAAGCGCTAAGAGGCCTATATTGGGAAAAAGAATATCTTCAAATAAAAACTACACAGATGCATTCTGTGAAACTTATTTCTGATCTGTAAATTCAGTTAACAGAGATAGAACATATTTTTGATTGAGCAGTTATGAAACACTCTTTTTGTAGAACATGCAAGTGGAGATTCGGAGCGCTAAGAGGGTAATAGTGGAAAAAGGAATGTCTTCAAATATAAACTACACAGAATCATTCGGTGAAACTTCTTTCTGATCTGTGCATTCAGCTAACAGAGTTAAACCATACTTTTGATTGAGCGGATCTGAACACTCTTTCTGTAGAAAATGCAACTGGACATTTGGAGCGCTAAGAGCGAAGTAGTGGAAAAAGGAATATATTCAAATATAAACTACACGGAAGCATTCTGTGAAACTTCTTTCTGATCTGAGCATTCAGCTAACAGAGTTAAACCATACTTTAGATTGAGCAGTTTTGAAACACTCTGTCTATAGAAAATGCAACTGGACATTCGTAGCACTAAGTGGGTAATAGTGGAAAAAATAATATGTTCAAATATAAACTACACAGAAGCATTGTATGAAACTTCTTTCTGTTCTGTGCATTCAACTAACAGAGTTGAACCTTACTTTTGATTGAGCCGTTCTGAAACACTCTTTCTGTAGAAACTGCAATTGGACATTCTGAGCGCTAAGAGGCCTATATTGGGAAAAAGAATATCTACAAATAAAAACTACACAGAAGAATTGTGTGAAACTTCTTTCTGTTCTGTTTGTTCAACTAAAAGAGTTGAACCTTAGTTTTGATTGAGCCGTTCTGAAACACTCTTTCTGTAGAAAATGCAAGTGGAGATTCGGAGCGCTAAGAGGGTAATAGTGGAAAAAGGAATGTCTCCAAATATAAACTACACAGAATCATTCTGTGAAACTTCTTTCTGATCTGTGCATTCAGCTAACAGAGTTAAACCGTACTTTTGATTGAGCAGATCTGAACACTCTTTCTGTAGAAAATGCAACTGGACATTTGGAGCGCTAAGAGAGTAGTAGTGGAAAAAGGAATATATTCAAATATAAACTACACAGAAGCATTCTGTGAAACTTCTTTCTGATCTGAGCATTCAGCTAACAGAGTTAAACCATACTTTTGATTGAGCAGTTTTGAAACACTCTGTCTGTAGAAAATGCAACTGGACATTCGTAGCGCTAAGTGGGTAATAGTGGAAAAAAGAATATGTTCAAATATAAACTACACAGAATCATTGTATGAAACTTCTTTCTGTTCTGTGCATTCAACTAACAGAGTTGAACCTGACTTTTGATTGAGCCTTTCTGAAACACTCTTTCTGTAGAAACTGCAATTGGACATACTGAGCGCTAAGAGGCCTATATTGGGAAAAATAATATCTTCAAATAAAAACTACACAGAAGAATTGTGTGAAACTTATTTCTGATATGTTCATTAAGCTAACAGAGTTAAACCATACTTTTGATTGCGCAGTTCTGAACACTCTTTCTGTAGAAAATGCAAGTGGACATTCGGAGCGCTAAGAGGGTAATAGTGGAAAAAGGAATATATTCAAATATAAACTACACAGTAGCATTCTGTGAAAATTCTTTCAGTTCTGTGCATTCAACTAACAGAGTTGAACCTTACTTTTGATTGAGCCGTTCTGAAACACTCTTTCTGTAGAAACTGCAATTGGACATTCTAAGCGCTAAGAGGCCTACATTGGGAAAAAGAATATCTTCAAATAAAAACTACACAGATGCATTCTGTGAAACTTATTTCTGATCTGTAAATTCAGTTAACAGAGAAAAAACATATTTTTGATTGAGCAGTTATGAAACACTCTTTTTGTAGAAAATGCAAGTGGAGATTCGGAGCGCTAAGAGGGTAATAGTGGAAAAAGGAATGTCTTCAAATATAAACTACACAGAATCATTCGGTGAAACTTCTTTCTGATCTGTGCATTCAGCTAACAGATTTAAACCATTCTTTTGATTGAGCAGATCTGAACACTCTTTCTGTAGAAAATGCAACTGGATATTTGGAGCGCTAAGAGCGTAGTAGTGGAAAAAGGAATATATTCAAATATAAACTACACAGAAGCATTCTGTGAAACTTCTTTCTGATCTGAGCATTCAGCTAACAGAGTTAAACCATACTTTTGATTGAGCAGTTTTGAAACACTCTGTCTGTAGAAAATGCAACTGGACATTCGTAGCGCTAAGTGGGTAATAGTGGAAAAAAGAATATGTTCAAATATAAACTACACAGAAGCATTGTATGAAACTTCTTTCTGTTCTGTGCATTCAACTAACAGAGTTGAACCTTACTTTTGATTGAGCCGTTCTGAAACACTCTTTCTGTAGAAACTGCAATTGGACATTCTGAGCGCTAAGAGGCCTATATTGGGAAAAAGAATGTCTACAAATAAAAACTACACAGAAGAATTGTGTGAAACTTCTTTCTGTTCTGCTTGTTCAACTAAAAGAGTTGACCCTTAGTTTCGATTGAGCCGTTCTGAAACACTCTTTCTGTAGAAAATGCAAGTGGAGATTCGGAGCGCTAAGAGGGTAATAGTGGAAAAAGGAATGTCTCCAAATATAAACTACACAGAATCATTCTGTGAAACTTCTTTCTGATCTGTGCATTCAGCTAACAGATTTAAACCATACTTTTGATTGAGCAGATCTGAACACTCTTTCTGTAGAAAATGCAACTGGACATTTGGAGCGCTAAGAGAGTAATAGTGGAAAAAGGAATATATTCAAATATAAACTACACAGAAGCATTCTGTGAAACTTCTTTCTGATCTGAGCATTCAGCTAACAGAGTTAAACCATACTTTTGATTGAGCAGTTTTGAAACACTCTGTCTGTAGAAAATGCAACTGGACATTCGTAGCGCTAAGTGGGTAATAGTGGAAAAAAGAATATGTTCAAATATAAACTACACAGAAGCATTGTATGAAACTTTTTCTGTTCTGTGCATTCAACTAACAGAGTTGAACCTTACTTTGGATTGAGCCTTTCTGAAACACTCTTTCTGTAGAAACTGCAATTGGACATTCTGAGCGCTAAGAGGCCTCTATTGGGAAAAATAATACCTTCAAATAAAAACTACACAGAAGCATTGTGTGAAACTTATTTCTGATATGTTCATTAAGCTAACAGAATTAAACCATACTTTTGATTGCGCAGTTCTGAGCACTCTTTCTGTAGAAAATGCAAGTGGATATTCGGAGCGCTAAGAGGGTAATAGTAAAAAAAGGAATATATTCAAATGTAAACTACACAGTAGCATTCTGTGAAAATTCTTTCTGTTCTGTGCATTCAACTAACAGAGTTGAACCTTACTTTTGATTGAGCCGTTCTGAAACACTCTTTCTGTAGAAACTGCAATTGGACATGTTAAGCGCTAAGAGTCCTACATTGGGAAAAAGAATATCTTCAAATAAAAACTACACAGATGCATTCTGTGAAACTTATTTCTGATCTGTAAATTCAGTTAACAGAGATAAAACATATTTTTGATTGAGCAGTTATGAAACACTCTTTTTGTAGAAAATGCAAGTGGAGATTCGGAGCGCTAAGAGAGTAATAGTGGAAAAAGGAATGTCTTCAAATATAAACTACACAGAATCATTCGGTGAAACTTCTTTCTGATCTGTGCATTCAGCTAACAGAGTTAAACCATACTTTTGATTGAGCAGATCTGAACACTCTTTCTGTAGAAAATGCAACTGGACATTTGGAGCGCTAAGAGCGTAGTAGTGGAAAAAGGAATATATTCAAATATAAACTACACAGAAGCATTCTGTGAAACTTCTTTCTGATCTGAGCATTCAGCTAACAGAGTTAAACCATACTTTAGATTGAGCAGTTTTGAAACACTCTGTCTGTAGAAAATGCAACTGGACATTCGTAGCGCTAAGTGGGTAATAGTGGAAAAAAGAATATGTTCAAATATAAACTACACAGAAGCATTGTATGAAACTTCTTTCTGTTCTGTGCATTCAACTAACAGATTTGAACCTTACTTTTGATTGAGCCGTTCTGAAACACTCTTTCTGTAGAAACTGCAATTGGACATTCTGAGCGCTAAGAGGCCTATATTGGGAAAAAGAATGTCTACAAATAAAAACTACACACAAGAATTGTGTGAAACTTCTTTCTGTTCTGTTTGTTCAACTAAAAGAGTTGAACCTTAGTTTTGATTGAGCCGTTCTGAAACACTCTTTCTGTAGAAAATGCAAGTGGAGATTCGGAGCGCTAAGAGGGTAATAGTGGAAAAAGGAATGTCTCCAAATATAAACTACACAGAATCATTCTGTGAAACTTCTTTCTGATCTGTGCATTCAGCTAACAGAGTTAAACCATACTTTTGATTGAGCAGATCTGAACACTCTTTCTGTAGAAAATGCAACTGGACATTTGGAGCGCTAAGAGAGTAGTAGTGGAAAAAGGAATATATTCAAATATAAACTACACAGAAGCATTCTGTGAAACTTCTTTCTGATCTGATCATTCAGCTAACAGAGTTAAACCATACTTTTGATTGAGCAGTTTTGAAACAGTCTGTCTGTAGAAAATGCAACTGGACATTCGTAGCGCTAAGTGGGTAATAGTGGAAAAAAGAATATGTTCAAATATAAACTACACAGAAGCATTGTATGAAACTTCTTTCTGTTCTGTGCATTCAACTAACAGAGTTGAACCTTACTTTGGATTGAGCCTTTCTGAAACACTCTTTCTGTAGAAACTGCAATTGGACATTCTGAGCGCTAAGAGGCCTCTATTGGGAAAAATAATATCTTCAAATAAAAACTACACAGAAGCATTGTGTGAAACTTATTTCTGATATGTTCATTAAGCTAACAGAGTTAAACCATACTTTTGATTGCGCAGTTCTGAACACTCTTTCTATAGAAAATGCAAGTGGACATTCGGAGCGCTAAGTGGGTAAGAGTGGAAAAAGGAATATATTCAAATATAAACTACACAGTAGCATTCTGTGAAAATTCTTTCTGTTCTGTGCATTCAACTAGCAGATTTGAACCTTACTTTTGATTGAGCCGTTCTGAAACACTCTTTCTGTAGAAACTGCAATTGGACATTCTAAGCGCTAAGAGGCCTAAATTGGGAAAAAGAATATCTTCAAATAAAAACTACACAGATGCATTCTGTGAAACTTATTTCTGATCTGTGAATTCAGTTAACAGAGATAAAACATATTTTTGATTGAGCAGTTATGAAACACTCTTTTTGTAGAAAATGCAAGTGGAGATTCGGAGCGCTAAGAGGGTAATAGTGGAAAAAGGAATGTCTTCAAATATAAACTACACAGAATCATTCGGTGAAACTTCTTTCTGATCTGTGCATTCAGCTAACAGAGTTAAACCATACTTTTGATTGAGCAGATCTGAACACTCTTTCTGTAGAAAATGCAACTGGATATTTGGAGCGCTAAGAGAGTAGTAGTGGAAAAAGGAATATATTCAAATATAAACTACACAGAAGCATTCTGTGAAACTTCTTTCTGATCTGAGCATTCAGCTAACAGAGTTAAACCATACTTTTGATTGAGCAGTTTTGAAACACTCTGTCTGTAGAAAATGCAACTGGACATTCGTAGCGCTAAGTGGGTAATAGTGGAAAAAAGAATATGTTCAAATATAAACTACACAGAAGCATTGTATGAAACTTCTTTCTGTTCTGTGCATTCAACTAACAGAGTTGAACCTTACTTTTGATTGAGCCGTTCTGAAACACTCTTTCTGTAGAAACTGCAATTGGACATTCTGAGCGCTAAGAGGTCTATATTGGGAAAAAGAATGTCTACAAATAAAAACTACACAGAAGAATTGTGTGAAACTTCTTTCTGTTCTGCTTGTTCAACTAAAAGAGTTGACCCTTAGTTTCGATTGAGCCGTTCTGAAACACTCTTTCTGTAGAAAATGCAAGTGGAGATTCGGAGCGCTAAGAGGGTAATAGTGGAAAAAGGAATGTCTCCAAATATAAACTACACAGAATCATTCTGTGAAACTTCTTTCTGATCTGTGCATTCAGCTAACAGAGTTAAACCATACTTTTGATTGAGCAGATCTGAACACTCTTTCTGTAGAAAATGCAACTGGACATTTGGAGCGCTAAGAGAGTAGTAGTGGAAAAAGGAATATATTCAAATATAAACTACACAGAAGCATTCTGTGAAACTTCTTTCTGATCTGAGCATTCAGCTAACAGAGTTAAACCATACTTTTGATTGAGCAGTTTTGAAACACTCTGTCTGTAGAAAATGCAACTGGACATTCGTAGCGCTAAGTGGGTAATAGTGGAAAAAAGAATATGTTCAAATATAAACTACACAGAAGCATTGTATGAAACTTCTTTCTGTTCTGTGCATTCAACTAACAGAGTTGAACCTTAGTTTTGATTGAGCCTTTCTGAAACACTCTTTCTGTAGAAACTGCAATTGGACATTCTGAGCGCTACGAGGCCTCTATTGGGAAAAATAATATCTTCAAATAAAAACTACACAGAAGCATTGTGTGAAACTTATTTCTGATATGTTCATTAAGCTAACAGAGTTAAACCATACTTTTGATTGCGCAGTTCTCAACACTCTTTCTGTAGAAAATGCAAGTGGACATTCGGAGCGCTAAGAGGGTAATAGTGGAAAAAGGAATATATTCAAATATAAACTACACAGTAGCATTCTGTGAAAATTCTTCCTGTTCTGTGCATTCAACTAACAGAGTTGAACCTTACTTTTCATTGAGCCGTTCTGAAACACTCTTTCTGTAGAAACTGCAATTGGACATTCTAAGCGCTAAGAGGCCTACATAGGGAAAAAGGATATCTTCAAATTAAAACTACACAGATGCATTCTGTGAAACTTATTTCTGATCTGTAAATTCAGTTAACAGAGATAAACCATACTTTTGATTGCGCAGTTCTGAACACTCTTTCTGTAGAAAATGCAAGTGGACATTCGGAGCGCTAAGAGGGTAATAGTGGAAAAAGGAATATAGTCAAATATAAACTACAGAGTAGCATTCTGTGAAAATTATTTCTGTTCTGTGCATTCAACTAACAGAGTTGAACCTTACTTTTGATTGAGCTGTTCTGAAACACTCTTTCTGTAGAAACTGCAATTGGACATGCTAAGCGCTAAGAGGCCTACATTGGGAAAAAGAATATCTTCAAATAAAAACTACACAGATGCATTCTGTGAAACTTATTTCTGATCTGTAAATTCAGTTAACAGAGATAAAACATATTTTTGATTGAGCAGTTATGAAACAATCTTTTTGTAGAAAATGCAAGTGGAGATTCGGAGCGCTAAGAGGGTAATAGTGGAAAAAGATATGTCTTCAAATATAAACTACACGGAATAATTCGGTGAATCTCCTTTCTGATCTCTGCATTCAGCTAACAGAGTTAAAACATACTTTTGATTGAGCAGATCTGAACACTCTTTCTGTAGAAAATGCAACTTGACATTTGGAGCGCTAAGTGCGTAGTAGTGGAAAAAGGAATATATTCAAATATAAACTACACAGAAGCATTCTGTGAAACTTCTTTCTGATCTGAGCATTCAGCTAACAGAGTTAAACCATACTTTTGATTGAGCAGTTTTGAAACACTCTGTCTGTAGAAAATGCAACTGGACATTCGTAGCGCTAAGTGGGTAATAGTGGAAAAAAGAATATGTTCAAATATAAACTACACAGAAGCATTGTATGAAACTTCTTTCTGTTCTGTGCATTCAACTAACAGAGTTGAACCTTACTTTTGATTGAGCCGTTCTGAAACACTCTTTCTGTTGAAAGTGCAATTGGACATTCTGAGCGCTAAGAGGCCTATATTGGGAAAAAGAATGTCTACAAATAAAAACTACACAGAAGAATTGTGTGAAACTTCTTTCTGTTCTGTTTGTTCAACTAAAAGAGTTGAACCTTAGTTTTGATTGAGCCGTTCTGAAACACTCTTTCTGTAGAAAATGCAAGTGGAGATTCGGAGCGCTAAGAGGGTAATAGTGGAAAAAGGAATGTCTCCAAATATAAACTACACAGAATCATTCTGTGAAACTTCTTTCTGATCTGTGCATTCAGCTAACAGAGTTAAACCATACTTTTGATTGAGCAGATCTGAACACTCTTTCTGTAGAAAATGCAACTGGACATTTGGAGCGCTAAGAGAGTAGTAGTGGAAAAAGGAATATATTCAAATATAAACTACACAGAAGCATTCTGTGAAATTTCTTTCTGATCTGAGCATTCAGCTAACAGAGTTAAACCATACTTTTGATTGAGCAGTTTTGAAACACTCTGTCTGTAGAAAATGCAACTGGACATTCGTAGCGCTAAGTGGGTAATAGTGGAAAAAAGAATATGTTCAAATATAAACTACACAGAAGCATTGTATGAAACTTCTTTCTGTTCTGTGCATTCAACTAACAGAGTTGAACCTTACTTTTGATTGAGCCTTTCTGAAACACTCTTTCTGTAGAAACTGCTATTGGACATTCTGAGAGCTAAGAGGCCTCTATTGGGAAATATAATATCTTCAAATAAAAACTACACAGAAGCATTGTGTGAAACTTATTTCTGATATGTTCATTAAGCTAACAGAGTTAAACCATACTTTTGATTGCGCAGTTCTGAACACTCTTTCTGTAGAAAATGCAAGTGGACATTCGGAGCGCTAAGAGCGTAATAGTGGAAAAAGGAATATATTCAAATATAAACTACACAGTAGCATTCTGTGAAAATTCTTCCTGTTCTGTGCATTCAACTAACAGAGTTGAACCTTACTTTTGATTGAGCCGTTCTGAAACACTCTTTCTGTAGAAACTGCAATTGGACATTCTAAGCGCTAAGAGGCCTACATTGGGAAAAAGGATATCTTCAAATTAAAACTACACAGATGCATTCTGTGAAACTTATTTCTGATCTGTAAATTCAGTTAACAGAGATAAAACATATTTTTGATTGAGCAGTTATGAAACACTCTTTTTGTAGAAAATGCAAGTGGAGATTCGGAGCGCTAAGAGGGTAATAGTGGAAAAAGGAATATCTTCAAATATAAACTACACAGAATCATTCGGTGAAACTTCTTTCTGATCTGTGCATTCAACTAACAGAGTTAAACCATACTTTTGATTGAGCAGATCTGAACACTCTTTCTGTAGAAAATGCAACTGGACATTTGGAGCGCTAAGAGCGTAGTAGTGGTAGAAGGAATATATTCAAATATAAACTACACAGAAGCATTCTGTGAAACTTCTTTCTGATCTGAGCATTCAGCTAACAGAGTTAAACCATACATTTGATTGAGCAGTTTTGAAACACTCTGTCTGTAGAAAATGCAACTGGACATTCGTAGCGCTAAGTGGGTAATAGTGGAAAAAAGAATATTTTCAAATATAAACTACACAGAAGCATTGTATGAAACTTCTTTCTGTTCTGTGCATTCAACTAACAGAGTTGAACCTTACTTTTGATTGAGCCGTTCTGAAACACTCTTTCTGTAGAAACTGCAATTGGACATTCTGAGCGCTAAGAGGCCTATATTGGGAAAAAGAATGTCTACAAATAAAAACTACACAGAAGAATTGTGTGAAACTTCTTTCTGTTCTGTTTGTTCAACTAAAAGAGTTGAACCTTAGTTTCGATTGAGCCATTCTGAAACACTCTTTCTGTAGAAAATGCAAGTGGAGATTCGGAGCGCTAAGAGGGTAATAGTGGAAAAAGGAATGTCTCCAAATATAAACTACACAGAATCATTCTGTGAAACTTCTTTCTGATCTGTGCATTCAGCTAACAGAGTTAAACCATACTTTTGATTGAGCAGATCTGAACACTCTTTCTGTAGAAAATGCAACTGGACATTTGGAGCGCTAAGACAGTAGTAGTGGAAAAAGGAATATATTCAAATATAAACTACACAGAAGCATTCTGTGTAACTTCTTTCTGATCTGAGCATTCAGCTAACAGAGTTAAACCATACTTTTGATTGAGCAGTTTTGAAACACTCTGTCTGTAGAAAATGCAACTCTACATTCGAAGCGCTAAGTGGGTAATAGTGGAAAAAAGAATATGTTCAAATATAAACTACACAGAAGCATTGTATGAAACTTCTTTCTGTTCTGTGCATTCAACTAACAGAGTTGAACCTTACTTTTGATTGAGCCTTTCTGAAACACTCTTTCTGTAGAAACTGCAATTGGACATTCTGAGCGCTAAGAGGCCTCTATTGGGAAAAATAATATCTTCAAATAAAAACTACAAAGAAGCATTGTGTGAAACTTATTTCTGATGTGTTCATTAAGCTAACAGAGTTAAACCATACTTTTGATTGCGCAGTTCTGAACACTCTTTCTGTAGAAAATGCAAGTGGACATTCGGAGCGCTAAGAGGGTAATAGTGGAAAAAGGAATATATTCAAATATAAACTACACAGTAGCATTCTGTGAAAATTCTTCCTGTTCTGTGCATTCAACTAACAGAGTTGAACCTTACTTTTGATTGAGCCGTTCTGAAACACTCTTTCTGTAGAAACTGCAATTGGACATTCTAAGCGCTAAGAGGCCTACATTGGGAAAAAGGATATCTTCAAATTAAAACTACACAGATGCATTCTGTGAAACTTATTTCTGATCTGTAAATTCAGTTAACAGAGATAAAACATATTTTTGATTGAGCAGTTATGAAACACTCTTTTTGTAGAAAATGCAAGTGGAGATTCGGAGCGCTAAGAGGGTAATAGTGGAAAAAGAAATGTCTTCAAATATAAACTACACAGAATCATTCGGTGAAACTTCTTTCTGATCTGTGCATTCAACTAACAGAGTTAAACCATACTTTTGATTGAGCAGATCTGAACACTCTTTCTGTAGAAAATGCAACTGGACATTTGGAGCGCTAAGAGCGTAGTAGTGGTAGAAGGAATATATTCAAATATAAACTACACAGAAGCATTCTGTGAAACTTCTTTCTGATCTGAGCATTCAGCTAACAGAGTTAAACCATACTTTTGATTGAGCAGTTTTGAAACACTCTGTCTGTAGAAAATGCAACTGGACATTCGTAGCGCTAAGTGGGTAATAGTGGAAAAAAGAATATGTTCAAATATAAACTACACAGAAGCATTGTATGAAACTTCTTTCTGTTCTGTGCATTCAACTAACAGAGTTGAACCTTACTTTTGATTGAGCCGTTCTGAAACACTCTTTCTGTAGAAACTGCAATTGGACATTCTGAGCGCTAAGAGGCCTATATTGGGAAAAAGAATGTCTACAAATAAAAACTACACAGAAGAATTGTGTGAAACTTCTTTCTGTTCTGTTTGTTCAACTAAAAGAGTTGAACCTTAGTTTCGATTGAGCTGTTCTGAAACACTCTTTCTGTAGAAAATGCAAGTGGAGATTCAGAGCGCTAAGAGGGTAATAGTGGAAAAAGGAATGTCTCCAAATATAAACTACACAGAATCATTCTGTGAAACTTCTTTCTGATCTGTGCATTCAGCTAACAGAGTTAAACCATACTTTTGATTGAGCAGATCTGAACACTCTTTCTGTAGAAAATGCAGCTGGACATTTGGAGCGCTAAGAGAGTAGTAGTGGAAAAAGGAATATATTCAAATATAAACTACACAGAAGCATTCTGTGAAACTTCTTTCTGATCTGAGCATTCAGCTAACAGAGTTAAACCATACTTTTGATTGAGCAGGTTTGAAACACTCTGTCTGTAGAAAATGCAACTGGACATTCGTAGCGCTAAGTGGGTAATAGTGGAAAAAAGAATATGTTCAAATATAAACTACACAGAAGCATTGTATGAAACTTCTTTCTGTTCTGTGCATTCAACTAACAGAGTTGAACCTTACTTTGGATTGAGCCTTTCTGAAACACTCTTTCTGTAGAAACTGCAATTGGACATTCTGAGCGCTAAGAGGCCTCTATTGGGAAAAATAATATCTTCAAATAAAAACTACACAGAAGTATTGTGTGAAATTTATTTCTGATATGTTCATTAAGCTAAAAGAGTTAAACCATACTTTTGATTGCGCAGTTCTGAACACTCTTTCTGTAGAAAATGCAAGTGGACATTCGGAGCGCTAAGAGGGTAATAGTGGAAAAAGGAATATATTCAAATATAAACTACACAGTAGCATTCTGTGAAAATTCTTTCTGTTCTGTGCATTCAACTAACAGAGTTGAACCTTACTTTTGATTGAGCTGTTCTGAAACACTCTTTCTGTAGAAACTGCAATTGGACATGCTAAGCGCTAAGAGGCCTACATTGGGAAAAAGAATATCTTCAAATAAAAACTACACAGATGCATTCTGTGAAACTTATTTCTGATCTGTAAATTCAGTTAACAGAGATAAAACATATTTTTGATTGAGCAGTTATGAAACACTCTTTTTGTAGAAAATGCAAGTGGAGATTCGGAGCGCTAAGAGGGTAATAGTGGAAAAAGGAATGTCTTCAAATATAAACTACACGGAATCATTCGGTGAATCTCCTTTCTGATCTCTGCATTCAGCTAACAGAGTTAAAACATACTTTTGATTGAGCAGATCTGAACACTCTTTCTGTAGAAAATGCAACTGGACATTTGGAGCGCTAAGAGCGTAGTAGTGGAAAAAGGAATATATTCAAATATAAACTACACAGAAGCATTCTGTGAAACTTCTTTCTGATCTGAGCATTAAGCTAACAGAATTAAACCATACTTTTGATTGAGCAGTTTTGAAACACTCTGTCTGTAGAAAATGCAACTGGACATTCGTAGCGCTAAGTGGGTAATAGTGGAAAAAAGAATATGTTCAAATATAAACTACACAGAAGCATTGTATGAAACTTCTTTCTGTTCTGTGCATTCAACTAACAGAGTTGAACCTTACTTTTGATTGAGCCGTTCTGAAACACTCTTTCTGTAGAAACTGCAATTGGACATTCTGAGCGCTAAGAGGCCTATATTGGGAAAAAGAATGTCTACAAATAAAAACTACACAGAAGAATTGTGTGAAACTTCTTTCTGTTCTGTTTGTTCAACTAAAAGAGTTGAACCTTAGTTTTGATTGAGCCGTTCTGAAACACTCTTTCTGTAGAAAATGCAAGTGGAGATTCGGAGCGCTAAGAGGGTAATAGTGGAAAAAGGAATGTCTCCAAATATAAACTACACAGAATCATTCTGTGAAACTTCTTTCTGATCTGTGCATTCAGCTAACAGAGTTAAACCATACTTTTGATTGAGCAGATCTGAACACTCTTTCTGTAGAAAATGCAACTGGACATTTGGAGCGCTAAGAGAGTAGTAGTGGAAAAAGGAATATATTCAAATATAAACTACACAGAAGCATTCTGTGAAACTTCTTTCTGATCTGAGCATTCAGCTAACAGAGTTAAACCATACTTTTGATTGAGCAGTTTTGAAACACTCTGTCTGTAGAAAATGCAACTGGACATTCGGAGCGCTAAGTGGGTAATAGTGGAAAAAAGAATATGTTCAAATATAAACTACACAGAAGCATTGTATGAAACTTCTTTCTGTTCTGTGCATTCAACTAACAGAGTTGAACCTTACTTTGGATTGAGCCTTTCTGAAACACTCTTTCTGTAGAAACTGCAATTGGACATTCTGAGCGCTAAGAGGCCTATATTGGGAAAAATAATATCTTCAAATAAAAACTACACAGAAGCATTGTGTGAAACTTATTTCTGATATGTTCATTAAGCTAAAAGAGTTAAACCATACTTTTGATTGCGCAGTTCTGAACACTCTTTCTGTAGAAAATGCAAGTGGACATTCGGAGCGCTAAGAGGGTAATAGTGGAAAAAGGAATATATTCAAATATAAACTACACAGTAGCATTCTGTGAAAATTCTTTCTGTTCTGTGCATTCAACTAACAGAGTTGAACCTTACTTTTGATTGAGCCGTTCTGAAACACTCTTTCTGTAGAAACTGCAATTGGACATGCTAAGCGCTAAGAGGCCTACATTGGGAAAAAGAATATCTTCAAATAAAAACTACACAGATGCATTCTGTGAAACTTATTTCTGATCTGTAAATTCAGTTAACAGAGATAAAACATATTTTTGATTGAGCAGTTATGAAACACTCTTTTTGTAGAAAATGCAAGTGGAGATTCGGAGCGCTAAGAGGGTAATAGTGGAAAAAGGAATGTCTTCAAATATAAACTACACAGAATCATTCGGTGAAACTTCTTTCTGATCTGTGCATTCAGCTAACAGAGTTAAACCATACTTTTGATTGAGCAGATCTGAACACTCTTTCTGTAGAAAATGCAACTGGACATTTGGAGCGCTAAGAGCGTAGTAGTGGAAAAAGGAATATATTCAAATATAAACTACACAGAAGCATTCTGTGAAACTTCTTTCTGATCTGAGCATTCAGCTAACAGAGTTAAACCATACTTTTGATTGAGCAGTTTTGAAACACTCTGTCTGTAGAAAATGCAACTGGACATTCGTAGCGCTAAGTGGGTAATAGTGGAAAAAAGAATATGTTCAAATATAAACTACACAGAAGCATTGTATGAAACTTCTTTCTGTTCTGTGCATTCAACTAACAGAGTTGAACCTTACTTTTGATTGAGCCTTTCTGAAACACTCTTTCTGTAGAAACTGCAATTGGACATTCTGAGCGCTAAGAGGCCTCTATTGGGAAAAATAATATCTTCAAATAAAAACTACACAGAAGCATTGTGTGAAACTTATTTCTGATATGTTCATTAAGCTAACAGAGTTAAACCATACTTTTGATTGCGCAGTTCTGAACACTCTTTCTGTAGAAAATGCAAGTGGACAATCGGAGCGCTAAGAGGGTAATAGTGGAAAAAGGAATATATTCAAATATAAACTACACAGTAGCATTCTGTGAAAATTCTTCCTGTTCTGTGCATTCAACTAACAGAGTTGAACCTTACTTTTGATTGAGCCGTTCTGAAACACTCTTTCTGTAGAAACTGCAATTGGACATTCTAAGCGCTAAGAGGCCTACATTGGGAAAAAGGATATCATCAAATTAAAACTACACAGATGCATTCTGTGAAACTTATTTCTGATCTGTAAATTCAGTTAACAGAGATAAAACATATTTTTGATTGAGCAGTTATGAAACACTCTTTTTGTAGAAAATGCAAGTGGAGATTCCGAGCGCTAAGAGGGTAATAGTGGAAAAAGGAATGTCTTCAAATATAAACTACACAGAATCATTCGGTGAAACTTCTTTCTGATCTGTGCATTCAGCTAACAGAGTTAAACCATACTTTTGATTGAGCAGATCTGAACACTCTTTCTGTAGAAAATGCAACTGGACATTTGGAGCGCTATGAGCGTAGTAGTGGTAGAAGGAATATATTCAAATATAAACTACACAGAAGCATTCTGTGAAACTTCTTTCTGATCTGAGCATTCAGCTAACAGAGTTAAACCATACTTTTGATTGAGCAGGTTTGAAACACTCTGTCTGTAGAAAATGCAACTGGACATTCGTAGCGCTAAGTGGGTAATAGTGGAAAAAAGAATATGTTCAAATATAAACTACACAGAAGCATTGTATGAAACTTCTTTCTGTTCTGTGCATTCAACTAACAGAGTTGAACCTTACTTTGGATTGAGCCTTTCTGAAACACTCTTTCTGTAGAAAATGCAATTGGACATTCTGAGCGCTAAGAGGCCTATATTGGGAAAAATAATATCTTCAAATAAAAACTACACAGAAGCATTGTGTGAAACTTATTTCTGATATGTTCATTAAGCTAAAAGAGTTAAACCATACTTTTGATTGTGCAGTTCTGAACACTCTTTCTGTAGAAAATGCAAGTGGACATTCGGAGCGCTAAGAGGGTAATAGTGGAAAAAGGAATATATTCAAATATAAACTACACAGTAGCATTCTGTGAAAATTCTTTCTGTTCTGTGCATTCAACTAACAGAGTTGAACCTTACTTTTGATTGAGCTGTTCTGAAACACTCTTTCTGTAGAAACTGCAATTGGACATGCTAAGCGCTAAGAGGCCTACATTGGGAAAAAGAATATCTTCAAATAAAAACTACACAGATGCATTCTGTGAAACTTATTTCTGATCTGTAAATTCAGTTAACAGAGATAAAACATATTTTTGATTGAGCAGTTATGAAACACTCTTTTTGTAGAAAATGCAAGTGGAGATTCGGAGCGCTAAGAGGGTAATAGTGGAAAAAGGAATGTCTTCAAATATAAACTACACGGAATCGTTCGGTGAATCTCCTTTCTGATCTCTGCATTCAGCTAACAGAGTTAAAACATACTTTTGATTGAGCAGATCTGAACTCTCTTTCTGTAGAAAATGCAACTGGACATTTGGAGCGCTAAGAGCGTAGTAGTGGAAAAAGGAATATATTCAAATATAAACTACACAGAAGCATTCTGTGAAACTTCTTTCTGATCTGAGCATTCAGCTAACAGAGTTAAACCATACTTTTGATTGAACAGTTTTGAAACACTCTGTCTGTAGAAAATGCAACTGGACATTCGTAGCGCTAAGTGGGTAATAGTGGAAAAAAGAATATGTTCAAATATAAACTACACAGAAGCATTGTATGAAACTTCTTTCTGTTCTGTGCATTCAACTAACAGAGTTGAACCTTACTTTTGATTGAGCCGTTCTGAAACACTCTTTCTGTAGAAACTGCAATTGGACATTCTGAGCGCTAAGAGGCCTATATTGGGAAAAAGAATGTCTACAAATAAAAACTACACAGAAGAATTGTGTGAAACTTCTTTCTGTTCTGTTTGTTCAACTAAAAGAGTTGAACCTTAGTTTTGATTGAGCCGTTCTGAAACACTCTTTCTGTAGAAAATGCAAGTGGAGATTCGGAGCGCTAAGAGGGTAATAGTGGAAAAAGGAATGTCTCCAAATATAAACTACACAGAATCATTCTGTGAAACTTCTTTCTGATCTGTGCATTCAGCTAACAGAGTTAAACCATACTTTTGATTGAGCGGATCTGAACACTCTTTCTGTAGAAAATGCAACTGGACATTTGGAGCGCTAAGAGAGTAGTAGTGGAAAAAGGAATATATTCAAATATAAACTACACAGAAGCATTCTGTGAAACTTCTTTCTGATCTGAGCATTCAGCTAACAGAGTTAAACCATACTTTTGATTGAGCAGTTTTGAAACACTCTGTCTGTAGAAAATGCAACTGGACATTCGGAGCGCTAAGTGGGTAATAGTGGAAAAAAGAATATGTTCAAATATAAACTACACAGAAGCATTGTATGAAACTTCTTTCTGTTCTGTGCATTCAACTAACCGAGTTGAACCTTACTTTGGATTGAGCCTTTCTGAAACACTCTTTCTGTAGAAACTGCAATTGGACATTCTGAGCGCTAAGAGGCCTATATTGGGAAAAATAATATCTTCAAATAAAAACTACACAGAAGCATTGTGTGAAACTTATTTCTGATATGTTCATTAAGCTAAAAGAGTTAAACCATACTTTTGATTGCGCAGTTCTGAACACTCTTTCTGTAGAAAATGCAAGTGGACATTCGGAGCGCTAAGAGGGTAATAGTGGAAAAAGGAATATATTCAAATATAAACTACACAGTAGCATTCTGTGAAAATTCTTTCTGTTCTGTGCATTCAACTAACAGAGTTGAACCTTACTTTTGATTGAGCCGTTCTGAAACACTCTTTCTGTAGAAACTGCAATTGGACATGCTAAGCGCTAAGAGGCCTACATTGGGAAAAAGAATATCTTCAAATAAAAACTACACAGATGCATTCTGTGAAACTTATTTCTGATCTGTAAATTCAGTTAACAGAGATAAAACATATTTTTGATTGAGCAGTTATGAAACACTCTTTTTGTAGAAAATGCAAGTGGAGATTCGGAGCGCTAAGAGGGTAATAGTGGAAAAAGGAATGTCTTCAAATATAAACTACACAGAATCATTCGGTGAAACTTCTTTCTGATCTGTGCATTCAGCTAACAGAGTTAAACCATACTTTTGATTGAGCAGATCTGAACACTCTTTCTGTAGAAAATGCAACTGGACATTTGGAGCGCTGAGCGTAGTAGTGGAAAAAGGAATATATTCAAATATAAACTACACAGAAGCATTCTGTGAAACTTCTTTCTGATCTGAGCATTCAGCTAACAGAGTTAAACCATACTTTTGATTGAGCAGTTTTGAAACACTCTGTCTGTAGAAAATGCAACTGGACATTCGTAGCGCTAAGTGGGTAATAGTGGAAAAAAGAATATGTTCAAATATAAACTACACAGAAGCATTGTATGAAACTTCTTTCTGTTCTGTGCATTCAACTAACAGAGTTGAACCTTACTTTTGATTGAGCCTTTCTGAAACACTCTTTCTGTAGAAACTGCAATTGGACATTCTGAGCGCTAAGAGGCCTCTATTGGGAAAAATAATATCTTCCAATAAAAACTACACAGAAGCATTGTGTGAAACTTATTTCTGATATGTTCATTAAGCTAACAGAGTTAAACCATACTTTTGATTGCGCAGTTCTGAACACTCTTTCTGTAGAAAATGCAAGTGGACAATCGGAGCGCTAAGAGGGTAATAGTGGAAAAAGGAATATATTCAAATATAAACTACACAGTAGCATTCTGTGAAAATTCTTCCTGTTCTGTGCATTCAACTAACAGAGTTGAACCTTACTTTTGATTGAGCCGTTCTGAAACACTCTTTCTGTAGAAACTGCAATTGGACATTCTAAGCGCTAAGAGGCCTACATTGGGAAAAAGGATATCTTCAAATTAAAACTACACAGATGCATTCTGTGAAACTTATTTCTGATCTGTAAATTCAGTTAACAGAGATAAAACATATTTTTGATTGAGCAGTTATGAAACACTCTTTTTGTAGAAAATGCAAGTGGAGATTCCGAGCGCTAAGAGGGTAATAGTGGAAAAAGGAATGTCTTCAAATATAAACTACACAGAATCATTCGGTGAAACTTCTTTCTGATCTGTGCATTCAGCTAACAGAGTTAAACCATACTTTTGATTGAGCAGATCTGAACACTCTTTCTGTAGAAAATGCAACTGGACATTTGGAGCGCTATGAGCGTAGTAGTGGTAGAAGGAATATATTCAAATATAAACTACACAGAAGCATTCTGTGAAAATTCTTTCTGATCTGAGCATTCAGCTAACAGAGTTAAACCATACTTTTGATTGAGCAGGTTTGAAACACTCTGTCTGTAGAAAATGCAACTGGACATTCGTAGCGCTAAGTGGGTAATAGTGGAAAAAAGAATATGTTCAAATATAAACTACACAGAAGCATTGTATGAAACTTCTTTCTGTTCTGTGCATTCAACTAACAGAGTTGAACCTTACTTTGGATTGAGCCTTTCTGAAACACTCTTTCTGTAGAAACTGCAATTGGACATTCTGAGCGCTAAGAGGCCTACATTGGGAAAAATAATATCTTCAAATAAAAACTACACAGAAGCATTGTGTGAAACTTATTTCTGATATGTTCATTAAGCTAAAAGAGTTAAACCATACTTTTGATTGCGCAGTTCTGAACACTCTTTCTGTAGAAAATGCAAGTGGACATTCGGAGCGCTAAGAGGGTAATAGTGGAAAAAGGAATATATTCAAATATAAACTACACAGTAGCATTCTGTGAAAATTCTTTCTGTTCTGTGCATTCAACTAACAGAGTTGAACCTTACTTTTGATTGAGCCGTTCTGAAACACTCTTTCTGTAGAAACTGCAATTGGACATGCTAAGCGCTAAGAGGCCTACATTGGGAAAAAGAATATCTTCAAATAAAAACTACACAGATGCATTCTGTGAAACTTATTTCTGATCTGTAAATTCAGTTAACAGAGATAAAACATATTTTTGATTGAGCAGTTATGAAACACTCTTTTTGTAGAAAATGCAAGTGGAGATTCGGAGCGCTAAGAGGGTAATAGTGGAAAAAGGAATGTCTTCAAATATAAACTACACAGAATCATTCGGTGAAACTTCTTTCTGATCAGTGCATTCAGCTAACAGAGTTAAACCATACTTTTGATTGAGCAGATCTGAACACTCTTTCTGTAGAAAATGCAACTGGACATTTGGAGCGCTAAGAGCGTAGTAGTGGAAAAAGGAATATATTCAAATATAAACTACACAGAAGCATTCTGTGAAACTTCTTTCTGATCTGAGCATTCAGCTAACAGATTTAAACCATACTTTTGATTGAGCAGTTTTGAAACACTCTGTCTGTAGAAAATGCAACTGGACATTCGTAGCGCTAAGTGGGTAATAGTGGAAAAAAGAATATGTTCAAATATAAACTACACAGAAGCATTGTATGAAACTTCTTTCTGTTCTGTGCATTCAACTAACAGAGTTGAACCTTACTTTTGATTGAGCCTTTCTGAAACACTCTTTCTGTAGAAACTGCAATTGGACATTCTGAGCGCTAAGAGGCCTCTATTGGGAAAAATAATATCTTCAAATAAAAACTACACAGAAGCATTGTGTGAAACTTATTTCTGATATGTTCATTAAGCTAACAGAGTTAAACCATACTTTTGATTGCGCAGTTCTGAACACTCTTTCTGTAGAAAATGCAAGTGGACAATCGGAGCGCTAAGAGGGTAATAGTGGAAAAAGGAATATATTCAAATATAAACTACACAGTAGCATTCTGTGAAAATTCTTCCTGTTCTGTGCATTCAACTAACAGGGTTGAACCTTACTTTTGATTGAGCCGTTCTGAAAAACTCTTTCTGTAGAAACTGCAATTGGACATTCTAAGCGCTAAGAGGCCTACATTGGGAAAAAGGATATCATCAAATTAAAACTACACAGATGCATTCTGTGAAACTTATTTCTGATCTGTAAATTCAGTTAACAGAGATAAAACATATTTTTGATTGAGCAGTTATGAAACACTCTTTTTGTAGAAAATGCAAGTGGAGATTCCGAGCGCTAAGAGGGTAATAGTGGAAAAAGGAATGTCTTCAAATATAAACTACACAGAATCATTCGGTGAAACTTCTTTCTGATCTGTGCATTCAGCTAACAGAGTTAAACCATACTTTTGATTGAGCAGATCTGAACACTCTTTCTGTAGAAAATGCAACTGGACATTTGGAGCGCTATGAGCGTAGTAGTGGTAGAAGGAATATATTCAAATATAAACTACACAGAAGCATTCTGTGAAAATTCTTTCTGATCTGAGCATTCAGCTAACAGAGTTAAACCATACTTTTGATTGAGCAGGTTTGAAACACTCTGTCTGTAGAAAATGCAACTGGACATTCGTAGCGCTAAGTGGGTAATAGTGGAAAAAAGAATATGTTCAAATATAAACTACACAGAAGCATTGTATGAAACTTCTTTCTGTTCTGTGCATTCAACTAACAGAGTTGAACCTTACTTTGGATTGAGCCTTTCTGAAACACTCTTTCTGTAGAAACTGCAATTGGACATTCTGAGCGCTAAGAGGCCTACATTGGGAAAAATAATATCTTCAAATAAAAACTACACAGAAGCATTGTGTGAAACTTATTTCTGATATGTTCATTAAGCTAAAAGAGTTAAACCATACTTTTGATTGCGCAGTTCTGAACACTCTTTCTGTAGAAAATGCAAGTGGACATTCGGAGCGCTAAGAGGGTAATAGTGGAAAAAGGAATATATTCAAATATAAACTACACAGTAGCATTCTGTGAAAATTCTTTCTGTTCTGTGCATTCAACTAACAGAGTTGAACCTTACTTTTGATTGAGCCGTTCTGAAACACTCTTTCTGTAGAAACTGCAATTGGACATGCTAAGCGCTAAGAGGCCTACATTGGGAAAAAGAATATCTTCAAATAAAAACTACACAGATGCATTCTGTGAAACTTATTTCTGATCTGTAAATTCAGTTAACAGAGATAAAACATATTTTTGATTGAGCAGTTATGAAACACTCTTTTTGTAGAAAATGCAAGTGGAGATTCGGAGCGCTAAGAGGGTAATAGTGGAAAAAGGAATGTCTTCAAATATAAACTACACAGAATCATTCGGTGAAACTTCTTTCTGATCAGTGCATTCAGCTAACAGAGTTAAACCATACTTTTGATTGAGCAGATCTGAACACTCTTTCTGTAGAAAATGCAACTGGACATTTGGAGCGCTAAGAGCGTAGTAGTGGAAAAAGGAATATATTCAAATATAAACTACACAGAAGCATTCTGTGAAACTTCTTTCTGATCTGAGCATTCAGCTAACAGAGTTAAACCATACTTTTGATTGAGCAGTTTTGAAACACTCTGTCTGTAGAAAATGCAACTGGACATTCGTAGCGCTAAGTGGGTAATAGTGGAAAAAAGAATATGTTCAAATATAAACTACACAGAAGCATTGTATGAAACTTCTTTCTGTTCTGTGCATTCAACTAACAGAGTTGAACCTTACTTTTGATTGAGCCTTTCTGAAACACTCTTTCTGTAGAAACTGCAATTGGACATTCTGAGCGCTAAGAGGCCTCTATTGGGAAAAATAATATCTTCAAATAAAAACTACACAGAAGCATTGTGTGAAACTTATTTCTGATATGTTCATTAAGCTAACAGAGTTAAACCATACTTTTGATTGCGCAGTTCTGAACACTCTTTCTGTAGAAAATGCAAGTGGACAATCGGAGCGCTAAGAGGGTAATAGTGGAAAAAGGAATATATTCAAATATAAACTACACAGTAGCATTCTGTGAAAATTCTTCCTGTTCTGTGCATTCAACTAACAGGGTTGAACCTTACTTTTGATTGAGCCGTTCTGAAAAACTCTTTCTGTAGAAACTGCAATTGGACATTCTAAGCGCTAAGAGGCCTACATTGGGAAAAAGGATATCATCAAATTAAAACTACACAGATGCATTCTGTGAAACTTATTTCTGATCTGTAAATTCAGTTAACAGAGATAAAACATATTTTTGATTGAGCAGTTATGAAACACTCTTTTTGTAGAAAATGCAAGTGGAGATTCCGAGCGCTAAGAGGGTAATAGTGGAAAAAGAATGTCTTCAAATATAAACTACACAGAATCATTCGGTGAAACTTCTTTCTGATCTGTGCATTCAGCTAACAGAGTTAAACCATACTTTTGATTGAGCAGATCTGAACACTCTTTCTGTAGAAAATGCAACTGGACATTTGGAGCGCTATGAGCGTAGTAGTGTTAGAAGGAATATATTCAAATATAAACTACACAGAAGCATTCTGTGAAACTTCTTTCTGATCTGAGCATTCAGCTAACAGAGTTAAACCATACTTTTGATTGAGCAGGTTTGAAACACTCTGTCTGTAGAAAATGCAACTGGACATTCGTAGCGCTAAGTGGGTAATAGTGGAAAAAAGAATATGTTCAAATATAAACTACACAGAAGCATTGTATGAAACTTCTTTCTGTTCTGTGCATTCAACTAACAGAGTTGAACCTTACTTTGGATTGAGCATTTCTGAAACACTCTTTCTGTAGAAACTGCAATTGGACATTCTGAGCGCTAAGAGGCCTATATTGGGAAAAATAATATCTTCAAATAAAAACTACACAGAAGCATTGTGTGAAACTTATTTCTGATATGTTCATTAAGCTAAAAGAGTTAAACCATACTTTTGATTGTGCAGTTCTGAACACTCTTTCTGTAGAAAATGCAAGTGGACATTCGGAGCGCTAAGAGGGTAATAGTGGAAAAAGGAATATATTCAAATATAAACTACACAGTAGCATTCTGTGAAAATTCTTTCTGTTCTGTGCATTCAACTAACAGAGTTGAACCTTACTTTTGATTGAGCTGTTCTGAAACACTCTTTCTGTAGAAACTGCAATTGGACATGCTAAGTGCTAAGAGGCCTACATTGGGAAAAAGAATATCTTCAAATAAAAACTACACAGATGCATTCTGTGAAACTTATTTCTGATCTGTAAATTCAGTTAACAGAGATAAAACATATTTTTGATTGAGCAGTTATGAAACACTCTTTTTGTAGAAAATGCAAGTGGAGATTCGGAGCGCTAAGAGGGTAATAGTGGAAAAAGGAATGTCTTCAAATATAAACTACACGGAATCATTCGGTGAATCTCCTTTCTGATCTCTGCATTCAGCTAACAGAGTTAAAACATACTTTGATTGAGCAGATCTGAACACTCTTTCTGTAGAAAATGCAACTGGACATTTGGAGCGCTAAGAGCGTAGTAGTGGAAAAAGGAATATATTCAAATATAAACTACACAGAAGCATTCTGTGAAACTTCTTTCTGATCTGAGCATTCAGCTAACAGAGTTAAACCATACTTTTGATTGAGCAGTTTTGAAACACTCTGTCTGTAGAAAATGCAACTGGACATTCGTAGCGCTAAGTGGGTAATAGTGGAAAAAAGAATATGTTCAAATATAAACTACACAGAAGCATTGTATGAAACTTCTTTCTATTCTGTGCATTCAACTAACAGAGTTGAACCTTACTTTTGATTGAGCCGTTCTGAAACACTCTTTCTGTAGAAACTGCAATTGGACATTCTGAGCGCTAAGAGGCCTATATTGGGAAAAAGAATGTCTACAAATAAAAACTACACAGAAGAATTGTGTGAAACTACTTTCTGTTCTGTTTGTTCAACTAAAAGAGTTGAACCTTAGTTTTGATTGAGCCGTTCTGAAACACTCTTTCTGTAGAAAATGCAAGTGGAGATTCGGAGCGCTAAGAGGGTAATAGTGGAAAAAGGAATGTCTCCAAATATAAACTACACAGAATCATTCGGTGAAACTTCTTTCTGATCTGTGCATTCAGCTAACAGAGTTAAACCATACTTTTGATTGAGCAGATCTGAACACTCTTTCTGTAGAAAATGCAACTGGACATTTGGAGCGCTAAGAGAGTAGTAGTGGAAAAAGGAATATATTCAAATATAAACTACACAGAAGCATTCTGTGAAACTTCTTTCTGATCTGAGCATTCAGCTAACAGAGTTAAACCATACTTTTGATTGAGCAGTTTTGAAACACTCTGTCTGTAGAAAATGCAACTGGACATTCGGAGCGCTAAGTGGGTAATAGTGGAAAAAAGAATATGTTCAAATATAAACTACACAGAAGCATTGTATGAAACTTCTTTCTGTTCTGTGCATTCAACTAACAGAGTTGAACCTTACTTTGGATTGAGCCTTTCTGAAACACTCTTTCTGTAGAAACTGCAATTGGACATTCTGAGCGCTAAGAGGCCTATATTGGGAAAAATAATATCTTCAAATAAAAACTACACAGAAGCATTGTGTGAAACTTATTTCTGATATGTTCATTAAGCTAAAAGAGTTAAACCATACTTTTGATTGCGCAGTTCTGAACACTCTTTCTGTAGAAAATGCAAGTGGACATTCGGAGCGCTAAGAGGGTAATAGTGGAAAAAGGAATATATTCAAATATAAACTACACAGTAGCATTCTGTGAAAATTCTTTCTGTTCTGTGCATTCAACTAACAGAGTTGAACCTTACTTTTGATTGAGCCGTTCTGAAACACTCTTTCTGTAGAAACTGCAATTGGACATGCTAAGCGCTAAGAGGCCTACATTGGGAAAAAGAATATCTTCAAATAAAAACTACACAGATGCATTCTGTGAAACTTATTTCTGATCTGTAAATTCAGTTAACAGAGATAAAACATATTTTTGATTGAGCAGTTATGAAACACTCTTTTTGTAGAAAATGCAAGTGGAGATTCGGAGCGCTAAGAGGGTAATAGTGGAAAAAGGAATGTCTTCAAATATAAACTACACAGAATCATTCGGTGAAACTTCTTTCTGATCTGTGCATTCAGCTAACAGAGTTAAACCATACTTTTGATTGAGCAGATCTGAACACTCTTTCTGTAGAAAATGCAACTGGACATTTGGAGCGCTAAGAGCGTAGTAGTGGAAAAAGGAATATATTCAAATATAAACTACACAGAAGCATTCTGTGAAACTTCTTTCTGATCTGAGCATTCAGCTAACAGAGTTAAACCATACTTTTGATTGAGCAGTTTTGAAACACTCTGTCTGTAGAAAATGCAACTGGACATTCGTAGCGCTAAGTGGGTAATAGTGGAAAAAAGAATATGTTCAAATATAAACTACACAGAAGCATTGTATGAAACTTCTTTCTGTTCTGTGCATTCAACTAACAGAGTTGAACCTTACTTTTGATTGAGCCTTTCTGAAACACTCTTTCTGTAGAAACTGCAATTGGACATTCTGAGCGCTAAGAGGCCTCTATTGGGAAAAATAATATCTTCAAATAAAAACTACACAGAAGCATTGTGTGAAACTTATTTCTGATATGTTCATTAAGCTAACAGAGTTAAACCATACTTTTGATTGCGCAGTTCTGAACACTCTTTCTGTAGAAAATGCAAGTGGACAATCGGAGCGCTAAGAGGGTAATAGTGGAAAAGGGAATATATTCAAATATAAACTACACAGTAGCATTCTGTGAAAATTCTTCCTGTTCTGTGCATTCAACTAACAGAGTTGAACCTTACTTTTGATTGAGCCGTTCTGAAACACTCTTTCTGTAGAAACTGCAATTGGACATTCTAAGCGCTAAGAGGCCTACATTGGGAAAAAGGATATCTTCAAATTAAAACTACACAGATGCATTCTGTGAAACTTATTTCTGATCTGTAAATTCAGTTAACAGAGATAAAACATATTTTTGCTTGAGCAGTTATGAAACACTCTTTTTGTAGAAAATGCAAGTGGAGATTCCGAGCGCTAAGAGGGTAATAGTGGAAAAAGGAATGTCTTCAAATATAAACTACACAGAATCATTCGGTGAAACTTCTTTCTGATCTGTGCATTCAGCTAACAGAGTTAAACCATACTTTTGATTGAGCAGATCTGAACACTCTTTCTGTAGAAAATGCAACTGGACATTTGGAGCGCTATGAGCGTAGTAGTGGTAGAAGGAATATATTCAAATATAAACTACACAGAAGCATTCTGTGAAACTTCTTTCTGATCTGAGCATTCAGCTAACAGAGTTAAACCATACTTTTGATTGAGCAGGTTTGAAACACTCTGTCTGTAGAAAATGCAACTGGACATTCGTAGCGCTAAGTGGGTAATAGTGGAAAAAAGAATATGTTCAAATATAAACTACACAGAAGCATTGTATGAAACTTCTTTCTGTTCTGTGCATTCAACTAACAGAGTTGAACCTTACTTTGGATTGAGCCTTTCTGAAACACTCTTTCTGTAGAAACTGCAATTGGACATTCTGAGCGCTAAGAGGCCTATATTGGGAAAAATAATATCTTCAAATAAAAACTACACAGAAGCATTGTGTGAAACTTATTTCTGATATGTTCATTAAGCTAAAAGAGTTAAACCATACTTTTGATTGCGCAGTTCTGAACACTCTTTCTGTAGAAAATGCAAGTGGACATTCGGAGCGCTAAGAGGGTAATAGTGGAAAAAGGAATATATTCAAATATAAACTACACAGTAGCATTCTGTGAAAATTCTTTCTGTTCTGTGCATTCAACTAACAGAGTTGAACCTTACTTTTGATTGAGCTGTTCTGAAACACTATTTCTGTAGAAACTGCAATTGGACATGCTAAGCGCTAAGAGGCCTACATTGGGAAAAAGAATATCTTCAAATAAAAACTACACAGATGCATTCTGTGAAACTTATTTCTGATCTGTAAATTCAGTTAACAGAGATAAAACATATTTTTGATTGAGCAGTTATGAAACACTCTTTTTGTAGAAAATGCAAGTGGAGATTCCGAGCGCTAAGAGGGTAATAGTGGAAAAAGGAATGTCTTCAAATATAAACTACACAGAATCATTCGGTGAAACTTCTTTCTGATCTGTGCATTCAGCTAACAGAGTTAAACCATACTTTTGATTGAGCAGATCTGAACACTCTTTCTGTAGAAAATGCAACTGGACATTTGGAGCGCTATGAGCGTAGTAGTGGTAGAAGGAATATATTCAAATATAAACTACACAGAAGCATTCTGTGAAACTTCTTTCTGATCTGAGCATTCAGCTAACAGAGTTAAACCATACTTTTGATTGAGCAGGTTTGAAACACTCTGTCTGTAGAAAATGCAACTGGACATTCGTAGCGCTAAGTGGGTAATAGTGGAAAAAAGAATATGTTCAAATATAAACTACACAGAAGCATTGTATGAAACTTCTTTCTGTTCTGTGCATTCAACTAACAGAGTTGAACCTTACTTTGGATTGAGCCTTTCTGAAACACTCTTTCTGTAGAAACTGCAATTGGACATTCTGAGCGCTAAGAGGCCTCTATTGGGAAAAATAATATCTTCAAATAAAAACTACACAGAAGCATTGTGTGAAACTTATTTCTGATATGTTCATTAAGCTAACAGAGTTAAACCATACTTTTGATTGCGCAGTTCTGAACACTCTTTCTGTAGAAAATGCAAGTGGACATTCGGAGCGCTAAGAGGGTAATAGTGGAAAAAGGAATATATTCAAATATAAACTACACAGTAGCATTCTGTGAAAATTCTTTCTGTTCTGTGCATTCAACTAACAGAGTTGAACCTTACTTTTGATTGAGCCGTTCTGAAACACTCTTTCTGTAGAAACTGCAATTGGACATGCTAAGCGCTAAGAGGCCTACATTGGGAAAAAGAATATCTTCAAATAAAAACTACACAGATGCATTCTGTGAAACTTATTTCTGATCTGTAAATTCAGTTAACAGAGATAAAACATATTTTTGATTGAGCAGTTATGAAACACTCTTTTTGTAGAAAATGCAAGTGGAGATTCGGAGCGCTAAGAGGGTAATAGTGGAAAAAGGAATGTCTTCAAATATAAACTACACAGAATCATTCGGTGAAACTTCTTTCTGATCTGTGCATTCAGCTAACAGAGTTAAACCATACTTTTGATTGAGCAGATCTGAACACTCTTTCTGTAGAAAATGCAACTGGACATTTGGAGCGCTAAGAGCGTAGTAGTGGAAAAAGGAATATATTCAAATATAAACTACACAGAAGCATTCTGTGAAACTTCTTTCTGATCTGAGCATTCAGCTAACAGAGTTAAACCATACTTTTGATTGAGCAGTTTTGAAACACTCTGTCTGTAGAAAATGCAACTGGACATTCGTAGCGCTAAGTGGGTAATAGTGGAAAAAAGAATATGTTCAAATATAAACTACACAGAAGCATTGTATGAAACTTCTTTCTGTTCTGTGCATTCAACTAACAGAGTTGAACCTTACTTTTGATTGAGCCTTTCTGAAACACTCTTTCTGTAGAAACTGCAATTTTACATTCTGAGCGCTAAGAGGCCTCTATTGGGAAAAATAATATCTTCAAATAAAAACTACACAGAAGCATTGTGTGAAACTTATTTCTGATATGTTCATTAAGCTAACAGAGTTAAACCATACTTTTGATTGCGCAGTTCTGAACACTCTTTCTGTAGAAAATGCAAGTGGACAATCGGAGCGCTAAGAGGGTAATAGTGGAAAAAGGAATATATTCAAATATAAACTACACAGTAGCATTCTGTGAAAATTCTTCCTGTTCTGTGCATTCAACTAACAGAGTTGAACCTTACTTTTGATTGAGCCGTTCTGAAACACTCTTTCTGTAGAAACTGCAATTGGACATTCTAAGCGCTAAGAGGCCTACATTGGGAAAAAGGATATCTTCAAATTAAAACTACACAGATGCATTCTGTGAAACTTATTTCTGATCTGTAAATTCAGTTAACAGAGATAAAACATATTTTTGATTGAGCAGTTATGAAACACTCTTTTTGTAGAAAATGCAAGTGGAGATTCGGAGCGCTAAGAGGGTAATAGTGGAAAAAAGAATGTCTTCAAATATAAACTACACAGAATCATTCGGTGAAACTTCTTTCTGATCTGTGCATTCAGCTAACAGAGTTAAACCATACTTTTGATTGAGCAGATCTGAACACTCTTTCTGTAGAAAATGCAACTGGACATTTGGAGCGCTAAGAGCGTAGTAGTGGAAAAAGGAATATATTCAAATATAAACTACACAGAAGCATTCTGTGAAACTTCTTTCTGATCTGAGCATTCAGCTAACAGAGTTAAACCATACTTTTGATTGAGCAGTTTTGAAACACTCTGTCTGTAGAAAATGCAACTGGACATTCGTAGCGCTAAGTGGGTAATAGTGGAAAAAAGAATATGTTCAAATATAAACTACACAGAAGCATTGTATGAAACTTCTTTCTGTTCTGTGCATTCAACTAACAGAGTTGAACCTTACTTTGGATTGAGCCTTTCTGAAACACTCTTTCTGTAGAAACTGCAATTGGACATTCTGAGCGCTAAGAGGCCTATATTGGGAAAAATAATATCTTCAAATAAAAACTACACAGAAGCATTGTGTGAAACTTATTTCTGATATGTTCATTAAGCTAAAAGAGTTAAACCATACTTTTGATTGCGCAGTTCTGAACACTCTTTCTGTAGAAAATGCAAGTGGACATTCGGAGCGCTAAGAGGGTAATAGTGGAAAAAGGAATATATTCAAATATAAACTACACAGTAGCATTCTGTGAAAATTCTTTCTGTTCTGTGCATTCAACTAACAGAGTTGAACCTTACTTTTGATTGAGCTGTTCTGAAACACTCTTTCTGTAGAAACTGCAATTGGACATGCTAAGCGCTAAGAGGCCTACATTGGGAAAAAGAATATCTTCAAATAAAAACTACACAGATGCATTCTGTGAAACTTATTTCTGATCCGTAAATTCAGTTAACAGAGATAAAACATATTTTTGATTGAGCAGTTATGAAACACTCTTTTTGTAGAAAATGCAAGTGGAGATTCCGAGCGCTAAGAGGGTAATAGTGGAAAAAGGAATGTCTTCAAATATAAACTACACAGAATCATTCGGTGAAACTTCTTTCTGATCTGTGCATTCAGCTAACAGAGTTAAACCATACTTTTGATTGAGCAGATCTGAACACTCTTTCTGTAGAAAATGCAACTGGACATTTGGAGCGCTATGAGCGTAGTAGTGGTAGAAGGAATATATTCAAATATAAACTACACAGAAGCATTCTGTGAAACTTCTTTCTGATCTGAGCATTCAGCTAACAGAGTTAAACCATACTTTTGATTGAGCAGGTTTGAAACACTCTGTCTGTAGAAAATGCAACTGGACATTCGTAGCGCTAAGTGGGTAATAGTGGAAAAAAGAATATGTTCAAATATAAACTACACAGAAGCATTGTATGAAACTTCTTTCTGTTCTGTGCATTCAACTAAAAGAGTTGAACCTTACTTTGGATTGAGCCTTTCTGAAACACTCTTTCTGTAGAAACTGCAATTGGACATTCTGAGCGCTAAGAGGCCTCTATTGGGAAAAATAATATCTTCAAATAAAAACTACACAGAAGCATTGTGTGAAACTTATTTCTGATATGTTCATTAAGCTAACAGAGTTAAACCATACTTTTGATTGCGCAGTTCTGAACACTCTTTCTGTAGAAAATGCAAGTGGACATTCGGAGCGCTAAGAGGGTAATAGTGGAAAAAGGAATATATTCAAATATAAACTACACAGTAGCATTCTGTGAAAATTCTTTCTGTTCTGTGCATTCAACTAACAGAGTTGAACCTTACTTTTGATTGAGCCGTTCTGAAACACTCTTTCTGTAGAAACTGCAATTGGACATGCTAAGCGCTAAGAGGCCTACATTGGGAAAAAGAATATCTTCAAATAAAAACTACACAGATGCATTCTGTGAAACTTATTTCTGATCTGTAAATTCAGTTAACAGAGATAAAACATATTTTTGATTGAGCAGTTATGAAACACTCTTTTTGTAGAAAATGCAAGTGGAGATTCGGAGCGCTAAGAGGGTAATAGTGGAAAAAGGAATGTCTTCAAATATAAACTACACAGAATCATTCGGTGAAACTTCTTTCTGATCTGTGCATTCAGCTAACAGAGTTAAACCATACTTTTGATTGAGCAGATCTGAACACTCTTTCTGTAGAAAATGCAACTGGACATTTGGAGCGCTAAGAGCGTAGTAGTGGAAAAAGGAATATATTCAAATATAAACTACACAGAAGCATTCTGTGAAACTTCTTTCTGATCTGAGCATTCAGCTAACAGAGTTAAACCATACTTTTGATTGAGCAGTTTTGAAACACTCTGTCTGTAGAAAATGCAACTGGACATTCGTAGCGCTAAGTGGGTAATAGTGGAAAAAAGAATATGTTCAAATATAAACTACACAGAAGCATTGTATGAAACTTCTTTCTGTTCTGTGCATTCAACTAACAGAGTTGAACCTTACTTTTGATTGAGCCTTTCTGAAACACTCTTTCTGTAGAAACTGCAATTGGACATTCTGAGCGCTAAGAGGCCTCTATTGGGAAAAATAATATCTTCAAATAAAAACTACACAGAAGCATTGTGTGAAACTTATTTCTGATATGTTCATTAAGCTAACAGAGTTAAACCATACTTTTGATTGCGCAGTTCTGAACACTCTTTCTGTAGAAAATGCAAGTGGACAATCGGTGCGCTAAGAGGGTAATAGTGGAAAAAGGAATATATTCAAATATAAACTACACAGTAGCATTCTGTGAAAATTCTTCCTGTTCTGTGCATTCAACTAACAGAGTTGAACCTTACTTTTGATTGAGCCGTTCTGAAACACTCTTTCTGTAGAAACTGCAATTGGACATTCTAAGCGCTAAGAGGCCTACATTGGGAAAAAGGATATCTTCAAATTAAAACTACACAGATGCATTCTGTGAAACTTATTTCTGATCTGTAAATTCAGTTAACAGAGATAAAACATATTTTTGATTGAGCAGTTATGAAACACTCTTTTTGTAGAAAATGCAAGTGGAGATTCCGAGCGCTAAGAGGGTAATAGTGGAAAAAGGAATGTCTTCAAATATAAACTACACAGAATCATTCGGTGAAACTTCTTTCTGATCTGTGCATTCAGCTAACAGAGTTAAACCATACTTTTGATTGAGCAGATCTGAACACTCTTTCTGTAGAAAATGCAACTGGACATTTGGAGCGCTATGAGCGTAGTAGTGGTAGAAGGAATATATTCAAATATAAACTACACAGAAGCATTCTGTGAAAGTTCTTTCTGATCTGAGCATTCAGCTAACAGAGTTAAACCATACTTTTGATTGAGCAGGTTTGAAACACTCTGTCTGTAGAAAATGCAACTGGACATTCGTAGCGCTAAGTGGGTAATAGTGGAAAAAAGAATATGTTCAAATATAAACTACACAGAAGCATTGTATGAAACTTCTTGCTGTTCTGTGCATTCAACTAACAGAGTTGAACCTTACTTTGGATTGAGCCTTTCTGAAACACTCTTTCTGTAGAAACTGCAATTGGACATTCTGAGCGCTAAGAGGCCTCTATTGGGAAAAATAATATCTTCAAATAAAAACTACACAGAAGCATTGTGTGAAACTTATTTCTGATATGTTCATTAAGCTAACAGAGTTAAACCATACTTTTGATTGCGCAGTTCTGAACACTCTTTCTGTAGAAAATGCAAGTGGACATTCGGAGCGCTAAGAGGGTAATAGTGGAAAAAGGAATATATTCAAATATAAACTACACAGTAGCATTCTGTGAAAATTCTTTCTGTTCTGTGCATTCAACTAACAGAGTTGAACCTTACTTTTGATTGAGCCGTTCTGAAACACTCTTTCTGTAGAAACTGCAATTGGACATGCTAAGCGCTAACAGGCCTACATTGGGAAAAAGAATATCTTCAAATAAAAACTACACAGATGCATTCTGTGAAACTTATTTCTGATCTGTAAATTCAGTTAACAGAGATAAAACATATTTTTGATTGAGCAGTTATGAAACACTCTTTTTGTAGAAAATGCAAGTGGAGATTCGGAGCGCTAAGAGGGTAATAGTGGAAAAAGGAATGTCTTCAAATATAAACTACACAGAATCATTCGGTGAAACTTCTTTCTGATCTGTGCATTCAGCTAACAGAATTAAACCATACTTTTGATTGAGCAGATCTGAACACTCTTTCTGTAGAAAATGCAACTGGACATTTGGAGCGCTAAGAGCGTAGTAGTGGAAAAAGGAATATATTCAAATATAAACTACACAGAAGCATTCTGTGAAACTTCTTTCTGATCTGAGCATTCAGCTAACAGAGTTAAACCATACTTTTGATTGAGCAGTTTTGAAACACTCTGTCTGTAGAAAATGCAACTGGACATTCGTAGCGCTAAGTGGGTAATAGTGGAAAAAAGAATATGTTCAAATATAAACTACACAGAAGCATTGTATGAAACTTCTTGCTGTTCTGTGCATTCAACTAACAGAGTTGAACCTTACTTTTGATTGAGCCTTTCTGAAACACTCTTTCTGTAGAAACTGCAATTGGACATTCTGAGCGCTAAGAGGCCTCTATTGGGAAAAATAATATCTTCAAATAAAAACTACACAGAAGCATTGTGTGAAACTTATTTCTGATATGTTCATTAAGCTAACAGAGTTAAACCATACTTTTGATTGCGCAGTTCTGAACACTCTTTCTGTAGAAAATGCAAGTGGACAATCGGAGCGCTAAGAGGGTAATAGTGGAAAAAGGAATATATTCAAATATAAACTACACAGTAGCATTCTGTGAAAATTCTTCCTGTTCTGTGCATTCAACTAACAGAGTTGAACCTTACTTTTGATTGAGCCGTTCTGAAACACTCTTTCTGTAGAAACTGCAATTGGACATTCTAAGCGCTAAGAGGCCTACATTGGGAAAAAGGATATCTTCAAATTAAAACTACACAGATGCATTCTGTGAAACTTATTTCTGATCTGTAAATTCAGTTAACAGAGATAAAACATATTTTTGATTGAGCAGTTATGAAACACTCTTTTTGTAGAAAATGCAAGTGGAGATTCCGAGCGCTAAGAGGGTAATAGTGGAAAAAGGAATGTCTTCAAATATAAACTACACAGAATCATTCGGTGAAACTTCTTTCTGATCTGTGCATTCAGCTAACAGAGTTAAACCATACTTTTGATTGAGCAGATCTGAACACTCTTTCTGTAGAAAATGCAACTGGACATTTGGAGCGCTATGAGCGTAGTAGTGGTAGAAGGAATATATTCAAATATAAACTACACAGAAGCATTCTGTGAAACTTCTTTCTGATCTGAGCATTCAGCTAACAGAGTTAAACCATACTTTTGATTGAGCAGGTTTGAAACACTCTGTCTGTAGAAAATGCAACTGGACATTCGTAGCGCTAAGTGGGTAATAGTGGAAAAAAGAATATGTTCAAATATAAACTACACAGAAGCATTGTATGAAACTTCTTTCTGTTCTGTGCATTCAACTAACAGAGTTGAACCTTACTTTGGATTGAGCCTTTCTGAAACACTCTTTCTGTAGAAACTGCAATTGGACATTCTGAGCGCTAAGAGGCCTATATTGGGAAAAATAATATCTTCAAATAAAAACTACACAGAAGCATTGTGTGAAACTTATTTCTGATATGTTCATTAAGCTAAAAGAGTTAAACCATACTTTTGATTGCGCAGTTCTGAACACTCTTTCTGTAGAAAATGCAAGTGGACATTCGGAGCGCTAAGAGGGTAATAGTGGAAAAAGGAATATATTCAAATATAAACTACACAGTAGCATTCTGTGAAAATTCTTTCTGTTCTGTGCATTCAACTAACAGAGTTGAACCTTACTTTTGATTGAGCTGTTCTGAAACACTCTTTCTGTAGAAACTGCAATTGGACATGCTAAGCGCTAAGAGGCCTACATTGGGAAAAAGAATATCTTCAAATAAAAACTACACAGATGCATTCTGTGAAACTTATTTCTGATCTGTAAATTCAGTTAACAGAGATAAAACATATTTTTGATTGAGCAGTTATGAAACACTCTTTTTGTAGAAAATGCAAGTGGAGATTCCGAGCGCTAAGAGGGTAATAGTGGAAAAAGGAATGTCTTCAAATATAAACTACACAGAATCATTCGGTGAAACTTCTTTCTGATCTGTGCATTCAGCTAACAGAGTTAAACCATACTTTTGATTGAGCAGATCTGAACACTCTTTCTGTAGAAAATGGAACTGGACATTTGGAGCGCTATGAGCGTAGTAGTGGTAGAAGGAATATATTCAAATATAAACTACACAGAAGCATTCTGTGAAACTTCTTTCTGATCTGAGCATTCAGCTAACAGAGTTAAACCATACTTTTGATTGAGCAGGTTTGAAACACTCTGTCTGTAGAAAATGCAACTGGACATTCGTAGCGCTAAGTGGGTAATAGTGGAAAAAAGAATATGTTCAAATATAAACTACACAGAAGCATTGTATGAAACTTTTTTCTGTTCTGTGCATTCAACTAACAGAGTTGAACCTTACTTTGGATTGAGCCTTTCTGAAACACTCTTTCTGTAGAAACTGCAATTGGACATTCTGAGCGCTAAGAGGCCTCTATTGGGAAAAATAATATCTTCAAATAAAAACTACACAGAAGCATTGTGTGAAACTTATTTCTGATATGTTCATTAAGCTAACAGAGTTAAACCATACTTTTGATTGCGCAGTTCTGAACACTCTTTCTGTAGAAAATGCAAGTGGACATTCGGAGCGCTAAGAGGGTAATAGTGGAAAAAGGAATATATTCAAATATAAACTACACAGTAGCATTCTGTGAAAATTCTTTCTGTTCTGTGCATTCAACTAACAGAGTTGAACCTTACTTTTGATTGAGCCGTTCTGAAACACTCTTTCTGTAGAAACTGCAATTGGACATGCTAAGCGCTAAGAGGCCTACATTGGGAAAAAGAATATCTTCAAATAAAAACTACACAGATGCATTCTGTGAAACTTATTTCTGATCTGTAAATTCAGTTAACAGAGATAAAACATATTTTTGATTGAGCAGTTATGAAACACTCTTTTTGTAGAAAATGCAAGTGGAGATTCGGAGCGCTAAGAGGGTAATAGTGGAAAAAGGAATGTCTTCAAATATAAACTACACAGAATCATTCGGTGAAACTTCTTTCTGATCTGTGCATTCAGCTAACAGAGTTAAACCATACTTTTGATTGAGCAGATCTGAACACTCTTTCTGTAGAAAATGCAACTGGACATTTGGAGCGCTAAGAGCGTAGTAGTGGAAAAAGGAATATATTCAAATATAAACTACACAGAAGCATTCTGTGAAACTTCTTTCTGATCTGAGCATTCAGCTAACAGAGTTAAACCATACTTTTGATTGAGCAGTTTTGAAACACTCTGTCTGTAGAAAATGCAACTGGACATTCGTAGCGCTAAGTGGGTAATAGTGGAAAAAAGAATATGTTCAAATATAAACTACACAGAAGCATTGTATGAAACTTCTTTCTGTTCTGTGCATTCAACTAACAGAGTTGAACCTTACTTTTGATTGAGCCTTTCTGAAACACTCTTTCTGTAGAAACTGCAATTGGACATTCTGAGCGCTAAGAGGCCTCTATTGGGAAAAATAATATCTTCAAATAAAAACTACACTGAAGCATTGTGTGAAACTTATTTCTGATATGTTCATTAAGCTAACAGAGTTAAACCATACTTTTGATTGCGCAGTTCTGAACACTCTTTCTGTAGAAAATGCAAGTGGACAATCGGAGCGCTAAGAGGGTAATAGTGGAAAAAGGAATATATTCAAATATAAACTACACAGTAGCATTCTGTGAAAATTCTTCCTGTTCTGTGCATTCAACTAACAGAGTTGAACCTTACTTTTGATTGAGCCGTTCTGAAACACTCTTTCTGTAGAAACTGCAATTGGACATTCTAAGCGCTAAGAGGCCTACATTGGGAAAAAGGATATCTTCAAATTAAAACTACACAGATGCATTCTGTGAAACTTATTTCTGATCTGTAAATTCAGTTAACAGAGATAAAACATATTTTTGATTGAGCAGTTATGAAACACTCTTTTTGTAGAAAATGCAAGTGGAGATTCGGAGCGCTAAGAGGGTAATAGTGGAAAAAGGAATGTCTTCAAATATAAACTACACGGAATCATTCGGTGAATCTCCTTTCTGATCTCTGCATTCAGCTAACAGAGTTAAAACATACTTTTGATTGAGCAGATCTGAACACTCTTTCTGTAGAAAATGCAACTGGACATTTGGAGCGCTAAGAGCGTAGTAGTGGAAAAAGGAATATATTCAAATATAAACTACACAGAAGCATTCTGTGAAACTTCTTTCTGATCTGAGCATTCAGCTAACAGAGTTAAACCATACTTTTGATTGAGCAGTTTTGAAACACTCTGTCTGTAGAAAATGCAACTGGACATTCGTAGCGCTAAGTGGGTAATAGTGGAAAAAAGAATATGTTCAAATATAAACTACACAGAAGCATTGTATGAAACTTCTTTCTGTTCTGTGCATTCAACTAACAGAGTTGAACCTTACTTTTGATTGAGCCGTTCTGAAACACTCTTTCCGTAGAAACTGCAATTGGACATTCTGAGCGCTAAGAGGCCTATATTGGGAAAAAGAATGTCTACAAATAAAAACTACACAGAAGAATTGTGTGAAACTTCTTTCTGTTCTGTTTGTTCAACTAAAAGAGTTGAACCTTAGTTTTGATTGAGCCGTTCTGAAACACTCTTTCTGTAGAAAATGCAAGTGGAGATTCGGAGCGCTAAGAGGGTAATAGTGGAAAAAGGAATGTCTCCAAATATAAACTACACAGAATCATTCTGTGAAACTTCTTTCTGATCTGTGCATTCAGCTAACAGAGTTAAACCATACTTTTGATTGAGCAGATCTGAACACTCTTTCTGTAGAAAATGCAACTGGACATTTGGAGCGCTAAGAGAGTAGTAGTGGAAAAAGGAATATATTCAAATATAAACTACACAGAAGCATTCTGTGAAACTTCTTTCTGATCTGAGCATTCAGCTAACAGAGTTAAACCATACTTTTGATTGAGCAGTTTTGAAACACTCTGTCTGTAGAAAATGCAACTTGACATTCGGAGCGCTAAGTGGGTAATAGTGGAAAAAAGAATATGTTCAAATATAAACTACACAGAAGCATTGTATGAAACTTCTTTCTGTTCTGTGCATTCAACTAACAGAGTTGAACCTTACTTTGGATTGAGCCTTTCTGAAACACTCTTTCTGTAGAAACTGCAATTGGACATTCTGAGCGCTAAGAGGCCTATATTGGGAAAAATAATATCTTCAAATAAAAACTACACAGAAGAATTGTGTGAAACTTATTTCTGATATGTTCATTAAGCTAAAAGAGTTAAACCATACTTTTGATTGCGCAGTTCTGAACACGCTTTCTGTAGAAAATGCAAGTGGACAATCGGAGCGCTAAGAGGGTAATAGTGGAAAAAGGAATATATTCAAATATAAACTACACAGTAGCATTCTGTGGAAATTCTTCCTGTTCTGTGCATTCAACTAACAGAGTTGAACCTTACTTTTGATTGAGCCGTTCTGAAACACTCTTTCTGTAGAAACTGCAATTGGACATTCTAAGCGCTAAGAGGCCTACATTGGGAAAAAGGATATCTTCAAATTAAAACTACACAGATGCATTCTGTGAAACTTATTTCTGATCTGTAAATTCAGTTAACAGAGATAAAACATATTTTTGATTGAGCAGTTATGAAACACTCTTTTTGTAGAAAATGCAAGTGGAGATTCCGAGCGCTAAGAGGGTAATAGTGGAAAAAGGAATGTCTTCAAATATAAACTACACAGAATCATTCGGTGAAACTTCTTTCTGATCTGTGCATTCAGCTAACAGAGTTAAACCATACTTTTGATTGAGCAGATCTGAACACTCTTTCTGTAGAAAATGCAACTGGACATTTGGAGCGCTATGAGCGTAGTAGTGGTAGAAGGAATATATTCAAATATAAACTACACAGAAGCATTCTGTGAAACTTCTTTCTGATCTGAGCATTCAGCTAACAGAGTTAAACCATACTTTTGATTGAGCAGGTTTGAAACACTCTGTCTGTAGAAAATGCAACTGGACATTCGGAGCGCTAAGTGGGTAATAGTGGAAAAAAGAATATGTTCAAATATAAACTACACAGAAGCATTGTATGAAACTTCTTTCTGTTCTGTGCATTCAACTAACAGAGTTGAACCTTACTTTGGATTGAGCCTTTCTGAAACACTCTTTCTGTAGAAACTGCAATTGGACATTCTGAGCGCTAAGAGGCCTATATTGGGAAAAATAATATCTTCAAATAAAAACTACACAGAAGCATTGTGTGAAACTTATTTCTGATATATTCATTAAGCTAAAAGAGTTAAACCATACTTTTGATTGCGCAGTTCTGAACACTCTTTCTGTAGAAAATGCAAGTGGACATTCGGAGCGCTAAGAGGGTAATAGTGGAAAAAGGAATATATTCAAATATAAACTACACAGTAGCATTCTGTGAAAATTCTTTCTGTTCTGTGCATTCAACTAACAGAGTTGAACCTTACTTTTGATTGAGCTGTTCTGAAACACTCTTTCTGTAGAAACTGCAATTGGACATGCTAAGCGCTAAGAGGCCTACATTGGGAAAAAGAATATCTTCAAATAAAAACTACACAGATGCATTCTGTGAAACTTATTTCTGATCTGTAAATTCAGTTAACAGAGATAAAACATATTTTTGATTGAGCAGTTATGAAACACTCTTTTTGTAGAAAATGCAAGTGGAGATTCCGAGCGCTAAGAGGGTAATAGTGGAAAAAGGAATGTCTTCAAATATAAACTACACAGAATCATTCGGTGAAACTTCTTTCTGATCTGTGCATTCAGCTAACAGAGTTAAACCATACTTTTGATTGAGCAGATCTGAACACTCTTTCTGTAGAAAATGCAACTGGACATTTGGAGCGCTATGAGCGTAGTAGTGGTAGAAGGAATATATTCAAATATAAACTACACAGAAGCATTCTGTGAAACTTCTTTCTGATCTGAGCATTCAGCTAACAGAGTTAAACCATACTTTTGATTGAGCAGGTTTGAAACACTCTGTCTGTAGAAAATGCAACTGGACATTCGTAGCGCTAAGTGGGTAATAGTGGAAAAAAGAATATGTTCAAATATAAACTACACAGAAGCATTGTATGAAACTTTTTTCTGTTCTGTGCATTCAACTAACAGAGTTGAACCTTACTTTGGATTGAGCCTTTCTGAAACACTCTTTCTGTAGAAACTGCAATTGGACATTCTGAGCGCTAAGAGGCCTCTATTGGGAAAAATAATATCTTCAAATAAAAACTACACAGAAGCATTGTGTGAAACTTATTTCTGATATGTTCATTAAGCTAACAGAGTTAAACCATACTTTTGATTGCGCAGTTCTGAACACTCTTTCTGTAGAAAATGCAAGTGGACATTCGGAGCGCTAAGAGGGTAATAGTGGAAAAAGGAATATATTCAAATATAAACTACACAGTAGCATTCTGTGAAAATTCTTTCTGTTCTGTGCATTCAACTAACAGAGTTGAACCTTACTTTTGATTGAGCCGTTCTGAAACACTCTTTCTGTAGAAACTGCAATTGGACATGCTAAGCGCTAAGAGGCCTACATTGGGAAAAAGAATATCTTCAAATAAAAACTACACAGATGCATTCTGTGAAACTTATTTCTGATCTGTAAATTCAGTTAACAGAGATAAAACATATTTTTGATTGAGCAGTTATGAAACACTCTTTTTGTAGAAAATGCAAGTGGAGATTCGGAGCGCTAAGAGGGTAATAGTGGAAAAAGGAATGTCTTCAAATATAAACTACACAGAATCATTCGGTGAAACTTCTTTCTGATCTGTGCATTCAGCTAACAGAGTTAAACCATACTTTTGATTGAGCAGATCTGAACACTCTTTCTGTAGAAAATGCAACTGGACATTTGGAGCGCTAAGAGCGTAGTAGTGGAAAAAGGAATATATTCAAATATAAACTACACAGAAGCATTCTGTGAAACTTCTTTCTGATCTGAGCATTCAGCTAACAGAGTTAAACCATACTTTTGATTGAGCAGTTTTGAAACACTCTGTCTGTAGAAAATGCAACTGGACATTCGTAGCGCTAAGTGGGTAATAGTGGAAAAAAGAATATGTTCAAATATAAACTACACAGAAGCATTGTATGAAACTTCTTTCTGTTCTGTGCATTCAACTAACAGAGTTGAACCTTACTTTTGATTGAGCCTTTCTGAAACACTCTTTCTGTAGAAACTGCAATTGGACATTCTGAGCGCTAAGAGGCCTCTATTGGGAAAAATAATATCTTCAAATAAAAACTACACTGAAGCATTGTGTGAAACTTATTTCTGATATGTTCATTAAGCTAACAGAGTTAAACCATACTTTTGATTGCGCAGTTCTGAACACTCTTTCTGTAGAAAATGCAAGTGGACAATCGGAGCGCTAAGAGGGTAATAGTGGAAAAAGGAATATATTCAAATATAAACTACACAGTAGCATTCTGTGAAAATTCTTCCTGTTCTGTGCATTCAACTAACAGAGTTGAACCTTACTTTTGATTGAGCCGTTCTGAAACACTCTTTCTGTAGAAACTGCAATTGGACATTCTAAGCGCTAAGAGGCCTACATTGGGAAAAAGGATATCTTCAAATTAAAACTACACAGATGCATTCTGTGAAACTTATTTCTGATCTGTAAATTCAGTTAACAGAGATAAAACATATTTTTGATTGAGCAGTTATGAAACACTCTTTTTGTAGAAAATGCAAGTGGAGATTCGGAGCGCTAAGAGGGTAATAGTGGAAAAAGGAATGTCTTCAAATATAAACTACACGGAATCATTCGGTGAATCTCCTTTCTGATCTCTGCATTCAGCTAACAGAGTTAAAACATACTTTTGATTGAGCAGATCTGAACACTCTTTCTGTAGAAAATGCAACTGGACATTTGGAGCGCTAAGAGCGTAGTAGTGGAAAAAGGAATATATTCAAATATAAACTACACAGAAGCATTCTGTGAAACTTCTTTCTGATCTGAGCATTCAGCTAACAGAGTTAAACCATACTTTTGATTGAGCAGTTTTGAAACACTCTGTCTGTAGAAAATGCAACTGGACATTCGTAGCGCTAAGTGGGTAATAGTGGAAAAAAGAATATGTTCAAATATAAACTACACAGAAGCATTGTATGAAACTTCTTTCTGTTCTGTGCATTCAACTAACAGAGTTGAACCTTACTTTTGATTGAGCCGTTCTGAAACACTCTTTCCGTAGAAACTGCAATTGGACATTCTGAGCGCTAAGAGGCCTATATTGGGAAAAAGAATGTCTACAAATAAAAACTACACAGAAGAATTGTGTGAAACTTCTTTCTGTTCTGTTTGTTCAACTAAAAGAGTTGAACCTTAGTTTTGATTGAGCCGTTCTGAAACACTCTTTCTGTAGAAAATGCAAGTGGAGATTCGGAGCGCTAAAAGGGTAATAGTGGAAAAAGGAATGTCTCCAAATATAAACTACACAGAATCATTCTGTGAAACTTCTTTCTGATCTGTGCATTCAGCTAACAGAGTTAAACCATACTTTTGATTGAGCAGATCTGAACACTCTTTCTGTAGAAAATGCAACTGGACATTTGGAGCGCTAAGAGAGTAGTAGTGGAAAAAGGAATATATTCAAATATAAACTACACAGAAGCATTCTGTGAAACTTCTTTCTGATCTGAGCATTCAGCTAACAGAGTTAAACCATACTTTTGATTGAGCAGTTTTGAAACACTCTGTCTGTAGAAAATGCAACTTGACATTCGGAGCGCTAAGTGGGTAATAGTGGAAAAAAGAATATGTTCAAATATAAACTACACAGAAGCATTGTATGAAACTTCTTTCTGTTCTGTGCATTCAACTAACAGAGTTGAACCTTACTTTGGATTGAGCCTTTCTGAAACACTCTTTCTGTAGAAACTGCAATTGGACATTCTGAGCGCTAAGAGGCCTATATTGGGAAAAATAATATCTTCAAATAAAAACTACACAGAAGAATTGTGTGAAACTTATTTCTGATATGTTCATTAAGCTAAAAGAGTTAAACCATACTTTTGATTGCGCAGTTCTGAACACGCTTTCTGTAGAAAATGCAAGTGGACAATCGGAGCGCTAAGAGGGTAATAGTGGAAAAAGGAATATATTCAAATATAAACTACACAGTAGCATTCTGTGGAAATTCTTCCTGTTCTGTGCATTCAACTAACAGAGTTGAACCTTACTTTTGATTGAGCCGTTCTGAAACACTCTTTCTGTAGAAACTGCAATTGGACATTCTAAGCGCTAAGAGGCCTACATTGGGAAAAAGGATATCTTCAAATTAAAACTACACAGATGCATTCTGTGAAACTTATTTCTGATCTGTAAATTCAGTTAACAGAGATAAAACATATTTTTGATTGAGCAGTTATGAAACACTCTTTTTGTAGAAAATGCAAGTGGAGATTCCGAGCGCTAAGAGGGTAATAGTGGAAAAAGGAATGTCTTCAAATATAAACTACACAGAATCATTCGGTGAAACTTCTTTCTGATCTGTGCATTCAGCTAACAGAGTTAAACCATACTTTTGATTGAGCAGATCTGAACACTCTTTCTGTAGAAAATGCAACTGGACATTTGGAGCGCTATGAGCGTAGTAGTGGTAGAAGGAATATATTCAAATATAAACTACACAGAAGCATTCTGTGAAACTTCTTTCTGATCTGAGCATTCAGCTAACAGAGTTAAACCATACTTTTGATTGAGCAGGTTTGAAACACTCTGTCTGTAGAAAATGCAACTGGACATTCGGAGCGCTAAGTGGGTAATAGTGGAAAAAAGAATATGTTCAAATATAAACTACACAGAAGCATTGTATGAAACTTCTTTCTGTTCTGTGCATTCAACTAACAGAGTTGAACCTTACTTTGGATTGAGCCTTTCTGAAACACTCTTTCTGTAGAAACTGCAATTGGACATTCTGAGCGCTAAGAGGCCTATATTGGGAAAAATAATATCTTCAAATAAAAACTACACAGAAGCATTGTGTGAAACTTATTTCTGATATGTTCATTAAGCTAAAAGAGTTAAACCATACTTTTGATTGCGCAGTTCTGAACACTCTTTCTGTAGAAAATGCAAGTGGACATTCGGAGCGCTAAGAGGGTAATAGTGGAAAAAGGAATATATTCAAATATAAACTACACAGTAGCATTCTGTGAAAATTCTTTCTGTTCTGTGCATTCAACTAACAGAGTTGAACCTTACTTTTGATTGAGCTGTTCTGAAACACTCTTTCTGTAGAAACTGCAATTGGACATGCTAAGCGCTAAGAGGCCTACATTGGGAAAAAGAATATCTTCAAATAAAAACTACAAAGATGCATTCTGTGAAACTTATTTCTGATCTGTAAATTCAGTTAACAGAGATAAAACATGTTTTTGATTGAGCAGTTATGAAACACTCTTTTTGTAGAAAATGCAAGTGGAGATTCGGAGCGCTAAGAGGGTAATAGTGGAAAAAGGAATGTCTTCAAATATAAACTACACGGAATCATTGGGTGAATCTCCTTTCTGATCTCTGCATTCAGCTAACAGAGTTAAAACATACTTTTGATTGAGCAGATCTGAACACTCTTTCTGTAGAAAATGCAACTGGACATTTGGAGCGCTAAGAGTGTAGTAGTGGAAAAAGGAATATATTCAAATATAAACTACACAGAAGCATTCTGTGAAACTTCTTTCTGATCTGAGCATTCAGCTAACAGAGTTAAACCATACTTTTGATTGAGCAGTTTTGAAACACTCTGTCTGTAGAAAATGCAACTGGACATTCGTAGCGCTAAGTGGGTAATAGTGGAAAAAAGAATATGTTCAAATATAAACTACACAGAAGCATTGTATGAAACTTCTTTCTGTTCTGTGCATTCAACTAACAGAGTTGAACCTTACTTTTGATTGAGCCGTTCTGAAACACTCTTTCTGTAGAAACTGCAATTGGACATTCTGAGCGCTAAGAGGCCTATATTGGGAAAAAGAATGTCTACAAATAAAAACTACACAGAAGAATTGTGTGAAACTTCTTTCTGTTCTGTTTGTTCAACTAAAAGAGTTGAACCTTAGTTTTGATTGAGCCGTTCTGAAACACTCTTTCTGTAGAAAATGCAAGTGGAGATTCGGAGCGCTAAGAGGGTAATAGTGGAAAAAGGAATGTCTCCAAATATAAACTACACAGAATCATTCTGTGAAACTTCTTTCTGATCTGTGCATTCAGCTAACAGAGTTAAACCATACTTTTGATTGAGCAGATCTGAACACTCTTTCTGTAGAAAATGCAACTGGACATTTGGAGCGCTAAGAGAGTAGTAGTGGAAAAAGGAATATATTCAAATATAAACTACACAGAAGCATTCTGTGAAACTTCTTTCTGATCTGAGCATTCAGCTAACAGAATTAAACCATACTTTTGATTGAGCAGTTTTGAAACACTCTGTCTGTAGAAAATGCAACTGGACATTCGGAGCGCTAAGTGGGTAATAGTGGAAAAAAGAATATGTTCAAATATAAACTACACAGAAGCATTGTATGAAACTTCTTTCTGTTCTGTGCATTCAACTAACAGAGTTGAACCTTACTTTGGATTGAGCCTTTCTGAAACACTCTTTCTGTAGAAATTGCAATTGGACATTCTGAGCGCTAAGAGGCCTATATTGGGAAAAATAATATCTTCAAATAAAAACTACACAGAAGCATTGTGTGAAACTTATTTCTGATATGTTCATTAAGCTAAAAGAGTTAAATCATACTTTTGATTGCGCAGTTCTGAACACTCTTTCTGTAGAAAATGCAAGTGGACATTCGGAGCGCTAAGAGGGTAATAGTGGAAAAAGGAATATATTCAAATATAAACTACACAGTAGCATTCTGTGAAAATTCTTTCTGTTCTGTGCATTCAACTAACAGTGTTGAACCTTACTTTTGATTGAGCCGTTCTGAAACACTCTTTCTGTAGAAACTGCAATTGGACATGCTAAGCGCTAAGAGGCCTACATTGGGAAAAAGAATATCTTCAAATAAAAACTACACAGATGCATTCTGTGAAACTTATTTCTGATCTGTAAATTCAGTTAACAGAGATAAAACATATTTTTGATTGAGCAGTTATGAAACACTCTTTTTGTAGAAAATGCAAGTGGAGATTCGGAGCGCTAAGAGGGTAATAGTGGAAAAAGGAATGTCTTCAAATATAAACTACACAGAATCATTCGGTGAAACTTCTTTCTGATCTGTGCATTCAGCTAACAGAGTTAAACCATACTTTTGATTGAGCAGATCTGAACACTCTTTCTGTAGAAAATGCAACTGGACATTTGGAGCGCTAAGAGCGTAGTAGTGGAAAAAGGAATATATTCAAATATAAACTACACAGAAGCATTCTGTGAAACTTCTTTCTTATCTGAGCATTCAGCTAACAGAGTTAAACCATACTTTTGATTGAGCAGTTTTGAAACACTCTGTCTGTAGAAAATGCAACTGGACATTCGTAGGGCTAAGTGGGTAATAGTGGAAAAAAGAATATGTTCAAATATAAACTACACAGAAGCATTGTATGAAACTTCTTTCTGTTCTGTGCATTCAACTAACAGAGTTGAACCTTACTTTTGATTGAGCCTTTCAGAAACACTCTTTCTGTAGAAACTGCAATTGGACATTCTGAGCGCTAAGAGGCCTCTATTGGGAAAAATAATATCTTCAAATAAAAACTACACAGAAGCATTGTGTGAAACTTATTTCTGATATGTTCATTAAGCTAACAGAGTTAAACCATACTTTTGATTGCGCAGTTCTGAACACTCTTTCTGTAGAAAATGCAAGTGGACAATCGGAGCGCTAAGAGGGTAATAGTGGAAAAAGGAATATATTCAAATATAAACTACACAGTAGCATTCTGTGAAAATTCTTCCTGTTCTGTGCATTCAACTAACAGAGTTGAACCTTACTTTTGATTGAGCCGTTCTGAAACACTCTTTCTGTAGAAACTGCAATTGGACATTCTAAGCGCTAAGAGGCCTACATTGGGAAAAAGGATATCTTCAAATTAAAACTACACAGATGCATTCTGTGAAACTTATTTCTGATCTGTAAATTCATTTAACAGAGATAAAACATATTTTTGATTGAGCAGTTATGAAACACTCTTTTTGTAGAAAATGCAAGTGGAGATTCGGAGCGCTAAGAGGGTAATAGTGGAAAAAGGAATGTCTTCAAATATAAACTACACAGAATCATTCGGTGAAACTTCTTTCTGATCTGTGCATTCAGCTAACAGAGTTAAACCATACTTTTGATTGAGCAGATCTGAACACTCTTTCTGTAGAAAATGCAACTGGACATTTGGAGCGCTAAGAGCGTAGTAGTGGAAAAAGGAATATATTCAAATATAAACTACACAGAAGCATTCTGTGAAACTTCTTTCTGATCTGAGCATTCAGCTAACAGAGTTAAACCATACTTTTGATTGAGCAGTTTTGAAACACTCTGTCTGTAGAAAATGCAACTGGACATTCGTAGCGCTAAGTGGGTAATAGTGGAAAAAAGAATATGTTCAAATATAAACTACACAGAAGCATTGTATGAAACTGCTTTCTGTTCTGTGCATTCAACTAACAGAGTTGAACCTTACTTTTGATTGAGCCGTTCTGAAACACTCTTTCTGTAGAAACTGCAATTGGACATGCTAAGCGCTAAGAGGCCTACATTGGGAAAAAGAATATCTTCAAATAAAAGCTACACAGATGCATTCTGTGAAACTTATTTCTGATCTGTAAATTCAGTTAACAGAGATAAAATATATTTTTGATTGAGCAGTTATGAAACACTCTTTTTGTAGAAAATGCAAGTGGAGATTCGGAGCGCTAAGAGGGTAATAGTGGAAAAAGGAATGTCTTCAAATATAAACTACACAGAATCATTCGGTGAAACTTTTTCTGATCTGTGCATTCAGCTAACAGAGTTAAACCATACTTTTGATTGAGCAGATCTGAACACTCTTTCTGTAGAAAATGCAACTGGACATTTGGAGCGCTAAGAGCGTAGTAGTGGAAAAAGGAATATATTCAAATATAAACTACACAGAAGCATTCTGTGAAACTTCTTTCTGATCTGTGCATTCAGCTAACAGAGTTAAACCATACTTTTGATTGATCAGATCTGAACACTCTTTCTGTAGAAAATGCAACTGAACATTTGGAGCGCTAAGAGAGTAGTAGTGGAAAAAGGAATATATTCAAATATAAACTACACAGAAGCATTCTGTGAAACTTCTTTCTGATCTGAGCATTCAGCTAACAGAGTTAAACCATACTTTTCATTGAGCAGTTTTGAAACACTCTGTCTGTAGAAAATGCAACTGGACATTCGTAGCGCTATGTGGGTAATAGTGGAATAAAGAATATGTTCAAATATAAACTACACAGAAGCATTGTATGAAACTTCTTTCTGTTCTGTGCATTCAACTAACAGAGTTGAACCTTACTTTTGATTGAGCCTTTCTGAAACACTCTTTCTGTAGAAACTGCAATTGGACATTCTGAGCGCTAAGAGGCCTATATTGGGAAAAATAATATCTTCAAATAAAAACTACACAGAAGCATTGTGTGAAACTTATTTCTGATATGTTCATTAAGCTAAAAGAGTTAAACCATACTTTTGATTGCGCAGTTCTGAACACTCTTTCTGTAGAAAATGCAAGTGGACATTCGGAACGCTAAGAGGGTAATAGTGGAAAAAGGAATATATTCAAATATAAACTACACAGTAGCATTCTGTGAAAATTCTTTCTGTTCTGTGCATTCAACTAACAGAGTTGAACCTTACTTTTCATTGAGCCGTTCTGAAACACTCTTTCTGTAGAAACTGCAATTGGACATGCTAAGCGCTAAGAGGCCTACATTGGGAAAAAGAATATCTTCAAATAAAAGCTACACAGATGCATTCTGTGAAACTTATTTCTGATCTGTAAATTCAGTTAACAGAGATAAAACATATTTTTGATTGAGCAGTTATGAAACACTCTTTTTGTAGAAAATGCAAGTGGAGATTCGGAGCGCTAAGAGGGTAATAGTGGAAAAAGGAATGTCTTCAAATATAAACTACACAGAATCATTCGGTGAAACTTCTTTCTGATCTGTGCATTCAGCTAACAGAGTTAAACCATACTTTTGATTGAGCAGATCTGAACACTCTTTCTGTAGAAAATGCAACTGGACATTTGGAGCGCTAAGAGCGTAGTAGTGGAAAAAGGAATATATTCAAATATAAACTACACAGAAGCATTCTGTGAAACTCCTTTCTGATCTGAGCATTCAGCTAACAGAGTTAAACCATACTTTTGATTGAGCAGTTTTGAAACACTCTGTCTGTAGAAAATGCAACTGGACATTCGTAGCGCTAAGTGGGTAATAGTGGAAAAAAGAATATGTTCAAATATAAACTACACAAAAGCATTGTATGAAACTTCTTTCTGTTCTGTGCATTCAACTAACAGAGTTGAACCTTACTTTTGATTGAGCCGCTCTGAAACACTCTTTCTGTAGAAACTGCAATTGGACATTCTGAGCGCTAAGAGGCCTATATTGGGAAAAAGAATGTCTACAAATAAAAACTACACAGAAGAATTGTGTGAAACTTCTTTCTGTTCTGTTTGTTCAACTAAAAGAGTTGTACCTTAGTTTTTATTGAGCCGTTCTGAAACACTCTTTCTGTAGAAAATGCAAGTGGAGATTCGCAGTGCTAAGGGGGTAACAGTGGAAAAAGGAATGTCTCCAAATATAAACTACACAGAATCATTCTGTGAAACTCCTTTCTGATCTGTGCATTCAGCTAACAGAGTTAAACCATACTTTTGATTGAGCAGATCTGAACACTCTTTCTGTAGAAAATGCAACTGGACATTTGGAGCGCTAAGAGAGTAGTAGTGGAAAAAGGAATATATTCAAATATAAACTACACAGAAGCATTCTGTGAAACTTCTTTCTGATCTGAGCATTCAGCTAACAGAGTTAAACCATACTTTTGATTGAGCAGTTTTGAAACACTCTGTCTGTAGAAAATGCAACTGGACATTCGTAGCGCTAAGTGGGTAATAGTGGAAAAAGAATATGTTCAAATATAAACTACACAGAATCATTGTATGAAACTTCTTTCTGTTCTGTGCATTCAACTAACAGAGTTGAACCTTACTTTGGATTGAGCCTTTCTGAAACACTCTTTTTTAGAAACTGCAATTGGACATTCTGTGCGCTAAGAGGCCTCTATTGGGAAAAATAATATCTTCAAATAAAAACTACACAGAAGCATTGTGTGAAACTTATTTCTGATATGTTCATTAAGCTAACAGAGTTAAACCATACTTTTGATTGCGCAGTTCTGAACACTCTTTCTGTAGAAAATGCAAGTGGACATTCGGAGCGCTAAGAGGGTAATAGTGGAAAAAGGAATATATTCAAATATAAACTACACAGTAGCATTCTGTGAAAATTCTTTCTGTTCTGTGCATTCAACTAACAGAGTTGAACCTTACTTTTGATTGAGCCGTTCTGAAACACTCTTTCTGTAGAAACTGCAGTTGGTCATGCTAAGCGCTAAGAGGCCTACATTGGGAAAAATAATATCTTCAAATAAAAACTACACAGATGCATTCTGTGAAACTTATTTCTGATCTGTAAATTCAGTTAACAGAGATAAAACATATTTTTGATTGAGCAGTTATGAAACACTCTTTTGTAGAAAATGCAAGTGGAGATTCGGAGCGCTAAGAGGGTAATAGTGGAAAAAGGAATGTCTTCAAATATAAACTACACAGAATCATTCGGTGAAACTTCTTTCTGATCTGTGCATTCAGCTAACAGAGTTAAACCATACTTCTGATTGAGCAGATCTGAACACTCTTTCTGTAGAAAATGCAACTGGACATTTGGAGCGCTAAGAGAGTAGTAGTGGAAAAAGGAATATATTCAAATATAAACTACACAGAAGCATTCTGTGAAACTTCTTTCTGATCTGAGCATTCAGCTAACAGAGTTAAACCATACTTTTGATTGAGCAGTTTTGAAACACTCTGTCTGTAGAAAATGCAACTGGACATTCGTAGCGCTAAGTGGGTAATAGTGGAAAAAAGAATATTTTCAAATATAAACTACACAGAAGCATTGTATGAAACTTCTTTCTGTTCTGTGCATTCAACTAACAGAGTTGAACCTTACTTTTGATTGAGCCGTTCTGAAACACTCTTTCTGTAGAAACTGCAATTGGACATTCTGAGCGCTAAGAGGCCTATATTGGGAAAAAGAATGTCTACAAATAAAAACTACACAGAAGAATTGTGTGAAACTTCTTTCTGTTCTGTTTGTTCAACTAAAAGAGTTGTACCTTAGTTTTTATTGAGCCGTTCTGAAACACTCTTTCTGTAGAAAATGCAAGTGGAGATTCGCAGTGCTAAGGGGGTAACAGTGGAAAAAGGAATGTCTCCAAATATAAACTACACAGAATCATTCTGTGAAACTCCTTTCTGATCTGTGCATTCAGCTAACAGAGTTAAACCATACTTTTGATTGAGCAGATCTGAACACTCTTTCTGTAGAAAATGCAACTGGACATTTGGAGCGCTAAGAGAGTAGTAGTGGAAAAAGGAATATATTCAAATATAAACTACACAGAAGCATTCTGTGAAACTTCTTTCTGATCTGAGCATTCAGCTAACAGAGTTAAACCATACTTTTGATTGAGCAGTTTTGAAACACTCTGTCTGTAGAAAATGCAACTGGACATTCGTAGCGCTAAGTGGGTAATAGTGGAAAAAAGAATATTTTCAAATATAAACTACACAGAAGCATTGTATGAAACTTCTTTCTGTTCTGTGCATTCAACTAACAGAGTTGAACCTTACTTTTGATTGAGCCGTTCTGAAACACTCTTTCTGTAGAAACTGCAATTGGACATTCTGAGCGCTAAGAGGCCTATATTGGGAAAAGAATGTCTACAAATAAAAACTACACAGAAGAATTGTGTGAAACTTCTTTCTGTTCTGTTTGTTCAACTAAAAGAGTTGTACCTTAGTTTTTATTGAGCCGTTCTGAAACACTCTTTCTGTAGAAAATGCAAGTGGAGATTCGCAGTGCTAAGGGGGTAACAGTGGAAAAAGGAATGTCTCCAAATATAAACTACACAGAATCATTCTGTGAAACTCCTTTCTGATCTGTGCATTCAGCTAACAGAGTTAAACCATACTTTTGATTGAGCAGATCTGAACACTCTTTCTGTAGAAAATGCAACTGGACATTTGGAGCGCTAAGAGAGTAGTAGTGGAAAAAGGAATATATTCAAATATAAACTACACAGAAGCATTCTGTGAAACTTCTTTCTGATCTGAGCATTCAGCTAACAGAGTTAAACCATACTTTTGATTGAGCAGTTTTGAAACACTCTGTCTGTAGAAAATGCAACTGGACATTCGTAGCGCTAAGTGGGTAATAGTGGAAAAAGAATATGTTCAAATATAAACTACACAGAATCATTGTATGAAACTTCTTTCTGTTCTGTGCATTCAACTAACAGAGTTGAACCTTACTTTGGATTGAGCCTTTCTGAAACACTCTTTTTTAGAAACTGCAATTGGACATTCTGTGCGCTAAGAGGCCTCTATTGGGAAAAATAATATCTTCAAATAAAAACTACACAGAAGCATTGTGTGAAACTTATTTCTGATATGTTCATTAAGCTAACAGAGTTAAACCATACTTTTGATTGCGCAGTTCTGAACACTCTTTCTGTAGAAAATGCAAGTGGACATTCGGAGCGCTAAGAGGGTAATAGTGGAAAAAGGAATATATTCAAATATAAACTACACAGTAGCATTCTGTGAAAATTCTTTCTGTTCTGTGCATTCAACTAACAGAGTTGAACCTTACTTTTGATTGAGCCGTTCTGAAACACTCTTTCTGTAGAAACTGCAGTTGGTCATGCTAAGCGCTAAGAGGCCTACATTGGGAAAAATAATATCTTCAAATAAAAACTACACAGATGCATTCTGTGAAACTTATTTCTGATCTGTAAATTCAGTTAACAGAGATAAAACATATTTTTGATTGAGCAGTTATGAAACACTCTTTTGTAGAAAATGCAAGTGGAGATTCGGAGCGCTAAGAGGGTAATAGTGGAAAAAGGAATGTCTTCAAATATAAACTACACAGAATCATTCGGTGAAACTTCTTTCTGATCTGTGCATTCAGCTAACAGAGTTAAACCATACTTTTGATTGAGCAGATCTGAACACTCTTTCTGTAGAAAATGCAACTGGACATTTGGAGCGCTAAGAGAGTAGTAAGGAAAAAGGAATATATTCAAATATAAACTACACAGAAGCATTCTGTGAAACTTCTTTCTGATCTGAGCATTCAGGTAACAGAGTTAAACCATACTTTTGATTGAGCAGTTTTGAAACACTCTGTCTGTTGAAAATGCAACTGGACATTCGTAGCGCTAAGAGCGTAATAGTGGAAAAAAGAATATGTTCAAATATAAACTACACAGAAGCATTGTATGAAACTTCTTTCTGTTCTGTGGATTCAACTAAGAGAGTTGAAACTTACTTTTGATTGAGCCTTTCTGAAACACTCTTTCTGTAGAAACTGCAATTGGACATTCTGAGCGCTAAGAGGCCTATATTGGGAAAAATAATATCTTCAAATAAAAACTACACAGAAGAATTGTGTGAAACTTATTACTGATATGTTCATTAAGCTAACAGAGTTAAACCATACTTTTGATTGCGCAGTTCTGAACACTCTTTCTGTAGAAAATGCAAGTGGACATTCGGAGCGCTAAGAGGGTAATAGTGGAAAAAGGAATATATTCAAATATAAACTACACAGTAGCATTCTGTGAAAATTCTTTCTGTTCTGTGCATTCAACTAAAAGAGTTGAACCTTACTTTTGATTGAGCCGTTCTGAAACACTCTTTCTGTAGAAACTGCAATTGGACGTGCTAAGCGCTAAGAGGCCTACATTGGGAAAAAGAATATCTTCAAATAAAAACTACACAGATGCATTCTGTGAAACTTATTTCTGATCTGTAAATTCAGTTAACAGAGATAAAACATATTTTTGATTGAGCAGTTATGAAACACTCTTTTTGTAGAAAATGCAAGTGTAGATTCGGAGCGCTAAGTGGGTAATAGTGGAAAAAGGAATGTCCTCAAATATAAACTACACAGAATCGTTTGGTGAAACTTCTTTCTGATCTGTGCATTCAGCTAACAGAGTTAAACCGTACTTTTGATTGAGCAGATCTGAACACTCTTTGTGTAGAAAATGCAACTGGACATTTGGAGCGCTAAGAGCGTAGTAGTGGAAAAAGGAATATACTCAGATATAAACTACTCAGCAGCATTCTGTGAAACTTCTTTCTGATCTGAGCATTCAGCTAACAGAGTTAAACCATACTTTTGATTGAGCAGTTTTGAAACACTCTGTCTGTAGAAAATGCAACTGGACATTCGTAGCGCTAAGTGGGTAATAGTGGAAAAAAGAATATGTTCAAATATAAACTACACAGAAGCATTGTATGAAACTTCTTTCTGTTCTGTGCATTCAACTAACAGAGTTGAACCTTACTTTTGATTGAGCCGTTCTGAAACACTCTTTCTGTAGAAACTGCAATTGGACATTCTGAGCCCTAAGAGGCCTGTATTGGGAAAAAGAATGTCTACAAATAAAAACTACACAGAAGAATTGTGTGAAAATTCTTTCTGTTCTGTTTGTTCAACTAAAAGAGTTGAACCTTAGTTTTGATTGAGCCGTTCTGAAACACTCTTTCTGTAGAAAATGCAAGTGGAGATTCGGAGCGCTAAGAGGGTAATAGTGGAAAAAGGAATGTCTCCAAATATAAACTACACAGAATCATTCTGTGAAACTTCTTTCTGATCTGTGCATTCAGCTAACAGAGATAAACCATACTTTTGATTGAGCAGTTTTGAAACACTCTGTCTGTAGAAAATGCAACTGGACATTCGTAGCGCTAAGTGGGTAATAGTGGAAAAAAGAATATGTTCAAATATAAACTACACAGAAGTATTGTATGAAACTTCTTTCTGTTCTGTGCATTCAACTTACAGAGTTGAACCTTACTTTTGATTGAGCCTTTCTGAAACACTCTTTCTGTAGAAACTGCAATTGGACATTCTGAGCGCTAAGAGGCCTATATTGGGAAAAACAATATCTTCAAATAAAAACTACACAGAAGCATTGTGTGAAACTTATTTCTGATATGTTCATTAAGCTAACAGAGTTAAACCATACTTTTGATTGCGCAGTTCTGAACACTCTTTCTGTAGAAAATGCAAGTGGACATTCGGAGCGCTAAGAGGGTAATAGTGGAAAAAGGAATATATTCAAATATAAACTACACAGTAGCATTCTGTGAAAATTCTTTCTGTTCTGTGCATTCAACTAACAGAGTTGAACCTTACTTTTGATTGAGCCGTTCTGAAACACTCTTTCTGTAGAAACTGCAATTGGACATGCTAAGCGCTAAGAGGCCTACATTGGGAAAAAGAATATCTTCAAATAAAAACTACACAGATGCATTCTGTGAAACTTAATTCTGATCTGTAAATTCAGTTAACAGAGATAAAACATATTTTTGATTGAGCAATTATGAAACACTCTTTTTGTAGAAAATGCAAGAGGAGATTCGAGCGCTAAGAGGGTAATAGTGGAAAAAGGAATGTCTTCAAATATAAACTACACAGAATCATTCGGTGAAACTTCTTTCTGATCTGTGCATTCAGCTAACAGAGTTAAACCATACTTTTGATTGAGCAGATCTGAACACTCTTTCTGTAGAAAATGCAACTGGACATTTGGAGCGCTAAGAGCGTAGTAGCGGAAAAAGGAATATATTCAAATATAAACTACACAGAAGCATTCTGTGAAAATTCTTTCTGATCTGAGCATTCAGCTAACAGAGTTAAACCATACTTTTGATTGAGCAGTTTTGAAACACTCTGTCTGTAGAAAATGCAACTGGACATTCGTAGCGCTAAGTGGGTAATAGTGGAAAAAAGAATATGTTCAAATATAAACTACACAGAAGCATTGTATGAAACTGCTTTCTGTTCTGTGCATTCAACTAACAGAGTTGAACCTTACTTTTGATTGAGCCGTTCTGAAACACTCTTTCTGTAGAAACTGCAATTGGACATTCTGAGCGCTAGGAGGCCTATATTGGGAAAAAGAATGTCTACAAATAAAAACTACACAGAAGAATTGTGTGAAACTTCTTTCTGTTCTGTTTGTTCAACTAAAAGAGTTGAACCTTAGTTTTGATTGAGCCGTTCTGAAACACTCTTTCTGTAGAAACTGCAATTGGACATGCTAAGCGCTAAGAGGCCTACATTGGGAAAAAGAATATCTTCAAATAAAAGCTACACAGATGCATTCTGTGAAACTTATTTCTGATCTGTAAATTCAGTTAACAGAGATAAAATATATTTTTGATTGAGCAGTTATGAAACACTCTTTTTGTAGAAAATGCAAGTGGAGATTCGGAGCGCTAAGAGGGTAATAGTGGAAAAAGGAATGTCTTCAAATATAAACTACACAGAATCATTCGGTGAAAATTTTTCTGATCTGTGCATTCAGCTAACAGAGTTAAACCATACTTTTGATTGAGCAGATCTGAACACTCTTTCTGTAGAAAATGCAACTGGACATTTGGAGCGCTAAGAGCGTAGTAGTGGAAAAAGGAATATATTCAAATATAAACTACACAGAAGCATTCTGTGAAACTTCTTTCTGATCTGTGCATTCAGCTAACAGAGTTAAACCATACTTTTGATTGATCAGATCTGAACACTCTTTCTGTAGAAAATGCAACTGGACATTTGGAGCGCTAAGAGAGTAGTAGTGGAAAAAGGAATATATTCAAATATAAACTACACAGAAGCATTCTGTGAAACTTCTTTCTGATCTGAGCATTCAGCTAACAGAGTTAAACCATACTTTTCATTGAGCAGTTTTGAAACACTCTGTCTGTAGAAAATGCAACTGGACATTCGTAGCGCTATGTGGGTAATAGTGGAATAAAGAATATGTTCAAATATAAACTACACAGAAGCATTGTATGAAACTTCTTTCTGTTCTGTGCATTCAACTAACAGAGTTGAACCTTACTTTTGATTGAGCCTTTCTGAAACACTCTTTCTGTAGAAACTGCAATTGGACATTCTGAGCGCTAAGAGGCCTATATTGGGAAAAATAATATCTTCAAATAAAAACTACACAGAAGCATTGTGTGAAACTTATTTCTGATATGTTCATTAAGCTAAAAGAGTTAAACCATACTTTTGATTGCGCAGTTCTGAACACTCTTTCTGTAGAAAATGCAAGTGGACATTCGGAACGCTAAGAGGGTAATAGTGGAAAAAGGAATATATTCAAATATAAACTACACAGTAGCATTCTGTGAAAATTCTTTCTGTTCTGTGCATTCAACTAACAGAGTTGAACCTTACTTTTCATTGAGCCGTTCTGAAACACTCTTTCTGTAGAAACTGCAATTGGACATGCTAAGCGCTAAGAGGCCTACATTGGGAAAAAGAATATCTTCAAATAAAAGCTACACAGATGCATTCTGTGAAACTTATTTCTGATCTGTAAATTCAGTTAACAGAGATAAAACATATTTTTGATTGAGCAGTTATGAAACACTCTTTTTGTAGAAAATGCAAGTGGAGATTCGGAGCGCTAAGAGGGTAATAGTGGAAAAAGGAATGTCTTCAAATATAAACTACACAGAATCATTCGGTGAAACTTCTTTCTGATCTGTGCATTCAGCTAACAGAGTTAAACCATACTTTTGATTGAGCAGATCTGAACACTCTTTCTGTAGAAAATGCAACTGGACATTTGGAGCGCTAAGAGCGTAGTAGTGGAAAAAGGAATATATTCAAATATAAACTACACAGAAGCATTCTGTGAAACTCCTTTCTGATCTGAGCATTCAGCTAACAGAGTTAAACCATACTTTTGATTGAGCAGTTTTGAAACACTCTGTCTGTAGAAAATGCAACTGGACATTCGTAGCGCTAAGTGGGTAATAGTGGAAAAAAGAATATGTTCAAATATAAACTACACAAAAGCATTGTATGAAACTTCTTTCTGTTCTGTGCATTCAACTAACAGAGTTGAACCTTACTTTTGATTGAGCCGCTCTGAAACACTCTTTCTGTAGAAACTGCAATTGGACATTCTGAGCGCTAAGAGGCCTATATTGGGAAAAAGAATATCTACAAATAAAAACTACACAGAAGAATTGTGTGAAACTTCTTTCTGTTCTGTTTGTTCAACTAAAAGAGTTGTACCTTAGTTTTTATTGAGCCGTTCTGAAACACTCTTTCTGTAGAAAATGCAAGTGGAGATTCGCAGTGCTAAGGGGGTAACAGTGGAAAAAGGAATGTCTCCAAATATAAACTACACAGAATCATTCTGTGAAACTCCTTTCTGATCTGTGCATTCAGCTAACAGAGTTAAACCATACTTTTGATTGAGCAGATCTGAACACTCTTTCTGTAGAAAATGCAACTGGACATTTGGAGCGCTAAGAGAGTAGTAGTGGAAAAAGGAATATATTCAAATATAAACTACACAGAAGCATTCTGTGAAACTTCTTTCTGATCTGAGCATTCAGCTAACAGAGTTAAACCATACTTTTGATTGAGCAGATCTGAACACTCTTTCTGTAGAAAATGCAACTGGACATTCGTAGCGCTAAGTGGGTAATAGTGGAAAAAGAATATGTTCAAATATAAACTACACAGAATCATTGTATGAAACTTCTTTCTGTTCTGTGCATTCAACTAACAGAGTTGAACCTTACTTTGGATTGAGCCTTTCTGAAACACTCTTTTTTAGAAACTGCAATTGGACATTCTGTGCGCTAAGAGGCCTCTATTGGGAAAAATAATATCTTCAAATAAAAACTACACAGAAGCATTGTGTGAAACTTATTTCTGATATGTTCATTAAGCTAACAGAGTTAAACCATACTTTTGATTGCGCAGTTCTGAACACTCTTTCTGTAGAAAATGCAAGTGGACATTCGGAGCGCTAAGAGGGTAATAGTGGAAAAAGGAATATATTCAAATATAAACTACACAGTAGCATTCTGTGAAAATTCTTTCTGTTCTGTGCATTCAACTAACAGAGTTGAACCTTACTTTTGATTGAGCCGTTCTGAAACACTCTTTCTGTAGAAACTGCAGTTGGTCATGCTAAGCGCTAAGAGGCCTACATTGGGAAAAATAATATCTTCAAATAAAAACTACACAGATGCATTCTGTGAAACTTATTTCTGATCTGTAAATTCAGTTAACAGAGATAAAACATATTTTTGATTGAGCAGTTATGAAACACTCTTTTGTAGAAAATGCAAGTGGAGATTCGGAGCGCTAAGAGGGTAATAGTGGAAAAAGGAATGTCTTCAAATATAAACTACACAGAATCATTCGGTGAAACTTCTTTCTGATCTGTGCATTCAGCTAACAGAGTTAAACCATACTTTTGATTGAGCAGATCTGAACACTCTTTCTGTAGAAAATGCAACTGGACATTTGGAGCGCTAAGAGAGTAGTAGTGGAAAAAGGAATATATTCAAATATAAACTACACAGAAGCATTCTGTGAAACTTCTTTCTGATCTGAGCATTCAGGTAACAGAGTTAAACCATACTTTTGATTGAGCAGTTTTGAAACACTCTGTCTGTTGAAAATGCAACTGGACATTCGTAGCGCTAAGAGCGTAATAGTGGAAAAAAGAATATGTTCAAATATAAACTACACAGAAGCATTGTATGAAACTTCTTTCTGTTCTGTGGATTCAACTAAGAGAGTTGAACCTTACTTTTGATTGAGCCTTTCTGAAACACTCTTTCTGTAGAAACTGCAATTGGACATTCTGAGCGCTAAGAGGCCTATATTGGGAAAAATAATATCTTCAAATAAAAACTACACAGAAGAATTGTGTGAAACTTATTACTGATATGTTCATTAAGCTAACAGAGTTAAACCATACTTTTGATTGCGCAGTTCTGAACACTCTTTCTGTAGAAAATGCAAGTGGACATTCGGAGCGCTAAGAGGGTAATAGTGGAAAAAGGAATATATTCAAATATAAACTACACAGTAGCATTCTGTGAAAATTCTTTCTGTTCTGTGCATTCAACTAAAAGAGTTGAACCTTACTTTTGATTGAGCCGTTCTGAAACACTCTTTCTGTAGAAACTGCAATTGGACGTGCTAAGCGCTAAGAGGCCTACATTGGGAAAAAGAATATCTTCAAATAAAAACTACACAGATGCATTCTGTGAAACTTATTTCTGATCTGTAAATTCAGTTAACAGAGATAAAACATATTTTTGATTGAGCAGTTATGAAACACTCTTTTTGTAGAAAATGCAAGTGTAGATTCGGAGCACTAAGTGGGTAATAGTGGAAAAAGTAATGTCCTCAAATATAAACTACACAGAATCGTTTGGTGAAACTTCTTTCTGATCTGTGCATTCAGCTAACAGAGTTAAACCGTACTTTTGATTGAGCAGATCTGAACACTCTTTCTGTAGAAAATGCAACTGGACATTTGGAGCGCTAAGAGCGTAGTAGTGGAAAAAGGAATATACTCAGATATAAACTACTCAGAAGCATTCTGTGAAACTTCTTTCTGATCTGAGCATTCAGCTAACAGAGTTAAACCATACTTTTGATTGAGCAGTTTTGAAACACTCTGTCTGTAGAAAATGCAACTGGACATTCGTAGCGCTAAGTGGGTAATAGTGGAAAAAAGAATATGTTCAAATATAAACTACACAGAAGCATTGTATGAAACCTCTTTCTGTTCTGTGCATTCAACTAACAGAGTTGAACCTTACTTTTGATTGAGCCGTTCTGAAACACTCTTTCTGTAGAAACTGCAATTGGACATTCTGAGCCCTAAGAGGCCTGTATTGGGAAAAAGAATGTCTAAAAATAAAAACTACACAGAAGAATTGTGTGAAAATTCTTTCTGTTCTGTTTGTTCAACTAAAAGAGTTGAACCTTAGTTTTGATTGAGCCGTTCTGAAACACTCTTTCTGTAGAAAATGCAAGTGGAGATTCGGAGCGCTAAGAGGGTAATAGTGGAAAAAGGAATGTCTCCAAATATAAACTACACAGAATCATTCTGTGAAACTTCTTTCTGATCTGTGCATTCAGCTAACAGAGATAAACCATACTTTTGATTGAGCAGTTTTGAAACACTCTGTCTGTAGAAAATGCAACTGGACATTCGTAGCGCTAAGTGGGTAATAGTGGAAAAAAGAATATGTTCAAATATAAACTACACAGAAGTATTGTATGAAACTTCTTTCTGTTCTGTGCATTCAACTTACAGAGTTGAACCTTACTTTTGATTGAGCCTTTCTGAAACACTCTTTCTGTAGAAACTGCAATTGGACATTCTGAGCGCTAAGAGGCCTATATTGGGAAAAATAATATCTTCAAATAAAAACTACACAGAAGCATTGTGTGAAACTTATTTCTGATATGTTCATTAAGCTAACAGAGTTAAACCATACTTTTGATTGCGCAGTTCTGAACACTCTTTCTGTAGAAAATGCAAGTGGACATTCGGAGCGCTAAGAGGGTAATAGTGGAAAAAGGAATATATTCAAATATAAACTACACAGTAGCATTCTGTGAAAATTCTTTCTGTTCTGTGCATTCAACTAACAGAGTTGAACCTTACTTTTGATTGAGCCGTTCTGAAACACTCTTTCTGTAGAAACTGCAATTGGACATGCTAAGCGCTAAGAGGCCTACATTGGGAAAAAGAATATCTTCAAATAAAAACTACACAGATGCATTCTGTGAAACTTAATTCTGATCTGTAAATTCAGTTAACAGAGATAAAACATATTTTTGATTGAGCAGTTATGAAACACTCTTTTTGTAGAAAATGCAAGAGGAGATTCGAGCGCTAAGAGGGTAATAGTGGAAAAAGGAATGTCTTCAAATATAAACTACACAGAATCATTCGGTGAAACTTCTTTCTGATCTGTGCATTCAGCTAACAGAGTTAAACCATACTTTTGATTGAGCAGATCTGAACACTCTTTCTGTAGAAAATGCAACTGGACATTTGGAGCGCTAAGAGCGTAGTAGCGGAAAAAGGAATATATTCAAATATAAACTACACAGAAGCATTCTGTGAAAATTCTTTCTGATCTGAGCATTCAGCTAACAGAGTTAAACCATACTTTTGATTGAGCAGTTTTGAAACACTCTGTCTGTAGAAAATGCAACTGGACATTCGTAGCGCTAAGTGGGTAATAGTGGGAAAACGAATATGTTCAAATATAAACTACACAGAAGCATTGTATGAAACTTCTTTCTGTTCTGTGCATTCAACTAACAGAGTTGAACCTTACTTTTGATTGAGCCGTTCTGAAACACTCTTTCTGTAGAAATTGCAATTGGACATTCTGAGCGCTAGGAGGACTATATTGGGAAAAAGAATGTCTACAAATAAAAACTACACAGAAGAATTGTGTGAAACTTCTTTCTGTTCTGTTTGTTCAACTAAAAGAGTTGAACCTTAGTTTTGATTGAGCCGTTCTGAAACACGCTTTCTGTAGAAAATGCAAGTGGAGTTTCGGAGCGCTAAGAGGGTAATAGTGGAAAAAGGAATGTCTCCAAATATAAACTACACAGAATCATTCTGTGAAACTTCTTTCTGATCTGTGCATTCAGCTAACAGAGTTAAACCATATTTTTGATTGAGCAGATCTGAACACTCTTTCTGTAGAAAATGCAACTGGACATTTGGAGCGCTAAGAGAGTAGTAGTGGAAAAAGGAATATATTCAAATATAAAGTACACAGAAGCATTCTGTGAAACTTCTTTCTGATCTGAGCATTCAGCTAACAGATTTAAACCATACTTTTGATTGAGCAGTTTTGAAACACTCTGTCTGTAGAAAATGCAACTGGACATTCGTAGCGCTAAGTGGGTAATAGTGGAAAAAAGAATATGTTCAAATATAAACTACACAGAAGCATTGTATGAAACTTCTTTCTGTTCTGTGCATTCAACTAACAGAGTTGAACCTTACTTTTGATTGAGCCTTTCTGAAACACTCTTTCTGTAGAAACTGCAATTGGACATTCTGAGCGCTAAGAGGCCTATATTGGGAAAAATAATATCTTCAAATAAAAACTACACAGAAGCATTGTGTGAAACTTATTTCTGATATGTTCATTAAGCTAACAGAGTTAAACCATACTTTTGATTGCGCAGTTCTGAACACTCTTTCTGTAGAAAATGCAAGTGGACATTCGGAGCGCTAAGAGGGTAATAGTGGAAAAAGGAATATATTCAAATATAAACTACACAGTAGCATTCTGTGAAAATTCTTTCTGTTCTGTGCATTCAACTAACAGAGTTGAACCTTACTTTTGATTGAGCCGTTCTGAAACACTCTTTCTGTAGAAACTGCAATTGGATATGCTAAGCGCTAAGAGGCCTACATTGGGAAAAAGAATATCTTCAAATAAAAACTACACAGATGCATTCTGTGAAACTTATTTCTGATCTGTAAATTCAGTTAACAGAGATAAAACATATTTTTGATTGAGCAGTTATGAAACACTCTTTTTGTAGAAAATGCAAGTGGAGATTCGGAGCGCTAAGAGGGTAATAGTGGAAAAAGGAATGTCTTCAAATATAAACTACACAGAATCATTCGGTGAAACTTCTTTCTGATCTGTGAATTCAGCTAACAGAGTTAAACCATACTTTTGATTGAGCAGATCTGAACACTCTTTCTGTAGAAAATGCAACTGGACATTTGGAGCGCTAAGAGCGTAGTAGTGGAAAAAGGAATATATTCAAATATAAACTACACAGAAGCATTCTGTGAAACTTCTTTCTGATCTGAGCATTCAGCTAACAGAGTTAAACCATACTTTTGATTGAGCAGTTTTGAAACACTCTGTCTGTAGAAAATGCAACTGGACATTCGTAGCGCTTAGTGGGTAATAGTGGAAAAAAGAATATGTTCAAATATAAACTACACAGAAGCATTGTATGAAACTGCTTTCTGTTCTGTGCATTCAACTAACAGAGTTGAACCTTACTTTTGATTGAGCCGTTCTGAAACACTCTTTCTGTAGAAACTGCAATTGGACAATCTGAGCGCTAGGAGGCCTATATTGGGAAAAAGAATGTCTACAAATAAAAACTACACAGAAGAATTGTGTGAAACTTCTTTCTGTTCTGTTTGTTCAACTAAAAGAGTTGAACCTTAGTTTTGATTGAGCCGTTCTGAAACACTCTTTCTGTAGAAAATGCAAGTGGAGATTCGGAGCGCTAAGAGGGTAATAGTGGAAAAAGGAATGTCTCCAAATATAAACTACACAGAATCATTCTGTGAAACTTCTTTCTGATCTGTGCATTCAGCTAACAGAGATAAACCATACTTTTGATTGAGCAGTTTTGAAACACTCTGTCTGTAGAAAATGCAACTGGACATTCGTAGCGCTAAGTAGGTAATAGTGGAAAAAAGAATATGTTCATATATAAACTACACAGAAGTATTGTATGAAACTTCTTTCTGTTCTGTGCATTCAACTTACAGAGTTGAACCTTACTTTTGATTGAGCCTTTCTGAAACACTCTTTCTGTAGAAACTGCAATTGGACATTCTGAGCGCTAAGAGGCCTATATTGGGAAAAATAATACCTTCAAATAAAAACTACACAGAAGCATTGTGTGAAACTTATTTCTGATATGTTCATTAAGCTAACAGAGTTAAAACATACTTTTGATTGCGCAGTTCTGAACACTCTTTCTGTAGAAAATGCAAGTGGACATTCGGAGCGCTAAGAGGGTAATAGTGGAAAAAGGAATATATTCAAATATAAACTACACAGTAGCATTCTGTGAAAATTCTTTCTGTTCTGTGCATTCAACTAACAGAGTTGAACCTTACTTTTGATTGAGCCGTTCTGAAACACTCTTTCTGTAGAAACTGCAATTGGACATGCTAAGCGCTAAGAGGCCTACATTGGGAAAAAGAATATCTTCAAATAAAAACTAAACAGATGCATTCTGTGAAACTTATTTCTGATCTGTAAATTCAGTTAACAGAGATAAAACATATTTTTGATTGAGCAGTTCTGAAACACGCTTTCTGTAGAAAATGCAAGTGGAGATTCGGAGCGCTAAGAGGGTAATAGTGGAAAAAGGAATGTCTCCAAATATAAACTACACAGAATCATTCTGTGAAACTTCTTTCTGATCTGTGCATTCAGCTAACAGAGTTAAACCATACTTTTGATTGAGCAGATCTGAACACTCTTTCTGTAGAAAATGCAACTGGACATTTGGAGCGCTAAGAGAGTAGTAGTGGAAAAAGGAATATATTCAAATATAAACTACACAGAAGCATTCTGTGAAACTTCTTTCTGATCTGAGCATTCAGCTAACAGATTTAAACCATACTTTTGATTGAGCAGTTTTGAAACACTCTGTCTGTAGAAAATGCAACTGGACATTCGTAGCGCTAAGTGGGTAATAGTGGAAAAAAGAATATGTTCAAATATAAACTACACAGAAGCATTGTATGAAACTTCTTTCTGTTCTGTGCATTCAACTAACAGAGTTGAACCTTACTTTTGATTGAGCCTTTCTGAAACACTCTTTCTGTAGAAACTGCAATTGGACATTCTGAGCGCTAAGAGGCCTATATTGGGAAAAATAATATCTTCAAATAAAAACTACACAGAAGCATTGTGTGAAACTTATTTCTGATATGTTCATTAAGCTAACAGAGTTAAACCATACTTTTGATTGCGCAGTTCTGAACACTCTTTCTGTAGAAAATGCAAGTGGACATTCGGAGCGCTAAGAGGGTAATAGTGGAAAAAGGAATATATTCAAATATAAACTACACAGTAGCATTCTGTGAAAATTCTTTCTGTTCTGTGCATTCAACTAACAGAGTTGAACCTTACTTTTGATTGAGCCGTTCTGAAACACTCTTTCTGTAGAAACTGCAATTGGATATGCTAAGCGCTAAGAGGCCTACATTGGGAAAAAGAATATCTTCAAATAAAAACTACACAGATGCATTCTGTGAAACTTATTTCTGATCTGTAAATTCAGTTAACAGAGATAAAACATATTTTTGATTGAGCAGTTATGAAACACTCTTTTTGTAGAAAATGCAAGTGGGGATTCGGAGCGCTAAGAGGGTAATAGTGGAAAAAGGAATGTCTTCAAATATAAACTACACAGAATCATTCGGTGAAACTTCTTTCTGATCTGTGCATTCAGCTAACAGAGTTAAACCATAGTTTTGATTGAGCAGATCTGAACACTCTTTCTGTAGAAAATGCAACTGGACATTTGAAGCGCTAAGAGCGTAGTAGTGGAAAAAGGAATATATTCAAATATAAACTACACAGAAGCATTCTGTGAAACTTCTTTCTGATCTGAGCATTCAGCTAACAGAGTTAAACCATACTTTAGATTGAGCAGTTTTGAAACACGCTGTCTGTAGAAAATGCAACTGGACATTCGTAGCGCTAAGTGGGTAATAGTGGAAAAAAGAATATGTTCAAATATAAACTACACAGAAGCATTGTATGAAACTGATTTCTGTTCTGTGCATTCAACTAACAGAGTTGAACCTTACTTTTGATTGAGCCGTTCTGAAACACTCTTTCTGTAGAAACTGCAATTGGACATTCTGAGCGCTAGGAGGCCTATATTGGGAAAAAGAATGTCTACAAATAAAAACTACACAGAAGAATTGTGTGAAACTTCTTTCTGTTCTGTTTGTTCAACTAAAAGAGTTGAACCTTAGTTTTGATTGAGCCGTTCTGAAACACTCTTTTTGTAGAAAATGCAAGTGGAGATTCGGAGCGCTAAGAGGGTAATAGTGGAAAAAGGAATGTCTCCAAATATAAACTACACAGAATCATTCTGTGAAACTTCTTTCTGATCTGTGCATTCAGCTAACAGAGTTAAACCATACTTTTGATTGAGCAGATCTGAACACTCTTTCTGTAGAAAATGCAACTGGACGTTTGGAGCGCTAAGAGCGTAGTAGCGGAAAAAGGAATATATTCAAATATAAACTACACAGAAGCATTCTGTGAAAATTCTTTCTGATCTGAGCATTCAGCTAACAGAGTTAAACCATACTTTTGATTGAGCAGTTTTGAAACACTCTGTCTGTAGAAAATGCAACTGGACATTCGTAGCGCTAAGTGGGTAATAGTGGGAAAAAGAATATGTTCAAATGTAAACTACACAGAAGCATTGTATGAAACTTCTTTCTGTTCTGTGCATTCAACTAACAGAGTTGAACCTTACTTTTGATTGAGCCGTTCTGAAACACTCTTTCTGTAGAAATTGCAATTGGACATTCTGAGCGCTAGGAGGACTATATTGGGAAAAAGAATGTCTACAAATAAAAACTACACAGAAGAATTGTGTGAAACTTCTTTCTGTTCTGTTTGTTCAACTAAAAGAGTTGAACCTTAGTTTTGATTGAGCCGTTCTGAAACACGCTTTCTGTAGAAAATGCAAGTGGAGTTTCGGAGCGCTAAGAGGGTAATAGTGGAAAAAGGAATGTCTCCAAATATAAACTACACAGAATCATTCTGTGAAACTTCTTTCTGATCTGTGCATTCAGCTAACAGAGTTAAAACATATTTTTGATTGAGCAGATCTGAACACTCTTTCTGTAGAAAATGCAACTGGACATTTGGAGCGCTAAGAGAGTAGTAGTGGAAAAAGGAATATATTCAAATATAAAGTACACAGAAGCATTCTGTGAAACTTCTTTCTGATCTGAGCATTCAGCTAACAGATTTAAACCATACTTTTGATTGAGCAGTTTTGAAACACTCTGTCTGTAGAAAATGCAACTGGACATTCGTAGCGCTAAGTGGGTAATAGTGGAAAAAAGAATATGTTCAAGTATAAACTACACAGAAGCATTGTATGAAACTTCTTTCTGTTCTGTGCATTCAACTAACAGAGTTGAACCTTACTTTTGATTGAGCCTTTCTGAAACACTCTTTCTGTAGAAACTGCAATTGGACATTCTGAGCGCTAAGAGGCCTATATTGGGAAAAATAATATCTTCAAATAAAAACTACACAGAAGCATTGTGTGAAACTTATTTCTGATATGTTCATTAAGCTAACAGAGTTAAACCATACTTTTGATTGCGCAGTTCTGAACACTCTTTCTGTAGAAAATGCAAGTGGACATTCGGAGCGCTAAGAGGGTAATAGTGGAAAAAGGAATATATTCAAATATAAACTACACAGTAGCATTCTGTGAAAATTCTTTCTGTTCTGTGCATTCAACTAACAGAGTTGAACCTTACTTTTGATTGAGCCGTTCTGAAACACTCTTTCTGTAGAAACTGCAATTGGATATGCTAAGCGCTAAGAGGCCTACATTGGGAAAAAGAATATCTTCAAATAAAAACTACACAGATGCATTCTGTGAAACTTATTTCTGATCTGTAAATTCAGTTAACAGAGATAAAACATATTTTTGATTGAGCAGTTATGAAACACTCTTTTTGTAGAAAATGCAAGTGGAGATTCGGAGCGCTAAGAGGGTAATAGTGGAAAAAGGAATGTCTTCAAATATAAACTACACAGAATCATTCGGTGAAACTTCTTTCTGATCTGTGAATTCAGCTAACAGAGTTAAACCATACTTTTGATTGAGCAGATCTGAACACTCTTTCTGTAGAAAATGCAACTGGACATTTGGAGCGCTAAGAGCGTAGTAGTGGAAAAAGGAATATATTCAAATATAAACTACACAGAAGCATTCTGTGAAACTTCTTTCTGATCTGAGCATTCAGCTAACAGAGTTAAACCATACTTTTGATTGAGCAGTTTTGAAACACTCTGTCTGTAGAAAATGCAACTGGACATTCGTAGCGCTTAGTGGGTAATAGTGGAAAAAAGAATATGTTCAAATATAAACTACACAGAAGCATTGTATGAAACTGCTTTCTGTTCTGTGCATTCAACTAACAGAGTTGAACCTTACTTTTGATTGAGCCGTTCTGAAACACTCTTTCTGTAGAAACTGCAATTGGACAATCTGAGCGCTAGGAGGCCTATATTGGGAAAAAGAATGTCTACAAATAAAAACTACACAGAAGAATTGTGTGAAACTTCTTTCTGTTCTGTTTGTTCAACTAAAAGAGTTGAACCTTAGTTTTGATTGAGCCGTTCTGAAACACTCTTTCTGTAGAAAATGCAAGTGGAGATTCGGAGCGCTAAGAGGGTAATAGTGGAAAAAGGAATGTCTCCAAATATAAACTACACAGAATCATTCTGTGAAACTTCTTTCTGATCTGTGCATTCAGCTAACAGAGATAAACCATACTTTTGATTGAGCAGTTTTGAAACACTCTGTCTGTAGAAAATGCAACTGGACATTCGTAGCGCTAAGTAGGTAATAGTGGAAAAAAGAATATGTTCATATATAAACTACACAGAAGTATTGTATGAAACTTCTCTCTGTTCTGTGCATTCAACTTACAGAGTTGAACCTTACTTTTGATTGAGCCTTTCTGAAACACTCTTTCTGTAGAAACTGCAATTGGACATTCTGAGCGCTAAGAGGCCTATATTGGGAAAAATAATATCTTCAAATAAAAACTACACAGAAGCATTGTGTGAAACTTATTTCTGATATGTTCATTAAGCTAACAGAGTTAAACCATACTTTTGATTGCGCAGTTCTGAACACTCTTTCTGTAGAAAATGCAAGTGGACATTCGGAGCGCTAAGAGGGTAATAGTGGAAAAAGGAATATATTCAAATATAAACTACACAGTAGCATTCTGTGAAAATTCTTTCTGTTCTGTGCATTCAACTAACAGAGTTGAACCTTACTTTTGATTGAGCCGTTCTGAAACACTCTTTCTGTAGAAACTGCAATTGGACATGCTAAGCGCTAAGAGGCCTACATTGGGAAAAAGAATATCTTCAAATAAAAACTACACAGATGCATTCTGTGAAACTTATTTCTGATCTGTAAATTCAGTTAACAGAGATAAAACATATTTTTGATTGAGCAGTTCTGAAACACGCTTTCTGTAGAAAATGCAAGTGGAGATTCGGAGCGCTAAGAGGGTAATAGTGGAAAAAGGAATGTCTCCAAATATAAACTACACAGAATCATTCTGTGAAACTTCTTTCTGATCTGTGCATTCAGCTAACAGAGTTAAACCATACTTTTGATTGAGCAGATCTGAACACTCTTTCTGTAGAAAATGCAACTGGACATTTGGAGCGCTAAGAGAGTAGTAGTGGAAAAAGGAATATATTCAAATATAAACTACACAGAAGCATTCTGTGAAACTTCTTTCTGATCTGAGCATTCAGCTAACAGATTTAAACCATACTTTTGATTGAGCAGTTTTGAAACACTCTGTCTGTAGAAAATGCAACTGGACATTCGTAGCGCTAAGTGGGTAATAGTGGAAAAAAGAATATGTTCAAATATAAACTACACAGAAGCATTGTATGAAACTTCTTTCTGTTCTGTGCATTCAACTAACAGAGTTGAACCTTACTTTTGATTGAGCCTTTCTGAAACACTCTTTCTGTAGAAACTGCAATTGGACATTCTGAGCGCTAAGAGGCCTATATTGGGAAAAATAATATCTTCAAATAAAAACTACACAGAAGCATTGTGTGAAACTTATTTCTGATATGTTCATTAAGCTAACAGAGTTAAACCATACTTTTGATTGCGCAGTTCTGAACACTCTTTCTGTAGAAAATGCAAGTGGACATTCGGAGCGCTAAGAGGGTAATAGTGGAAAAAGGAATATATTCAAATATAAACTACACAGTAGCATTCTGTGAAAATTCTTTCTGTTCTGTGCATTCAACTAACAGAGTTGAACCTTACTTTTGATTGAGCCGTTCTGAAACACTCTTTCTGTAGAAACTGCAATTGGATATGCTAAGCGCTAAGAGGCCTACATTGGGAAAAAGAATATCTTCAAATAAAAACTACACAGATGCATTCTGTGAAACTTATTTCTGATCTGTAAATTCAGTTAACAGAGATAAAACATATTTTTGATTGAGCAGTTATGAAACACTCTTTTTGTAGAAAATGCAAGTGGAGATTCGGAGCGCTAAGAGGGTAATAGTGGAAAAAGGAATGTCTTCAAATATAAACTACACAGAATCATTCGGTGAAACTTCTTTCTGATCTGTGCATTCAGCTAACAGAGTTAAACCATAGTTTTGATTGAGCAGATCTGAACACTCTTTCTGTAGAAAATGCAACTGGACATTTGAAGCGCTAAGAGCGTAGTAGTGGAAAAAGGAATATATTCAAATATAAACTACACAGAAGCATTCTGTGAAACTTCTTTCTGATCTGAGCATTCAGCTAACAGAGTTAAACCATACTTTAGATTGAGCAGTTTTGAAACACTCTGTCTGTAGAAAATGCAACTGGACATTCGTAGCGCTAAGTGGGTAATAGTGGAAAAAAGAATATGTTCAAATATAAACTACACAGAAGCATTGTATGAAACTGATTTCTGTTCTGTGCATTCAACTAACAGAGTTGAACCTTACTTTTGATTGAGCCGTTCTGAAACACTCTTTCTGTAGAAACTGCAATTGGACATTCTGAGCGCTAGGAGGCCTATATTGGGAAAAAGAATGTCTACAAATAAAAACTACACAGAAGAATTGTGTGAAACTTCTTTCTGTTCTGTTTGTTCAACTAAAAGAGTTGAACCTTAGTTTTGATTGAGCCGTTCTGAAACACTCTTTCTGTAGAAAATGCAAGTGGAGATTCGGAGCGCTAAGAGGGTAATAGTGGAAAAAGGAATGTCTCCAAATATAAACTACACAGAATCATTCGGTGAAACTTCTTTCTGAACTGTGCATTCAGCTAACAGAGTTAAACCATACTTTTGATTGAGCAGATCTGAACACTCTTTCTGTAGAAAATGCAACTGGACGTTTGGAGCGCTAAGAGCGTAGTAGCGGAAAAAGGAATATATTCAAATATAAACTACACAGAAGCATTCTGTGAAAATTCTTTCTGATCTGAGCATTCAGCTAACAGAGTTAAACCATACTTTTGATTGAGCAGTTTTGAAACACTCTGTCTGTAGAAAATGCAACTGGACATTCGTAGCGCTAAGTGGGTAATAGTGGGAAAAAGAATATGTTCAAATATAAACTACACAGAAGCATTGTATGAAACTTCTTTCTGTTCTGTGCATTCAACTAACAGAGTTGAACCTTACTTTTGATTGAGCCGTTCTGAAACACTCTTTCTGTAGAAATTGCAATTGGACATTCTGAGCGCTAGGAGGACTATATTGGGAAAAAGAATGTCTACAAATAAAAACTACACAGAAGAATTGTGTGAAACTTCTTTCTGTTCTGTTTGTTCAACTAAAAGAGTTGAACCTTAGTTTTGATTGAGCCGTTCTGAAACACGCTTTCTGTAGAAAATGCAAGTGGAGTTTCGGAGCGCTAAGAGGGTAATAGTGGAAAAAGGAATGTCTCCAAATATAAACTACACAGAATCATTCTGTGAAACTTCTTTCTGATCTGTGCATTCAGCTAACAGAGTTAAACCATATTTTTGATTGAGCAGATCTGAACACTCTTTCTGTAGAAAATGCAACTGGACATTTGGAGCGCTAAGAGAGTAGTAGTGGAAAAAGGAATATATTCAAATATAAAGTACACAGAAGCATTCTGTGAAACTTCTTTCTGATCTGAGCATTCAGCTAACAGATTTAAACCATACTTTTGATTGAGCAGTTTTGAAACACTCTGTCTGTAGAAAATGCAACTGGACATTCGTAGCGCTAAGTGGGTAATAGTGGAAAAAAGAATATGTTCAAATATAAACTACACAGAAGCATTGTATGAAACTTCTTTCTGTTCTGTGCATTCAACTAACAGAGTTGAACCTTACTTTTGATTGAGCCTTTCTGAAACACTCTTTCTGTAGAAACTGCAATTGGACATTCTGAGCGCTAAGAGGCCTATATTGGGAAAAATAATATCTTCAAATAAAAACTACACAGAAGCATTGTGTGAAACTTATTTCTGATATGTTCATTAAGCTAACAGAGTTAAACCATACTTTTGATTGCGCAGTTCTGAACACTCTTTCTGTAGAAAATGCAAGTGGACATTCGGAGCGCTAAGAGGGTAATAGTGGAAAAAGGAATATATTCAAATATAAACTACACAGTAGCATTCTGTGAAAATTCTTTCTGTTCTGTGCATTCAACTAACAGAGTTGAACCTTACTTTTGATTGAGCCGTTCTGAAACACTCTTTCTGTAGAAACTGCAATTGGATATGCTAAGCGCTAAGAGGCCTACATTGGGAAAAAGAATATCTTCAAATAAAAACTACACAGATGCATTCTGTGAAACTTATTTCTGATCTGTAAATTCAGTTAACAGAGATAAAACATATTTTTGATTGAGCAGTTATGAAACACTCTTTTTGTAGAAAATGCAAGTGGAGATTCGGAGCGCTAAGAGGGTAATAGTGGAAAAAGGAATGTCTTCAAATATAAACTACACAGAATCATTCGGTGAAACTTCTTTCTGATCTGTGAATTCAGCTAACAGAGTTAAACCATACTTTTGATTGAGCAGATCTGAACACTCTTTCTGTAGAAAATGCAACTGGACATTTGGAGCGCTAAGAGCGTAGTAGTGGAAAAAGGAATATATTCAAATATAAACTACACAGAAGCATTCTGTGAAACTTCTTTCTGATCTGAGCATTCAGCTAACAGAGTTAAACCATACTTTTGATTGAGCAGTTTTGAAACACTCTGTCTGTAGAAAATGCAACTGGACATTCGTAGCGCTTAGTGGGTAATAGTGGAAAAAAGAATATGTTCAAATATAAACTACACAGAAGCATTGTATGAAACTGCTTTCTGTTCTGTGCATTCAACTAACAGAGTTGAACCTTACTTTTGATTGAGCCGTTCTGAAACACTCTTTCTGTAGAAACTGCAATTGGACAATCTGAGCGCTAGGAGGCCTATATTGGGAAAAAGAATGTCTACAAATAAAAACTACACAGAAGAATTGTGTGAAACTTCTTTCTGTTCTGTTTGTTCAACTAAAAGAGTTGAACCTTAGTTTTGATTGAGCCGTTCTGAAACACTCTTTCTGTAGAAAATGCAAGTGGAGATTCGGAGCGCTAAGAGGGTAATAGTGGAAAAAGGAATGTCTCCAAATATAAACTACACAGAATCATTCTGTGAAACTTCTTTCTGATCTGTGCATTCAGCTAACAGAGATAAACCATACTTTTGATTGAGCAGTTTTGAAACACTCTGTCTGTAGAAAATGCAACTGGACATTCGTAGCGCTAAGTAGGTAATAGTGGAAAAAAGAATATGTTCATATATAAACTACACAGAAGTATTGTATGAAACTTCTTTCTGTTCTGTGCATTCAACTTACAGAGTTGAACCTTACTTTTGATTGAGCCTTTCTGAAACACTCTTTCTGTAGAAACTGCAATTGGACATTCTGAGCGCTAAGAGGCCTATATTGGGAAAAATAATATCTTCAAATAAAAACTACACAGAAGCATTGTGTGAAACTTATTTCTGATATGTTCATTAAGCTAACAGAGTTAAACCATACTTTTGATTGCGCAGTTCTGAACACTCTTTCTGTAGAAAATGCAAGTGGACATTCGGAGCGCTAAGAGGGTAATAGTGGAAAAAGGAATATATTCAAATATAAACTACACAGTAGCATTCTGTGAAAATTCTTTCTGTTCTGTGCATTCAACTAACAGAGTTGAACCTTACTTTTGATTGAGCCGTTCTGAAACACTCTTTCTGTAGAAACTGCAATTGGACATGCTAAGCGCTAAGAGGCCTACATTGGGAAAAAGAATATCTTCAAATAAAAACTACACAGATGCATTCTGTGAAACTTATTTCTGATCTGTAAATTCAGTTAACAGAGATAAAACATATTTTTGATTGAGCAGTTCTGAAACACGCTTTCTGTAGAAAATGCAAGTGGAGATTCGGAGCGCTAAGAGGGTAATAGTGGAAAAAGGAATGTCTCCAAATATAAACTACACAGAATCATTCTGTGAAACTTCTTTCTGATCTGTGCATTCAGCTAACAGAGTTAAACCATACTTTTGATTGAGCAGATCTGAACACTCTTTCTGTAGAAAATGCAACTGGACATTTGGAGCGCTAAGAGAGTAGTAGTGGAAAAAGGAATATATTCAAATATAAACTACACAGAAGCATTCTGTGAAACTTCTTTCTGATCTGAGCATTCAGCTAACAGATTTAAACCATACTTTTGATTGAGCAGTTTTGAAACACTCTGTCTGTAGAAAATGCAACTGGACATTCGTAGCGCTAAGTGGGTAATAGTGGAAAAAAGAATATGTTCAAATATAAACTACACAGAAGCATTGTATGAAACTTCTTTCTGTTCTGTGCATTCAACTAACAGAGTTGAACCTTACTTTTGATTGAGCCTTTCTGAAACACTCTTTCTGTAGAAACTGCAATTGGACATTCTGAGCGCTAAGAGGCCTATATTGGGAAAAATAATATCTTCAAATAAAAACTACACAGAAGCATTGTGTGAAACTTATTTCTGATATGTTCATTAAGCTAACAGAGTTAAACCATACTTTTGATTGCGCAGTTCTGAACACTCTTTCTGTAGAAAATGCAAGTGGACATTCGGAGCGCTAAGAGGGTAATAGTGGAAAAAGGAATATATTCAAATATAAACTACACAGTAGCATTCTGTGAAAATTCTTTCTGTTCTGTGCATTCAACTAACAGAGTTGAACCTTACTTTTGATTGAGCCGTTCTGAAACACTCTTTCTGTAGAAACTGCAATTGGATATGCTAAGCGCTAAGAGGCCTACATTGGGAAAAAGAATATCTTCAAATAAAAACTACACAGATGCATTCTGTGAAACTTATTTCTGATCTGTAAATTCAGTTAACAGAGATAAAACATATTTTTGATTGAGCAGTTATGAAACACTCTTTTTGTAGAAAATGCAAGTGGAGATTCGGAGCGCTAAGAGGGTAATAGTGGAAAAAGGAATGTCTTCAAATATAAACTACACAGAATCATTCGGTGAAACTTCTTTCTGATCTGTGCATTCAGCTAACAGAGTTAAACCATAGTTTTGATTGAGCAGATCTGAACACTCTTTCTGTAGAAAATGCAACTGGACATTTGAAGCGCTAAGAGCGTAGTAGTGGAAAAAGGAATATATTCAAATATAAACTAAACAGAAGCATTCTGTGAAACTTCTTTCTGATCTGAGCATTCAGCTAACAGAGTTAAACCATACTTTAGATTGAGCAGTTTTGAAACACTCTGTCTGTAGAAAATGCAACTGGACATTCGTAGCGCTAAGTGGGTAATAGTGGAAAAAAGAATATGTTCAAATATAAACTACACAGAAGCATTGTATGAAACTGATTTCTGTTCTGTGCATTCAACTAACAGAGTTGAACCTTACTTTTGATTGAGCCGTTCTGAAACACTCTTTCTGTAGAAACTGCAATTGGACATTCTGAGCGCTAGGAGGCCTATATTGGGAAAAAGAATGTCTACAAATAAAAACTACACAGAAGAATTGTGTGAAACTCCTTTCTGTTCTGTTTGTTCAACTAAAAGAGTTGAACCTTAGTTTTGATTGAGCCGTTCTGAAACACTCTTTCTGTAGAAAATGCAAGTGGAGATTCGGAGCGCTAAGAGGGTAATAGTGGAAAAAGGAATGTCTCCAAATATAAACTACACAGAATCATTCTGTGAAACTTCTTTCTGATCTGTGCATTCAGCTAACAGAGTTAAACCATACTTTTGATTGAGCAGATCTGAACACTCTTTCTGTAGAAAATGCAACTGGACGTTTGGAGCGCTAAGAGAGTAGTAGTGGAAAAAGGAATATATTCAAATATAAACTACACAGAAGCATTCTGTGAAACTTCTTTCTGATCTGAGCATTCAGCTAACAGAGTTAAACCATACTTTTGATTGAGCAGTTTTGAAACACTCTGTCTGTAGAAAATGCAACTGGACATTCGTAGCGCTAAGTGGGTAATAGTGGAATAAAGAATATATTCAAATATAAACTACACAGAAGCATTGTATGAAACTTCTTTCTGTTCTGTGCATTCAACTAACAGAGTTGAACCTTACTTTTGATTGAGCCTTTCTGAAACACTCTTTCTGTAGAAACTGCAATTGGACATTCTGAGCGCTAAGAGGCCTATATTGGGGAAAATAATATCTTCAAATAAAAACTACACAGAAGCATTGTGTGAAACTTATTTCTGATATGTTCATTAAGCTAAAAGAGTTAAACCATACTTTTGATTGCGCAGTTCTGAACACTCTTTCTGTAGAAAATGCAAGTGGACATTCGGAGCGCTAAGAGGGTAATAGTGGAAAAAGGAATATATTCAAATATAAACTACACAGTAGCATTCTGTGAAAATTCTTTCTGTTCTGTGCATTCAACTAACAGAGTTGAACCTTACTTTTGATTGAGCCGTTCTGAAACACTCTTTCTGTAGATACTGCAATTGGACATGCTAAGCGCTAAGAGGCCTACATTGGGAAAAAGAATATCTTCAAATAAAAACTACACAGATGCATTCTGTGAAACTTATTTCTGATCTGTAAATTCAGTTAACAGAGATAAAACATATTTTTGATTGAGCAGTTCTGAAACACTCTTTCTGTAGAAAATGCAAGTGGAGATTCGGAGCGCTAAGGGGGTAATAGTGGAAAAAGGAATGTCTCCAAATATAAACTACACAGAATGATTCTGTGAAACTTCTTTCTGATCTGTGCATTCAGCTAACAGAGTTAAACCATATTTTTGATTGAGCAGATCTGAACACTCTTTCTGTAGAAAATGCAACTGGACATTTGGAGCGCTAAGAGAGTAGTAGTGGAAAAAGGAATATATTCAAATATAAACTACACAGAAGCATTCTGTGAAACTTCTTTCTGATCTGAGCATTCAGCTAACAGATTTAAACCATACTTTTGATTGAGCAGTTTAGAAACACTCTGTCTGTAGAAAATGCAACTGGACATTCGTAGCGCTAAGTGGGTAATAGTGGAAAAAAGAATATGTTCAAATATAAACTACACAGAAGCATTGTATGAAACTTCTTTCTGTTCTGTGCATTCAACTAACAGAGTTGAACCTTACTTTTGATTGAGCCTTTCTGAAACACTCTTTCTGTAGAAACTGCAATTGGACATTCTGAACGCTAAGAGGCCTATATTGGGAAAAATAATATCTTCAAATAAAAACTACACAGAAGCATTGTGTGAAACTTATTTCTGATATGTTCATTAAGCTAACAGAGTTAAACCATACTTTTGATTGCGCAGTTCTGAACACTCTTTCTGTAGAAAATGCAAGTGGACATTCGGAGCGCTAAGAGGGTAATAGTGGAAAAAGGAATATATTCAAATATAAACTACACAGTAGCATTCTGTGAAAATTCTTTCTGTTCTGTGCATTCAACTAACAGAGTTGAACCTTACTTTTGATTGAGCCGTTCTGAAACACTCTTTCTGTAGAAACTGCAATTGGATATGCTAAGCGCTAAGAGGCCTACATTGGGAAAAAGAATATCTTCAAATAAAAACTACACAGATGCATTCTGTGAAACTTATTTCTGATCTGTAAATTCAGTTAACAGAGATAAAACATATTTTTGATTGAGCAGTTATGAAACACTCTTTTTGTAGAAAATGCAAGTGGAGATTCGGAGCGCTAAGAGGGTAATAGTGGAAAAAGGAATGTCTTCAAATATAAACTACACAGAATCATTCGGTGAAACTTCTTTCTCATCTGTGCATTCAGCTAACAGAGTTAAACCATACTTTTGATTGAGCAGATCTGAACACTCTTTCTGTAGAAAATGCAACTGGACATTTGGAGCGCTAAGAGCGTAGTGTGGAAAAAGGAATATATTCAAATATAAACTACACAGAAGCATTCTGTGAAACTTCTTTCTGATCTGAGCATTCAGCTAACAGAGTTAAACCATACTTTTGATTGAGCAGTTTTGAAACACTCTGTCTGTAGAAAATGCAACTGGACATTCGTAGCGCTAAGTGGGTAATAGTGGAAAAAAGAATATGTTCAAATATAAACTACACAGAAGCATTGTATGAAACTGCTTTCTGTTCTGTGCATTCAACTAACAGAGTTGAACCTTACTTTTGATTGAGCCGTTCTGAAACACTCTTTCTGTAGAAACTGCAATTGGACATTCTGAGCGCTAGGAGGCCTATATTGGGAAAAAGAATGTCTACAAATAAAAACTACACAGAAGAATTGTGTGAAACATCTTTCTGTTCTGTTTGTTCAACTAAAAGAGTTGAACCTTAGTTTTGATTGAGCCGTTCTGAAACACTCTTTCTGTAGAAAATGCAAGTGGAGATTCGGAGCGCTAAGAGGGTAATAGTGGAAAAAGGAATGTCTCCATATATAAACTACACAGAATCATTCTGTGAAACTTCTTTCTGATCTGTGCATTCAGCTAACAGAGTTAAACCATACTTTTGATTGAGCAGATCTGAACACTCTTTCTGTAGAAAATGCAACTGGACATTTGGAGCGCTAAGAGAGTAGTAGTGGAAAAAGGAATATATTCAAATATAAACTACACAGAAGCATTCGGTGAAACTTCTTTCTGATCTGAGCATTCAGCTAACAGAGTTAAACCATACTTTTGATTGAGCAGTTTTGAAACACTCTGTCTGTAGAAAATGCAACTGGACATTCGTAGCGCTAAGTGGGTAATAGTGGAATAAAGAATATATTCATATATAAACTACACAGAAACATTGTATGAAACTTCTTTCTGTTCTGTGCATTCAACTAACAGAGTTGAACCTTACTTTTGATTGAGCCTTTCTGAAACACTCTTTCTGTAGAAACTGCAATTGGACATTCTGAGCGCTAAGAGGCCTATATTGGGAAAAATAATATCTTCAAATAAAAACTACACAGAAGCATTGTGTGAAACTTATTTCTGATATGTTCATTAAGCTAAAAGAGTTAAACCATACTTTTGATTGCGCAGTTCTGAACACTCTTTCTGTAGAAAATGCAAGTGGACATTCGGAGCGCTAAGAGGGTAATAGTGGAAAAAGGAATATATTCAAATATAAACTACACAGTAGCATTCTGTGAAAATTCTTTCTGTTCTGTGCATTCAACTAACAGAGTTGAACCTTACTTTTGACTGAGTCGTTCTGAAACACTCTTTCTGTAGAAACTGCAATTGGACATGCTAAGCGCTAAGAGGCCTACATTGGGAAAAAGAATATCTTCAAATAAAAGCTACACAGATGCATTCTGTGAAACTTATTTCTGATCTGTAAATTCAGTTAACAGAGATAAAACATATTTTTGATTGAGCAGTTATGAAACACTCTTTTTGTAGAAAATGCAAGTGTAGATTCGGAGCGCTAAGTGGGTAATAGTGGAAAAAGGAATGTCCTCAAATATAAACTACACAGAATCGTGTGGTGAAACTTCTTTCTGATCTGTGCATTCAGCTAACAGAGTTAAAACATACTTTTGATTGAGCAGATCTGAACACTCTTTCTGTAGAAAATGCAACTGGACATTTGGAGCGCTAAGAGCGTAGTAGTGGAAAAAGGAATATATTCAAATATAAACTACACAGAAGCATTCTGTGAAACTTCTTTCTGATCTGAGCATTCGGCTAACAGAGTTAAACCATACTTTTGATTGAGCAGTTTTGAAACACTCTGTCTGTAGAAAATGCAACTGGACATTCGTAGCGCTAAGTGGGTAATAGTGGAAAAAAGAATATGTTCAAATATAAACTACACAGAAGCATTGTATGAAACTTCTTTCTGTTCTGTGCATTCAACTTACAGGGTTGAACCTTACTTTTGATTGAGACTTTCTGAAACACTCTTTCTGTAGAAACTGCAATTGGACATTCTGAGCGCTAAGAGGCCTATATTGGGAAAAATAATATCTTCAAATAAAAACTACACAGAAGCATTGTGTGAAACTTATTTCTGATATGTTCATTAACCTAACAGAGTTAAACCATACTTTTGATTGCGCAGTTCTGAACACTCTTTCTGTAGAAAATGCAAGTGGACATTCGGAGCGCTAAGAGTGTAATAGTGGAAAAAGGAATATATTCAAATATAAACTACACAGTAGCATTCTGTGAAAATGCTTTCTGTTCTGTGCATTCAACTAACAGAGTTGAACCTTACTTTTGATTGAGCCGTTCTGAAACACTCTTTCTGTAGAAACTGCAATTGGACATGCTAAGCGCTAAGAGGCCTACATTGGGAAAAAGAATATCTTCAAATAAAAACTACACAGATGCATTCTGTGAAACTTATTTCTGATCTGTAAATTCCTTTAACAGAGATAAAACATATTTTTGATTGAGCAGTTATGAAACACTCTTTTTGTAGAAAATGCAAGTGGAGATTCGGAGCGCTAAGAGGGTAATAGTGAAAAAAGGAATGTCTTCAAATATAAACTACACAGAATCATTCGGTGAAACTTCTTTCTGATCTGTGCATTCAGCTAACAGAGTTAAACCATACTTTTGATTGAGCAGATCTGAACAATCTTTCTGTAGAAAATGCAACTGGACATTTGGAGCGCTAAGAGCGTAGTAGTGGAAAAAGGAATATACTCAGATATAAACTACTCAGAAGCATTCTGTGAAACTTCTTTCTGATCTGAGCATTCAGCTAACAGAGTTAAACCATACTTTTGATTGAGCAGTTTTGAAACACTCTGTCTGTAGAAAATGCAACTGGACATTCGTAGCGCTAAGTGGGTAATAGTGGAAAAAAGAATATGTTCAAATATAAACTACACAGAAGCATTGTATGAAACTTCTTTCTGTTCTGTGCATTCAACTAACAGAGTTGAACCTTACTTTTGATTGAGCCGTTCTGAAACACTCTTTCTGTAGAAACTGCAATTGGACATTCTGAGCGCTAAGAGGCCTATATTGGGAAAAATAATATCTTCAAATAAAAACTACACAGAAGCATTGTGTGAAACTTATTTCTGATATGTTCATTAAGCTAAAAGAGTTAAACCATACTTTTGATTGCGCAGTTCTGAACACTCTTTCTGTAGAAAATGCAAGTGGACATTCGGAGCGCTAAGAGGGTAATAGTGGAAAAAGGAATATATTCAAATATAAACTACACAGTAGCATTCTGTGAAAATTCTTTCTGTTCTGTGCATTCAACTAACAGAGTTGAACCTTACTTTTGACTGAGTCGTTCTGAAACACTCTTTCTGTAGAAACTGCAATTGGACATGCTAAGCGCTAAGAGGCCTACATTGGGAAAAAGAATATCTTCAAATAAAAGCTACACAGATGCATTCTGTGAAACTTATTTCTGATCTGTAAATTCAGTTAACAGAGATAAAACATATTTTTGATTGAGCAGTTATGAAACACTCTTTTTGTAGAAAATGCAAGTGGAGATTCGGAGCGCTAAGAGGGTAATAGTGGAAAAAGGAATGTCTTCAAATATAAACTACACAGAATCATTCGGTGAAAATTCTTTCTGATCTGTGCATTCAGCTAACAGAGTTAAACCATACTTTTGATTGAGCAGATCTGAACACTCTTTCTGTAGAAAATGCAACTGGATATTTGGAGCGCTAAGAGAGTAGTAGTGGAAAAAGGAATATATTCAAATATAAACTACACAGAAGCATTCTGTGAAACTTCTTTCTGATCTGAGCATTCAGCTAACAGAGTTAAACCATACTTTTGATTGAGCAGTTTTGAAACACTCTGCCTGTAGAAAATGCAACTGGACATTCGTAGGGCTAAGTGGGTTATAGTGGAAAAAAGAATATGTTCAAATATAAACTACACAGAAGCATTGTATGAAACTTCTTTCTGTTCTGTGCATTCAACTAACAGAGTTAAACCTTACTTTTGATTGAGCCGTTCTGAAACACTCTTTCTGTAGAAACTGCAATTGGACATTCTGAGCACTAAGAGGCCTGTATTGGGAAAAAGAATGTCTACAAATAAAAACTACACAGAAGAATTGTGTGAAACTTCTTTCTGTTCTGTTTGTTCAACTAAAAGAGTTGAACCTTAGTTTTGATTGAGCCGTTCTGAAACACTCTTTCTGTAGAAAATGCAAGTGGAGATTCGGAGCGCTAAGGGGGTAATAGTGGAAAAAGGAATGTCTCCAAATATAAACTACACAGAATCATTCTGTGAAACTTCTTTCTGATCTGTGCATTCAGCTAACAGAGTTAAACCATACTTTTGATTGAGCAGATCTGAACACTCTTTCTGTAGAAAATGCAACTGGACATTTGGAGCGCTAAGAGAGTAGTAGTGGAAAAAGGAATATATTCAAATATAAACTACACAGAAGCATTCTGTGAAACTTCTTTCTGATCTGAGCATTCAGCTAACAGAGATAAACCATACTTTTGATTGAGCAGTTTTGAAACACTCTGTCTGTAGAAAATGCAACTGGACATTCGTAGCGCTAAGTGGGTAATAGTGGAAAAAAGAATATGTTCAAATATAAACTACACAGAAGTATTGTATGAAACTTCTTTCTGTTCTGTGCATTCAACTTACAGAGTTGAACCTTACTTTTGATTGAGCGTTTCTGAAACACTCTTTCTGTAGAAACTGCAATTGGACATTCTGAGCGCTAAGAGGACTATATTGGGAAAAATAATATCTTCAAATAAAAACTACACAGAAGCATTGTGTGAAACTTATTTCTGATATGTTCATTAAGCTAACAGAGTTAAACCATACTTTTGATTGCGCAGTTCTGAACACTCTTTCTGTAGAAAATGCAAGTGGACATTCGGAACGCTAAGAGGGTAATAGTGGAAAAAGGAATATATTCAAATATAAACTACACAGTAGCATTCTGTGAAACTTCTTTCTGTTCTGTGCATTCAACTAACAGAGTTGAACCTTACTTTTGATTGAGCCGTTCTGAAACACTCTTTCTGTAGAAACTGCAATTGGACATTCTGAGCCCTAAGAGGCCTATATTGGGAAAAAGAATGTCTACAAATAAAAACTACACAGATGCATTCTGTGAAACTTATTTCTGATCTGTAAATTCAGTTAACAGAGATAAAACATATTTTTGATTGAGCAGTTATGAAACACTCTTTCTGAAGAAAATGCAAGTGGAGATTCGGAGCGCTAAGAGGGTAATAGTGGAAAAAGGAATATCTTCAAATATAAACTACACAGAATCATTCGGTGAAATTTCTTTCTGATCTGTGCATTCAGCTAACAGAGTTAAACCATACTTTTGATTGAGCAGATCTGAACACTCTTTCTGTAGAAAATGCAACTGGACATTTGGAGCGCTAAGAGCGTAGTAGTGGAAAAAAGAATATATTCAAATATAAACTACACAGAAGCATTCTGTGAAACTTCTTTCTGATCTGAGCATTCAGCTAACAGAGTTAAACCATACTTTTGATTGAGCAGTTTTGAAACACTCTGTCTGTAGAAAATGCAACTGGACATTCGTAGCGCTAAGTGGGTAATAGTGGAAAAAAGAATATGTTCAAATATAAACTACACAGAAGCATTGTATGAAACTTCTTTCTGTTCTGTGCATTCAACTAACAGAGTTGAACCTTACTTTTGATTGAGCCGTTCTGAAACACCCTTTCTGTAGAAACTGCAATTGGACATTCTGAGCGCTAAGAGGCCTATGTTGGGAAAAAGAATGTCTACAAATAAAAACTACACAGAAGAATTGTGTGAAACTTCTTTCTGTTCTGTTTGTTATACTAAAAGAGTTGAACCTTAGTTTTGATTGAGCCGTTCTGAAACCCTCTTTCTGTAGAAAATGCAAGTGGAGATTCGGAGCGCTAAGAGGGTAATAGTGGAAAAAGGAATGTCTCCAAATATAAACTACACAGAATCATTCTGTGAAACTTCTTTCTGATCTGTGCATTCAGCTAACAGAGTTAAACCATACTTTTGATTGAGCAGATCTGAACACTCTTTCTGTAGAAAATGCAACTGGACATTTGGAGCGCTAATAGCGTAGTAGTGGAAAAAGGAATATATTCAGATATAAACTACACAGAAGCATTCTGTGAAACTTCTTTCTGATCTGAGCATTCAGCTAACAGAGTTAAACCATACTTTTGATTGAGCAGTTTTGAAACCCTCTGTCTGTAGAAAATGCAACTGGACATTCGTAGCGCTAAGTGGGTAATAGTGGAAAAAAGAATATGTTCAAATATAAACTACACAGAAGCATTGTATGAAACTTCTTTCTGTTCTGTGCATTCAACTAACAGAGTTGAACCTTACTTTTGATTGAGCCGTTCTGAAACACTCTTTCTGTAGAAACTGCAATTGGACATTCTGAGCCCTAAGAGGCCTATATTGGGAAAAAGAATGTCTACAACTAAAAACTACACAGAAGAATTGTGTGAAACTTCTTTCTGTTCTGTTTGTTCAACTAAAAGAGTTGAACCTTAGTTTTGATTGAGCCGTTCTGAAACACTCTTTCTGTAGAAAATGTAAGTGGAGATTCGGAGCGCTAAGAGGGTAATAGTGGAAAAAGGAATGTCTCCAAATATAAACTACACAGAATCATTCTGTGAAACTTCTTTCTGATCTGTGCATTCAGCTAACAGAGTTAAAACATACTTTTGATTGAGCAGATCTGAACACTCTTTCTGTAGAAAATGCAACTGGACATTTGGAGCGCTAAGAGAGTAGTAGTGGAAAAAGGAATATATTCAAATATAAACTACACAGAAGCATTCTGTGAAACTTCTTTCTGATCTGAGCATTCAGCTAACAGAGATAAACCATACTTTTGATTGAGCAGTTTTGAAACACTCTGTCTGTAGAAAATGCAACTGGACATTTGGAGCGCTAAGAGCGTAGTAGTGGAAAAAGGAATATATTCAAATATAAACTACACAGAAGCATTCTGTGAAACTTCTTTCTGATCTGAGCATTCAGCTAACAGAGTTAAACCATACTTTTGATTGAGCAGTTTTGAAACACTCTGTCTGTAGAAAATGCAACTGGACATTCGTAGCGCTAAGTGGGTAATAGTGGAAAAAAGAATATGTTCAAATATAAACTACACAGAAGCATTGTATGAAACTGCTTTCTGTTCTGTGCATTCAACTAACAGAGTTGAACCTTACTTTTGATTGAGCCGTTCTGAAACACTCTTTCTGTAGAAACTGCAATTGGACATTCTGAGCGCTAGGAGGCCTATATTGGGAAAAAGAATGTCTACAAATAAAAACTACACAGAAGAATTGTGTGAAACATCTTTCTGTTCTGTTTGTTCAACTAAAAGAGTTGAACCTTAGTTTTGATTGAGCCGTTCTGAAACACTCTTTCTGTAGAAAATGCAAGTGGAGATTCGGAGCGCTAAGAGGGTAATAGTGGAAAAAGGAATGTCTCCATATATAAACTACACAGAATCATTCTGTGAAACTTCTTTCTGATCTGTGCATTCAGCTAACAGAGTTAAACCATACTTTTGATTGAGCAGATCTGAACACTCTTTCTGTAGAAAATGCAACTGGACATTTGGAGCGCTAAGAGAGTAGTAGTGGAAAAAGGAATATATTCAAATATAAACTACACAGAAGCATTCGGTGAAACTTCTTTCTGATCTGAGCATTCAGCTAACAGAGTTAAACCATACTTTTGATTGAGCAGTTTTGAAACACTCTGTCTGTAGAAAATGCAACTGGACATTCGTAGCGCTAAGTGGGTAATAGTGGAATAAAGAATATATTCATATATAAACTACACAGAAACATTGTATGAAACTTCTTTCTGTTCTGTGCATTCAACTAACAGAGTTGAACCTTAATTTTGATTGAGCCTTTCTGAAACACTCTTTCTGTAGAAACTGCAATTGGACATTCTGAGCGCTAAGAGGCCTATATTGGGAAAAATAATATCTTCAAATAAAAACTACACAGAAGCATTGTGTGAAACTTATTTCTGATATGTTCATTAAGCTAAAAGAGTTAAACCATACTTTTGATTGCGCAGTTCTGAACACTCTTTCTGTAGAAAATGCAAGTGGACATTCGGAGCGCTAAGAGGGTAATAGTGGAAAAAGGAATATATTCAAATATAAACTACACAGTAGCATTCTGTGAAAATTCTTTCTGTTCTGTGCATTCAACTAACAGAGTTGAACCTTACTTTTGACTGAGTCGTTCTGAAACACTCTTTCTGTAGAAACTGCAATTGGACATGCTAAGCGCTAAGAGGCCTACATTGGGAAAAAGAATATCTTCAAATAAAAGCTACACAGATGCATTCTGTGAAACTTATTTCTGATCTGTAAATTCAGTTAACAGAGATAAAACATATTTTTGATTGAGCAGTTATGAAACACTCTTTTTGTAGAAAATGCAAGTGTAGATTCGGAGCGCTAAGTGGGTAATAGTGGAAAAAGGAATGTCCTCAAATATAAACTACACAGAATCGTGTGGTGAAACTTCTTTCTGATCTGTGCATTCAGCTAACAGAGTTAAAACATACTTTTGATTGAGCAGATCTGAACACTCTTTCTGTAGAAAATGCAACTGGACATTTGGAGCGCTAAGAGCGTAGTAGTGGAAAAAGGAATATATTCAAATATAAACTACACAGAAGCATTCTGTGAAACTTCTTTCTGATCTGAGCATTCAGCTAACAGAGTTAAACCATACTTTTGATTGAGCAGTTTTGAAACACTCTGTCTGTAGAAAATGCAACTGGACATTCGTAGCGCTAAGTGGGTAATAGTGGAAAAAAGAATATGTTCAAATATAAACTACACAGAAGCATTGTATGAAACTTCTTTCTGTTCTGTGCATTCAACTAACAGAGTTGAACCTTACTTTTGATTGAGCCGTTCTGAAACACCCTTTCTGTAGAAACTGCAATTGGACATTCTGAGCGCTAAGAGGCCTATGTTGGGAAAAAGAATGTCTACAAATAAAAACTACACAGAAGAATTGTGTGAAACTTCTTTCTGTTCTGTTTGTTATACTAAAAGAGTTGAACCTTAGTTTTGATTGAGCCGTTCTGAAACCCTCTTTCTGTAGAAAATGCAAGTGGAGATTCGGAGCGCTAAGAGGGTAATAGTGGAAAAAGGAATGTCTCCAAATATAAACTACACAGAATCATTCTGTGAAACTTCTTTCTGATCTGTGCATTCAGCTAACAGAGTTAAACCATACTTTTGATTGAGCAGATCTGAACACTCTTTCTGTAGAAAATGCAACTGGACATTTGGAGCGCTAATAGCGTAGTAGTGGAAAAAGGAATATATTCAGATATAAACTACACAGAAGCATTCTGTGAAACTTCTTTCTGATCTGAGCATTCAGCTAACAGAGTTAAACCATACTTTTGATTGAGCAGTTTTGAAACCCTCTGTCTGTAGAAAATGCAACTGGACATTCGTAGCGCTAAGTGGGTAATAGTGGAAAAAAGAATATGTTCAAATATAAACTACACAGAAGCATTGTATGAAACTTCTTTCTGTTCTGTGCATTCAACTAACAGAGTTGAACCTTACTTTTGATTGAGCCGTTCTGAAACACTCTTTCTGTAGAAACTGCAATTGGACATTCTGAGCCCTAAGAGGCCTATATTGGGAAAAAGAATGTCTACAACTAAAAACTACACAGAAGAATTGTGTGAAACTTCTTTCTGTTCTGTTTGTTCAACTAAAAGAGTTGAACCTTAGTTTTGATTGAGCCGTTCTGAAACACTCTTTCTGTAGAAAATGTAAGTGGAGATTCGGAGCGCTAAGAGGGTAATAGTGGAAAAAGGAATGTCTCCAAATATAAACTACACAGAATCATTCTGTGAAACTTCTTTCTGATCTGTGCATTCAGCTAACAGAGTTAAAACATACTTTTGATTGAGCAGATCTGAACACTCTTTCTGTAGAAAATGCAACTGGACATTTGGAGCGCTAAGAGAGTAGTAGTGGAAAAAGGAATATATTCAAATATAAACTACACAGAAGCATTCTGTGAAACTTCTTTCTGATCTGAGCATTCAGCTAACAGAGATAAACCATACTTTTGATTGAGCAGTTTTGAAACACTCTGTCTGTAGAAAATGCAACTGGACATTTGGAGCGCTAAGAGCGTAGTAGTGGAAAAAGGAATATATTCAAATATAAACTACACAGAAGCATTCTGTGAAACTTCTTTCTGATCTGAGCATTCAGCTAACAGAGTTAAACCATACTTTTGATTGAGCAGTTTTGAAACACTCTGTCTGTAGAAAATGCAACTGGACATTCGTAGCGCTAAGTGGGTAATAGTGGAAAAAAGAATATGTTCAAATATAAACTACACAGAAGCATTGTATGAAACTGCTTTCTGTTCTGTGCATTCAACTAACAGAGTTGAACCTTACTTTTGATTGAGCCGTTCTGAAACACTCTTTCTGTAGAAACTGCAATTGGACATTCTGAGCGCTAGGAGGCCTATATTGGGAAAAAGAATGTCTACAAATAAAAACTACACAGAAGAATTGTGTGAAACATCTTTCTGTTCTGTTTGTTCAACTAAAAGAGTTGAACCTTAGTTTTGATTGAGCCGTTCTGAAACACTCTTTCTGTAGAAAATGCAAGTGGAGATTCGGAGCGCTAAGAGGGTAATAGTGGAAAAAGGAATGTCTCCATATATAAACTACACAGAATCATTCTGTGAAACTTCTTTCTGATCTGTGCATTCAGCTAACAGAGTTAAACCATACTTTTGATTGAGCAGATCTGAACACTCTTTCTGTAGAAAATGCAACTGGACATTTGGAGCGCTAAGAGAGTAGTAGTGGAAAAAGGAATATATTCAAATATAAACTACACAGAAGCATTCGGTGAAACTTCTTTCTGATCTGAGCATTCAGCTAACAGAGTTAAACCATACTTTTGATTGAGCAGTTTTGAAACACTCTGTCTGTAGAAAATGCAACTGGACATTCGTAGCGCTAAGTGGGTAATAGTGGAATAAAGAATATATTCATATATAAACTACACAGAAACATTGTATGAAACTTCTTTCTGTTCTGTGCATTCAACTAACAGAGTTGAACCTTACTTTTGATTGAGCCTTTCTGAAACACTCTTTCTGTAGAAACTGCAATTGGACATTCTGAGCGCTAAGAGGCCTATATTGGGAAAAATAATATCTTCAAATAAAAACTACACAGAAGCATTGTGTGAAACTTATTTCTGATATGTTCATTAAGCTAAAAGAGTTAAACCATACTTTTGATTGCGCAGTTCTGAACACTCTTTCTGTAGAAAATGCAAGTGGACATTCGGAGCGCTAAGAGGGTAATAGTGGAAAAAGGAATATATTCAAATATAAACTACACAGTAGCATTCTGTGAAAATTCTTTCTGTTCTGTGCATTCAACTAACAGAGTTGAACCTTACTTTTGATTGAGCCGTTCTGAAGCACTCTTTCTGTAGAAACTGCAATTGGACATGCTAAGCGCTAAGAGGCCTACATTGGGAAAAAGAATATCTTCAAATAAAAACTACACAGATGCATTCTGTGAAACTTATTTCTGATCTGTAAATTCAGTTAACAGAGATAAAACATATTTTTGATTGAGCAGTTATGAAACACTCTTTTTGTAGAAAATGCAAGTGTAGATTCGGAGCGCTAAGTGGGTAATAGTGGAAAAAGGAATGTCCTCAAATATAAACTACACAGAATCGTGTGGTGAAACTTCTTTCTGATCTGTGCATTCAGCTAACAGAGTTAAAACATACTTTTGATTGAGCAGATCTGAACACTCTTTCTGTAGAAAATGCAACTGGACATTTGGAGCGCTAAGAGCGTAGTAGTGGAAAAAGGAATATATTCAAATATAAACTACACAGAAGCATTCTGTGAAACTTCTTTCTGATCTGAGCATTCGGCTAACAGAGTTAAACCATACTTTTGATTGAGCAGTTTTGAAACACTCTGTCTGTAGAAAATGCAACTGGACATTCGTAGCGCTAAGTGGGTAATAGTGGAAAAAAGAATATGTTCAAATATAAACTACACAGAAGCATTGTATGAAACTTCTTTCTGTTCTGTGCATTCAACTTACAGGGTTGAACCTTACTTTTGATTGAGACTTTCTGAAACACTCTTTCTGTAGAAACTGCAATTGGACATTCTGAGCGCTAAGAGGCCTATATTGGGAAAAATAATATCTTCAAATAAAAACTACACAGAAGCATTGTGTGAAACTTATTTCTGATATGTTCATTAAGTTAACAGAGTTAAACCATACTTTTGATTGCGCAGTTCTGAACACTCTTTCTGTAGAAAATGCAAGTGGACATTCGGAGCGCTAAGAGTGTAATAGTGGAAAAAGGAATATATTCAAATATAAACTACACAGTAGCATTCTGTGAAAATGCTTTCTGTTCTGTGCATTCAACTAACAGAGTTGAACCTTACTTTTGATTGAGCCGTTCTGAAACACTCTTTCTGTAGAAACTGCAATTGGACATGCTAAGCGCTAAGAGGCCTACATTGGGAAAAAGAATATCTTCAAATAAAAACTACACAGATGCATTCTGTGAAACTTATTTCTGATCTGTAAATTCCTTTAACAGAGATAAAACATATTTTTGATTGAGCAGTTATGAAACACTCTTTTTGTAGAAAATGCAAGTGGAGATTCGGAGCGCTAAGAGGGTAATAGTGAAAAAAGGAATGTCTTCAAATATAAACTACACAGAATCATTCGGTGAAACTTCTTTCTGATCTGTGCATTCAGCTAACAGAGTTAAACCATACTTTTGATTGAGCAGATCTGAACAATCTTTCTGTAGAAAATGCAACTGGACATTTGGAGCGCTAAGAGCGTAGTAGTGGAAAAAGGAATATACTCAGATATAAACTACTCAGAAGCATTCTGTGAAACTTCTTTCTGATCTGAGCATTCAGCTAACAGAGTTAAACCATACTTTTGATTGAGCAGTTTTGAAACACTCTGTCTGTAGAAAATGCAACTGGACATTCGTAGCGCTAAGTGGGTAATAGTGGAAAAAAGAATATGTTCAAATATAAACTACACAGAAGCATTGTATGAAACTTCTTTCTGTTCTGTGCATTCAACTAACAGAGTTGAACCTTACTTTTGATTGAGCCGTTCTGAAACACTCTTTCTGTAGAAACTGCAATTGGACATTCTGAGCGCTAAGAGGCCTATATTGGGAAAAATAATATCTTCAAATAAAAACTACACAGAAGCATTGTGTGAAACTTATTTCTGATATGTTCATTAAGCTAAAAGAGTTAAACCATACTTTTGATTGCGCAGTTCTGAACACTCTTTCTGTAGAAAATGCAAGTGGACATTCGGAGCGCTAAGAGGGTAATAGTGGAAAAAGGAATATATTCAAATATAAACTACACAGTAGCATTCTGTGAAAATTCTTTCTGTTCTGTGCATTCAACTAACAGAGTTGAACCTTACTTTTGACTGAGTCGTTCTGAAACACTCTTTCTGTAGAAACTGCAATTGGACATGCTAAGCGCTAAGAGGCCTACATTGGGAAAAAGAATATCTTCAAATAAAAGCTACACAGATGCATTCTGTGAAACTTATTTCTGATCTGTAAATTCAGTTAACAGAGATAAAACATATTTTTGATTGAGCAGTTATGAAACACTCTTTTTGTAGAAAATGCAAGTGTAGATTCGGAGCGCTAAGTGGGTAATAGTGGAAAAAGGAATGTCCTCAAATATAAACTACACAGAATCGTGTGGTGAAACTTCTTTCTGATCTGTGCATTCAGCTAACAGAGTTAAAACATACTTTTGATTGAGCAGATCTGAACACTCTTTCTGTAGAAAATGCAACTGGACATTTGGAGCGCTAAGAGCGTAGTAGTGGAAAAAGGAATATATTCAAATATAAACTACACAGAAGCATTCTGTGAAACTTCTTTCTGATCTGAGCATTCGGCTAACAGAGTTAAACCATACTTTTGATTGAGCAGTTTTGAAACACTCTGTCTGTAGAAAATGCAACTGGACATTCGTAGCGCTAAGTGGGTAATAGTGGAAAAAAGAATATGTTCAAATATAAACTACACAGAAGCATTGTATGAAACTTCTTTCTGTTCTGTGCATTCAACTTACAGGGTTGAACCTTACTTTTGATTGAGACTTTCTGAAACACTCTTTCTGTAGAAACTGCAATTGGACATTCTGAGCGCTAAGAGGCCTATATTGGGAAAAATAATATCTTCAAATAAAAACTACACAGAAGCATTGTGTGAAACTTATTTCTGATATGTTCATTAAGTTAACAGAGTTAAACCATACTTTTGATTGCGCAGTTCTGAACACTCTTTCTGTAGAAAATGCAAGTGGACATTCGGAGCGCTAAGAGTGTAATAGTGGAAAAAGGAATATATTCAAATATAAACTACACAGTAGCATTCTGTGAAAATGCTTTCTGTTCTGTGCATTCAACTAACAGAGTTGAACCTTACTTTTGATTGAGCCGTTCTGAAACACTCTTTCTGTAGAAACTGCAATTGGACATGCTAAGCGCTAAGAGGCCTACATTGGGAAAAAGAATATCTTCAAATAAAAACTACACAGATGCATTCTGTGAAACTTATTTCTGATCTGTAAATTCCTTTAACAGAGATAAAACATATTTTTGATTGAGCAGTTATGAAACACTCTTTTTGTAGAAAATGCAAGTGGAGATTCGGAGCGCTAAGAGGGTAATAGTGAAAAAAGGAATGTCTTCAAATATAAACTACACAGAATCATTCGGTGAAACTTCTTTCTGATCTGTGCATTCAGCTAACAGAGTTAAACCATACTTTTGATTGAGCAGATCTGAACAATCTTTCTGTAGAAAATGCAACTGGACATTTGGAGCGCTAAGAGCGTAGTAGTGGAAAAAGGAATATACTCAGATATAAACTACTCAGAAGCATTCTGTGAAACTTCTTTCTGATCTGAGCATTCAGCTAACAGAGTTAAACCATACTTTTGATTGAGCAGTTTTGAAACACTCTGTCTGTAGAAAATGCAACTGGACATTCGTAGCGCTAAGTGGGTAATAGTGGAAAAAAGAATATGTTCAAATATAAACTACACAGAAGCATTGTATGAAACTTCTTTCTGTTCTGTGCATTCAACTAACAGAGTTGAACCTTACTTTTGATTGAGCCGTTCTGAAACACTCTTTCTGTAGAAACTGCAATTGGACATTCTGAGCGCTAAGAGGCCTATATTGGGAAAAATAATATCTTCAAATAAAAACTACACAGAAGCATTGTGTGAAACTTATTTCTGATATGTTCATTAAGCTAAAAGAGTTAAACCATACTTTTGATTGCGCAGTTCTGAACACTCTTTCTGTAGAAAATGCAAGTGGACATTCGGAGCGCTAAGAGGGTAATAGTGGAAAAAGGAATATATTCAAATATAAACTACACAGTAGCATTCTGTGAAAATTCTTTCTGTTCTGTGCATTCAACTAACAGAGTTGAGCCTTACTTTTGACTGAGTCGTTCTGAAACACTCTTTCTGTAGAAACTGCAATTGGACATGCTAAGCGCTAAGAGGCCTACATTGGGAAAAAGAATATCTTCAAATAAAAGCTACACAGATGCATTCTGTGAAACTTATTTCTGATCTGTAAATTCAGTTAACAGAGATAAAACATATTTTTGATTGAGCAGTTATGAAACACTCTTTTTGTAGAAAATGCAAGTGGAGATTCGGAGCGCTAAGAGGGTAATAGTGGAAAAAGGAATGTCTTCAAATATAAACTACACAGAATCATTCGGTGAAACTTCTTTCTGATCTGTGCATTCAGCTAACAGAGTTAAACCATACTTTTGATTGAGCAGATCTGAACACTCTTTCTGTAGAAAATGCAACTGGACATTTGGAGCGCTAAGAGCGTAGTAGTGGAAAAAGGAATATATTCAAATATAAACAACACAGAAGCATTCTGTGAAACTTCTTTCTGATCTGAGCATTCAGCTAACAGAGTTAAACCATACTTTTGATTCAGCAGTTTTGAAACACTCTGTCTGTAGAAAATGCAACTGGACATTCGTAGCGCTAAGTGGGTAATAGTGGAAAAAAGAATATGTTCAAATATAAACTACACAGAAGCATTGTATGAAACTTCTTTCTGTTCTGTGCATTCAACTAACAGAGTTGAACCTTACTTTTGATTGAGCCGCTCTGAAACACTCTTTCTGTAGAAACTGCAATTGGACATTCTGAGCGCTAAGAGGCCTATATTGGGAAAAAGAATGTCTACAAATAAAAACTACACAGAAGAATTGTGTGAAACTTCTTTATGTTCTGTTTGTTCAACTAAAAGAGTTGTACCTTAGTTTTTATTGAGCCGTTCTGAAACACTCTTTCTGTAGAAAATGCAAGTGGAGATTCGCAGCGCTAAGAGGGTAATAGTGGAAAAAGGAATGTCTCCAAATATAAACTACACAGAATCATTCTGTGAAACTTTTTTCTGATCTGTGCATTCAGCTAACAGAGTTAAACCATACTTTTGATTGAGCAGATCTGAACACTCTTTCTGTAGAAAATGCAACTGGACATTTGGAGCGCTAAGAGAGTAGTAGTGGAAAAAGGAATATATTCAAATATAAACTACACAGAAGCATTCTGTGAAACTTCTTTCTGATCTGAGCATTCAGCTAACAGAGTTAAACCATACTTTTGATTGAGCAGTTTTGAGACACTCTGTCTGTAGAAAATGCAACTGGACATTCGTAGCGCTAACTGGGTAATAGTGGAAAAAAGAATATGTTCAAATATAAACTACACAGAAGCATTGTATGAAACTTCTTTCTGTTCTGTGCATTCAACTAACAGAGTTGAACCTTACTTTTGATTGAGCCTTTCTGAAACACTCTTTCTGTAGAAACTGCAATTGGACATTCTGAGCGCTAAGAGGCCTCTATTGTGAAAAATAATATCTTCAAATAAAAACTACACAGAAGCATTGTGTGAAACTTATTTCTGATATGTTCATTAAGCTAACAGAGTTAAACCATACTTTTGATTGCGCAGTTCTGAACACTCTTTCTGTAGAAAATGCAAGTGGACATTCGGAGCGCTAAGAGGGTAATAGTGGAAAAAGGAATATATTCAAATATAAACTACACAGTAGCATTCTGTGAAAATTCTTTCTGTTCTGTGCATTCAACTAACAGAGTTGAACCTTACTTTTGATTGAGCCGTTCTGAAGCACTCTTTCTGTAGAAACTGCAATTGGACATGCTAAGCGCTAAGAGGCCTACATTGGGAAAAAGAATATCTTCAAATAAAAACTACACAGATGCATTCTGTGAAACTTATTTCTGATCTGTAAATTCAGTTAACAGAGATAAAACATATTTTTGATTGAGCAGTTATGAAACACTCTTTTTGTAGAAAATGCAAGTGTAGATTCGGAGCGCTAAGTGGGTAATAGTGGAAAAAGGAATGTCCTCAAATATAAACTACACAGAATCGTGTGGTGAAACTTCTTTCTGATCTGTGCATTCAGCTAACAGAGTTAAAACATACTTTTGATTGAGCAGATCTGAACACTCTTTCTGTAGAAAATGCAACTGGACATTTGGAGCGCTAAGAGCGTAGTAGTGGAAAAAGGAATATATTCAAATATAAACTACACAGAAGCATTCTGTGAAACTTCTTTCTGATCTGAGCATTCGGCTAACAGAGTTAAACCATACTTTTGATTGAGCAGTTTTGAAACACTCTGTCTGTAGAAAATGCAACTGGACATTCGTAGCGCTAAGTGGGTAATAGTGGAAAAAAGAATATGTTCAAATATAAACTACACAGAAGCATTGTATGAAACTTATTTCTGTTCTGTGCATTCAACTTACAGGGTTGAACCTTACTTTTGATTGAGACTTTCTGAAACACTCTTTCTGTAGAAACTGCAATTGGACATTCTGAGCGCTAAGAGGCCTATATTGGGAAAAATAATATCTTCAAATAAAAACTACACAGAAGCATTGTGTGAAACTTATTTCTGATATGTTCATTAAGCTAACAGAGTTAAACCATACTTTTGATTGCGCAGTTCTGAACAATCTTTCTGTAGAAAATGCAAGTGGACATTCGGAGCGCTAAGAGTGTAATAGTGGAAAAAGGAATATATTCAAATATAAACTACACAGTAGCATTCTGTGAAAATTCTTTCTGTTCTGTGCATTCAACTAACAGAGTTGAACCTTACTTTTGATTGAGCCGTTCTGAAACACTCTTTCTGTAGAAACTGCAATTGGACATGCTAAGCGCTAAGAGGCCTACATTGGGAAAAAGAATATCTTCAAATAAAAACTACACAGATGCATTCTGTGAAACTTATTTCTGATCTGTAAATTCCTTTAACAGAGATAAAACATATTTTTGATTGAGCAGTTATGAAACACTCTTTTTGTAGAAAATGCAAGTGGAGATTCGGAGCGCTAAGAGGGTAATAGTGAAAAAAGGAATGTCTTCAAATATAAACTACACAGAATCATTCGGTGAAAATTCTTTCTGATCTGTGCATTCAGCTAACAGAGTTAAACCATACTTTTGATTGAGCAGATCTGAACAATCTTTCTGTAGAAAATGCAACTGGACATTTGGAGCGCTAAGAGAGTAGTAGTGGAAAAAGGAATATATTCAAATATAAACTACACAGAAGCATTCTGTGAAACTTCTTTCTGATCTGAGCATTCAGCTAACAGAGTTAAACCATACTTTTGATTGAGCAGTTTTGAAACACTCTGCCTGTAGAAAATGCAACTGGACATTCGTAGGGCTAAGTGGGTTATAGTGGAAAAAAGAATATGTTCAAATATAAACTACACAGAAGCATTGTATGAAACTTCTTTCTGTTCTGTGCATTCAACTAACAGAGTTGAACCTTACTTTTGATTGAGCCGTTCTGAAACACTCTTTCTGTAGAAACTGCAATTGGACATTCTGAGCACTAAGAGGCCTGTATTGGGAAAAAGAATGTCTACAAATAAAAACTACACAGAAGAATTGTGTGAAACTTCTTTCTGTTCTGTTTGTTCAACTAAAAGAGTTGAACCTTAGTTTTGATTGAGCCGTTCTGAAACACTCTTTCTGTAGAAAATGCAAGTGGAGATTCGGAGCGCTAAGGGGGTAATAGTGGAAAAAGGAATGTCTCCAAATATAAACTACACAGAATCATTCTGTGAAACTTCTTTCTGATCTGTGCATTCAGCTAACAGAGTTAAACCATACTTTTGATTGAGCAGATCTGAACACTCTTTCTGTAGAAAATGCAACTGGACATTTGGAGCGCTAAGAGAGTAGTAGTGGAAAAAGGAATATATTCAAATATAAACTACACAGAAGCATTCTGTGAAACTTCTTTCTGATCTGAGCATTCAGCTAACAGAGATAAACCATACTTTTGATTGAGCAGTTTTGAAACACTCTGTCTGTAGAAAATGCAACTGGACATTCGTAGCGCTAAGTGGGTAATAGTGGAAAAAAGAATATGTTCAAATATAAACTACACAGAAGTATTGTATGAAACTTCTTTCTGTTCTGTGCATTCAACTTACAGAGTTGAACCTTACTTTTGATTGAGCGTTTCTGAAACACTCTTTCTGTAGAAACTGCAATTGGACATTCTGAGCGCTAAGAGGACTATATTGGGAAAAATAATATCTTCAAATAAAAACTACACAGAAGCATTGTGTGAAACTTATTTCTGATATGTTCATTAAGCTAACAGAGTTAAACCATACTTTTGATTGCGCAGTTCTGAACACTCTTTCTGTAGAAAATGCAAGTGGACATTCGGAACGCTAAGAGGGTAATAGTGGAAAAAGGAATATATTCAAATATAAACTACACAGTAGCATTCTGTGAAACTTCTTTCTGTTCTGTGCATTCAACTAACAGAGTTGAACCTTACTTTTGATTGAGCCGTTCTGAAACACTCTTTCTGTAGAAACTGCAATTGGACATTCTGAGCCCTAAGAGGCCTATATTGGGAAAAAGAATGTCTACAAATAAAAACTACACAGATGCATTCTGTGAAACTTATTTCTGATCTGTAAATTCAGTTAACAGAGATAAAACATATTTTTGATTGAGCAGTTATGAAACACTCTTTTTGAAGAAAATGCAAGTGGAGATTCGGAGCGCTAAGAGGGTAATAGTGGAAAAAGGAATGTCTTCAAATATAAACTACACAGAATCATTCGGTGAAATTTCTTTCTGATCTGTGCATTCAGCTAACAGAGTTAAACCATACTTTTGATTGAGCAGATCTGAACACTCTTTCTGTAGAAAATGCAACTGGACATTTGGAGCGCTAAGAGCGTAGTAGTGGAAAAAGGAATATATTCAAATATAAACTACACAGAAGCATTCTGTGAAACTTCTTTCTGATCTGAGCATTCAGCTAACAGAGTTAAACCATACTTTTGATTGAGCAGTTTTGAAACACTCTGTCTGTAGAAAATGCAACTGGACATTCGTAGCGCTAAGTGGGTAATAGTGGAAAAAAGAATATGTTCAAATATAAACTACACAGAAGCATTGTATGAAACTTCTTTCTGTTCTGTGCATTCAACTAACAGAGTTGAACCTTACTTTTGATTGAGCCGTTCTGAAACACCCTTTCTGTAGAAACTGCAATTGGACATTCTGAGCGCTAAGAGGCCTATGTTGGGAAAAAGAATGTCTACAAATAAAAACTACACAGAAGAATTGTGTGAAACTTCTTTCTGTTCTGTTTGTTATACTAAAAGAGTTGAACCTTAGTTTTGATTGAGCCGTTCTGAAACCCTCTTTCTGTAGAAAATGCAAGTGGAGATTCGGAGCGCTAAGAGGGTAATAGTGGAAAAAGGAATGTCTCCAAATATAAACTACACAGAATCATTCTGTGAAACTTCTTTCTGATCTGTGCATTCAGCTAACAGAGTTAAACCATACTTTTGATTGAGCAGATCTGAACACTCTTTCTGTAGAAAATGCAACTGGACATTTGGAGCGCTAATAGCGTAGTAGTGGAAAAAGGAATATATTCAGATATAAACTACACAGAAGCATTCTGTGAAACTTCTTTCTGATCTGAGCATTCAGCTAACAGAGTTAAACCATACTTTTGATTGAGCAGTTTTGAAACCCTCTGTCTGTAGAAAATGCAACTGGACATTCGTAGCGCTAAGTGGGTAATAGTGGAAAAAAGAATATGTTCAAATATAAACTACACAGAAGCATTGTATGAAACTTCTTTCTGTTCTGTGCATTCAACTAACAGAGTTGAACCTTACTTTTGATTGAGCCGTTCTGAAACACTCTTTCTGTAGAAACTGCAATTGGACATTCTGAGCCCTAAGAGGCCTATATTGGGAAAAAGAATGTCTACAACTAAAAACTACACAGAAGAATTGTGTGAAACTTCTTTCTGTTCTGTTTGTTCAACTAAAAGAGTTGAACCTTAGTTTTGATTGAGCCGTTCTGAAACACTCTTTCTGTAGAAAATGTAAGTGGAGATTCGGAGCGCTAAGAGGGTAATAGTGGAAAAAGGAATGTCTCCAAATATAAACTACACAGAATCATTCTGTGAAACTTCTTTCTGATCTGTGCATTCAGCTAACAGAGTTAAAACATACTTTTGATTGAGCAGATCTGAACACTCTTTCTGTAGAAAATGCAACTGGACATTTGGAGCGCTAAGAGAGTAGTAGTGGAAAAAGGAATATATTCAAATATAAACTACACAGAAGCATTCTGTGAAACTTCTTTCTGATCTGAGCATTCAGCTAACAGAGATAAACCATACTTTTGATTGAGCAGTTTTGAAACACTCTGTCTGTAGAAAATGCAACTGGACATTCGTAGCGCTAAGTGGGTAATAGTGGAAAAAAGAATATGTTCAAATATAAACTACACAGAAGTATTGTATGAAACTTCTTTCTGTTCTGTGCATTCAACTTACAGAGTTGAACCTTAATTTTGATTGAGCCTTTCTGAAACACTCTTTCTGTAGAAACTGCAATTGGACATTCTGAGCGCTAAGAGGACTATATTGGGAAAAATAATATCTTCAAATAAAAACTACACAGAAGCATTGTGTGAAACTTATTTCTGATATGTTCATTAAGCTAACAGAGTTAAACCATACTTTTGATTGCGCAGTTCTGAACACTCTTTCTGTAGAAAATGCAACTGGACATTCTGAACGCTAAGAGGGTAATAGTGGAAAAAGGAATATATTCAAATATAAACTACACAGTAGCATTCTGTGAAAATTCTTTCTGTTCTGTGCATTCAACTAACAGAGTTGAACCTTACTTTTGATTGAGCCGTTCTGAAACACTCTTTCTGTAGAAACTGCAATTGGACATGCTAAGCGCTAAGAGGCCTACATTGGGAAAAAGAATATCTTCAAATAAAAACTACACAGATGCATTCTGTGAAACTTATTTCTGATCTGTAAATTCAGTTAACAGAGATAAAACATATTTTTGATTGAGCAGTTATGAAACACTCTTTTTGTAGAAAATGCAAGTGGAGATTCGGAGCGCTAAGAGGGTAATAGTGGAAAAAGGAATGTCTTCAAATATAAACTACACAGAATCATTCGGTGAAACTTCTTTCTGATCTGTGCATTCAGCTAACAGAGTTAAACCATACTTTTGATTGAGCAGATCTGAACACTCTTTCTGTGGAAAATGCAACTGGACATTTGGAGCGCTAAGAGCGTAGTAGTGGAAAAAGGAATATATTCAGATATAAACTACACAGAAGCATTCTGTGAAACTTCTTTCTGATCTGAGCATTCAGCTAACAGAGTTAAACCATACTTTTGATTGAGCAGTTTTGAAACACTCTGTCTGTAGAAAATGCAACTGGACATTCGTAGCGCTAAGTGGGTAATAGTGGAAAAAAGAATATGTTCAAATATAAACTACACAGAAGCATTGTATGAAACTTCTTTCTGTTCTGTGCATTCAACTAAGAGAGTTGAACCTTACTTTTGATTGAGCCGTTCTGAAACACTCTTTCTGTAGAAACTGCAATTGGACATTCTGAGCCCTAAGAGGCCTATATTGGGAAAAAGAATGTCTACAAATAAAAACTACACAGATGCATTCTGTGAAACTTATTTCTGATCTGTAAATTCAGTTAACAGAGATAAAACATATTTTTGATTGAGCAGTTATGAAACACTCTTTTTGAAGAAAATGCAAGTGGAGATTCGGAGCGCTAAGAGGGTAATAGTGGAAAAAGGAATGTCTTCAAATATAAACTACACAGAATCATTCGGTGAAATTTCTTTCTGATCTGTGCATTCAGCTAACAGAGTTAAACCATACTTTTGATTGAGCAGATCTGAACACTCTTTCTGTAGAAAATGCAACTGGACATTTGGAGCGCTAAGAGCGTAGTAGTGGAAAAAGGAATATATTCAAATATAAACTACACAGAAGCATTCTGTGAAACTTCTTTCTGATCTGAGCATTCAGCTAACAGAGTTAAACCATACTTTTGATTGAGCAGTTTTGAAACACTCTGTCTGTAGAAAATGCAACTGGACATTCGTAGCGCTAAGTGGGTAATAGTGGAAAAAAGAATATGTTCAAATATAAACTACACAGAAGCATTGTATGAAACTTCTTTCTGTTCTGTGCATTCAACTAACAGAGTTGAACCTTACTTTTGATTGAGCCGTTCTGAAACACCCTTTCTGTAGAAACTGCAATTGGACATTCTGAGCGCTAAGAGGCCTATGTTGGGAAAAAGAATGTCTACAAATAAAAACTACACAGAAGAATTGTGTGAAACTTCTTTCTGTTCTGTTTGTTATACTAAAAGAGTTGAACCTTAGTTTTGATTGAGCCGTTCTGAAACCCTCTTTCTGTAGAAAATGCAAGTGGAGATTCGGAGCACTAAGAGGGTAATAGTGGAAAAAGGAATGTCTCCAAATATAAACTACACAGAATCATTCTGTGAAACTTCTTTCTGATCTGTGCATTCAGCTAACAGAGTTAAACCATACTTTTGATTGAGCAGATCTGAACACTCTTTCTGTAGAAAATGCAACTGGACATTTGGAGCGCTAAGAGAGTAGTAGTGGAAAAAGGAATATATTCAAATATAAACTACACAGAAGCATTCTGTGAAACTTCTTTCTGATCTGAGCATTCAGCTAACAGAGTTAAACCATACTTTTGATTGAGCAGTTTTGAAACACTCTGTCTGTAGAAAATGCAACTGGACATTCGTAGCGCTAAGTGGGTAATAGTGGAAAAAAGAATATATTCAAATATAAACTACACAGAAGCATTGTATGAAACTTCTTTCTGTTCTGTGCATTCAACTTACAGAGTTGAACCTTACTTTTGATTGAGCCTTTCTGAAACACTCTTTCTGTAGAAACTGCAATTGGACATTCTGAGCGCTAAGAGGCCTATATTGGGAAAAATAATATCTTCAAATAAAAACTACACAGAAGCATTGTGTGAAACTTATTTCTGATATGTTCATTAAGCTAACAGAGTTAAACCATACTTTTGATTGCGCAGTTCTGAACACTCTTTCTGTAGAAAATGCAAGTGGACATTCGGAGCGCTAAGAGGGTAATAGTGGAAAAAGGAATATATTCAAATATAAACTACACAGTAGCATTCCGTGAAAATTCTTTCTGTTCTGTGCATTCAACTAACAGAGTTGAACCTTACTTTTGATTGAGCCGTTCTGAAACACTCTTTCTGTAGAAACTGCAATTGGACATGCTAAGCGCTAAGAGGCCTACATTGGGAAAAAGAATATCTTCAAATAAAAACTACACAGATGCATTCTGTGAAACTTATTTCTGACCTGTAAATTCAGTTAACAGAGATAAAACATATTTTTGATTGAGCAGTTATGAAACACTCTTTTGTAGAAAATGCAAGTGGAGATTCGGAGCGCTAAGAGGGTAATAGTGGAAAAAGGAATGTCTTCAAATATAAACTACACAGAATCATTCGGTGAAACTTCTTTCTGATCTGTGCATTCAGCTAACAGAGTTAAACCATACTTTTGATTGAGCAGATCTGAACACTCTTTCTGTAGAAAATGCAACTGGACATTTGGAGCGCTAATAGCGTAGTAGTGGAAAAAGGAATATATTCAGATATAAACTACACAGAAGCATTCTGTGAAACTTCTTTCTGATCTGAGCATTCAGCTAACAGAGTTAAACCATACTTTTGATTGAGCAGTTTTGAAACCCTCTGTCTGTAGAAAATGCAACTGGACATTCGTAGCGCTAAGTGGGTAATAGTGGAAAAAAGAATATGTTCAAATATAAACTACACAGAAGCATTGTATGAAACTTCTTTCTGTTCTGTGCATTCAACTAACAGAGTTGAACCTTACTTTTGATTGAGCCGTTCTGAAACACTCTTTCTGTAGAAACTGCAATTGGACATTCTGAGCCCTAAGAGGCCTATATTGGGAAAAAGAATGTCTACAACTAAAAACTACACAGAAGAATTGTGTGAAACTTCTTTCTGTTCTGTTTGTTCAACTAAAAGAGTTGAACCTTAGTTTTGATTGAGCCGTTCTGAAACACTCTTTCTGTAGAAAATGTAAGTGGAGATTCGGAGCGCTAAGAGGGTAATAGTGGAAAAAGGAATGTCTCCAAATATAAACTACACAGAATCATTCTGTGAAACTTCTTTCTGATCTGTGCATTCAGCTAACAGAGTTAAACCATACTTTTGATTGAGCAGATCTGAACACTCTTTCTGTAGAAAATGCAACTGGACATTTGGAGCGCTAAGAGAGTAGTAGTGGAAAAAGGAATATATTCAAATATAAACTACACAGAAGCATTCTGTGAAACTTCTTTCTGATCTGAGCATTCAGCTAACAGAGTTAAACCATACTTTTGATTGAGCAGTTTTGAAACACTCTGTCTGTAGAAAATGCAACTGGACATTCGTAGCGCTAAGTGGGTAATAGTGGAAAAAAGAATATATTCAAATATAAACTACACAGAAGCATTGTATGAAACTTCTTTCTGTTCTGTGCATTCAACTTACAGAGTTGAACCTTACTTTTGATTGAGCCTTTCTGAAACACTCTTTCTATAGAAACTGCAATTGGACATTCTGAGCGCTAAGAGGCCTATATTGGGAAAAATAATATCTTCAAATAAAAACTACACAGAAGCATTGTGTGAAACTTATTTCTGATATGTTCATTAAGCTAACAGAGTTAAACCATACTTTTGATTGCGCAGTTCTGAACACTCTTTCTGTAGAAAATGCAAGTGGACTTTCGGAGCGCTAAGAGGGTAATAGTGGAAAAAGGAATATATTCAAATATAAACTACACAGTAGCATTCCGTGAAAATTCTTTCTGTTCTGTGCATTCAACTAACAGAGTTGAACCTTACTTTTGATTGAGCCGTTCTGAAACACTCTTTCTGTAGAAACTGCAATTGGACATGCTAAGCGCTAAGAGGCCTACATTGGGAAAAAGAATATCTTCAAATAAAAACTACACAGATGCATTCTGTGAAACTTATTTCTGATCTGTAAATTCAGTTAACAGAGATAAAACATATTTTTGATTGAGCAGTTATGAAACACTCTTTTTGTAGAAAATGCAAGTGGAGATTCGCAGCGCTAAGAGGGTAATAGTGGAAAAAGGAATGTCTTCAAATATAAACTACACAGAATCATTCGGTGAAACTTCTTTCTGATCTGTGCATTCAGCTAACAGAGTTAAACCATACTTTTGATTGAGCAGATCTGAACACTCTTTCTGTAGAAAATGCAACTGGACATTTGGAGCGCTAATAGCGTAGTAGTGGAAAAAGGAATATATTCAGATATAAACTACACAGAAGCATTCTGTGAAACTTCTTTCTGATCTGAGCATTCAGCTAACAGAGTTAAACCATACTTTTGATTGAGCAGTTTTGAAACACTCTGTCTGTAGAAAATGCAACTGGACATTCGTAGCGCTAAGTGGGTAATAGTGGAAAAAAGAATATGTTCAAATATAAACTACACAGAAGCATTGTATGAAACTTCTTTCTGTTCTGTGCATTCAACTAACAGAGTTGAACCTTACTTTTGATTGAGCCGTTCTGAAACACTCTTTCTGTAGAAACTGCAATTGGACATTCTGAGCGCTAAGAGGCCTATATTGGGAAAAAGAATGTCTACAAATAAAAACTACACAGATGTATTCTGTGAAACTTATTTCTGATCTGTAAATTCAGTTAACAGAGATAAAACATATTTTTGATTGAGCAGTTATGAAACACTCTTTTTGAAGAAAATGCAAGTGGAGATTCGGAGCGCTAAGAGGGTAATAGTGGAAAAAGGAATGTCTTCAAATATAAACTACACAGAATCATTCGGTGAAATTTCTTTCTGATCTGTGCATTCAGCTAACAGAGTTAAACCATACTTTTGATTGAGCAGATCTGAACACTCTTTCTGTAGAAAATGCAACTGGACATTTGGAGCGCTAAGAGCGTAGTAGTGGAAAAAGGAATATATTCAAATATAAACTACACAGAAGCATTCTGTGAAACTTATTTCTGATCTGAGCATTCAGCTAACAGAGTTAAACCATACTTTTGATTGAGCAGTTTTGAAACACTCTGTCTGTAGAAAATGCAACTGGACATTCGTAGCGCTAAGTGGGTAATAGTGGAAAAAAGAATATGTTCAAATATAAACTACACAGAAGCATTGTATGAAACTTCTTTCTGTTCTGTGCATTCAACTAACAGAGTTGAACCTTACTTTTGATTGAGCCGTTCTGAAACACCCTTTCTGTAGAAACTGCAATTGGACATTCTGAGCGCTAAGAGGCCTATGTTGGGAAAAAGAATGTCTACAAATAAAAACTACACAGAAGAATTGTGTGAAACTTCTTTCTGTTCTGTTTGTTATACTAAAAGAGTTGAACCTTAGTTTTGATTGAGCCGTTCTGAAACCCTCTTTCTGTAGCAAATGCAAGTGGAGATTCGGAGCGCTAAGAGGGTAATAGTGGAAAAAGGAATGTCTCCAAATATAAACTACACAGAATCATTCTGTGAAACTTCTTTCTGATCTGTGCATTCAGCTAACAGAGTTAAACCATACTTTTGATTGAGCAGATCTGAACACTCTTTCTGTAGAAAATGCAACTGGACATTTGGAGCGCTAAGAGAGTAGTAGTGGAAAAAGGAATATATTCAAATATAAACTACACAGAAGCATTCTGTGAAACTTCTTTCTGATCTGAGCATTCAGCTAACAGAGTTAAACCATACTTTTGATTGAGCAGTTTTGAAACACTCTGTCTGTAGAAAATGCAACTGGACATTCGTAGCGCTAAGTGGGTAATAGTGGAAAAAAGAATATATTCAAATATAAACTACACAGAAGCATTGTATGAAACTTCTTTCTGTTCTGTGCATTCAACTTACAGAGTTGAACCTTACTTTTGATTGAGCCTTTCTGAAACACTCTTTCTATAGAAACTGCAATTGGACATTCTGAGCGCTAAGAGGCCTATATTGGGAAAAATAATATCTTCAAATAAAAACTACACAGAAGCATTGTGTGAAACTTATTTCTGATATGTTCATTAAGCTAACAGAGTTAAACCATACTTTTGATTGCGCAGTTCTGAACACTCTTTCTGTAGAAAATGCAAGTGGACTTTCGGAGCGCTAAGAGGGTAATAGTGGAAAAAGGAATATATTCAAATATAAACTACACAGTAGCATTCCGTGAAAATTCTTTCTGTTCTGTGCATTCAACTAACAGAGTTGAACCTTACTTTTGATTGAGCCGTTCTGAAACACTCTTTCTGTAGAAACTGCAATTGGACATGCTAAGCGCTAAGAGGCCTACATTGGGAAAAAGAATATCTTCAAATAAAAACTACACAGATGCATTCTGTGAAACTTATTTCTGATCTGTAAATTCAGTTAACAGAGATAAAACATATTTTTGATTGAGCAGTTATGAAACACTCTTTTTGTAGAAAATGCAAGTGGAGATTCGCAGCGCTAAGAGGGTAATAGTGGAAAAAGGAATGTCTTCAAATATAAACTACACAGAATCATTCGGTGAAACTTCTTTCTGATCTGTGCATTCAGCTAACAGAGTTAAACCATACTTTTGATTGAGCAGATCTGAACACTCTTTCTGTAGAAAATGCAACTGGACATTTGGAGCGCTAATAGCGTAGTAGTGGAAAAAGGAATATATTCAGATATAAACTACACAGAAGCATTCTGTGAAACTTCTTTCTGATCTGAGCATTCAGCTAACAGAGTTAAACCATACTTTTGATTGAGCAGTTTTGAAACACTCTGTCTGTAGAAAATGCAACTGGACATTCGTAGCGCTAAGTGGGTAATAGTGGAAAAAAGAATATGTTCAAATATAAACTACACAGAAGCATTGTATGAAACTTCTTTCTGTTCTGTGCATTCAACTAACAGAGTTGAACCTTACTTTTGATTGAGCCGTTCTGAAACACTCTTTCTGTAGAAACTGCAATTGGACATTCTGAGCGCTAAGAGGCCTATATTGGGAAAAAGAATGTCTACAAATAAAAACTACACAGATGTATTCTGTGAAACTTATTTCTGATCTGTAAATTCAGTTAACAGAGATAAAACATATTTTTGATTGAGCAGTTATGAAACACTCTTTTTGAAGAAAATGCAAGTGGAGATTCGGAGCGCTAAGAGGGTAATAGTGGAAAAAGGAATGTCTGCAAATATAAACTACACAGAATCATTCGGTGAAATTTCTTTCTGATCTGTGCATTCAGCTAACAGAGTTAAACCATACTTTTGATTGAGCAGATCTGAACACTCTTTCTGTAGAAAATGCAACTGGACATTTGGAGCGCTAAGAGCGTAGTAGTGGAAAAAGGAATATATTCAAATATAAACTACACAGAAGCATTGTGTGAAACTTATTTCTGATCTGAGCATTCAGCTAACAGAGTTAAACCGTACTTTTGATTGAGCAGTTTTGAAACACTCTGTCTGTAGAAAATGCAACTGGACATTCGTAGCGCTATGTGGGTAATAGTGGAAAAAAGAATATGTTCAAATATAAACTACACAGAAGCATTTTATGAAACTTCTTTCTGTTCTGTGCATTCAACTAACAGAGTTGAACCTTACTTTTGATTGAGCCTTTCTGAAACACTCTTTCTGTAGAAACTGCAATTGGACATTCTGAGCGCTAAGAGGCCTATATAGGGAAAAATAATATCTTCAAATAAAAACTACACAGAAGCATTGTGTGAAACTTATTTCTGATATGTTCATTAAGCTAACAGAGTTAAACCATACTTTTGATTGCGCAGTTCTGAACACTCTTTCTGTAGAAAATGCAAGTGGACATTCGGAGCGCTAAGAGGGTAATAGTGGAAAAAGGAATATATTCAAATATAAACTACACAGTAGCATTCTGTGAAAATTCTTTCTGTTCTGTGCATTCAACTAACAGAGTTGAACCTTACTTTTGATTGAGCCGTTCTGAAACACTCTTTCTGTAGAAACTGCAATTGGACATGCTAAGCGCTAAGAGGCCTTCATTGGGAAAAAGAATATCTTCAAATAAAAACTACACAGATGCATTCTGTGAAACTTATTTCTGATCTGTAAATTCAGTTAACAGAGATAAAACATATTTTTGATTGAGCAGTTATGAAACACTCTTTTTGTAGAAAATGCAAGTGGAGATTCGGAGCGCTAAGAGGGTAATAGTGGAAAAAGGAATGTCTTCAAATATAAACTACACAGAATCATTCGGTGAAACTTCTTTCTGATCTGTGCATTCAGCTAACAGAGTTAAACCATACTTTTGATTGAGCAGATCTGAACAGTCTTTCTGTGGAAAATGCAACTGGACATTTGGAGCGCTAAGAGCGTAGTAGTGGAAAAAGGAATGTATTCAGATATAAACTACACAGAAGCATTCTGTGAAACTTCTTTCTGATCTGAGCATTCAGCTAACAGAGTTAAACCATACTTTTGATTGAGCAGTTTTGAAACACTCTGTCTGTAGAAAATGCAACTGGACATTCGTAGCGCTAAGTGGGTAATAGTGGAAAAAAGAATATGTTCAAATATAAACTACACAGAAGCATTGTATGAAACTTCTTTCTGTTCTGTGCATTCAACTAACAGAGTTGAACCTTACTTTTGATTGAGCCGTTCTGAAACACTCTTTCTGTAGAAACTGCAATTGGACATTCTGAGCGCTAAGAGGCCTATATTGGGAAAAAGAATGTCTACAAATAAAAACTACACAGATGCATTCTGTGAAACTTATTTCTGATCTGTAAATTCAGTTAACAGAGATAAAACATATTTTTGATTGAGCAGTTATGAAACACTCTTTTTGAAGAAAATGCAAGTGGAGATTCGGAGCGCTAAGAGGGTAATAGTGGAAAAAGGAATGTCTTCAAATATAAACTACACAGAATCATTCGGTGAAACTTCTTTCTGATCTGTGCATTCAGCTAACAGAGTTAAACCATACTTTTGATTGAGCAGATCTGAACACCCTTTCTGTAGAAAATGCAACTGGACATTTGGAGCGCTAAGAGAGTAGTAGTGGAAAAAGGAATATATTCAAATATAAACTACACAGAAGCATTCTGTGAAACTTCTTTCTGATCTGAGCATTCAGCTAACAGAGTTAAACCATACTTTTGATTGAGCAGTTTTGAAACACTCTGTCTGTAGAAAATGCAACTGGACATTCGTAGCGCTAAGTGGGTAATAGTGGAAAAAAGAATATATTCAAATATAAACTACACAGAAGCATTGTATGAAACTTCTTTCTGTTCTGTGCATTCAACTTACAGAGTTGAACCTTACTTTTGATTGAGCCTTTCTGAAACACTCTTTCTATAGAAACTGCAATTGGACATTCTGAGCGCTAAGAGGCCTATATTGGGAAAAATAATATCTTCAAATAAAAACTACACAGAAGCATTGTGTGAAACTTATTTCTGATATGTTCATTAAGCTAACAGAGTTAAACCATACTTTTGATTGCGCAGTTCTGAACACTCCTTCTGTAGAAAATGCAAGTGGGCATTCGGAGCGCTAAGAGGGTAATAGTGGAAAAAGGAATATATTCAAATATAAACTACACAGTAGCATTCCGTGAAAATTCTTTCTGTTCTGTGCATTCAACTAACAGAGTTGAACCTTACTTTTGATTGAGCCGTTCTGAAACACTCTTTCTGTAGAAACTGCAATTGGACATGCTAAGCGCTAAGAGGCCTACATTGGGAAAATGAATATCTTCAAATAAAAACTACACAGATGCATTCTGTGAAACTTATTTCTGATCTGTAAATTCAGTTAACAGAGATAAAACATATTTTTGATTGAGCAGTTATGAAACACTCTTTTTGTAGAAAATGCAAGTGGAGATTCGCAGCGCAAAGAGGGTAATAGTGGAAAAAGGAATGTCTTCAAATATAAACTACACAGAATCATTCGGTGAAACTTCTTTCTGATCTGTGCATTCAGCTAACAGAGTTAAACCATACTTTTGATTGAGCAGATCTGAACACTCTTTCTGTAGAAAATGCAACTGGACATTTGGAGCGCTAATAGCGTAGTAGTGGAAAAAGGAATATATTCAGATATAAACTACACAGAAGCATTCTGTGAAACTTCTTTCTGATCTGAGCATTCAGCTAACAGAGTTAAACCATACTTTTGATTGAGCAGTTTTGAAACACTCTGTCTGTAGAAAATGCAACTGGACATTCGTAGCGCTAAGTGGGTAATAGTGGAAAAAAGAATATGTTCAAATATAAACTACACAGAAGCATTGTATGAAACTTCTTTCTGTTCTGTGCATTCAACTAACAGAGTTGAACCTTACTTTTGATTGAGCCGTTCTGAAACACTCTTTCTGTAGAAACTGCAATTGGACATTCTGAGCGCTAAGAGGCCTATATTGGGAAAAAGAATGTCTACAAATAAAAACTACACAGATGTATTCTGTGAAACTTATTTCTGATCTGTAAATTCAGTTAACAGAGATAAAACATATTTTTGATTGAGCAGTTATGAAACACTCTTTTTGAAGAAAATGCAAGTGGAGATTCGGAGCGCTAAGAGGGTAATAGTGGAAAAAGGAATGTCTTCAAATATAAACTACACAGAATCATTCGGTGAAATTTCTTTCTGATCTGTGCATTCAGCTAACAGAGTTAAACCATACTTTTGATTGAGCAGATCTGAACACTCTTTCTGTAGAAAATGCAACTGGACATTTGGAGCGCTAAGAGCGTAGTAGTGGAAAAAGGAATATATTCAAATATAAACTACACAGAAGCATTCTGTGAAACTTATTTCTGATCTGAGCATTCAGCTAACAGAGTTAAACCGTACTTTTGATTGAGCAGTTTTGAAACACTCTGTCTGTAGAAAATGCAACTGGACATTCGTAGCGCTATGTGGGTAATAGTGGAAAAAAGAATATGTTCAAATATAAACTACACAGAAGCATTTTATGAAACTTCTTTCTGTTCTGTGCATTCAACTAACAGAGTTGAACCTTACTTTTGATTGAGCCTTTCTGAAACACTCTTTCTGTAGAAACTGCAATTGGACATTCTGAGCGCTAAGAGGCCTATATTGGGAAAAATAATATCTTCAAATAAAAACTACACAGAAGCATTGTGTGAAACTTATTTCTGATATGTTCATTAAGCTAACAGAGTTAAACCATACTTTTGATTGCGCAGTTCTGAACACTCTTTCTGTAGAAAATGCAAGTGGACATTCGGAGCGCTAAGAGGGTAATAGTGGAAAAAGGAATATATTCAAATATAAACTACACAGTAGCATTCTGTGAAAATTCTTTCTGTTCTGTGCATTCAACTAACAGAGTTGAACCTTACTTTTGATTGAGCCGTTCTGAAACACTCTTTCTGTAGAAACTGCAATTGGACATGCTAAGCGCTAAGAGGCCTTCATTGGGAAAAAGAATATCTTCAAATAAAAACTACACAGATGCATTCTGTGAAACTTATTTCTGATCTGTAAATTCAGTTAACAGAGATAAAACATATTTTTGATTGAGCAGTTATGAAACACTCTTTTTGTAGAAAATGCAAGTGGAGATTCGGAGCGCTAAGAGGGTAATAGTGGAAAAAGGAATGTCTTCAAATATAAACTACACAGAATCATTCGGTGAAACTTCTTTCTGATCTGTGCATTCAGCTAACAGAGTTAAACCATACTTTTGATTGAGCAGATCTGAACACTCTTTCTGTGGAAAATGCAACTGGACATTTGGAGCGCTAAGAGCGTAGTAGTGGAAAAAGGAATGTATTCAGATATAAACTACACAGAAGCATTCTGTGAAACTTCTTTCTGATCTGAGCATTCAGCTAACAGAGTTAAACCATACTTTTGATTGATCAGTTTTGAAACACTCTGTCTGTAGAAAATGCAACTGGACATTCGTAGCGCTAAGTGGGTAATAGTGGAAAAAAGAATATGTTCAAATATAAACTACACAGAAGCATTGTATGAAACTTCTTTCTGTTCTGTGCATTCAACTAACAGAGTTGAACCTTACTTTTGATTGAGCCGTTCTGAAACACTCTTTCTGTAGAAACTGCAATTGGACATTCTGAGCGCTAAGAGGCCTATATTGGGAAAAAGAATGTCTACAAATAAAAACTACACAGATGCATTCTGTGAAACTTATTTCTGATCTGTAAATTCAGTTAACAGAGATAAAACATATTTTTGATTGAGCAGTTATGAAACACTCTTTTTGAAGAAAATGCAAGTGGAGATTCGGAGCGCTAAGAGGGTAATAGTGGAAAAAGGAATGTCTTCAAATATAAACTACACAGAATCATTCGGTGAAACTTCTTTCTGATCTGTGCATTCAGCTAACAGAGTTAAACCATACTTTTGATTGAGCAGATCTGAACACTCTTTCTGTAGAAAATGCAACTGGACATTTGGAGCGCTAAGAGAGTAGTAGTGGAAAAAGGAATATATTCAAATATAAACTACACAGAAGCATTCTGAGAAACTTCTTTCTGATCTGAGCATTCAGCTAACAGAGTTAAACCATACTTTTGATTGAGCAGTTTTGAAACACTCTGTCTGTAGAAAATGCAACTGGACATTCGTAGCGCTAAGTGGGTAATAGTGGAAAAAAGAATATATTCAAATATAAACTACACAGAAGCATTGTATGAAACTTCTTTCTGTTCTGTGCATTCAACTTACAGAGTTGAACCTTACTTTTGATTGAGCCTTTCTGAAACACTCTTTCTATAGAAACTGCAATTGGACATTCTGAGCGCTAAGAGGCCTATATTGGGAAAAATAATATCTTCAAATAAAAACTACACAGAAGCATTGTGTGAAACTTATTTCTGATATGTTCATTAAGCTAACAGAGTTAAACCATACTTTTGATTGCGCAGTTCTGAACACTCTTTCTGTAGAAAATGCAAGTGGGCATTCGGAGCGCTAAGAGGGTAATAGTGGAAAAAGGAATATATTCAAATATAAACTACATAGTAGCATTCCGTGAAAATTCTTTCTGTTCTGTGCATTCAACTAACAGAGTTGAACCTTACTTTTGATTGAGCCGTTCTGAAACACTCTTTCTGTAGAAACTGCAATTGGACATGCTAAGCGCTAAGAGGCCTACATTGGGAAAAAGAATATCTTCAAATAAAAACTACACAGATGCATTCTGTGAAACTTATTTCTGATCTGTAAATTCAGTTAACAGAGATAAAACATATTTTTGATTGAGCAGTTATGAAACACTCTTTTTGTAGAAAATGCAAGTGGAGATTCGCAGCGCTAAGAGGGTAATAGTGGAAAAAGGAATGTCTTCAAATATAAACTACACAGAATCATTCGGTGAAACTTCTTTCTGATCTGTGCATTCAGCTAACAGAGTTAAACCATACTTTTGATTGAGCAGATCTGAACACTCTTTCTGTAGAAAATGCAACTGGACATTTGGAGCGCTAATAGCGTAGTAGTGGAAAAAGGAATATATTCAGATATAAACTACACAGAAGCATTCTGTGAAACTTCTTTCTGATCTGAGCATTCAGCTAACAGAGTTAAACCATACTTTTGATTGAGCAGTTTTGAAACACTCTGTCTGTAGAAAATGCAACTGGACATTCGTAGCGCTAAGTGGGTAATAGTGGAAAAAAGAATATGTTCAAATATAAACTACACAGAAGCATTGTATGAAACTTCTTTCTGTTCTGTGCATTCAACTAACAGAGTTGAACCTTACTTTTGATTGAGCCGTTCTGAAACACTCTTTCTGTAGAAACTGCAATTGGACATTCTGAGCGCTAAGAGGCCTATATTGGGAAAAAGAATGTCTACAAATAAAAACTACACAGATGTATTCTGTGAAACTTATTTCTGATCTGTAAATTCAGTTAACAGAGATAAAACATATTTTTGATTGAGCAGTTATGAAACACTCTTTTTGAAGAAAATGCAAGTGGAGATTCGGAGCGCTAAGAGGGTAATAGTGGAAAAAGGAATGTCTTCAAATATAAACTACACAGAATCATTCGGTGAAATTTCTTTCTGATCTGTGCATTCAGCTAACAGAGTTAAACCATACTTTTGATTGAGCAGATCTGAACACTCTTTCTGTAGAAAATGCAACTGGACATTTGGAGCGCTAAGAGCGTAGTAGTGGAAAAAGGAATATATTCAAATATAAACTACACAGAAGCATTCTGTGAAACTTATTTCTGATCTGAGCATTCAGCTAACAGAGTTAAACCGTACTTTTGATTGAGCAGTTTTGAAACACTCTGTCTGTAGAAAATGCAACTGGACATTCGTAGCGCTATGTGGGTAATAGTGGAAAAAAGAATATGTTCAAATATAAACTACACAGAAGCATTTTATGAAACTTCTTTCTGTTCTGTGCATTCAACTAACAGAGTTGAACCTTACTTTTGATTGAGCCTTTCTGAAACACTCTTTCTGTAGAAACTGCAATTGGACATTCTGAGCGCTAAGAGGCCTATATTGGGAAAAATAATATCTTCAAATAAAAACTACACAGAAGCATTGTGTGAAACTTATTTCTGATATGTTCATTAAGCTAACAGAGTTAAACCATACTTTTGATTGCGCAGTTCTGAACACTCTTTCTGTAGAAAATGCAAGTGGACATTCGGAGCGCTAAGAGGGTAATAGTGGAAAAAGGAATATATTCAAATATAAACTACACAGTAGCATTCTGTGAAAATTCTTTCTGTTCTGTGCATTCAACTAACAGAGTTGAACCTTACTTTTGATTGAGCCGTTCTGAAACACTCTTTCTGTAGAAACTGCAATTGGACATGCTAAGCGCTAAGAGGCCTTCATTGGGAAAAAGAATATCTTCAAATAAAAACTACACAGATGCATTCTGTGAAACTTATTTCTGATCTGTAAATTCAGTTAACAGAGATAAAACATATTTTTGATTGAGCAGTTATGAAACACTCTTTTTGTAGAAAATGCAAGTGGAGATTCGGAGCGCTAAGAGGGTAATAGTGGAAAAAGGAATGTCTTCAAATATAAACTACACAGAATCATTCGGTGAAACTTCTTTCTGATCTGTGCATTCAGCTAACAGAGTTAAACCATACTTTTGATTGAGCAGATCTGAACACTCTTTCTGTGGAAAATGCAACTGGACATTTGGAGCGCTAAGAGCGTAGTAGTGGAAAAAGGAATGTATTCAGATATAAACTACACAGAAGCATTCTGTGAAACTTCTTTCTGATCTGAGCATTCAGCTAACAGAGTTAAACCATACTTTTGATTGAGCAGTTTTGAAACACTCTGTCTGTAGAAAATGCAACTGGACATTCGTAGCGCTAAGTGGGTAATAGTGGAAAAAAGAATATGTTCAAATATAAACTACACAGAAGCATTGTATGAAACTTCTTTCTGTTCTGTGCATTCAACTAACAGAGTTGAACCTTACTTTTGATTGAGCCGTTCTGAAACACTCTTTCTGTAGAAACTGCAATTGGACATTCTGAGCGCTAAGAGGCCTATATTGGGAAAAAGAATGTCTACAAATAAAAACTACACAGATGTATTCTGTGAAACTTATTTCTGATCTGTAAATTCAGTTAACAGAGATAAAACATATTTTTGATTGAGCAGTTATGAAACACTCTTTTTGAAGAAAATGCAAGTGGAGATTCGGAGCGCTAAGAGGGTAATAGTGGAAAAAGGAATGTCTTCAAATATAAACTACACAGAATCATTCGGTGAAATTTCTTTCTGATCTGTGCATTCAGCTAACAGAGTTAAACCATACTTTTGATTGAGCAGATCTGAACACTCTTTCTGTAGAAAATGCAACTGGACATTTGGAGCGCTAAGAGCGTAGTAGTGGAAAAAGGAATATATTCAAATATAAACTACACAGAAGCATTCTGTGAAACTTATTTCTGATCTGAGCATTCAGCTAACAGAGTTAAACCGTACTTTTGATTGAGCAGTTTTGAAACACTCTGTCTGTAGAAAATGCAACTGGACATTCGTAGCGCTATGTGGGTAATAGTGGAAAAAAGAATATGTTCAAATATAAACTACACAGAAGCATTTTATGAAACTTCTTTCTGTTCTGTGCATTCAACTAACAGAGTTGAACCTTACTTTTGATTGAGCCTTTCTGAAACACTCTTTCTGTAGAAACTGCCATTGGACATTCTGAGCGCTAAGAGGCCTATATTGGGAAAAATAATATCTTCAAATAAAAACTACACAGAAGCATTGTGTGAAACTTATTTCTGATATGTTCATTAAGCTAACAGAGTTAAACCATACTTTGATTGCGCAGTTCTGAACACTCTTTCTGTAGAAAATGCAAGTGGACATTCGGAGCGCTAAGAGGGTAATAGTGGAAAAAGGAATATATTCAAATATAAACTACAGAGTAGCATTCTGTGAAAATTCTTTCTGTTCTGTGCATTCAACTAACAGAGTTGAACCTTACTTTTGATTGAGCCGTTCTGAAACACTCTTTCTGTAGAAACTGCAATTGGACATGCTAAGCGCTAAGAGGCCTTCATTGGGAAAAAGAATATCTTCAAATAAAAACTACACAGATGCATTCTGTGAAACTTATTTCTGATCTGTAAATTCAGTTAACAGAGATAAAACATATTTTTGATTGAGCAGTTATGAAACACTCTTTTTGTAGAAAATGCAAGTGGAGATTCGGAGCGCTAAGAGGGTAATAGTGGAAAAAGGAATGTCTTCAAATATAAACTACACAGAATCATTCGGTGAAACTTCTTCCTGATCTGTGCATTCAGCTAACAGAGTTAAACCATACTTTTGATTGAGCAGATCTGAACACTCTTTCTGTGGAAAATGCAACTGGACATTTGGAGCGCTAAGAGCGTAGTAGTGGAAAAAGGAATGTATTCAGATATAAACTACACAGAAGCATTCAGTGAAACTTCTTTCTGATCTGAGCATTCAGCTAACAGAGTTAAACCATACTTTTGATTGAGCAGTTTTGAAACACTCTGTCTGTAGAAAATGCAACTGGACATTCGTAGCGCTAAGTGGGTAATAGTGGAAAAAAGAATATGTTCAAATATAAACTACACAGAAGCATTGTATGAAACTTCTTTCTGTTCTGTGCATTCAACTAACAGAGTTGAACCTTACTTTTGATTGAGCCTTTCTGAAACACTCTTTCTGTAGAAATTGCAATTGGACATTCTGAGCGCTAAGAGGCCTATATTGGGAAAAAGAATATCTTCAAATAAAAACTACACAGAAGCATTTTGTGAAACTTATTTCTGATATGTTCATTAAGCTAACAGAGTTAAACCATACTTTTGATTTCGCAGTTCTGAACACTCTTTCTGTAGAAAATGCAAGTGGACAATCGGAGCGCTAAGAGGGTAATAGTGGAAAAAGTAATGTCTCCAAATATAAACTACACGGAATCATTCTGTGAAACTTCTTTCTGATCTGTGCATTCAGCTAACAGAGTTAAACCATACTTTTGATTGAGCAGATCTGAACTCTCTTTCTGTAGAAAATGCAACTGGACATTTGGAGCGCTAAGAGAGTAGTAGTGGAAAAAGGAATATATTCAAATATAAACTACACAGAAGCATTCTGTGAAAATTCTTTCTGATCTGAGCATTCAGCTAACAGAGTTAAACCATACCTTCGATTGAGCAGTTTTGAAACACTCTGTCTGTAGAAAATGCAACTGGACATTCGTAGCGCTAAGTGGGTAATAGTGGAAAAAAGAATATGTTCAAATATAAACTACACAGAAGTATTGTATGAAACTTCTTTCTGATCTGTGCATTCAACTTACAGAGTTGAACCTTACTTTTGATTGAGCCTTTCTGAAACATTCTTTCTGTAGAGACTGCAATTGGACATTCTGAGCGCTAAGAGGCCTATATTGGGAAAAATAATATCTTCAAATAAAAACTACACAGAAGCATTGTGTGAAACTTATTTCTGATATGTTCATTAAGCTAACAGAGTTAAACCATACTTTTGATTGCGCAGTTCTGAACACTCTTTCTGTAGAAAATGCAAGTGGACATTCGGAGCGCTAAGAGGGTAATAGTGGAAAAAGGAATATATTCAAATATAAACTACACAGTAGCATTCTGTGAAAATTCTTTCTGTTCTGTGCATTCAACTAACAGAGTTGAACCTTACTTTTGATTGAGCCGTTCTGAAACACTCTTTCTGTAGAAACTGCAATTGGACATGCTAAGCGCTAAGAGGCCTACATTGGGAAAAAGAATATCTTCAAATAAAAACTACACAGATGCATTCTGTGAAACTTATTTCTGATCTGTAAATTCAGTTAACAGAGATAAAACATATTTTTGATTGAGCAGTTATGAAACACTCTTTTTGTAGAAAATGCAAGTGGAGATTCGGAGCGCTAAGAGGGTAATAGTGGAAAAAGGAATGTCTTCAAATATAAACTACACAGAATCATTCGGTGAAACTTCTTTCTGATCTGTGCATTCAGCTAACAGAGTTAAACCATACTTTTGATTGAGCAGATCTGAACACTCTTTCTGTAGAAAATGCAACTGGACAATTGGAGCGCTAAGAGCGTAGTAGTGGAAAAAGGAATATATTCAAATATAAACTACACAGAAGCATTCTGTGAAACTTCTTTCTGATCTGAGCATTCAGCTAACAGAGTTAAACCATACTTTTGATTGAGCAGTTTTGAAACACTCTGTCTGTAGAAAATGCAACTGGACATTCGTAGCGCTAAGTGGGTAATAGTGGAAAAAAGAATATGTTCAAATATAAACTACACAGAAGCATTGTATGAAACTTCTTTCTGTTCTGTGCATTCAACTAACAGAGTTGAACCTTACTTTTGATTGAGCCGTTCTGAAACACTCTTTCTGTAGAAACTGCAATTGGACATTCTGAGCGCTAAGAGGCCTATATTGGGAAAAAGAATGTCTACAAATAAAAACTACACAGAAGAATTGTGTGAAACTTCTTTCTGTTCTGTTTGTTCAACTAAAAGAGTTGAACCTTAGTTTTGATTGAGCCGTTCTGAAACACTCTTTCTGTAGAAAATGCAAGTGGAGATTCGGAGCGCTAAGAGGGTAATAGTGGAAAAAGGAATGTCTCCAAATATAAACTACACAGAATCATTCTGTGAAACTTCTTTCTGATCTGTGCATTCAGCTAACAGAGTTAAACCATACTTTTGATTGAGAAGATCTGAACACTCTTTCTGTAGAAAAGGCAACTGGACATTTGGAGCGCTAAGAGAGTATTAGTGGAAAAAGGAATATATTCAAATATAAACTACACAGAAGCATTCTGTGAAACTTCTTTCTGATCTGAGCATTCAGCTAACAGAGTTAAACCATACTTTTGATTGAGCAGTTTTGAAACACTCTGTCTGTAGAAAATGCAACTGGACATTCGTAGCGCTAAGTGGGTAATAGTGGAAAAAAGAATATGTTCAAATATAAACTACACAGAAGCATTGTATGAAACTTCTTTCTGTTCTGTGCATTCAACTAACAGAGTTGAACCTTACTTTTGATTGAGCCTTTCTGAAACACTCTTTCTGTAGAAACTGCAACTGGACATTCTGAGCGCTAAGAGGCCTATATTGGGAAAAATAATATCTTCAAATAAAAACTACACATAAGCATAGTGTGAAACTTATTTCTGATATGTTCATTAAGCTAACAGAGTTAAACCATACTTTTGATTGCGCAGTTCTGAACACTCTTTCTGTAGAAAATGCAAGTGGACATTCGGAGCGCTAAGAGGGTAATAGTTGAAAAAGGAATATATTCAAATATAAACTACAGAGTAGCATTCTGTGAAACTTCATTCTGTTCTGTGCATTCAACTAACAGAGTTGAACCTTACTTTTGATTGAGCCGTTCTGAAACACTCTTTCTGTAGAAACTGCAATTGGACATGCTAAGCGCTAAGAGGCCTACATTGGGAAAAAGAATATCTTCAAATAAAAACTACACAGATGCATTCTGTGAAACTTATTTCTGATCTGTAAATTCAGTTAACAGAGATAAAACATATTTTTGATTGAGCAGTTATGAAACACTTTTTTTGTAGAAAATGCAAGTGGAGATTCGGAGCGCTAAGAGGGTAATAGTGGAAAAAGGAATGTCTTCAAATATAAACTACACAGAATCATTCGGTGAAACTTCTTTCTGATCTGTGCATTCAGCTAATAGAGTTAAACCATACTTTTGATTGAGCAGATCTGAACACTCTTTCTGTAGAAAATGCAACTGGACATTTGGAGCGCTAAGAGCGTATTAGTGGAAAAAGGAATATATTCAAATATAAACTAAACAGAAGCATTCTGTGAAACTTCTTTCTGATCTGAGCATTCAGGTAACAGAGTTAAAACATACTTTTGATTGAGCAGTTCTGAACACTCTTTCTGTAGAAAATGCAACTGGACATTTGGAGCGCTAAGAGGGAAGTAGTGGAAAAAGGTATATATTCAAATATAAACTACACAGAAGCATTCTGTGAAACTTCTTTCTGATCTGAGCATTCAGCTAACAGAGTTAAACCTTAGTTTTGATTGAGCAGTTTTGAAAAACTCTGTCTGTAGAAAATGCATTTGGACATTCGGAGCGCTAAGTGGGTAATAATGGAAAAAGGAATATGTTCAAATATAAACTACACAGAAGCATTGTATGAAACTTCTTTCTGTTCTGTGCATTCAACTAACAGAGTTGAACCTTACTTTTGATTGAGCCGTTCTGAAACACTCTTTCTGTAGAAAATGCAAGTGGACATTCGGAGCGCTAAGATTGTAATAGTGAAAAAAGGAATATCTCCAAATAAAAACTACACAGAAGCATTCTCTGAAAATCCTTTCTGTTCTCTGCATTCAACTAACAGAGCTGAGCCTTACTTTTGAAGGAGCAGTTCTGAAACACTCTTTGTGTAGGAACTGCCAGTGGACATTCGGAGCGCTAAGACGGTAATAGTCGAAAAAGGAATATCTTCAACTAAATACTACACAGAAGCATTCTGTGAAACTTCTTTCTGTTCTGTGCATTCAACTAAAAGAGTGGAACATTAGTTTTGATTGAGCCGTTCTGAAACACTCTTTCTGTAGAAAATGAAAGTGGAGATTTGGAGCGCTAACAGTGTAATAGTGGAAAAAGGAATATCTTCAAATATAAACTACACAGAATCATTCTGTGAAACTTCTTTCTGATCTGAGCATTCAGGTAACAGAGTTAAAACATACTTTTGATTGAGCAGTTCTGAACACTCTTTCTGTAGAAAATGCAACTGGACATTTGGAGCGCTAAGAGGGAAGTAGTGGAAAAAGGTATATATTCAAATATAAACTACACAGAAGCATTCTGTGAAACTTCTTTCTGATCTGAGCATTCAGCTAACAGAGTTAAACCATACTTTTGATTGAGCAGTTTTGAAACACTCTGTCTGTAGAAAATGCAACTGGACATTCGTAGCGCTAAGTGGGTAATAGTGGAAAAAAGAATATGTTCAAATATAAACTACACAGAAGCATTGTATGAAACTTCTTTCTGTTCTGTGCATTCAACTAACAGAGTTGAACCTTACTTTTGATTGAGCCTTTCTGAAACACTCTTTCTGTAGAAACTGCAATTGGACATTCTGAGCGCTAAGAGGCCTATATTGGGAAAAATAATATCTTCAAATAAAAACTACACAGAAGCATTGTGTGAAACTTATTTCTGATATGTTCATTAAGCTAACAGAGTTAAACCATACTTTGATTGCGCAGTTCTGAACACTCTTTCTGTAGAAAATGCAAGTGGACATTCGGAGCGCTAAGAGGGTAATAGTGGAAAAAGGAATATATTCAAATATAAACTACAGAGTAGCATTCTGTGAAAATTCTTTCTGTTCTGTGCATTCAACTAACAGAGTTGAACCTTACTTTTGATTGAGCCGTTCTGAAACACTCTTTCTGTAGAAACTACAATTGGACATGCTAAGCGCTAAGAGGCCTACATTGGGAAAAAGAATATCTTCAAATAAAAACTACACAGATGCATTCTGTGAAACTTATTTCTGATCTGTAAATTCAGTTAACAGAGATAAAACATATTTTTGATTGAGCAGTTATGAAACACTCTTTTTGTAGAAAATGCAAGTGGAGATTCGGAGTGCTAAGAGGGTAATAGTGGAAAAAGGAATGTCTTCAAATATAAACTACACAGAATCATTCGGTGAAACTTCTTTCTGATCTGTGCATTCAGCTAACAGAGTTAAACCATACTTTTGATTGAGCAGATCTGAACACTCTTTCTGTAGAAAATGCAACTGCACATTTGGAGCGCTAAGAGCTTAGTAGTGGAAAAAGGAATATATTCAAATATAAACTACACAGAAGCATTCTGTGAAACTTCTTTCTGATCTGAGCATTCAGCTAACAGAGTTAAACCATACTTTTGATTGAGCAGTTTTGAAACACTCTGTCTGTAGAAAATGCAACTGGACATTCGTAGCGCTATGTGGGTAATAGAGGAAAATAGAATATGTTCAAATATAAACTACACAGAAGCATTGTATGAAACTTATTTCTGTTCTGTGCATTCAACTAACAGATTTGAACCTTACTTTTGATTGAGCCGTTCTGAAACACTCTTTCTGTAGAAACTGCAATTGGACATTCTGAGCGCTAAGAGGCCTATATTGGGAAAAAGAATGTCTACAAATAAAAACTACACAGAAGAATTGTGTGAAACTTCTTTCTGTTCTGTTTGTTCAACTAAAAGAGTTGAACCTTAGTTTTGATTGAGCCGTTCTGAAACACTCTTTCTGTAGAAAATGCAAGTGGAGATTCGGAGCGCTAAGAGGGTAGTAGTGGAAAAAGGAATGTCTCCAAATATAAACTACACAGAATCATTCTGTGAAACTTCTTTCTGATCTGTGCATTCAGCTAACAGAGTTAAACCATACTTTTGATTGAGCAGATCTGAACACTCTTTCTGTAGAAAATGCCACTGGACATTTGGAGCACTAAGAGAGTATTAGTGGAAAAAGGAATATATTCAAATATAAACTACACAGAAGGATTCTGTGAAACTTCTTTCTGATCTGAGCATTCAGCTAACAGACTTAAACCATACTTTTGATTGAGCAGTTTTGAAACACTCTGTCTGTAGAAAATGCAACTGGACATTCGTAGCGCTAAGTGGGTAATAGTGGAAAAAAGTATATGTTCAAATATAAACTACACAGAAGCATTGTATGAAACTTCTTTCTGTTCTGTGCATTCAACTAACAGAGTTGAACCTTACTTTTGATTGAGCCTTTCTGAAACACTCTTTCTGTAGAAACTGCCATTGGACATTCTGAGCGCTAAGAGGCCTATATTGGGAAAAATAATATCTTCAAATAAAAACTACACAGAAGCATTGTGTGAAACTTATTTCTGATATGTTCATTAAGCTAACAGAGTTAAACCATACTTTTGATTGCGCAGTTCTGAACACTCTTTCTGTAGAAAATGCAAGTGGACATTCGGAGCGCTAAGAGGGTAATAGTGGAAAAAGGAATATATTCAAATATAAACTACAGAGTAGCATTCTGTGAAACTTCTTTCTGTTCTGTACATTCAACTAACAGAGTTGAACCTTACTTTTGATTGAGCCGTTCTGAAACACTCTTTCTGTAGAAACTGCAATTGGACATGCTAAGCGCTAAGAGGCCTACATTGGGAAAAAGAATATCTTCAAATAAAAACTACACAAATGCATTCTGTGAAACTTCTTTCGGATCTGTGCATTCAAATAACAGAGTAAAACCATACTTTTGATTGAGCCGTTCTGAACACTCTTTCTGTAGAAAATGCAAGTGGACATTCGGAGCGCTAAGAGGGTAATAGTTGAAAAAGGAATATATTCAAATATAAACTACACAGAAGCATTCTGTGAAACTTCTTTCTGTTCTGTGCATTCAACTAACAGAGTTGACCCTTACTTTTGATTGAGCCGTTCTGAAACACTCTTTCTGTAGAAACTGCAATTGGACTTTCTAAGCGCTAAGAGGCCTACATTGTTAAAAAGAATATCTTCAAATAAAAACTACACAGAAGCATTCTGTGAAACATATTTCTGATATGTGCATTCAGTTAACAGGGCTAAACCATACTTTTGATTGAGCAGTTATGAAACACACTTTGTGTAGGAAATATAAGTGGACATTCGGAGCGCTAAGACTGTAATAGGGGAAAAAGGATTATCTCCAAATAAAAACCACACAGAAGCATTCTCTGAAACTCCTTTCTGTTCTCTGAATTCAACTAACAGAGTTGAGCCTTACTTTTGAAGAACAGTTCTGAAACACTCTTTGTGTAGAAACTGCCAGTGGACATTCGGAGCGCTAAGTGGGTAATAGTCAATAAAGGAATATCTTCAACTAAATACTACACAGAAGCATTCTGTGAAACTACTTTCTGTTCTGTGCATTCAACTAAAAGAGGTGAACCTTACTTTTCATTGAGCCGTTCTGAAACACTCTTTCTATAGAAACTGCAATTGGACATTCTGAGCGCTAAGAGGCCTATATTGGTAAAAAGAATATTTTCATATAAACACTACACAGAAGCATTCTGTGAAACTTCTTTCTGATCTGTGCATTCAGCTAACAGAGTTAAACCATACTTTGGATTGAGCAGTTCTGAAACACTCTTTCTGTAGAAAATGCTACTGGACATTTGGAGCGCTAAGTGGGTAATAGTGGAAAAAGGAATATCTTCAAATATAAACTACACAGAATCATTCTGTGAAACTTCTTTCTGATCTGTGCATTCAGCTAACAGAGTTAAAGCATACTTTTGATTGAGCCGTTCTGAACACTCTTTGTGTAGAAAATGCAACTGGACATTTGGAGCGCTAAGAGGGTAGTAGTGGAAAAAGTAATATATTCAAATATAAACTACACAGAAGCATTGTATGAAACTCCTTTCTCTTCTGTGCATTTAACTAACAGAGTTGAACCTTATTTTTGATTGAGCCGTTCTGAAACACTCTTTCTTTAGAAAATGCAAGTGGATATTCGCAGCGCTAAGACGGTAATACTGGAAAAGGAATATATTCAAATATAAACTACACAGAAGCATTCTGTGAAACTTATTTCTGTTCTGTGCATTCAACTAACTGATTTGAACCTTACTTTTGATGGAGGCGTTCTGAAAAGCTCTTTCTGTAGAAACTGCAATGGGACATTCTGAGCGCTAAGAGGCCTATATTTTGAAAAAGAATATCTTCAAATAAAAACTACACAGAAGCATTCTGTGAAACTTATTTCGGATATGGGCATTCAACTAATAGAGTAAAACCATACTTTTGATTGAGCCGTTCTGAACACTCTTTCTGTAGAAAATGCAAATGGACATTCTGAGCGCTAAGAGGGTAATACTAGAAAAAGTAATATCTTCAAATATAAACTACACAGAATCATTCTGTGAAACTTCTTTCTGATCTGTGCATTCAGCTAACAGAATTAAACCATATTTTTCATTGAGCAGTTCTGAACACTCTTTCTGTAGAAAATGCAAGTAGACATTTGGAGCGATAATAGGGTAGTAGTGGAAAAAGGAATATATTCAAATATAAACTACACGGAAGCATTCTGTGAAACTTCTTTCTGATCTGAGAATTCAGCTAACAGAGTTAAACCATACTTTTGACTGAGCAGTTTTGAAACACTCTGTCTGTAGAAAATGCAACTGGACATTCAGAGCGCTAAGTGGGTAATAGTGGAAAAAGGAATATGTTCAAATATAAACTACACAGAAGCATTATATGAAACAACTTTCTGTTCTGTACATTCAACTAACAGAGTTGAACCTTAGTTTTGATTGAGCCGTTCTGAAACACTCTTTCTGTAGAAAATGCAAGTGGACATTCGGAGCGCTAAGTTAGTAATAGTGGAAAAAGGAATATCTCCAAATAAAAACTACACAGAAGCATTCTCTGAAACTCCTTTCTGTTCTCTGCATTCAACTAACAGAGCTGAGCCTTACTTTTGGAGGAGCAGTTCTGAAACGCTCTTTGTGTAGAAACTGCCAGTGGAAATTCAGAGCGCTAAGAGGGTAATAGTCGAAAAAGGAATATCTTCAACTAAATACTACACAGAACCATTCTGTGAAACTTCTTTCTGTTCTGTGCATTCAACTAAAAGAGTTGAAACTTAGTTTTGATTGAGCCGTTCTGAAACATTCTTTCTGTAGAAAATGAAAGTGGAGATTTGGAGCGCTAAGAGGTTAATAGTGGAAAAAGGATTATCTTCAAATATAAACTACACAGAATCATTCTGTGAAACTTCTTTCTCATATGTGCATTCAGCTAACAGAGTTAAACCATACTTTTGATAGTGCAGTTCTGAACACTCTTTCTGTAGAAAATGTAACTGGACATTTGGAGCGCTAAGAGGGTAGTAGTGGAAAAAGGAATATATTCAAATATAAGCTACACAGAAGCATTCTGTGAAACTTCTTTCTGATCTGAGCATTCCGCTTACAGAGTTAAACCATTCTTTTGATTGAGGAGATTTGAAACAATCTGACTGTAGAAAATGCAACTGGACTTTCGGAGCGCTAAGTGGGTAATAATGGAAAAAGGAATATATTCAAATATAAACCATACAGAAGCATTGTATGAAACTACTTTCTGTTCTGTGCATTCAACTAACAGGGTTGAACCTTACTTTTGATTGAGCCATTCTGAAACACTCTTTCTGTAGAGACTGCAATTGGACATTCTCAGCTCTAAGAGGCCTATATTGGGAATAATAATATCTTCAAATAAAAACTACACAGCAGAATTGTGTGAAACTTATTTCTGATATGTGCATTCAGCTAACAGAGTTAAACCATACTTTTGATTGCGCAGTTCTGAACACTCTTTCTGTAGAAAATGCAAGTGGACATTCGGAGCGCTAATACGGTAATAGTGGAAAAAGGAATATATTCAATTATAAACTACACAGAAGCATTCTGTGAAACTTCTTTCTGTTCTGTGCATTCAACTAACTGAGTTGAACCTTACTTTTAATGGAGCCATTGTGAAACACTCTTTCTGTAGAAACTGCAATTGGACATTCTGACCGCTAAAAGGCCTATATTGGGAAAAAGAATATCTACAAATAAAAACTACACAGAAGCATTCTGTGAAACTTCTTTCGGATCTGTGCATTCAACTAATAGAGTAAAACCATACTTTTGATTGAGCCGTTCTGAACACTCTTTCTGTAGAAAATGCAAGTGGACTTTCGGAGCGCTAAGAGCGTAATAGTTGAAAAAGGAATATATTCAAATATAAACTACACAGAAGCATTCTGTGAAACTTCTTTCTGTTCTGTGCATTCAACTAACAGAGTTGAACCTTACTTTTGATTGAGCCTTTCTGAAACACTCTTTCTGTAGAAACTGCAATTGGACTTTCTAAGCGCTAAGAGGCCTACATGGTTAAAAAGAATATCTTCAAATAAAAACAACACAGAAGCATTCTGTGAAACATATTTCTGATATGTGCATTCAGTTAACAGAGCTAAACCATACTTTTGATTGAGCAGTTATGAAACACTCTTTGTGTAGAAAATATAAGTGGACCTTCGGAGCGCTAAGATTGTAATAGGGGAAAAAGGTTTATCTCCAAATAAAAACCACACAGAAGCATTCTCTGAAACTCCTTTCTGTTCTCTGAATTCAACTAATAGGGTTGAGCCTTACTTTTGAAGGAACAGTTCTGAAACACTCTTTGTGTAGAAACTGCCAGTGGACATTCAGAGCGCTAAGTGGGTAATAGTCAATAAAGGAATATCTTCAACTAAATACTACACAGAAGCATTCTGTGAAACTACTTTCTGTTCTGTGCATTCAACTAAAAGAGGTGAACCTTTCTTTTCATTGAGCCGTTCTGAAACACTCTTTCAATAGAAACTGCAATTGGACATTCTGAGCGCTAAGAGGCCTATATTGGTAAAAAGAATATTTTCATATAAACACTACACAGAAGCATTCTGTGAAACTTCTTTCTGATCTGTGCATTCAGCTAACAGAGTTAAACCATACTTTGGATTGAGCAGTTCTGAAACACTCTTTCTGTAGAAAATGCTACTGGACATTTGGAGCGCTAAGTGGGTAATAGTGGAAAAAGGAATATCTTCAAATATAAACTACACAGAATCATTCTGTGAAACTTCTTTCTGATCTGTGCATTCAGCTAACAGAGTTAAAGCATACTTTTGATTGAGCCGTTCTGAACACTCTTTGTGTAGAAAATGCAACTGGACATTTGGAGCGCTAAGAGGGTAGTAGTGGAAAAAGTAATATATTCAAATATAAACTACACAGAAGCATTGTATGAAACTCCTTTCTCTTCTGTGCATTTAACTAACAGAGTTGAACCTTATTTTTGATTGAGCCGTTCTGAAACACTCTTTCTTTAGAAAATGCAAGTGGATATTCGCAGCGCTAAGACGGTAATACTGGAAAAGGAATATATTCAAATATAAACTACACAGAAGCATTCTGTGAAACTTATTTCTGTTCTGTGCATTCAACTAACTGAGTTGAAAATTACTTTTGATGGAGGCGTTCTGAAAAGCTCTTTCTGTAGAAACTGCAATTGGACATTCTGAGCGCTAAGAGGCCTACATTGGGAAAAAGAATATCTTCAAATAAAAACTACACAGAAGCATTCTGTGAAACTTATTTCGGATATGGGCATTCAACTAATAGAGTAAAACCATACTTTTGATTGAGCCGTTCTGAACACTCTTTCTGTAGAAAATGCAAGTGGACATTCTGAGCGCTAAGAGGGTAATACTAGAAAAAGTAATATCTTCAAATATAAACTACACAGAATCATTCTGAGAAACTTCTTTCTGATCTGTGCATTCAGCTAACAGAATTAAACCATACTTTTCATTGAGCAGTTCTGAACACTCTTTCTGTAGAAAATGCAACTAGACATTTGGAGCGATAAGAGGGTAGTAGTGGAAAAAGGAATATATTCAAATATAAACTACACGGAAGCATTCTGTGAAACTACTTTCTGTTCTGAGCATTCAGCTAACAGAGTTAAACCATACTTTTGACTGAGCAGTTTTGAAACACTCTGTCTGTAGAAAATGCAACTGGACATTCGGAGCGCTAAGTGGGTAATAGTGGAAAAAGGAATATGTTAAAATATAAACTACACAGAAGCATTGTATGAAACACCTTTCTGCTCTGTACATTCAACTAACAGAGTTGAACCTTAGTTTTGATTGAGCCGTTCTGAAACACTCTTTCTGTAGAAAATGCAAGTGGACATTCGGAGCGCTAAGTTAGTAATAGTGGAAAAAGGAATATCTCCAAATAAAAACTACACAGAAGCATTCTCTGAAACTCCTTTCTGTTCTCTGCATTCAACTAACAGAGCTGAGCCTTACTTTTGGAGGAGCAGTTCTGAAACACTCTTTGTGTAGAAACTGCCAGTGGAAATTCAGAGCGCTAAGAGGGTAATAGTCGAAAAAGGAATATCTTCAACTAAATACTGCACAGAAGCATTCTGTGAAACTTCTTTCTGTTCTGTGTATTCAACTAAAAGATTTGAACCTTAGTTTTGATTGAGCCGTTCTGAAACACTCTTTCTGTAGAAAATGAAAGTGGAGATTCGGAGCGCTAAGAGGGTAATAGTGGAAAAAGGATTATCTTCAAATATAAACTACACAGAATCATTCTGTGAAACTTCTTTCTGATATGTGCATTCAGCTAACAGAGTTAAACCATACTTTTGATAGTGCAGTTCTGAACACTCTTTCTGTAGAAAATGCAACTGGACATTTGGAGCGCTAAGAGGGTAGTATTGGAAAAAGGAATATATTCAAATATAAGCTACACAGAAGCATTCTATGAAACTTCTTTCTCTTCTGAGCATTCCGCTTACAGAGTTAAACCATACATTTGATTGAGGAGATTTGAAACACTCTGACTGTAGAAAATGCAACTGGACATTCGGAGCGCTAAGTGGGTAATAATGGAAAAAGGAATATGTTCAAATATAAACAGCACAGAAGCATTGTATGAAACTTCTTTCTGTTCTGTGCATTCAACTAACAGAGTTGAACCTTACTTTTGATTGAGCCGTTCTGAAACACTCTTTCTGTAGAAACTGCAATTGGACATTCTCAGCTCTAAGAGGCCTATATTGGGAATAATAATATCTTCAAATAAAAACTACACAGCAGAATTGTGTGAAACTTATTTCTGATATGTGCATTCAGCTAACAGAATTAAACCATACTTTTGATTGCGCAGTTCTGAACACTCTTTCTGTAGAAAATGCAAGTGGACATTCGGAGCGCTAATACGGTAATAGTGGAAAAAGGAATATATTCAATTATAAACTACACAGAAGCATTCTGTGGAACTTCTTTCTGTTCTGTGCATTCAACTAACTGAGTTGAACCTTACTTTTGATGGAGCCGTTGTGAAACACTCTTTCTGTAGAAACTGCAATTGGACATTCTGACCGCTAAAAGGCCTATATTGGGAAAAAGAATATCTACAAATAAAAACTACACAGAAGCATTCTGTGAAACTTCTTTCGGATCTGTGCATTCAACTAACAGAGTAAAACCATACTTTTGATTGAGCCGTTCTGATCACTCTTTCTGTAGAAAATGCAAGTGGACTTTCGGAGCGCTAAGAGGGTAATAGTTGAAAAAGGAATATATTCAAAAATAAACTACACAGAAGCTTTCTGTGAAACTTCTTTCTGTTCTGTGCATTCAACTAACAGAGTTGAACCTTACTTTTGATTGAGCCGTTCTGAAACACTCTTTCTGTAGAAACTGCAATTGGACTTTCTAAGCGCTAAGAGGCCTACATTGTTAAAAAGAATATCTTCAAACAAAAACAACACAGAAGCATTCTGTGAAACGTATTTCTGATATGTGCTTTCAGTTAACAGAGCTAAACCATACTTTTGATTGAGCAGTTATGAAACACTCTTTGTGTAGAAAATATAAGTGGACCTTCGGAGCGCTAAGATTGTAATAGGGGAAAAAGGACTATCTCCAAATAAAAACCACACAGAAGCATTCTCTGAAACTCCTTTCTGTTCTCTGAATTCAACTAATAGAGTTGAGCCTTACTTTTGAAGGAACAGTTCTGAAACACTCTTTGTGTAGAAACTGCCAGTGGACATTCAGAGCGCTAAGTGGGTAATAGTCAATAAAGGAATATCTTCAACTAAATACTACACAGAAGCATTCTGTGAAACTACTTTCTGTTCTGTGCATTCAACTAAAAGAGGTGAACCTTACTTTTCATTGAGCCGTTCTGATACACTCTTTCTATAGAAACTGCAATTGGACATTCTGAGCGCTAAGAGGCCTATATTGGTAAAAAGAATATTTTCATATAAACACTACACAGAAGCATTCTGTGAAACTTCTTTCTGATCTGTGCATTCAGCTAACAGAGTTAAACCATACTTTGGATTGAGCAGTTCTGAAACACTCTTTCTGTAGAAAATGCTACTGGACATTTGGAGCGCTAAGTGGGCAATAGTGGAAAAAGGAATATCTTCAAATATAAACTACACAGAATCATTCTGTGAAACTTCTTTCTGATCTGTGCATTCAGCTAACAGAGTTAAAGCATACTTTTGATTGAGCAGTTCTGAACACTCTTTGTGTAGAAAATGCAACTGGACATTTGGAGCGCTAAGAGGGTAGCAGTGGAAAAAGTAATATATTCAAATATAAACTACACAGAAGCATTGTATGAAACTCCTTTCTCTTCTGTGCATTTAACTAACACAGTTGAACCTTATTTTTGATTGAGCCGTTCTGAAACATTCTTTCTTTAGAAAATGCAAGTGGATATTCGCAGCGCTAAGACGGTAATACTGGAAAAGGAATATATTCAAATATAAACTACACAGAAGCATTCTGTGAAACTTATTTCTGTTCTGTGCATTCAACTAACTGAGTTGAACCTTACTTTTGATGGAGGCGTTCTGAAAAGCTCTTTCTGTAGAAACTGCAATTGGACATTCTGAGCGCTAAGAGGCCTACATTGGGAAAAAGAATATCTTCAAATAAAAACTACACAGAAGCATTCTGTGAAACTTATTTCGGATATGGGCATTCAACTAATAGAGTAAAACCATACTTTTGATTGAGCCGTTCTGAACACTCTTTCTGTAGAAAATGCAAGTGGACATTCTGAGCGCTAAGAGGGTAATACTAGAAAAAGTAATATCTTCAAATATAAACTACACAGAATCATTCTGAGAAACTTCTTTCTGATCTGTGCATTCAGCTAACAGAATTAAACCATACTTTTCATTGAGCAGTTCTGAACACTCTTTCTGTAGAAAATGCAACTAGACATTTGGAGCGATAAGAGGGTAGTAGTGGAAAAAGGAATATATTCAAATATAAACTACACGGAAGCATTCTGTGAAACTACTTTCTGTTCTGAGCATTCAGCTAACAGAGTTAAACCATACTTTTGACTGAGCAGTTTTGAAACACTCTGTCTGTAGAAAATGCAACTGGACATTCGGAGCGCTACGTGGGTAATAGTGGAAAAAGGAATATGTTCATATATAAACTACACAGAAGCATTGTATGAAACACCTTTCTGTTCTGTACATTCAACTAACAGAGTTGAACCTTAGTTTTGATTGAGCCGTTCTGAAACACTCTTTCTGTAGAAAATGCAAGTGGACATTCGGAGCGCTAAGTTAGTAATAGTGGAAAAAGGAATATCTCCAAATAAAAACTACACAGAAGCATTCTCTGAAACTCCTTTCTGTTCTCTGCATTCAACTAACAGAGCTGAGCCTTACTTTTGGAGGAGCAGTTCTGAAACACTCTTTGTGTAGGAACTGCCAGTGGAAATTCAGAGCGCTAAGAGGGTAATAGTCGAAAAAGGAATATCTTCAACTAAATACTACACAGAAGCATTCTGTGAAACTTCTTTCTGTTCTGTGCATTCAACTAAAAGAGTTGAACCTTAGTTTTGATTGAGCCGTTCTGAAACACTCTTTCTGTAGAAAATGAAAGTGGAGATTCGGAGCGCTAAGAGGGTAATAGTGGAAAAAGGATTATCTTCAAATATAAACTACACAGAATCATTCTGTGAAACTTTTTCTGATATGTGCATTCAGCTAACAGAGTTAAACCATACTTTTGATAGTGCAGTTCTGAACACTCTTTCTGTAGAAAATGTAACTGGACATTTGGAGCGCTAAGAGGGTAGTAGTGGAAAAAGGAATATATTCAAATATAAGCTACACAGAAGCATTCTGTGAAACTTCTTTCTGATCTGAGCATTCCGCTAACAGAGTTAAACCATTCTTTTGATTGAGGAGATTTGAAACACTCTGACTGTAGAAAATGCAACTGGACATTCGGAGCGCTAAGTGGGTAATAATGGAAAAAGGAATATGTTCAAATATAAACAACACAGAAGCATTGTATGAAACTTCTTTCTGTTCTGTGCATTCAACTAACAGAGTTGAACCTTACTTTTGATTGAGCCGTTCTGAAACACTCTTTCTGTAGAAACTGCAATTGGACATTCTCAGCTCTAAGAGGCCTATATTGGGAATAATAATATCTTCAAATAAAAACTACACAGCAGAATTGTGTGAAACTTATTTCTGATATGTGCATTCAGCCAACAGAGTTAAACCATACTTTTGATTGCGCAGTTCTGAACACTCTTTCTGTAGAAAATGCAAGTGGACATTCGGAGCGCTAATACGGTAATAGTGGAAAAAGGAATATATACAATTATAAACTACACAGAAGCATTCTGTGAAACATCTTTCTGTTCTGTGCATTCCACTAACTGAGTTGAACCTTACTTTTGATGGAGCCGTTGTGAAACACTCTTTCTGTAGAAACTGCAATTGGACATTCTGACCGCTAAAAGGCCTATATTGGGAAAAAGAATATCTACAAATAAAAACTACACAGAAGCATTCTGTGAAACTTCTTTCGGATCTGTGCATTCAACTAACAGAGTAAAACCATACTTTTGATTGAGCCGTTCTGAACACTCTTTCTGTAGAAAATGCAAGTGGACTTTCGGAGCGCTAAGAGCGTAATAGTTCAAAAAGGAATATATTCAAATATAAACTACACAGAAGCATTGTATGAAACTTCTTTCTGTTCTGTGCATTCAACTAACAGAGTTGAACCTTACTTTTGATTGAGCCGTTCTGAAACACTCTTTCTGTAGAAACTGCAATTGGACATTCTGAGCGCTAAGAGGCCTATATTGGGAAAAAGAATGTCTACAAATAAAAACTACACAGAAGAATTGTGTGAAACTTCTTTCTGTTCTGTTTGTTATACTAAAAGAGTTGAACCTTAGTTTTGATTGAGCCGTTCTGAAACCCTCTTTCTGTAGCAAATGCAAGTGGAGATTCGGAGCGCTAAGAGGGTAATAGTGGAAAAAGGAATGTCTCCAAATATAAACTACACAGAATCATTCTGTGAAACTTCTTTCTGATCTGTGCATTCAGCTAACAGAGTTAAACCATACTTTTGATTGAGCAGATCTGAACACTCTTTCTGTAGAAAATGCAACTGGACATTTGGAGCGCTAAGAGAGTAGTAGTGGAAAAAGGAATATATTCAAATATAAACTACACAGAAGCATTCTGTGAAACTTCTTTCTGATCTGAGCATTCAGCTAACAGAGTTAAACCATACTTTTGATTGAGCAGTTTTGAAACACTCTGTCTGTAGAAAATGCAACTGGACATTCGTAGCGCTAAGTGGGTAATAGTGGAAAAAAGAATATATTCAAATATAAACTACACAGAAGCATTGTATGAAACTTCTTTCTGTTCTGTGCATTCAACTTACAGAGTTGAACCTTACTTTTGATTGAGCCTTTCTGAAACACTCTTTCTATAGAAACTGCAATTGGACATTCTGAGCGCTAAGAGGCCTATATTGGGAAAAATAATATCTTCAAATAAAAACTACACAGAAGCATTGTGTGAAACTTATTTCTGATATGTTCATTAAGCTAACAGAGTTAAACCATACTTTTGATTGCGCAGTTCTGAACACTCTTTCTGTAGAAAATGCAAGTGGACATTCGGAGCGCTAAGAGGGTAATAGTGGAAAAAGGAATATATTCAAATATAAACTGCACAGTAGCATTCCGTGAAAATTCTTTCTGTTCTGTGCATTCAACTAACAGAGTTGAACCTTACTTTTGATTGAGCCGTTCTGAAACACTCTTTCTGTAGAAACTGCAATTGGACATGCTAAGCGCTAAGAGGCCTACATTGGGAAAAAGAATATCTTCAAATAAAAACTACACAGATGCATTCTGTGAAACTTATTTCTGATCTGTAAATTCAGTTAACAGAGATAAAACATATTTTTGATTGAGCAGTTATGAAACACTCTTTTTGTAGAAAATGCAAGTGGAGATTCGCAGCGCTAAGAGGGTAATAGTGGAAAAAGGAATGTCTTCAAATATAAACTACACAGAATCATTCGGTGAAACTTCTTTCTGATCTGTGCATTCAGCTAACAGAGTTAAACCATACTTTTGATTGAGCAGATCTGAACACTCTTTCTGTAGAAAATGCAACTGGACATTTGGAGCGCTAAGAGCGTAGTAGTGGAAAAAGGAATATATTCAGATATAAACTACACAGAAGCATTCTGTGCAAGTTCTTTCTGATCTGAGCATTCAGCTAACAGAGTTAAACCATACTTTTGATTGAGCAGTTTTGAAACACTCTGTCTGTAGAAAATGCAACTGGACATTCGTAGCGCTAAGTGGGTAATAGTGGAAAAAAGAATATTTTCAAATATAAACTACACAGAAGCATTGTATGAAACTTCTTTCTGTTCTGTGCATTCAACTAACAGAGTTGAACCTTACTTTTGATTGAGCCGTTCTGAAACACTCTTTCTGTAGAAACTGCAATTGGACATTCTGAGCCCTAAGAGGCCTATATTGGGAAAAAGCATGTCTACAAATAAAAACTACACAGAAGAATTGTGTGAAACTTCTTTCTGTTCTGTTTGTTCAACTAAAAGAGTTGAACCTTAGTTTTGATTGAGCCGTTCTGAAACACTCTTTCTGTAGAAAATGCAAGTGGAGATTCGGAGCGCTAAGAGGGTAATAGTGGAAAAAGGAATGTCTCCAAATATAAACTACACAGAATCATTCTGTGAAACTTCTTTCTGATCTGTGCATTCAGCCTACAGAGTTAAACCATACTTTTGATTGAGCAGATCTGAACACTCTTTCTGTAGAAAATGCAACTGGGCATTTGGAGCGCTAAGAGAGTAGTAGTGGAAAAAGGAATATATTCAAATATAAACTACACAGAAGCATTCTGTGAAACTTCTTTCTGATCTGAGCATTCAGCTAACAGAGTTAAACCATACTTTTGATTGAGCAGTTTTGAAACACTCTGTCTGTAGAAAATGCAACTGGACATTCGTAGCGCTAAGTGGGTAATAGTGGAAAAAAGAATATTTTCAAATATAAACTACACAGAAGCATTGTATGAAACTTCTTTCTGTTCTGTGCATTCAACTAACAGAGTTGAACCTTACTTTTGATTGAGCCGTTCTGAAACACTCTTTCTGTAGAAACTGCAATTGGACATTCTCAGCTCTAAGAGGCCTATATTGGGAATAATAATATCTTCAAATAAAAACTACACAGCAGAATTGTGTGAAACTTATTTCTGATATGTGCATTCAGCCAACAGAGTTAAACCATACTTTTGATTGCGCAGTTCTGAACACTCTTTCTGTAGAAAATGCAAGTGGACATTCGGAGCGCTAATACGGTAATAGTGGAAAAAGGAATATATACAATTATAAACTACACAGAAGCATTCTGTGAAACATCTTTCTGTTCTGTGCATTCCACTAACTGAGTTGAACCTTACTTTTGATGGAGCCGTTGTGAAACACTCTTTCTGTAGAAACTGCAATTGGACATTCTGACCGCTAAAAGGCCTATATTGGGAAAAAGAATATCTACAAATAAAAACTACACAGAAGCATTCTGTGAAACTTCTTTCGGATCTGTGCATTCAACTAACAGAGTAAAACCATACTTTTGATTGAGCCGTTCTGAACACTCTTTCTGTAGAAAATGCAAGTGGACTTTCGGAGCGCTAAGAGCGTAATAGTTCAAAAAGGAATATATTCAAATATAAACTACACAGAAGCATTGTATGAAACTTCTTTCTGTTCTGTGCATTCAACTAACAGAGTTGAACCTTACTTTTGATTGAGCCGTTCTGAAACACTCTTTCTGTAGAAACTGCAATTGGACATTCTGAGCGCTAAGAGGCCTATATTGGGAAAAAGAATGTCTACAAATAAAAACTACACAGAAGAATTGTGTGAAACTTCTTTCTGTTCTGTTTGTTATACTAAAAGAGTTGAACCTTAGTTTTGATTGAGCCGTTCTGAAACCCTCTTTCTGTAGCAAATGCAAGTGGAGATTCGGAGCGCTAAGAGGGTAATAGTGGAAAAAGGAATGTCTCCAAACATAAACTACACAGAATCATTCTGTGAAACTTCTTTCTGATCTGTGCATTCAGCTAACAGAGTTAAACCATACTTTTGATTGAGCAGATCTGAACACTCTTTCTGTAGAAAATGCAACTGGACATTTGGAGCGCTAAGAGAGTAGTAGTGGAAAAAGGAATATATTCAAATATAAACTACACAGAAGCATTCTGTGAAACTTCTTTCTGATCTGAGCATTCAGCTAACAGAGTTAAACCATACTTTTGATTGAGCAGTTTTGAAACACTCTGTCTGTAGAAAATGCAACTGGACATTCGTAGCGCTAAGTGGGTAATAGTGGAAAAAAGAATATATTCAAATATAAACTACACAGAAGCATTGTATGAAACTTCTTTCTGTTCTGTGCATTCAACTTACAGAGTTGAACCTTACTTTTGATTGAGCCTTTCTGAAACACTCTTTCTATAGAAACTGCAATTGGACATTCTGAGCGCTAAGAGGCCTATATTGGGAAAAATAATATCTTCAAATAAAAACTACACAGAAGCATTGTGTGAAACTTATATCTGATATGTTCATTAAGCTAACAGAGTTAAACCATACTTTTGATTGCGCAGTTCTGAACACTCTTTCTGTAGAAAATGCAAGTGGACATTCGGAGCGCTAAGAGGGTAATAGTGGAAAAAGGAATATATTCAAATATAAACTGCACAGTAGCATTCCGTGAAAATTCTTTCTGTTCTGTGCATTCAACTAACAGAGTTGAACCTTACTTTTGATTGAGCCGTTCTGAAACACTCTTTCTGTAGAAACTGCAATTGGACATGCTAAGCGCTAAGAGGCCTACATTGGGAAAAAGAATATCTTCAAATAAAAACTACACAGATGCATTCTGTGAAACTTATTTCTGATCTGTAAATTCAGTTAACAGAGATAAAACATATTTTTGATTGAGCAGTTATGAAACACTCTTTTTGTAGAAAATGCAAGTGGAGATTCGCAGCGCTAAGAGGGTAATTGTGGAAAAAGGAATGTCTTCAAATATAAACTACACAGAATCATTCGGTGAAACTTCTTTCTGATCTGTGCATTCAGCTAACAGAGTTAAACCATACTTTTGATTGAGCAGATCTGAACACTCTTTCTGTAGAAAATGCAACTGGACATTTGGAGCGCTAAGAGCGTAGTAGTGGAAAAAGGAATATATTCAGATATAAACTACACAGAAGCATTCTGTGCAAGTTCTTTCTGATCTGAGCATTCAGCTAACAGAGTTAAACCATACTTTTGATTGAGCAGTTTTGAAACACTCTGTCTGTAGAAAATGCAACTGGACATTCGTAGCGCTAAGTGGGTAATAGTGGAAAAAAGAATATTTTCAAATATAAACTACACAGAAGCATTGTATGAAACTTCTTTCTGTTCTGTGCATTCAACTAACAGAGTTGAACCTTACTTTTGATTGAGCCGTTCTGAAACACTCTTTCTGTAGAAACTGCAATTGGACATTCTGAGCCCTAAGAGGCCTATATTGGGAAAAAGCATGTCTACAAATAAAAACTACACAGAAGAATTGTGTGAAACTTCTTTCTGTTCTGTTTGTTCAACTAAAAGAGTTGAACCTTAGTTTTGATTGAGCCGTTCTGAAACACTCTTTCTGTAGAAAATGCAAGTGGAGATTCGGAGCGCTAAGAGGGTAATAGTGGAAAAAGGAATGTCTCCAAATATAAACTACACAGAATCATTCTGTGAAACTTCTTTCTGATATGTGCATTCAGCCTACAGAGTTAAACCATACTTTTGATTGAGCAGATCTGAATACTCTTTCTGTAGAAAATGCAACTGGGCATTTGGAGCGCTAAGAGAGTAGTAGTGGAAAAAGGAATATATTCAAATATAAACTACACAGAAGCATTCTGTGAAACTTCTTTCTGATCTGAGCATTCAGCTAACAGAGTTAAACCATACTTTTGATTGAGCAGTTTTGAAACACTCTGTCTGTAGAAAATGCAACTGGACATTCGTAGCGCTAAGTGGGTAATAGTGGAAAAAATAATATGTTCAAATATAAACTACACAGAAGTATTGTATGAAACTTCTTTCTGTTCTGTGCATTCAACTTACAGAGTTGAACCTTACTTTTGATTGAGCCTTTCTGAAACACTCTTTCTGTAGAAACTGCAATTGGACATTCTGAGCGCTAAGAGGACTATATCGGGAAAAATAATATCTTCAAATAAAAACTACACAGAAGCATTGTGTGAAACTTATTTCTGATATGTTCATTAAGCTAACAGAGTTAAACCATACTTTTGATTGCGCAGTTCTGAACACTCTTTCTGTAGAAAATGCAAGTGGACATTCGGAGCGCTAAGAGGGTAATAGTGGAAAAAGGAATATATTCAAATATAAACTACACAGTAGCATTCCGTGAAAATTCTTTCTGTTCTGTGCATTCAACTAACGGAGTTGAACCTTACTTTTGATTGAGCCGTTCTGAAACATTCTTTCTGTAGAAACTGCAATTGGACATGCTAAGCGCTAAGAGGCCTACATTGGGAAAAAGAATATCTTCAAATAAAAACTACACAGATGCATTCTGTGAAACTTATTTCTGATCTGTAAATTCAGTTAACAGAGATAAAACATATTTTTGATTGAGCAGTTATGAAACACTCTTTTTGTAGAAAATGCAAGTGGAGATTCGGAGCGCTAAGAGGGTAATAGTGGAAAAAGGAATGTCTTCAAATATAAACTACACAGAATCATTCGGTGAAACTTCTTTCTGATCTGTGCATTCAGCTAACAGAGTTAAACCATACTTTTGATTGAGCAGATCTGAACACTCTTTCTGTAGAAAATGCAACTGGACAATTGGAGCGCTAAGAGCGTAGTAGTGGAAAAAGGAATATAATCAGATATAAACTACACAGAAGCATTCTGTGAAACTTCTTTCTGATCTGAGCATTCAGCTAACAGAGTTAAACCATACTTTTGATTGAGCAGTTTTGAAACACTCTGTCTGTAGAAAATGCAACTGGACATTCGTAGCGCTAAGTGGGTAATAGTGGAAAAAAGAATATGTTCAAATATAAACTACACAGAAGCATTGTATGAAACTTCTTTCTGTTCTGTGCATTCAACTAACAGAGTTGAACCTTACTTTTGATTGAGCCGTTCTGAAACACTCTTTCTGTAGAAACTGCAATTGGACATTCTGAGCGCTAAGAGGCCTATATTGGGAAAAAGAATGTCTACAAATAAAAACTACACAGAAGAATTGTGTGAAACTTCTTTCTGTTCTGTTTGTTCAACTAAAAGAGTTGAACATTAGTTTTGATTGAGCCGCTCTGAAACACTCTTTCTGTAGAAAATGCAAGTGGAGATTCGGAGCGCTAAGAGGGTAATAGTGGAAAAAGGAATGTCTCCAAATATAAACTACACAGAATCATTCTGTGAAACTTCTTTCTGATCTGTGCATTCAGCTAACAGAGTTAAACCATACTTTTGATTGAGAAGATCTGAACACTCTTTCTGTAGAAAAGGCAACTGGACATTTGGAGCGCTAAGAGAGTATTAGTGGAAAAAGGAATATATTCAAATATAAACTACACAGAAGCATTCTGTGAAACTTCTTTCTGATCTGAGCATTCAGCTAACAGAGTTAAACCATACTTTTGATTGAGCAGTTTTGAAACACTCTGTCTGTAGAAAATGCAACTGGACATTCGTAGCGCTAAGTGGGTAATAGTGGAAAAAAGAATATGTTCAAATATAAACTACACAGAAGCATTGTATGAAACTTCTTTCTGTTCTGTGCATTCAACTAACAGAGTTGAACCTTACTTTTGATTGAGCCTTTCTGAAACACTCTTTCTGTAGAAACTGCAACTGGACATTCTGAGCGCTAAGAGGCCTATATTGGGAAAAATAATATCTTCAAATAAAAACTACACATAAGCATAGTGTGAAACTTATTTCTGATATGTTCATTAAGCTAACAGAGTTAAACCATACTTTTGATTGCGCAGTTCTGAACACTCTTTCTGTAGAAAATGCAAGTGGACATTCGGAGCGCTAAGAGGGTAATAGTGGAAAAAGGAATATATTCAAATATAAACTACACAGTAGCATTCTGTGAAACTTAATTCTGTTCTGTGCATTCAACTAACAGAGTTGAACCTTACTTTTGATTGAGCCGTTCTGAAACACTCTTTCTGTAGAAACTGCAATTGGACATGCTAAGCGCTAAGAGGCCTACATTGGGAAAAAGAATATCTTCAAATAAAAACTACACAGATGCATTCTGTGAAACTTATTTCTGATCTGTAAATTCAGTTAACAGAGATAAAACATATTTTTGATTGAGCAGTTATGAAACACTTTTTTTGTAGAAAATGCAAGTGGAGATTCGGAGCGCTAAGAGGGTAATAGTGGAAAAAGGAATGTCTTCAAATATAAACTACACAGAATCATTCGGTGAAACTTCTTTCTGATCTGTGCATTCAGCTAACAGAGTTAAACCATACTTTTGATTGAGCAGATCTGAACACTCTTTCTGTAGAAAATGCAACTGGACATTTGGAGCGCTAAGAGCGTATTAGTGGAAAAAGGAATATATTCAAATATAAACTAAACAGAAGCATTCTGTGAAACTTCTTTCTGATCTGAGCATTCAGGTAACAGAGTTAAAACATACTTTTGATTGAGCAGTTCTGAACACTCTTTCTGTAGAAAATGCAACTGGACATTTGGATCGCTAAGAGGGAAGTAGTGGAAAAAGGTATATATTCAAATATAAACTACACAGAAGCATTCTGTGAAACTTCTTTCTGATCTGAGCATTCAGCTAACAGAGTTAAACCTTAGTTTTGATTGAGCAGTTTTGAAAAACTCTGTCTGTAGAAAATGCATTTGGACATTCGGAGCGCTAAGTGGGTAATAATGGAAAAAGGAATATGTTCAAATATAAACTACACAGAAGCATTGTATGAAACTTCTTTCTGTTCTGTGCATTCAACTAACAGAGTTGAACCTTACTTTTGATTGAGCCGTTCTGAAACACTCTTTCTGTAGAAAATGCAAGTGGACATTCGGAGCGCTAAGATTGTAATAGTGAAAAAAGGAATATCTCCAAATAAAAACTACACAGAAGCATTCTCTGAAAATCCTTTCTGTTCTCTGCATTCAACTAACAGAGCTGAGCCTTACTTTTGAAGGAGCAGTTCTGAAACACTCTTTGTGTAGGAACTGCCAGTGGACATTTGGAGCGCTAAGACGGTAATAGTCGAAAAAGGAATATCTTCAACTAAATACTACACAGAAGCATTCTGTGAAACTTCTTTCTGTTCTGTGCATTCAACTAAAAGAGTTGAACATTAGTTTTGATTGAGCCGTTCTGAAACACTCTTTCTGTAGAAAATGAAAGTGGAGATTTGGAGCGCTAACAGTGTAATAGTGGAAAAAGGAATATCTTCAAATATAAACTACACAGAATCATTCTGTGAAACTTCTTTCTGATCTGAGCATTCAGGTAACAGAGTTAAAACATACTTTTGATTGAGCAGTTCTGAACACTCTTTCTGTAGAAAATGCAACTGGACATTTGGAGCGCTAAGAGGGAAGTAGTGGAAAAAGGTATATATTCAAATATAAACTACACAGAAGCATTCTGTGAAACTTCTTTCTGATCTGAGCATTCAGCTAACAGAGTTAAACCATACTTTTGATTGAGCAGTTTTGAAACACTCTGTCTGTAGAAAATGCAACTGGACATTCGTAGCGCTAAGTGGGTAATAGTGGAAAAAAGAATATGTTCAAATATAAACTACACAGAAGCATTGTATGAAACTTCTTTCTGTTCTGTGCATTCAACTAACAGAGTTGAACCTTACTTTTGATTGAGCCTTTCTGAAACACTCTTTCTGTAGAAACTGCAATTGGACATTCTGAGCGCTAAGAGGCCTATATTGGGAAAAATAATATCTTCAAATAAAAACTACACAGAAGCATTGTGTGAAACTTATTTCTGATATGTTCATTAAGCTAACAGAGTTAAACCATACTTTGATTGCGCAGTTCTGAACACTCTTTCTGTAGAAAATGCAAGTGGACATTCGGAGCGCTAAGAGGGTAATAGTGGAAAAAGGAATATATGCAAATATAAACTACACAGTAGCATTCTGTGAAAATTCTTTCTGTTCTGTGCATTCAACTAACAGAGTTGAACCTTACTTTTGATTGAGCCGTTCTGAAACACTCTTTCTGTAGAAACTACAATTGGACATGCTAAGCGCTAAGAGGCCTACATTGGGAAAAAGAATATCTTCAAATAAAAACTACACAGATGCATTCTGTGAAACTTATTTCTGATCTGTAAATTCAGTTAACAGAGATAAAACATATTTTTGATTGAGCAGTTATGAAACACTCTTTTTGTAGAAAATGCAAGTGGAGATTCGGAGTGCTAAGAGGGTAATAGTGGAAAAGGGAATGTCTTCAAATATAAACTACACAGAATCATTCGGTGAAACTTCTTTCTGATCTGTGCATTCAGCTAACAGAGTTAAACCATACTTTTGATTGAGCAGATCTGAACACTCTTTCTGTAGAAAATGCAACTGCACATTTGGAGCGCTAAGAGCTTAGTAGTGGAAAAAGGAATATATTCAAATATAAACTACACAGAAGCATTCTGTGAAACTTCTTTCTGATCTGAGCATTCAGCTAACAGAGTTAAACCATACTTTTGATTGAGCAGTTTTGAAACACTCTGTCTGTAGAAAATGCAACTGGACATTCGTAGCGCTATGTGGGTAATAGAGGAAAATAGAATATATTCAAATATAAACTACACAGAAGCATTGTATGAAACTTCTTTCTGTTCTGTGCATTCAACTAACAGATTTGAACCTTACTTTTGATTGAGCCGTTCTGAAACACTCTTTCTGTAGAAACTGCAATTGGACATTCTGAGCGCTAAGAGGCCTATATTGGGAAAAAGAATGTCTACAAATAAAAACTACACAGAAGAATTGTGTGAAACTTCTTTCTGTTCTGTTTGTTCAACTAAAAGAGTTGAACCTTAGTTTTGATTGAGCCGTTCTGAAACACTCTTTCTGTAGAAAATGCAAGTGGAGATTCGGAGCGCTAAGAGGGTAGTAGTGGAAAAAGGAATGTCTCCAAATATAAACTACACAGAATCATTCTGTGAAACTTCTTTCTGATCTGTGCATTCAGCTAACAGAGTTAAACCATACTTTTGATTGAGCAGATCTGAACACTCTTTCTGTAGAAAATGCCACTGGACATTTGGAGCGCTAAGAGAGTATTAGTGGAAAAAGGAATATATTCAAATATAAACTACACAGAAGGATTCTGTGAAACTTCTTTCTGATCTGAGCATTCAGCTAACAGACTTAAACCATACTTTTGATTGAGCAGTTTTGAAACACTCTGTCTGTAGAAAATGCAACTGGACATTCGTAGCGCTAAGTGGGTAATAGTGGAAAAAAGTATATGTTCAAATATAAACTACACAGAAGCATTGTATGAAACTTCTTTCTGTTCTGTGCATTCAACTAACAGAGTTGAACCTTACTTTTGATTGAGCCTTTCTGAAACACTCTTTCTGTAGAAACTGCCATTGGACATTCTGAGCGCTAAGAGGCCTATATTGGGAAAAATAATATCTTCAAATAAAAACTACACAGAAGCATTGTGTGAAACTTATTTCTGATATGTTCATTAAGCTAACAGAGTTAAACCATACTTTTGATTGCGCAGTTCTGAACACTCTTTCTGTAGAAAATGCAAGTGGACATTCGGAGCGCTAAGAGGGTAATAGTGGAAAAAGGAATATATTCAAATATAAACTACAGAGTAGCATTCTGTGAAACTTCTTTCTGTTCTGTGCATTCAACTAACAGAGTTGAACCTTACTTTTGATTGAGCCGTTCTGAAACACTCTTTCTGTAGAAACTGCAATTGGACATGCTAAGCGCTAAGAGGCCTACATTGGGAAAAAGAATATCTTCAAATAAAAACTACACAAATGCATTCTGTGAAACTTCTTTCGGATCTGTGCATTCAAATAACAGAGTAAAACCATACTTTTGATTGAGCCGTTCTGAACACTCTTTCTGTAGAAAATGCAAGTGGACATTCGGAGCGCTAAGAGGGTAATAGTTGAAAAAGGAATATATTCAAATATAAACTACACAGAAACATTCTGTGAAACTTCTTTCTGTTCTGTGCATTCAACTAACAGAGTTGACCCTTACTTTTGATTGAGCCGTTCTGAAACACTCTTTCTGTAGAAACTGCAATTGGACTTTCTAAGCGCTAAGAGGCCTACATTGTTAAAAAGAATATCTTCAAATAAAAACTACACAGAAGCATTCTGTGAAACATATTTCTGATATGTGCATTCAGTTAACAGAGCTAAACCATACTTTTGATTGAGCAGTTATGAAACACACTTTGTGTAGGAAATATAAGTGGACCTTCGGAGCGCTAAGACTGTAATAGGGGAAAAAGGATTATCTCCAAATAAAAACCACACAGAAGCATTCTCTGAAACTCCTTTCTGTTCTCTGAATTCAACTAACAGAGTTGAGCCTTACTTTTGAAGAACAGTTCTGAAACACTCTTTGTGTAGAAACTGCCAGTGGACATTCGGAGCGCTAAGTGGGTAATAGTCAATAAAGGAATATCTTCAACTAAATACTACACAGAAGCATTCTGTGAAACTACTTTCTGTTCTGTGCATTCAACTAAAAGAGGTGAACCTTACTTTTCATTGAGCCGTTCTGAAACACTCTTTCTATAGAAACTGCAATTGGACATTCTGAGCGCTAAGAGGCCTATATTGGTAAAAAGAATATTTTCATATAAACACTACACAGAAGCATTCTGTGAAACTTCTTTCTGATCTGTGCATTCAGCTAACAGAGTTAAACCATACTTTGGATTGAGCAGTTCTGAAACACTCTTTCTGTAGAAAATGCTACTGGACATTTGGAGCGCTAAGTGGGTAATAGTGGAAAAAGGAATATCTTCAAATATAAACTACACAGAATCATTCTGTGAAACTTCTTTCTGATCTGTGCATTCAGCTAACAGAGTTAAAGCATACTTTTGATTGAGCAGTTCTGAACACTCTTTGTGTAGAAAATGCAACTGGACATTTGGAGCGCTAAGAGGGTAGTAGTGGAAAAAGTAATATATTCAAATATAAACTACACAGAAGAATTGTATGAAACTCCTTTCTCTTCTGTGCATTTAACTAACACAGTTGAACCTTATTTTTGATTGAGCCGTTCTGAAACACTCTTTCTTTAGAAAATGCAAGTGGATATTCGCAGCGCTAAGACGGTAATACTGGAAAAGGAATATATTCAAATATAAACTACACAGAAGCATTCTGTGAAACTTATTTCTGTTCTGTGCATTCAACTAACTGATTTGAACCTTACTTTTGATGGAGGCGTTCTGAAAAGCTCTTTCTGTAGAAACTGCAATTGGACATTCTGAGCGCTAAGAGGCCTATATTTTGAAAAAGAATATCTTCAAATAAAAACTACACAGAAGCATTCTGTGAAACTTATTTCGGATATGGGCATTCAACTAATAGAGTAAAACCATACTTTTGATTGAGCCGTTCTGAACACTCTTTCTGTAGAAAATGCAAGTGGACATTCTGAGCGCTAAGAGGGTAATACTAGAAAAAGTAATATCTTCAAATATAAACTACACAGAATCATTCTGAGAAACGTCTTTCTGATCTGTGCATTCAGCTAACAGAATTAAACCATACTTTTCATTGAGCAGTTCTGAACACTCTTTCTGTAGAAAATGCAACTAGACATTTGGAGCGATAAGAGGGTAGTAGTGGAAAAAGGAATATATTCAAATATAAACTACACGGAAGCATTCTGTGAAACTACTTTCTGTTCTGAGCATTCAGCTAACAGAGTTAAACCATACTTTTGACTGAGCAGTTTTGAAACACTCTGTCTGTAGAAAATGCAACTGGACATTCGGAGCGCTAAGTGGGTAATAGTGGAAAAAGGAATATGTTAAAATATAAACTACACAGAAGCATTGTATGAAACACCTTTCTGCTCTGTACATTCAACTAACAGAGTTGAACCTTAGTTTTGATTGAGCCGTTCTGAAACACTCTTTCTGTAGAAAATGCAAGTGGACATTCGGAGCGCTAAGTTAGTAATAGTGGAAAAAGGAATATCTCCAAATAAAAACTACACAGAAGCATTCTCTGAAATTCCTTTCTGTTCTCTGCATTCAACTAACAGAGCTGAGCCTTACTTTTGGAGGAGCAGTTCTGAAACACTCTTTGTGTAGAAACTGCCAGTGGAAATTCAGAGCGCTAAGAGGGTAATAGTCGAAAAAGGAATATCTTCAACTAAATACTACACAGAAGCATTCTGTGAAACTTCTTTCTGTTCTGTGTATTCAACTAAAAGAGTTGAACCTTAGTTTTGATTGAGCCGTACTGAAACACTCTTTCTGTAGAAAATGAAAGTGGAGATTCGGAGCGCTAAGAGGGTAATAGTGGAAAAAGGATTATCTTCAAATATAAACTACACAGAATCATTCTGTGAAACTTCTTTCTGATATGTGCATTCAGCTAACAGAGTTAAACCATACTTTTGATAGTGCAGTTCTGAACACTCTTTCTGTAGAAAATGCAACTGGACATTTGGAGCGCTAAGAGGGTAGTATTGGAAAAAGGAATATATTCAAATATAAGCTACACAGAAGCATTCTATGAAACTTCTTTCTCTTCTGAGCATTCCGCTTACAGAGTTAAACCATACATTTGATTGAGGAGATTTGAAACACTCTGACTGTAGAAAATGCAACTGGACATTCGGAGCGCTAAGTGGGTAATAATGGAAAAAGGAATATGTTCAAATATAAACAGCACAGAAGCATTGTATGAAACTTCTTTCTGTTCTGTGCATTCAACTAACAGAGTTGAACCTTACTTTTGATTGAGCCGTTCTGAAACACTCTTTCTGTAGAAACTGCAATTGGACATTCTCAGCTCTAAGAGGCCTATATTGGGAATAATAATATCTTCAAATAAAAACTACACAGCAGAATTGTGTGAAACTTATTTCTGATATGTGCATTCAGCTAACAGAGTTAAACCATACTTTTGATTGCGCAGTTCTGAACACTCTTTCTGTAGAAAATGCAAGTGGACATTCGGAGCGCTAATACGGTAATAGTGGAAAAAGGAATATATTCAATTATAAACTACACAGAAGCATTCTGTGGAACTTCTTTCTGTTCTGTGCATTCAACTAACTGAGTTGAACCTTACTTTTGATGGAGCCGTTGTGAAACACTCTTTCTGTAGAAACTGCAATTGGACATTCTGACCGTTAAAAGGCCTATATTGGGAAAAAGAATATCTACAAATAAAAACTACACAGAAGCATTCTGTGAAACTTCTTTCGGATCTGTGCATTCAACTAACAGAGTAAAACCATACTTTTGATTGAGCCGTTCTGATCACTCTTTCTGTAGAAAATGCAAGTGGACTTTCGGAGCGCTAAGAGCGTAATAGTTGAAAAAGGAATATATTCAAATATAAACTACACAGAAGCATTCTGTGAAACTTATTTCTGTTCTGTGCATTCAACTAACAGAGTTGAACCTTACTTTTGATTGAGCCGTTCTGAAACACTCTTTCTGTAGAAACTGCAATTGGACTTTCTAAGCGCTAAGAGGCCTACATTGTTAAAAAGAATATCTTCAAACAAAAACAACACAGAAGCATTCTGTGAAACGTATTTCTGATATGTGCTTTCAGTTAACAGAGCTAAACCATACTTTTGATTGAGCAGTTATGAAACACTCTTTGTGTAGAAAATATAAGTGGACCTTCGGAGCGCTAAGATTGTAATAGGGGAAAAAGGACTATCTCCAAATAAAAACCACACAGAAGCATTCTCTGAAACTCCTTTCTGTTCTCTGAATTCAACTAATAGAGTTGAGCCTTACTTTTGAAGGAACAGTTCTGAAACACTCTTTGTGTAGAAACTGCCAGTGGACATTCAGAGCGCTAAGTGGGTAATAGTCAATAAAGGAATATCTTCAACTAAATACTACACAGAAGCATTCTGTGAAACTACTTTCTGTTCTGTGCATTCAACTAAAAGAGGTGAACCTTACTTTTCATTGAGCCGTTCTGATACACTCTTTCTATAGAAACTGCAATTGGACATTCTGAGCGCTAAGAGGCCTATATTGGTAAAAAGAATATTTTCATATAAACACTACACAGAAGCATTCTGTGAAACTTCTTTCTGATCTGTGCATTCAGCTAACAGAGTTAAACCATACTTTGGATTGAGCAGTTCTGAAACACTCTTTCTGTAGAAAATGCTACTGGACATTTGGAGCGCTAAGTGGGTAATAGTGGAAAAAGGAATATCTTCAAATATAAACTACACAGAATCATTCTGTGAAACTTCTTTCTGATCTGTGCATTCAGCTAACAGAGTTAAAGCATACTTTTGATTGAGCAGTTCTGAACACTCTTTGTGTAGAAAATGCAACTGGACATTTGGAGCGCTAAGAGGGTAGCAGTGGAAAAAGTAATATATTCAAATATAAACTACACAGAAGCATTGTATGAAACTCCTTTCTCTTCTGTGCATTTAACTAACAGAGTTGAACCTTATTTTTGATTGAGCCGTTCTGAAACATTCTTTCTTTAGAAAATGCAAGTGGATATTCGCAGCGCTAAGACGGTAATACTGGAAAAGGAATATATTCAAATATAAACTACACAGAAGCATTCTGTGAAACTTATTTCTGTTCTGTGCATTCAACTAACTGAGTTGAACCTTACTTTTGATGGAGGCGTTCTGAAAAGCTCTTTCTGTAGAAACTGCAATTGGACATTCTGAGCGCTAAGAGGCCTACATTGGGAAAAAGAATATCTTCAAATAAAAACTACACAGAAGCATTCTGTGAAACTTATTTCGGATATGGGCATTCAACTAATAGAGTAAAACCATACTTTTGATTGAGCCATTCTGAACACTCTTTCTGTAGAAAATGCAAGTGGACATTCTGAGCGCTAAGAGGGTAATACTAGAAAAAGTAATATCTTAAAATATAAACTACACAGAATCATTCTGAGAAACTTCTTTCTGATCTGTGCATTCAGCTAACAGAATTAAACCATACTTTTCATTGAGCAGTTCTGAACACTCTTTCTGTAGAAAATGCAACTAGACATTTGGAGCGATAAGAGGGTAGTAGTGGAAAAAGGAATATATTCAAATATAAACTACACGGAAGCATTCTGTGAAACTACTTTCTGTTCTGAGCATTCAGCTAACAGAGTTAAACCATACTTTTGACTGAGCAGTTTTGAAACACTCTGTCTGTAGAAAATGCAACTGGACATTCGGAGCGCTACGTGGGTAATAGTGGAAAAAGGAATATGTTCAAATATAAACTACACAGAATCATTGTATGAAACACCTTTCTGTTCTGTACATTCAACTAACAGAGTTGAACCTTAGTTTTGATTGAGCCGTTCTGAAACACTCTTTCTGTAGAAAATGCAAGTGGACATTCGGAGCGCTAAGTTAGTAATAGTGGAAAAAGGAATATCTCCAAATAAAAACTACACAGAAGCATTCTCTGAAACTCCTTTCTGTTCTCTGCATTCAACTAACAGAGCTGAGCCTTACTTTTGGAGGAGCAGTTCTGAAACACTCTTTGTGTAGGAACTGCCAGTGGAAATTCAGAGCGCTAAGAGGGTAATAGTCGAAAAAGGAATATCTTCAACTAAATACTACACAGAAGCATTCTGTGAAACTTCTTTCTGTTCTGTGCATTCAACTAAAAGAGTTGAACCTTAGTTTTGATTGAGCCGTTCTGAAACACTCTTTCTGTAGAAAATGAAAGTGGAGATTCGGAGCGCTAAGAGGGTAATAGTGGAAAAAGGATTATCTTCAAATATAAACTACACAGAATCATTCTGTGAAACTTTTTCTGATATGTGCATTCAGCTAACAGAGTTAAACCATACTTTTGATAGTGCAGTTCTGAACACTCTTTCTGTAGAAAATGTAACTGGACATTTGGAGCGCTAAGAGGGTAGTAGTGGAAAAAGGAATATATTCAAATATAAGCTACACAGAAGCATTCTGTGAAACTTCTTTCTGATCTGAGCATTCCGCTAACAGAGTTAAACCATTCTTTTGATTGAGGAGATTTGAAACACTCTGACTGTAGAAAATGCAACTGGACATTCGGAGCGCTAAGTGGGTAATAATGGAAAAAGGAATATGTTCAAATATAAACAACACAGAAGCATTGTATGAAACTTCTTTCTGTTCTGTGCATTCAACTAACAGTGTTGAACCTTACTTTTGATTGAGCCGTTCTGAAACACTCTTTCTGTAGAAACTGCAATTGGACATTCTCAGCTCTAAGAGGCCTATATTGGGAATAATAATATCTTCAAATAAAAACTACACAGCAGAATTGTGTGAAACTTATTTCTGATATGTGCATTCAGCCAACAGAGTTAAACCATACTTTTGATTGCGCAGTTCTGAACACTCTTTCTGTAGAAAATGCAAGTGGACATTCGGAGCGCTAATACGGTAATAGTGGAAAAAGGAATATATACAATTATAAACTACACAGAAGCATTCTGTGAAACTTCTTTCTGTTCTGTGCATTCAACTAACTGAGTTGAACCTTACTTTTGATGGAGCCGTTGTGAAACACTCTTTCTGTAGAAACTGCAATTGGACATTCTGACTGCTAAAAGGCCTATATTGGGAAAAAGAATATCTACAAATAAAAACTACACAGAAGCATTCTGTGAAACTTCTTTCGGATCTGTGCATTCAACTAACAGAGTAAAACCATACTTTTGATTGAGCCGTTCTGAACACTCTTTCTGTAGAAAATGCAAGTGGACATTCGGAGCGCTAAGAGCGTAATAGTTGAAAAAGGAATATATTCAAATATAAACTACACAGAAGCATTCTGTGAAACTTCTTTCTGTTCTGTGCATTCAACTAACAGAGTTGAACCTTACTTTTGATTGAGCCTTTCTGAATCACTCTTTCTGTACAAACTGCAATTGGACTTTCTAAGCGCTAAGAGGCCTACATTGTTAAAAAGAATATCTTCAAATAAAAACAACACAGAAGCATTCTGTGAAACATATTTCTGATATGTGCATTCAGTTAACAGAGCTAAACCATAATTTTGATTGAGCAGTTATGAAACACTCTTTGTGTAGAAAATATAAGTGGACTTTCGGAGCGCTAAGATTGTAATAGGGGAAAAAGGATTATCTCCAAATAAAAACCACACAGAAGCATTCTCTGAAACTCCTTTCTGTTCTCTGAATTCAACTAATAGAGTTGAGCCTTACTTTTGAAGGAACAGTTCTGAAACACTCTTTGTGTAGAAACTGCCAGTGGACATTCAGAGCGCTAAGTGGGTAATAGTCAATAAAGGAATATCTTCAACTAAATACTACACAGAAACATTCTGTGAAACTACTTTCTGTTCTGTGCATTCAACTAAAAGAGGTGAACCTGACTTTTCATTGAGCCGTTCTGAAACACTCTTTCTATAGAAACTGCAATTGGACATTCTGAGCGCTAAGAGGCCTATATTGGTAAAAAGAATATTTTCATATAAACACTACACAGAAGCATTCTGTGAAACTTCTTTCTGATCTGTGCATTCAGCTAACAGAGTTAAACCATACTTTGGATTGAGCAGTTCTGAAACACTCTTTCTGTAGAAAATGCTACTGGACATTTGGAGCGCTAAGTGGGTAATAGTGGAAAAAGGAATATCTTCAAATATAAACTACACAGAATCATTCTGTGAAACTTCTTTCTGATCTGTGCATTCAGCTAACAGAGTTAAAGCATACTTTTGATTGAGCAGTTCTGAACACTCTTTGTGTAGAAAATGCAACTGGACATTTGGAGCGCTAAGAGGGTAGTAGTGGAAAAAGTAATATATTCAAATATAAACTACACAGAAGCATTGTATGAAACTCCTTTCTCTTCTGTGCATTTAACTAACAGAGTTGAACCTTATTTTTGATTGAGCCGTTCTGAAACACTCTTTCTTTAGAAAATGCAAGTGGATATTCGCAGCGCTAAGACGGTAATACTGGAAAAGGAATATATTTAAATATAAACTACACAGAAGCATTCTGTGAAACTTATTTCTGTTCTGTGCATTCAACTAACTGAGTTGAACCTTACTTTTGATGGAGGCGTTCTGAAAAGCTCTTTCTGTAGAAACTGCAATTGGACATTCTGAGCGCTAAGAGGCCTACATTGGGAAAAAGAATATCTTCAAATAAAAACTACACAGAAGCATTCTGTGAAACTTATTTCGGATATGGGCATTCAACTAATAGAGTAAAACCATACTTTTGATTGAGCCGTTCTGAACACTCTTTCTGTAGAAAATGCAAGTGGACATTCTGAGCGCTAAGAGGGTAATACTAGAAAAAGTAATATCTTCAAATATAAACTACACAGAATCATTCTGAGAAACTTCTTTCTGATCTGTACATTCAGCTAACATAATTAAAACATACTTTTCATTGAGCAGTTCTGAACACTCTTTCTGTAGAAAATGCAACTAGACATTTGGAGCGATAAGAGGGTAGTAGTGGAAAAAGGAATATATTCAAATATAAACTACACGGAAGCATTCTGTGAAACTACTTTCTGATCTGAGCATTCAGCTAACAGAGTTAAACCATACTTTTGACTGAGCAGTTTTGAAACACTCTGTCTGTAGAAAATGCAACTGGACATTCGGAGCGCTAAGTGGGTAATAGTGGAAAAAGGAATATGTTCAAATATAAACTACACAGAAGCATTGTATGAAACACCTTTCTGTTCTGTACATTCAACTAACAGAGTTGAACCTTAGTTTTGATTGAGCCGTTCTGAAACACTCTTTCTGTAGAAAATGCAAGTGGACATTCGGAGCGCTAAGTTAGTAATAGTGGAAAAAGTAATACCTCAAAATAAAAACTACACAGAAGCATTCTCTGAAACTCCTTTCTGTTCTCTGCATTCAACTAACAGAGCTGAGCCTTACTTTTGGAGGAGCAGTTCTGAAACACTCTTTGTGTAGAAACTGCCAGTGGAAATTCAGAGCGCTAAGAGGGTAATAGTCGAAAAAGGAATATCTTCAACTAAATACTACACAGAAGCATTCTGTGAAAATTCTTTCTGTTCTGTGCATTCAACTAAAAGAGTTGAACCTTAGTTTTGATTGAGCCGTTCTGAAACACTCTTTCTGTAGAAAATGAAAGTGGAGATTCGGAGCGCTAAGAGGGTAATAGTGGAAAAAGGATTATCTTCAAATATAAACTACACAGAATCATTCTGTGAAACTTCTTTCTGATATGTGCATTCAGCTAACAGAGTTAAACCATACTTTTGATAGTGCAGTTCTGAACACTCTTTCTGTAGAAAATGCAACTGGACATTTGGAGCGCTAAGAGAGTAGTATTGGAAAAAGGAATATATTCAAATATAAGCTACACAGAAGCATTCTGTGAAACTTCTTTCGGATCTGAGCATTCCGCTTACAGAGTTAAACCATACATTTGATTGAGGAGATTTGAAACACTCTGACTGTAGAAAATGCAACTAGACATTCGGAGCGCTAAGTGGGTAATAATGGAAAAAGGAATAGGTTCAAATATAAACAACACAGAAGCATTGTATGAAACTTCTTTCTGTTCTGTGCATTCAACTAACAGAGTTGAACCTTACTTTTGATTGAGCCGTTCTGAAACACTCTTTCTGTAGAAACTGCAATTGGACATTCTCAGCTCTAAGAGGCCTATATTGGGAATAATAATATCTTCAAATAAAAACTACACAGCAGAATTGTGTGAAACTTATTTCTGATATGTGAATTCAGCTAACACAGTTAAACCATACTTTTGATTGCGCAGTTCTGAACACTCTTTCTGTAGAAAATGCAAGTGGACATTCGGAGCGCTAATACGGTAATAGTGGAAAAAGGAATATATTCAATTATAAACTACACAGAAGCATTCTGTGAAACTTCTTTCTGTTCTGTGCATTCAACTAACTGAGTTGAACCTTACTTTTGATGGAGCCGTTGTGAAACACTCTTTCTGTAGAAACTGCAACTGGACATTCTGACCGCTAAAAGGCCTATATTGGGAAAAAGAATATCTTCAAATAAAAACTACACAGAAGCATTCTGTGAAACTTCTTTCGGATCTGTGCATTCAACTAACAGAGTAAAACCATACTTTTGATTGAGCCGTTCTGAACACTCTTTCTGTAGAAAATGCAAGTGGACTTTCGGAGCGCTAAGAGGGTAATAGTTGAAAAAGGAATATATTCAAAAATAAACTACACAGAAGCTTTCTGTGAAACTTCTTTCTGTTCTGTGCATTCAACTAACAGAGTTGAACCTTACTTTTGATTGAGCCGTTCTGAAACACTCTTTCTGTAGAAACTGCAATTGGACTTTCTAAGCGCTAAGAGGCCTACATTGTTAAAAAGAATATCTTCAAATAAAAACAACACAGAAGCATTCTGTGAAACATATTTCTGATATGTGCATTCAGTTAACAGAGCTAAACCATACTTTTGATTGAGCAGTTATGAAACACTCTTTGTGTAGAAAATATAAGTGGACCTTCGGAGCGCTAAGATTGTAATAGGGGAAAAAGGATTATCTCCAAATAAAAACCACACAGAAGCATTCTCTGAAACTCCTTTCTGTTCTCTGAATTCTACTAATAGAGTTGAGCCTTACTTTTGAAGGAACAGTTCTGAAACACTCTTTGTGTAGAAACTGCCAGTGGACATTCAGAGCGCTAAGTGGGTAATAGTCAATAAAGGAATATCTTCAACTAAATACTACACAGAAGCATTCTGTGAAACTACTTTCTGATCTGTGCATTCAACTAAAAGAGGTGAACCTTACTTTTCATTGAGCCGTTCTGACACTCTTTCTATAGAAACTGCAATTGGACATTCTGAGCGCTAAGAGGCCTATATTGGTAAAAAGAATATTTTCATATAAACACTACACAGAAGCATTCTGTGAAACTTCTTTCTGATCTGTGCATTCAGCTAACAGAGTTAAACCATACTTTGGATTGAGCAGTTCTGAAACACTCTTTCTGTAGAAAATGCTACTGGACATTTGGAGTGCTAAGTGGGTAATAGTGGAAAAAGGAATATCTTCAAATATAAACTACACAGAATCATTCTGTGAAACTTCTTTCTGATCTGTGCATTCAGCTATCAGAGTTAAAGCATACTTTTGATTGAGCAGTTCTGAACACTCTTTGTGTAGAAAATGCAACTGGACATTTGGAGCGCTAAGAGGGTAGTAGTGGAAAAAGTAATATATTCAAATATAAACTACACAGAAGCATTGTATGAAACTCCTTTCTCTTCTGTGCATTTAACTAACAGAGTTGAAACTTATTTTTGATTGAGCCGTTCTGAAACACTCTTTCTTTAGAAAATGCAAGTGGATATTCGCAGCGCTAAGACGGTAATACTGGAAAAGGAATGTATTCAAATATAAACCACACAGAAGCATTCTGTGAAACATATTTCTGTTCTGTGCATTCAACTAACTGAGTTGAACCATACTTTTGATGGAGCCGTTCTGAAAAGCTCTTTCTGTAGAAACTGCAATTGGATATTCTGAGCGCTAAGAGGCCTATATTTTGAAAAAGAATCTCTTCAAAAAAAAACTACACAGAAGCATTCTGTGAAACTTATTTGGGATATGGGCATTCAACTAATAGAGTAAAACCATACTTTGATTGAGCCGTTCTGAACACTCTTTCTGTAGAAAATGCAAGTGGACATTCTGAGCGCTAAGAGGGTAATACTAGAAAAAGTAATATCTTCAAATATAAACTACACAGAATCATTCTGTGAAACTTCTTTCTGATCTGTGCATTCAGCTAACAGAATTAAACCATACTTTTCATTGAGCAGTTCTGAACACTCTTTCTGTAGAAAATGCAACTAGACATTTGGAGCGATAAGAGGGTAGTAGTGGAAAAAGGAATATATTCAAATATAAACTACAGGGAAGCATTCTGTGAAACTTCTTTATGATCTGAGCATTCAGCTAACAGAGTTACACCATACTTTTGACTGAGCAGTTTTGAAACACTCTGTCTGTAGAAAATGCAACTGGACATTCGGAGCGCTAAGTGGGTAATAGTGGAAAAAGGAATATGTTCAAATATAAACTACACAGAAGCATTGTATGAAACACCTTTCTGTTCTGTACATTCAACTAACAGAGTTGAACCTTAGTTTTGATTGAGCCGTTCTGAAACACTCTTTCTGTAGAAAATGCAAGTGGACATTCGGAGCGCTAAGTTAGTAATAGTGGAAAAAGTAATACCTCAAAATAAAAACTACACAGAAGCATTCTCTGAAACTCCTTTCTGTTCTCTGCATTCAACTAACAGAGCTGAGCCTTACTTTTGGAGGAGCAGTTCTGAAACACTCTTTGTGTAGAAACTGCCAGTGGAAATTCAGAGCGCTAAGAGGGTAATAGTCGAAAAAGGAATATCTTCAACTAAATACTACACAGAAGCATTCTGTGAAAATACTTTCTGTTCTGTGCATTCAACTAAAAGAGTTGAACCTTAGTTTTGATTGAGCCGTTCTGAAACACTCTTTCTGTAGAAAATGAAAGTGGAGATTCGGAGCGCTAAGAGGGTAATAGTGGAAAAAGGATTATCTTCAAATATAAACTACACAGAATCATTCTGTGAAACTTCTTTCTGATATGTGCATTCAGCTAACAGAGTTAAACCATACTTTTGATAGTGCAGTTCTGAACACTCTTTCTGTAGAAAATGCAACTGGACATTTGGAGCGCTAAGAGAGTAGTATTGGAAAAAGGAATATATTCAAATATAAGCTACACAGAAGCATTCTGTGAAACTTCTTTCTGATCTGAGCATTCCGCTTACAGAGTTAAACCATACATTTGATTGAGGAGATTTGAAACACTCTGACTGTAGAAAATGCAACTAGACATTTGGAGCGCTAAGTGGGTAATAATGGAAAAAGGAATATGTTCAAATATAAACAACACAGAAGCATTGTATGAAACTTCTTTCTGTTCTGTGCATTCAACTAACAGAGTTGAACCTTACTTTTGATTGAGCCGTTCTGAAACACTCTTTCTGTAGAAACTGCAATTGGACATTCTCAGCTCTAAGAGGCCTATATTGGGAATAATAATATCTTCAAATAAAAACTACACAGCAGAATTGTGTGAAACTTATTTCTGATATGTGCATTCAGCTAACACAGTTAAACCATACTTTTGATTGCGCAGTTCTGAACACTCTTTCTGTAGAAAAAATGCAAGTGGACATTCGGAGCGCTAATACGGTAATAGTGGAAAAAGGAATATATTCAATTATAAACTACACAGAAGCATTCTGTGAAACTTCTTTCTGTTCTGTGCATTCAACTAACTGAGTTGAACCTTACTTTTGATGGAGCCGTTGTGAAACACTCTTTCTGTAGAAACTGCAACTGGACATTCTGACCGCTAAAAGGCCTATATTGGGAAAAAGAATATCTTCAAATAAAAACTACACAGAAGCATTCTGTGAAACTTCTTTCGGATCTGTGCATTCAAATAACAGAGTAAAACCATACTTTTGATTGAGCCGTTCTGAACACTCTTTCTGTAGAAAATGCAAGTGGACTTTCGGAGCGCTAAGAGGTTAATAGTTGAAAAAGGAATATATTCAAAAATAAACTACACAGAAGCTTTCTGTGAAACTTCTTTCTGTTCTGTGCATTCAACTAACAGAGTTGAACCTTACTTTTGATTGAGCCGTTCTGAAACACTCTTTCTGTAGAAACTGCAATTGGACTTTCTAAGCGCTAAGAGGCCTACATTGTTAAAAAGAATATCTTCAAATAAAAACAACACAGAAGCATTCTGTGAAACATATTTCTGATATGTGCATTCAGTTAACAGAGCTAAACCATACTTTTGATTGAGCAGTTATGAAACACTCTTTGTGTAGAAAATATAAGTGGACCTTCGGAGCGCTAAGATTGTAATAGGGGAAAAAGGATTATCTCCAAATAAAAACCACACAGAAGCATTCTCTGAAACTCCTTTCTGTTCTCTGAATTCTACTAATAGAGTTGAGCCTTACTTTTGAAGGAACAGTTCTGAAACACTCTTTGTGTAGAAACTGCCAGTGGACATTCAGAGCGCTAAGTGGGTAATAGTCAATAAAGGAATATCTTCAACTAAATACTACACAGAAGCATTCTGTGAAACTACTTTCTGATCTGTGCATTCAACTAAAAGAGGTGAACCTTACTTTTCATTGAGCCGTTCTGAAACACTCTTTCTATAGAAACTGCAATTGGACATTCTGAGCGCTAAGAGGCCTATATTGGTAAAAAGAATATTTTCATATAAACACTACACAGAAGCATTCTGTGAAACTTCTTTCTGATCTGTGCATTCAGCTAACAGAGTTAAACCATACTTTGGATTGAGCAGTTCTGAAACACTCTTTCTGTAGAAAATGCTACTGGACATTTGGAGCGCTAAGTGGGTAATAGTGGAAAAAGGAATATCTTCAAATATAAACTACACAGAATCATTCTGTGAAACTTCTTTCTGATCTGTGCATTCAGCTATCAGAGTTAAAGCATACTTTTGATTGAGCAGTTCTGAACACTCTTTGTGTAGAAAATGCAACTGGACATTTGGAGCGCTAAGAGGGTAGTAGTGGAAAAAGTAATATATTCAAATATAAACTACACAGAAGCATTGTATGAAACTCCTTTCTCTTCTGTGCATTTAACTAACAGAGTTGAACCTTATTTTTGATTGAGCCGTTCTGAAACACTCTTTCTTTAGAAAATGCAAGTGGATATTCGCAGCGCTAAGACGGTAATACTGGAAAAGGAATATATTTAAATATAAACTACACAGAAGCATTCTGTGAAACTTATTTCTGTTCTGTGCATTCAACTAACTGAGTTGAACCTTACTTTTGATGGAGGCGTTCTGAAAAGCTCTTTCTGTAGAAACTGCAATTGGACATTCTGAGCGCTAAGAGGCCTACATTGGGAAAAAGAATATCTTCAAATAAAAACTACACAGAAGCATTCTGTGAAACTTATTTCGGATATGGGCATTCAACTAATAGAGTAAAACCATACTTTTGATTGAGCCGTTCTGAACACTCTTTCTGTAGAAAATGCAAGTGGACATTCTGAGCGCTAAGAGGGTAATACTAGAAAAAGTAATATCTTCAAATATAAACTACACAGAATCATTCTGAGAAACTTCTTTCTGATCTGTACATTCAGCTAACATAATTAAAACATACTTTTCATTGAGCAGTTCTGAACACTCTTTCTGTAGAAAATGCAACTAGACATTTGGAGCGATAAGAGGGTAGTAGTGGAAAAAGGAATATATTCAAATATAAACTACACGGAAGCATTCTGTGAAACTACTTTCTGATCTGAGCATTCAGCTAACAGAGTTAAACCATACTTTTGACTGAGCAGTTTTGAAACACTCTGTCTGTAGAAAATGCAACTGGACATTCGGAGCGCTAAGTGGGTAATAGTGGAAAAAGGAATATGTTCAAATATAAACTACACAGAAGCATTGTATGAAACACCTTTCTGTTCTGTACATTCAACTAACAGAGTTGAACCTTAGTTTTGATTGAGCCGTTCTGAAACACTCTTTCTGTAGAAAATGCAAGTGGACATTCGGAGCGCTAAGTTAGTAATAGAGGAAAAAGTAATACCTCAAAATAAAAACTACACAGAAGCATTCTCTGAAACTCCTTTCTGTTCTCTGCATTCAACTAACAGAGCTGAGCCTTACTTTTGGAGGAGCAGTTCTGAAACACTCTTTGTGTAGAAACTGCCAGTGGAAATTCAGAGCGCTAAGAGGGTAATAGTCGAAAAAGGAATATCTTCAACTAAATACTACATAGAAGCATTCTGTGAAAATTCTTTCTGTTCTGTGCATTCAACTAAAAGAGTTGAACCTTAGTTTTGATTGAGCCGTTCTGAAACACTCTTTCTGTAGAAAATGAAAGTGGAGATTCGGAGCGCTAAGAGGGTAATAGTGGAAAAAGGATTATCTTCAAATATAAACTACACAGAATCATTCTGTGAAACTTCTTTCTGATATGTGCATTCAGCTAACAGATTTAAACCATACTTTTGATAGTGCAGTTCTGAACACTCTTTCTGTAGAAAATGCAACTGGACATTTGGAGCGCTAAGAGAGTAGTATTGGAAAAAGGAATATATTCAAATATAAGCTACACAGAAGCATTCTGTGAAACTTCTTTCTGATCTGAGCATTCCGCTTACAGAGTTAAACCATACATTTGATTGAGGAGATTTGAAACACTCTGACTGTAGAAAATGCAACTAGACATTCGGAGCGCTAAGTGGGTAATAATGGAAAAAGGAATATGTTCAAATATAAACAACACAGAAGCATTGTATGAAACTTCTTTCTGTTCTGTGCATTCAACTAACAGAGTTGAACCTTACTTTTGATTGAGCCGTTCTGAAACACTCTTTCTGTAGAAACTGCAATTGGACATTCTCAGCTCTAAGAGGCCTATATTGGGAATAATAATATCTTCAAATAAAAACTACACAGCAGAATTGTGTGAAACTTATTTCTGATATGTGCATTCAGCTAACACAGTTAAACCATACTTTTGATTGCGCAGTTCTGAACACTCTTTCTGTAGAAAAAATGCAAGTGGACATTCGGAGCGCTAATACGGTAATAGTGGAAAAAGGAATATATTCAATTATAAACTACACAGAAGCATTCTGTGAAACTTCTTTCTGTTCTGTGCATTCAACTAACTGAGTTGAACCTTACTTTTGATGGAGCCGTTGTGAAACACTCTTTCTGTAGAAACTGCAACTGGACATTCTGACCGCTAAAAGGCCTATATTGGGAAAAAGAATATCTTCAAATAAAAACTACACAGAAGCATTCTGTGAAACTTCTTTCGGATCTGTGCATTCAACTAACAGAGTAAAACCATACTTTTGATTGAGCCGTTCTGAACACTCTTTCTGTAGAAAATGCAAGTGGACTTTCGGAGCGCTAAGAGGTTAATAGTTGAAAAAGGAATATATTCAAAAATAAACTACACAGAAGCTTTCTGTGAAACTTCTTTCTGTTCTGTGCATTCAACTAACAGAGTTGAACCTTACTTTTGATTGAGCCGTTCTGAAACACTCTTTCTGTAGAAACTGCAATTGGACTTTCTAAGCGCTAAGAGGCCTACATTGTTAAAAAGAATATCTTCAAATAAAAACAACACAGAAGCATTCTGTGAAACATATTTCTGATATGTGCATTCAGTTAACAGAGCTAAACCATACTTTTGATTGAGCAGTTATGAAACACTCTTTGTGTAGAAAATATAAGTGGACCTTCGGAGCGCTAAGATTGTAATAGGGGAAAAAGGATTATCTCCAAATAAAAACCACACAGAAGCATTCTCTGAAACTCCTTTCTGTTCTCTGAATTCTACTAATAGAGTTGAGCCTTACTTTTGAAGGAACAGTTCTGAAACACTCTTTGTGTAGAAACTGCCAGTGGACATTCAGAGCGCTAAGTGGGTAATAGTCAATAAAGGAATATCTTCAACTAAATACTACACAGAAGCATTCTGTGAAACTACTTTCTGATCTGTGCATTCAACTAAAAGAGGTGAACCTTACTTTTCATTGAGCCGTTCTGAAACACTCTTTCTATAGAAACTGCAATTGGACATTCTGAGCGCTAAGAGGCCTATATTGGTAAAAAGAATATTTTCATATAAACACTACACAGAAGCATTCTGTGAAACTTCTTTCTGATCTGTGCATTCAGCTAACAGAGTTAAACCATACTTTGGATTGAGCAGTTCTGAAACACTCTTTCTGTAGAAAATGCTACTGGACATTTGGAGCGCTAAGTGGGTAATAGTGGAAAAAGGAATATCTTCAAATATAAACTACACAGAATCATTCTGTGAAACTTCTTTCTGATCTGTGCATTCAGCTATCAGAGTTAAAGCATACTTTTGATTGAGCAGTTCTGAACACTCTTTGTGTAGAAAATGCAACTGGACATTTGGAGCGCTAAGAGGGTAGTAGTGGAAAAAGTAATATATTCAAATATAAACTACACAGAAGCATTGTATGAAACTCCTTTCTCTTCTGTGCATTTAACTAACAGAGTTGAACCTTATTTTTGATTGAGCCGTTCTGAAACACTCTTTCTTTAGAAAATGCAAGTGGATATTCGCAGCGCTAAGACGGTAATACTGGAAAAGGAATATATTTAAATATAAACTACACAGAAGCATTCTGTGAAACTTATTTCTGTTCTGTGCATTCAACTAACTGAGTTGAACCTTACTTTTGATGGAGGCGTTCTGAAAAGCTCTTTCTGTAGAAACTGCAATTGGACATTCTGAGCGCTAAGAGGCCTACATTGGGAAAAAGAATATCTTCAAATAAAAACTACACAGAAGCATTCTGTGAAACTTATTTCGGATATGGGCATTCAACTAATAGAGTAAAACCATACTTTTGATTGAGCCGTTCTGAACACTCTTTCTGTAGAAAATGCAAGTGGACATTCTGAGCGCTAAGAGGGTAATACTAGAAAAAGTAATATCTTCAAATATAAACTACACAGAATCATTCTGAGAAACTTCTTTCTGATCTGTACATTCAGCTAACATAATTAAAACATACTTTTCATTGAGCAGTTCTGAACACTCTTTCTGTAGAAAATGCAACTAGACATTTGGAGCGATAAGAGGGTAGTAGTGGAAAAAGGAATATATTCAAATATAAACTACACGGAAGCATTCTGTGAAACTACTTTCTGATCTGAGCATTCAGCTAACAGAGTTAAACCATACTTTTGACTGAGCAGTTTTGAAACACTCTGTCTGTAGAAAATGCAACTGGACATTCGGAGCGCTAAGTGGGTAATAGTGGAAAAAGGAATATGTTCAAATATAAACTACACAGAAGCATTGTATGAAACACCTTTCTGTTCTGTACATTCAACTAACAGAGTTGAACCTTAGTTTTGATTGAGCCGTTCTGAAACACTCTTTCTGTAGAAAATGCAAGTGGACATTCGGAGCGCTAAGTTAGTAATAGTGGAAAAAGTAATACCTCAAAATAAAAACTACACAGAAGCATTCTCTGAAACTCCTTTCTGTTCTCTGCATTCAACTAACAGAGCTGAGCCTTACTTTTGGAGGAGCAGTTCTGAAACACTCTTTGTGTAGAAACTGCCAGTGGAAATTCAGAGCGCTAAGAGGGTAATAGTCGAAAAAGGAATATCTTCAACTAAATACTACACAGAAGCATTCTGTGAAAATTCTTTCTGTTCTGTGCATTCAACTAAAAGAGTTGAACCTTAGTTTTGATTGAGCCGTTCTGAAACACTCTTTCTGTAGAAAATGAAAGTGGAGATTCGGAGCGCTAAGAGGGTAATAGTGGAAAAAGGATTATCTTCAAATATAAACTACACAGAATCATTCTGTGAAACTTCTTTCTGATATGTGCATTCAGCTAACAGAGTTAAACCATACTTTTGATAGTGCAGTTCTGAACACTCTTTCTGTAGAAAATGCAACTGGACATTTGGAGCGCTAAGAGAGTAGTATTGGAAAAAGGAATATATTCAAATATAAGCTACACAGAAGCATTCTGTGAAACTTCTTTCTGATCTGAGCATTCCGCTTACAGAGTTAAACCATACATTTGATTGAGGAGATTTGAAACACTCTGACTGTAGAAAATGCAACTAGACATTCGGAGCGCTAAGTGGGTAATAATGGAAAAAGGAATATGTTCAAATATAAACAACACAGAATCATTGTATGAAACTTCTTTCTGTTCTGTGCATTCAACTAACAGAGTTGAACCTTACTTTTGATTGAGCCGTTCTGAAACACTCTTTCTGTAGAAACTGCAATTGGACATTCTCAGCTCTAAGAGGCCTATATTGGGAATAATAATATCTTCAAATAAAAACTACACAGCAGAATTGTGTGAAACTTATTTCTGATATGTGCATTCAGCTAACACAGTTAAACCATACTTTTGATTGCGCAGTTCTGAACACTCTTTCTGTAGAAAATGCAAGTGGACATTCGGAGCGCTAATACGGTAATAGTGGAAAAAGGAATATATTCAATTATAAACTACACAGAAGCATTCTGTGAAACTTCTTTCTGTTCTGTGCATTCAACTAACTGAGTTGAACCTTACTTTTCATGGAGCCGTTGTGAAACACTCTTTCTGTAGAAACTGCAACTGGACATTCTGACCGCTAAAAGGCCTATATTGGGAAAAAGAATATCTTCAAATAAAAACTACACAGAAGCATTCTGTGAAACTTCTTTCGGATCTGTGCATTCAACTAACAGAGTAAAACCATACTTTTGATTGAGCCGTTCTGAACACTCTTTCTGTAGAAAATGCAAGTGGACTTTCGGAGCGCTAAGAGGGTAATAGTTGAAAAAGGAATATATTCAAAAATAAACTACACAGAAGCTTTCTGTGAAACTTCTTTCTGTTCTGTGCATTCAACTAACAGAGTTGAACCTTACTTTTGATTGAGCCGTTCTGAATCACTCTTTCTGTAGAAACTGCAATTGGACTTTCTAAGCGCTAAGAGGCCTACATTGTTAAAAAGAATATCTTCAAATAAAAACAACACAGAAGCATTCTGTGAAACATATTTCTGATATGTGCATTCAGTTAACAGAGCTAAACCATACTTTTGATTGAGCAGTTATGAAACACTCTTTGTGTAGAAAATATAAGTGGACCTTCGGAGCGCTAAGATTGTAATAGGGGAAAAAGGATTATCTCCAAATAAAAACCACACAGAAGCATTCTCTGAAACTCCTTTCTGTTCTCTGAATTCTACTAATAGAGTTGAGCCTTACTTTTGAAGGAACAGTTCTGAAACACTCTTTGTGTAGAAACTGCCAGTGGACATTCAGAGCGCTAAGTGGGTAATAGTCAATAAAGGAATATCTTCAACTAAATACTACACAGAAGCATTCTGTGAAACTACTTTCTGTTCTGTGCATTCAACTAAAAGAGGTGAACCTTACTTTTCATTGAGCCGTTCTGAAACACTCTTTCTATAGAAACTGCAATTGGACATTCTGAGCGCTAAGAGGCCTATATTGGTAAAAAGAATATTTTCATATAAACACTACACAGAAGCATTCTGTGAAACTTCTTTCTGATCTGTGCATTCAGCTAACAGAGTTAAACCATACTTTGGATTGAGCAGTTCTGAAACACTCTTTCTGTAGAAAATGCTACTGGACATTTGGAGCGCTAAGTGGGTAATAGTGGAAAAAGGAATATCTTCAAATATAAACTACACAGAATCATTCTGTGAAACTTCTTTCTGATCTGTGCATTCAGCTATCAGAGTTAAAGCATACTTTTGATTGAGCAGTTCTGAACACTCTTTGTGTAGAAAATGCAACTGGACATTTGGAGCGCTAAGAGGATAGTAGTGGAAAAAGTAATATATTCAAATATAAACTACACAGAAGCATTGTATGAAACTCCTTTCTCTTCTGTGCATTTAACTAACAGAGTTGAACCTTATTTTTGATTGAGCCGTTCTGAAACACTCTTTCTTTAGAAAATGCAAGTGGATATTCGCAGCGCTAAGACGGTAGTACTGGAAAAGGAATGTATTCAAATATAAACCACACAGAAGCATTCTGTGAAACATATTTCTGTTCTGTGCATTCAACTAACTGAGTTGAACCATACTTTTGATGGAGCCGTTCTGAAAAGCTCTTTCTGTAGAAACTGCAATTGGATATTCTGAGCGCTAAGAGGCCTATATTTTGAAAAAGAATATCTTCAAAAAAAAACTACACAGAAGCATTCTGAGAAACTTATTTGGGATATGGGCATTCAACTAATAGAGTAAAACCATACTTTTGATTGAGCCGTTCTGAACACTCTTTCTGTAGAAAATGCAAGTGGACATTCTGAGCGCTAAGAGGGTAATACTAGAAAAAGTAATATCTTCAAATATAAACTACACAGAATCATTCTGTGAAACTTCTTTCTGATCTGTGCATTCAGCTAACAGAATTAAACCATACTTTTCATTGAGCAGTTCTGAACACTCTTTCTGTAGAAAATGCAACTAGACATTTGGAGCGATAAGAGGGTAGTAGTGGAAAAAGGAATATATTCAAATATAAACTACAGGGAAGCATTCTGTGAAACTTCTTTATGATCTGAGCATTCAGCTAACAGAGTTACACCATACTTTTGACTGAGCAGTTTTGAAACACTCTGTCTGTAGAAAATGCAACTGGACATTCGGAGCGCTAAGTGGGTAATAGTGGAAAAAGGAATATGTTCAAATATAAACTACACAGAAGCATTGTATGAAACACCTTTCTGTTCTGTACATTCAACTAACAGAGTTGAACCTTAGTTTTGATTGAGCCGTTCTGAAACACTCTTTCTGTAGAAAATGCAAGTGGACATTCGGAGCGCTAAGTTAGTAATAGTGGAAAAAGTAATACCTCAAAATAAAAACTACACAGAAGCATTCTCTGAAACTCCTTTCTGTTCTCTGCATTCAACTAACAGAGCTGAGCCTTACTTTTGGAGGAGCAGTTCTGAAACACTCTTTGTGTAGAAACTGCCAGTGGAAATTCAGAGCGCTAAGAGGGTAATAGTCGAAAAAGGAATATCTTCAACTAAATACTACACAGAAGCATTCTGTGAAAATTCTTTCTGTTCTGTGCATTCAACTAAAAGAGTTGAACCTTAGTTTTGATTGAGCCGTTCTGAAACACTCTTTCTGTAGAAAATGAAAGTGGAGATTCGGAGCGCTAAGAGGGTAATAGTGGAAAAAGGATTATCTTCAAATATAAACTACACAGAATCATTCTGTGAAACTTCTTTCTGATATGTGCATTCAGCTAACAGAGTTAAACCATACTTTTGATAGTGCAGTTCTGAACACTCTTTCTGTAGAAAATGCAACTGGACATTTGGAGCGCTAAGAGAGTAGTATTGGAAAAAGGAATATATTCAAATATAAGCTACACAGAAGCATTCTGTGAAACTTCTTTCTGATCTGAGCATTCCGCTTACAGAGTTAAACCATACATTTGATTGAGGAGATTTGAAACACTCTGACTGTAGAAAATGCAACTAGACATTCGGAGCGCTAAGTGGGTAATAATGGAAAAAGGAATATGTTCAAATATAAACAACACAGAAGCATTGTATGAAACTTCTTTCTGTTCTGTGCATTCAACTAACAGAGTTGAACCTTACTTTTGATTGAGCCGTTCTGAAACACTCTTTCTGTAGAAACTGCAATTGGACATTCTCAGCTCTAAGAGGCCTATATTGGGAATAATAATATCTTCAAATAAAAACTACACAGCAGAATTGTGTGAAACTTATTTCTGATATGTGCATTCAGCTAACACAGTTAAACCATACTTTTGATTGCGCAGTTCTGAACACTCTTTCTGTAGAAAATGCAAGTGGACATTCGGAGCGCTAATACGGTAATAGTGGAAAAAGGAATATATTCAATTATAAACTACACAGAAGCATTCTGTGAAACTTCTTTCTGTTCTGTGCATTCAACTAACTGAGTTGAACCTTACTTTTGATGGAGCCGTTGTGAAACACTCTTTCTGTAGAAACTGCAACTGGACATTCTGACCGCTAAAAGGCCTATATTGGGAAAAAGAATATCTTCAAATAAAAACTACACAGAAGCATTCTGTGAAACTTCTTTCGGATCTGTGCATTCAACTAACAGAGTAAAACCATACTTTTGATTGAGCCGTTCTGAACACTCTTTCTGTAGAAAATGCAAGTGGACTTTCGGAGCGCTAAGAGGGTAATAGTTGAAAAAGGAATATATTCAAAAATAAACTACACAGAAGCTTTCTGTGAAACTTCTTTCTGTTCTGTGCATTCAACTAACAGAGTTGAACCTTACTTTTGATTGAGCCGTTCTGAATCACTCTTTCTGTAGAAACTGCAATTGGACTTTCTAAGCGCTAAGAGGCCTACATTGTTAAAAAGAATATCTTCAAATAAAAACAACACAGAAGCATTCTGTGAAACATATTTCTGATATGTGCATTCAGTTAACAGAGCTAAACCATACTTTTGATTGAGCAGTTATGAAACACTCTTTGTGTAGAAAATATAAGTGGACCTTCGGAGCGCTAAGATTGTAATAGGGGAAAAAGGATTATCTCCAAATAAAAACCACACAGAAGCATTCTCTGAAACTCCTTTCTGTTCTCTGAATTCTACTAATAGAGTTGAGCCTTACTTTTGAAGGAACAGTTCTGAAACACTCTTTGTGTAGAAACTGCCAGTGGACATTCAGAGCGCTAAGTGGGTAATAGTCAATAAAGGAATATCTTCAACTAAATACTACACAGAAGCATTCTGTGAAACTACTTTCTGTTCTGTGCATTCAACTAAAAGAGGTGAACCTTACTTTTCATTGAGCCATTCTGAAACACTCTTTCTATAGAAACTGCAATTGGACATTCTGAGCGCTAAGAGGCCTATATTGGTAAAAAGAATATTTTCATATAAACACTACACAGAAGCATTCTGTGAAACTTCTTTCTGATCTGTGCATTCAGCTAACAGAGTTAAACCATACTTTGGATTGAGCAGTTCTGAAACACTCTTTCTGTAGAAAATGCTACTGGACATTTGGAGCGCTAAGTGGGTAATAGTGGAAAAAGGAATATCTTCAAATATAAACTACACAGAATCATTCTGTGAAACTTCTTTCTGATCTGTGCATTCAGCTATCAGAGTTAAAGCATACTTTTGGTTGAGCAGTTCTGAACACTCTTTGTGTAGAAAATGCAACTGGACATTTGGAGCGCTAAGAGGGTAGTAGTGGAAAAAGTAATATATTCAAATATAAACTACACAGAAGCATTGTATGAAACTCCTTTCTCTTCTGTGCATTTAACTAACAGAGTTGAACCTTATTTTTGATTGAGCCGTTCTGAAACACTCTTTCTTTAGAAAATGCAAGTGGATATTCACAGCGCTAAGACGGTAATACTGGAAAAGGAATGTATTCAAATATAAACCACACAGAAGCATTCTGTGAAACATATTTCTGTTCTGTGCATTCAACTAACTGAGTTGAACCATACTTTTGATGGAGCCGTTCTGAAAAGCTCTTTCTGTAGAAACTGCAATTGGATATTCTGAGCGCTAAGAGGCCTATATTTTGAAAAAGAATATCTTCAAAAAAAAACTACACAGAAGCATTCTGTGAAACTTATTTGGGATATGGGCATTCAACTAATAGAGTAAAACCATACTTTTGATTGAGCCGTTCTGAACACTCTTTCTGTAGAAAATGCAAGTGGACATTCTGAGCGCTAAGAGGGTAATACTAGAAAAAGTAATATCTTCAAATATAAACTACACAGAATCATTCTGTGAAACTTCTTTCTGATCTGTGCATTCAGCTAACAGAATTAAACCATACTTTTCATTGAGCAGTTCTGAACACTCTTTCTGTAGAAAATGCAACTAGACATTTGGAGCGATAAGAGGGTAGTAGTGGAAAAAGGAATATATTCAAATATAAACTACATGGAAGCATTCTGTGAAACTTCTTTATGATCTGAGCATTCAGCTAACAGAGTTACACCATACTTTTGACTGAGCAGTTTTGAAACACTCTGTATGTAGAAAATGCAACTGGACATTCGGAGCGCTAAGTGGGTAATAGTGGAAAAAGGAATATGTTCAAATATAAACTACACAGAAGCATTGTATGAAACATCTTTCTCTTCTGTACATTCAACTAACAGAGTTGAAACTTACTTTTGATTGAGCCGTTCTGAAACACTCTTTCTGTAGAAACTGCAATTGGACATTCTGAGCCCTAAGAGGCCTATATTGGGAAAAATAATATATTCAAATAAAAACTACACAGAGGCATTGTGTGAAACTTATTTCTGATATGTGCATTCAGCTAACAGAGTTAAACCATACTTTTGATTGCGCAGTTCTGAACACTCTTTCTGTAGAAAATGCAAGTTGAAATTCGGAGCGCTAAGAGGGTAATAGTGGAAAAAGCAATATACTCAAATATAAACTACAAAGAAGCATTCTGTGAAACTTCTTTCTGTTCTCTGCATTCAACTAACTGAGTTGAACCTTGCTTTTGATTGAGCCGTTCTGGAACACTCTTTCTGTAGAAAATGTAATTGGACATTCTGAGCGCTAAGAGGCCTATACTGGGAAAAATAATATCTACAAATAAAAACTACACAGAAGCATTCTGTGAAACTTCTTTCTGTTCTGTGCATTCAACTAAAAGTGTTGAACATTAGTTTTGATTGAGCCGTTCTGAAACACTCTTTCTGTAGAAAATGCAAGTGGACATTCGGAGCGCTAAGTTAGTAATAGTGGAAAAAGGAATATCTCCATATAAAAACTACACAGAAGCATTCTCTGAAACTCCTTTCTGTTCTCTGCATTCAACTAACAGAGCTGAGCCTTACTTTTGGAGGAGCAGTTCTGAAACACTCTTTGTGTAGAAACTGCCAGTGGAAATTCGGAGCGCTAAGAGGGTAATAGTCGAAAAAGTAATATCTTCAACTAAATACTACACAGAAGCATTCTGTGAAACTTCTTTCTGTTCTGTGCATTCAACTAAAAGAGTTGAACCTTAGTTTTGATTGAGCCGTTCTGAAACACTCTTTCTGTAGAAAATGAAATTGGAGATTCGGAGCGCTAAGAGGGTAATAGTGGAAAAAGGATTATCTTCAAATATAAACTACACAGAATCATTCTGTGAAACTTCTTTCTCATATGTGCATTCAGCTCACAGAGTTAAACCATACTTTTGATAGTGCAGTTCTGAACACTCTTTCTGTAGAAAATGCAACTGGACATTTGGAGCGCTAAGAGGGTAGTAGTGGAAAAAGGAATATATTCAAATATAAGCTACACAGAAGCATTCTGTGAAACTTCTTTCTGATCTGAGCATTCCGCTAACACAGTTAAACCATACTTTTGATTGAGGAGATTTGAAACACTCTGACTGTAGAAAATGCAACTGGACATTCGGAGCGCTAAGTGGGTAATAATGGAAAAAGGAATATGTTCAAATATAAACAACACAGAAGCATTGTATGAAACTTCTTTCTGTTCTGTGCATTCAACTAACAGAGTTGAACCTTACTTTTGATTGAGCCGTTCTTAAACACTCTTTCTGTAGAAACTGCAATTGGACATTCTCAGCTCTAAGAGGCCTATATTGGGAATAATAATATCTTCAAATAAAAACTACACAGCAGAATTGTGTGAAACTTATTTCTGATATGTGCATTCAGCTAACAGAGTTAAACCATACTTTTGATTGCGCAGTTCTGAACACTCTTTCTGTAGAAAATGCAAGTGGACATTCGGAGCGCTAATACGGTAATAGTGGAAAAAGGAATATATTCAATTAGAAACTACACAGAAGCATTCTGTGAAACTTCTTTCTGTTCTGTGCATTCAACTAACTGAGTTGAACCTTACTTTTCATGGAGCCGTTGTGAAACACTCTTTCTGTAGAAACTGCAATTGGACATTCTGACCGCTAAAAGGCCTATATTGGGAAAAAGAATATCTACAAATAAAAACTACACAGAAGCATTCTGTGAAACTTCTTTCGGATCTGTGCATTCAACTAACAGAGTAAAACCATACTTTTGATTGAGCCGTTCTGAACACTCTTTCTGTAGAAAATGCAAGTGGACTTTCGGAGCGCTAAGAGCGTAATAGTTGAAAAAGGAATATATTCAAATATAAACTACACAGAAGCATTCTGTGAAACTTCTTTCTGTTCTGTGCATTCAACTAACAGAGTTGAACATTACTTTTGATTGAGCCGTTCTGAAACACTCTTTCTGTAGAAACTGCAATTGGACTTTCTAAGCGCTAAGAGGCCTACATTGTTAAAAAGAATATCTTCAAATAAAAACAACACAGAAGCATTCTGTGAAACATATTTCTGATATGTGCATTCAGTTAACAGAGCTAAACCATACTTTTGATTGAGCAGTTATGAAACACTCTTTGTGTAGAAAATATAAGTGGACCTTCGGAGCGCTAAGATTGTAATAGGGGAAAAAGGATTATCTCCAAATAAAAACCACACAGAAGCATTCTCTGAAACTCCTTTCTGTTCTCTGAATTCTACTAATAGAGTTGAGCCTTACTTTTGAAGGAACAGTTCTGAAACACTCTTTGTGTAGAAACTGCCAGTGGACATTCAGAGCGCTAAGTGGGTAATAGTCAATAAAGGAATATCTTCAACTAAATACTACACAGAAGCATTCTGTGAAACTACTTTCTGATCTGTGCATTCAACTAAAAGAGGTGAACCTTACTTTTCATTGAGCCGTTCTGAAACACTCTTTCTATAGAAACTGCAATTGGACATTCTGAGCGCTAAGAGGCCTATATTGGTAAAAAGAATATTTTCATATAAACACTACACAGAAGCATTCTGTGAAACTTCTTTCTGATCTGTGCATTCAGCTAACAGAGTTAAACCATACTTTGGATTGAGCAGTTCTGAAACACTCTTTCTGTAGAAAATGCTACTGGACATTTGGAGCGCTAAGTGGGTAATAGTGGAAAAAGGAATATCTTCAAATATAAACTACACAGAATCATTCTGTGAAACTTCTTTCTGATCTGTGCATTCAGCTATCAGAGTTAAAGCATACTTTTGATTGAGCAGTTCTGAACACTCTTTGTGTAGAAAATGCAACTGGACATTTGGAGCGCTAAGAGGGTAGTAGTGGAAAAAGTAATATATTCAAATATAAACTACACAGAAGCATTGTATGAAACTCCTTTCTCTTCTGTGCATTTAACTAACAGAGTTGAAACTTATTTTTGATTGAGCCGTTCTGAAACACTCTTTCTTTAGAAAATGCAAGTGGATATTCGCAGCGCTAAGACGGTAATACTGGAAAAGGAATGTATTCAAATATAAACCACACAGAAGCATTCTGTGAAACATATTTCTGTTCTGTGCATTCAACTAACTGAGTTGAACCATACTTTTGATGGAGCCGTTCTGAAAAGCTCTTTCTGTAGAAACTGCAATTGGATATTCTGAGCGCTAAGAGGCCTATATTTTGAAAAAGAATCTCTTCAAAAAAAAACTACACAGAAGCATTCTGTGAAACTTATTTGGGATATGGGCATTCAACTAATAGAGTAAAACCATACTTTTGATTGAGCCGTTCTGAACACTCTTTCTGTAGAAAATGCAAGTGGACATTCTGAGCGCTAAGAGGGTAATACTAGAAAAAGTAATATCTTCAAATATAAACTACACAGAATAATTCTGTGAAACTTCTTTCTGATCTGTGCATTCAGCTAACAGAATTAAACCATACTTTTCATTGAGCAGTTCTGAACACTCTTTCTGTAGAAAATGCAACTAGACATTTGGAGCGATAAGAGGGTAGTAGTGGAAAAAGGAATATATTCAAATATAAACTACAGGGAAGCATTCTGTGAAACTTCTTTATGATCTGAGCATTCAGCTAACAGAGTTACACCATACTTTTGACTGAGCAGTTTTGAAACACTCTGTCTGTAGAAAATGCAACTGGACATTCGGAGCGCTAAGTGGGTAATAGTGGAAAAAGGAATATGTTCAAATATAAACTACACAGAAGCATTGTATGAAACACCTTTCTGTTCTGTACATTCAACTAACAGAGTTGAACCTTAGTTTTGATTGAGCCGTTCTGAAACACTCTTTCTGTAGAAAATGCAAGTGGACATTCGGAGCGCTAATTTAGTAATAGTGGAAAAAGTAATACCTCAAAATAAAAACTACACAGAAGCATTCTCTGAAACTCCTTTCTGTTCTCTGCATTCAACTAACAGAGCTGAGCCTTACTTTTGGAGGAGCAGTTCTGAAACACTCTTTGTGTAGAAACTGCCAGTGGAAATTCAGAGCGCTAAGAGGGTAATAGTCGAAAAAGGAATATCTTCAACTAAATACTACACAGAAGCATTCTGTGAAAATTCTTTCTGTTCTGTGCATTCAACTAAAAGAGTTGAACCTTAGTTTTGATTGAGCCGTTCTGAAACACTCTTTCTGTAGAAAATGAAAGTGGAGATTCGGAGCGCTAAGAGGGTAATAGTGGAAAAAGGATTATCTTCAAATATAAACTACACAGAATCATTCTGTGAAACTTCTTTCTGATATGTGCATTCAGCTAACAGAGTTAAACCATACTTTTGATAGTGCAGTTCTGAACACTCTTTCTGTAGAAAATGCAACTGGACATTTGGAGCGCTAAGAGAGTAGTATTGGAAAAAGGAATATATTCAAATATAAGCTACACAGAAGCATTCTGTGAAACTTCTTTCTGATCTGAGCATTCCGCTTACAGAGTTAAACCATACATTTGATTGAGGAGATTTGAAACACTCTGACTGTAGAAAATGCAACTAGACATTCGGAGCGCTAAGTGGGTAATAATGGAAAAAGGAATATGTTCAAATATAAACAACACAGAAGCATTGTATGAAACTTCTTTCTGTTCTGTGCATTCAACTAACAGAGTTGAACCTTACTTTTGATTGAGCCGTTCTGAAACACTCTTTCTGTAGAAACTGCAATTGGACATTCTCAGCTCTAAGAGGCCTATATTGGGAATAATAATATCTTCAAATAAAAACTACACAGCAGAATTGTGTGAAACTTATTTCTGATATGTGCATTCAGCTAACACAGTTAAACCATACTTTTGATTGCGCAGTTCTGAACACTCTTTCTGTAGAAAATGCAAGTGGACATTCGGAGCGCTAATACGGTAATAGTGGAAAAAGGAATATATTCAATTATAAACTACACAGAAGCATTCTGTGAAACTTCTTTCTGTTCTGTGCATTCAACTAACTGAGTTGAACCTTACTTTTGGTGGAGCCGTTGTGAAACACTCTTTCTGTAGAAACTGCAACTGGACATTCTGACCGCTAAAAGGCCTATATTGGGAAAAAGAATATCTTCAAATAAAAACTACACAGAAGCATTCTGTGAAACTTCTTTCGGATCTGTGCATTCAACTAACAGAGTAAAACCATACTTTTGATTGAGCCGTTCTGAACACTCTTTCTGTAGAAAATGCAAGTGGACTTTCGGAGCGCTAAGAGGGTAATAGTTGAAAAAGGAATATATTCAAAAATAAACTACACAGAAGCTTTCTGTGAAACTTCTTTCTGTTCTGTGCATTCAACTAACAGAGTTGAACCTTACTTTTGATTGAGCCGTTCTGAATCACTCTTTCTGTAGAAACTGCAATTGGACTTTCTAAGCGCTAAGAGGCCTACATTGTTAAAAAGAATATCTTCAAATAAAAACAACACAGAAGCATTCTGTGAAACATATTTCTGATATGTGCATTCAGTTAACAGAGCTAAACCATACTTTTGATTGAGCAGTTATGAAACACTCTTTGTGTAGAAAATATAAGTGGACCTTCGGAGCGCTAAGATTGTAATAGGGGAAAAAGGATTATCTCCAAATAAAAACCACACAGAAGCATTCTCTGAAACTCCTTTCTGTTCTCTGAATTCTACTAATAGAGTTGAGCCTTACTTTTGAAGGAACAGTTCTGAAACACTCTTTGTGTAGAAACTGCCAGTGGATATTCAGAGCGCTAAGTGGGTAATAGTCAATAAAGGAATATCTTCAACTAAATACTACACAGAAGCATTCTGTGAAACTACTTTCTGTTCTGTGCATTCAACTAAAAGAGGTGAACCTTACTTTTCATTGAGCCGTTCTGAAACACTCTTTCTATAGAAACTGCAATTGGACATTCTGAGCGCTAAGAGGCCTATATTGGTAAAAAGAATATTTTCATATAAACACTACACAGAAGCATTCTGTGAAACTTCTTTCTGATCTGTGCATTCAGCTAACAGAGTTAAACCATACTTTGGATTGAGCAGTTCTGAAACACTCTTTCTGTAGAAAATGCTACTGGACATTTGGAGCGCTAAGTGGGTAATAGTGGAAAAAGGAATATCTTCAAATATAAACTACACAGAATCATTCTGTGAAACTTCTTTCTGATCTGCGCATTCAGCTATCAGAGTTAAAGCATACTTTTGATTGAGCAGTTCTGAACACTCTTTGTGTAGAAAATGCAACTGGACATTTGGAGCGCTAAGAGGGTAGTAGTGGAAAAAGTAATATATTCAAATATAAACTACACAGAAGCATTGTATGAAACTCCTTTCTCTTCTGTGCATTTAACTAACAGAGTTGAACCTTATTTTTGATTGAGCCGTTCTGAAACACTCTTTCTTTAGAAAATGCAAGTGGATATTCGCAGCGCTAAGACGGTAATACTGGAAAAGGAATGTATTCAAATATAAACCACACAGAAGCATTCTGTGAAACATATTTCTGTTCTGTGCATTCAACTAACTGAGTTGAACCATACTTTTGATGGAGCCGTTCTGAAAAGCTCTTTCTGTAGAAACTGCAATTGGATATTCTGAGCGCTAAGAGGCCTATATTTTGAAAAAGAATATCTTCAAAAAAAACTACACAGAAGCATTCTGTGAAACTTATTTGGGATATGGGCATTCAACTAATAGAGTAAAACCATACTTTTGATTGAGCCGTTCTGAACACTCTTTCTGTAGAAAATGCAAGTGGACATTCTGAGCGCTAAGAGGGTAATACTAGAAAAAGTAATATCTTCAAATATAAACTACACAGAATCATTCTGTGAAACTTCTTTCTGATCTGTGCATTCAGCTAACAGAATTAAACCATACTTTTCATTGAGCAGTTCTGAACACTCTTTCTGTAGAAAATGCAACTAGACATTTGGAGCGATAAGAGGGTAGTAGTGGAAAAAGGAATATATTCAAATATAAACTACATGGAAGCATTCTGTGAAACTTCTTTATGATCTGAGCATTCAGCTAACAGAGTTACACCATACTTTTGACTGAGCAGTTTTGAAACACTCTGTCTGTAGAAAATGCAACTGGACATTCGGAGCGCTAAGTGGGTAATAGTGGAAAAAGGAATATGTTCAAATATAAACTACACAGAAGCATTGTATGAAACATCTTTCTCTTCTGTACATTCAACTAACAGAGTTGAAACTTACTTTTGATTGAGCCGTTCTGAAACACTCTTTCTGTAGAAACTGCAATTGGACATTCTGAGCCCTAAGAGGCCTATATTGGGAAAAATAATATATTCAAATAAAAACTACACAGAGGCATTGTGTGAAACTTATTTCTGATATGTGCATTCAGCTAACAGAGTTAAACCATACTTTTGATTGCGCAGTTCTGAACACTCTTTCTGTAGAAAATGCAAGTTGAAATTCGGAGCGCTAAGAGGGTAATAGTGGAAAAAGCAATATACTCAAATATAAACTACAAAGAAGCATTCTGTGAAACTTCTTTCTGTTCTCTGCATTCAACTAACTGAGTTGAACCTTGCTTTTGATTGAGCCGTTCTGGAACACTCTTTCTGTAGAAAATGTAATTGGACATTCTGAGCGCTAAGAGGCCTATATTGGGAAAAATAATATCTACAAATAAAAACTACACAGAAGCATTCTGTGAAACTTCTTTCTGTTCTGTGCATTCAACTAAAAGTGTTGAACATTAGTTTTGATTGAGCCGTTCTGAAACACTCTTTCTGTAGAAAATGCAAGTGGACATTCGGAGCGCTAAGTTAGTAATAGTGGAAAAAGGAATATCTCCATATAAAAACTACACAGAAGCATTCTCTGAAACTCCTTTCTGTTCTCTGCATTCAACTAACAGAGCTGAGCCTTACTTTTGGAGGAGCAGTTCTGAAACACTCTTTGTGTAGAAACTGCCAGTGGAAATTCGGAGCGCTAAGAGGGTAATAGTCGAAAAAGGAATATCTTCAACTAAATACTACACAGAAGCATTCTGTGAAACTTCTTTCTGTTCTGTGCATTCAACTAAAAGAGTTGAACCTTAGTTTTGATTGAGCCGTTCTGAAACACTCTTTCTGTAGAAAATGAAAGTGGAGATTCGGAGCGCTAAGAGGGTAATAGTGGAAAAAGGATTATCTTCAAATATAAACTACACAGAATCATTCTGTGAAACTTCTTTCTCATATGTGCATTCAGCTCACAGAGTTAAACCATACTTTTGATAGTGCAGTTCTGAACACTCTTTCTGTAGAAAATGCAACTGGACATTTGGAGCGCTAAGAGGGTAGTAGTGGAAAAAGGAATATATTCAAATATAAGCTACACAGAAGCATTCTGTGAAACTTCTTTCTGATCTGAGCATTCCGCTAACACAGTTAAACCATACTTTTGATTGAGGAGATTTGAAACACTCTGACTGTAGAAAATGCAACTGGACATTCGGAGCGCTAAGTGGGTAATAATGGAAAAAGGAATATGTTCAAATATAAACAACACAGAAGCATTGTATGAAACTTCTTTCTGTTCTGTGCATTCAACTAACAGAGTTGAACCTTACTTTTGATTGAGCCGTTCTGAAACACTCTTTCTGTAGAAACTGCAATTGGACATTCTCAGCTCTAAGAGGCCTATATTGGGAATAATAATATCTTCAAATAAAAACTACACAGCAGAATTGTGTGAAACTTATTTCTGATATGTGCATTCAGCTAACACAGTTAAACCATACTTTTGATTGCGCAGTTCTGAACACTCTTTCTGTAGAAAATGCAAGTGGACATTCGGAGCGCTAATACGGTAATAGTGGAAAAAGGAATATATTCAATTATAAACTACACAGAAGCATTCTGTGAAACTTCTTTCTGTTCTGTGCATTCAACTAACTGAGTTGAACCTTACTTTTCATGGAGCCGTTGTGAAACACTCTTTCTGTAGAAACTGCAATTGGACATTCTGACCGCTAAATGGCCTATATTGGGAAAAAGAATATCTACAAATAAAAACTACACAGAAGCATTCTGTGAAACTTCTTTCGGATCTGTGCATTCAACTAACAGAGTAAAACCATACTTTTGATTGAGCCGTTCTGAACACTCTTTCTGTAGAAAATGCAAGTGGACTTTCGGAGCGCTAAGAGCGTAATAGTTGAAAAAGGAATATATTCAAATATAAACTACACAGAAGCATTCTGTGAAACTTCTTTCTGTTCTGTGCATTCAACTAACAGAGTTGAACATTACTTTTGATTGAGCCGTTCTGAAACACTCTTTCTGTAGAAACTGCAATTGGACTTTCTAAGCGCTAAGAGGCCTACATTGTTAAAAAGAATATCTTCAAATAAAAACAACACAGAAGCATTCTGTGAAACATATTTCTGATATGTGCATTCAGTTAACAGAGCTAAACCATACTTTTGATTGAGCAGTTATGAAACACTCTTTGTGTAGAAAATATAAGTGGACCTTCGGAGCGCTAAGATTGTAATAGGGGAAAAAGGATTATCTCCAAATAAAAACCACACAGAAGCATTCTCTGAAACTCCTTTCTGTTCTCTGAATTCTACTAATAGAGTTGAGCCTTACTTTTGAAGGAACAGTTCTGAAACACTCTTTGTGTAGAAACTGCCAGTGGACATTCAGAGCGCTAAGTGGGTAATAGTCAATAAAGGAATATCTTCAACTAAATACTACACAGAAGCATTCTGTGAAACTACTTTCTGATCTGTGCATTCAACTAAAAGAGGTGAACCTTACTTTTCATTGAGCCGTTCTGAAACACTCTTTCTATAGAAACTGCAATTGGACATTCTGAGCGCTAAGAGGCCTATATTGGTAAAAAGAATATTTTCATATAAACACTACACAGAAGCATTCTGTGAAACTTCTTTCTGATCTGTGCATTCAGCTAACAGAGTTAAACCATACTTTGGATTGAGCAGTTCTGAAACACTCTTTCTGTAGAAAATGCTACTGGACATTTGGAGCGCTAAGTGGGTAATAGTGGAAAAAGGAATATCTTCAAATATAAACTACACAGAATCATTCTGTGAAACTTCTTTCTGATCTGTGCATTCAGCTAACACAGTTAAAGCATACTTTTGATTGAGCAGTTCTGAACACTCTTTCTGTAGAAAATGCAACTGGACATTTGGAGCGCTAAGAGGGTAGTAGTGGAAAAAGTAATATATTCAAATATAAACTACACAGAAGCATTGTATGAAACTCCTTTCTCTTCTGTGCATTTAACTAACAGAGTTGAACCTTTTTTTTGATTGAGCCGTTCTGAAACACTCTTTCTTTAGAAAATGCAAGTGGATATTCGCAGCGCTAAGACGGTAATACTGGAAAAGGAATATATTCAAATATAAACTACACAGAAGCATTCTGTGAAACTTATTTCTGTTCTGTGCATTCAACTAACTGAGTTGAACCTTACTTTTGATTAGCAGTTTTGAAACACTCTGTCTGTAGAAAATGCAACTGGACATTCGTAGCGCTAAGTGGGTAATAGTGGAAAAAAGAATATGTTCAAATATAAACTACACAGAAGCATTGTATGAAACTTCTTTCTGTTCTGTGCATTCAACTAAAAGAGTTGAACCTTAGTTTTGATTGAGCCGTTCTGAAACTCTCTTTCTGTAGAAAATGAAAGTGGAGATTCGGAGCGCTAAGAGGGTAATAGTGGAAAAAGGAATATCTTAAAATATAAACTACACAGAATCATTCTGTGAAACTTCTTTCTGATATGTGCATTCAGCTAACAGAGTTAAACCATAGTTTTGATAGAGCAGTTCTGAACACTCTTTCTGTAGAAAATGCAACTGGACATTTGGAGCGCTAAGAGTTTAGTAGTGGAAAAAGTAATATATTCAAATATAAGCTACACAGAAGCATTCTGTGAAACTTAATTCTGATCTGAGCATTCAGCTAACAGTGTTAAACCATACTTTTGATTGAGGAGATTTGAAACACTCTGTGTGTAGAAAATGCAACTGGACATTCAGAGCGCTAAGTGGGTAATAATGGAAAAAGGAATATGTTCAAATATAAACTACACAGAAGCATTGTATGAAACTTCTTTCTGTTCTGTGCATTCAGGTAACAGAGTTGAGCCTTACTTTTGATTGAGCCGTTCTGAAACACTCTTTCTGTAGAAACTGCAATTGGACATTCAGAGCGCTAAGAGGCCTATATTGGGAAAAATAATATCTTCAAATAAAAACTACACAGCAGCATTGTGTGAAACTTATTTCTGATATGTGCATTCAGCTAACACAGCTAAACCATACTTTTGATTGCGCAGTTTTGAACACTCTTTCTGTAGAAAATGTAAGTGGACATTCGGAGCGCTAATACGGTAATAGTGGGAAAAGGAATATATGAAATTATAAACTACACAGAAGCATTCTGTGAAACTTCTCTCAGTTCTGTGCATTCAACTAACTGATTTGAACCTTGCTTTTGATGGAGCCGTTGTGAAACACTCTTCCTGTAGAAACTGCAATCGGACATTCTGACCGCTAAAAGGCCTATATTGGGAAAAAGAATATCTACAAATAAAAACTACACAGAAGCATTCTGTGAAACTTCTTTCTGATCTGTGCATTGAACTAACAGTGTAAAACCATACTTTTGATTGAGCGGTTCTGAACACTCTTTCTGTAGAAAATGTAAGTGGACATTAAGAGCGCTAAGAGGGTAATAGTTGAAAAAGGAATATATTCAAATAAAAAGTACACAGAAGCATTCTTTGAAACTTCTTTCTGTTCTGTGCATTCAACTAACAGAGTTGAACCTTACTTTTGATTGAGCCGTTCTGAAACACTCTTTCTGTAGAAACTGCAATTGAACTTTCTAAGCGCTAAGAGGCCAACATTGTTAAAAAGCATATCTTCAAATAAAAACTACACAGAAGCATTCTGTGAAACTTATTTCTGATCAGTGCATTCAGTTAACAGAGCTAAACCATACTTTTGATTGAGCAGTTATGAAACACTCGTTCTGTAGAAAATGCAAGTGGACATTCGGAGCGCTAAGATTGTAATAGAGGAAAAGGGAATATCTCCAAATAAAAACTACACAGAAGCATTCTCTGAGACTCCTTTCTGTTCTCTGCATTCAACTAACAGAGTTTAGCCTTACTTTTGAAGGAGCAGTTCTGAAACACTCTTTGTGTAGAAACTGCCAGTGGATATTCGGAGTGCTAAGTGGGTAATAGTAAAAAAGGAATATCTTCAACTAAATACTACACAGAATCATTCTGTGAAACTTCTTTCTGATATGTGCATTCAGCTAACAGAGTTAAACCATAGTTTTGATAGAGCAGTTCTCAACACTCTTTCTGTAGAAAATGCAACTGGACATTTTGAGCGCTAAGAGTTTAGTAGTGGAAAAAGGAATATATTCAAATATAAGCTACACAGAAGCATTCTGTGAAACTTCATTCTGATCTGAGCATTCAGCTAACAGAGTTAAAGCATACTTTTGATTGTGGAGATTTGAAACACTCTGTCTGTAGAAAATGCAACTGGACATTCGGAGCGCTAAGTGGGTAATAATGGAAAAAGGAATATGTTCAAATATAAACTACACAGAAGCATTGTATGAAAATTCCTTCTGTTCTGTGCATTCAAGTAACAGAGTTGAGCCTTATTTTTGATTGAGCCCTTCTGAAACACTCTTTCTGTAGAAACTGCAATTGGACATTCTGAGCGCTAAGAGGCCTATATTGGGAAAAATAATATCTTCAAATAAAAACTACACAGCAGCATTGTGTGAAACTTATTTCTGATATGTGCATTCAGCTAACAGAGCTAAACCATACTTTTGATTGCGCAGTTCTGAACACTCTTTCTGTAGAAAATGCAAGTGGACATTCGGAGCGCTAATACGGTAATAGTGGGAAAAGGAATACATGAAATTATAAACTACACAGAAGCATTCTGTGAAACTTCTTTCAGTTCTGTGCATTCAAATAACTGATTTGAACCTTACTTTTGATGGAGCCGTTGTGAAACACTCTTTCTGTAGAAACTGCAAACGGACATTCTGACCGCTAAAAGTCCTATATTGGGAAAAATAATATCTACAAATAAAAACTACACAGAAGCATTCTGTGAAACTTCTTTCGGATCTGTGCATTGAACTAACAGAGTAAAATCATACTTTTGATTGAGCCGTTCTGAACACTCTTTCTGTAGAAAATGTAAGTGGACATTCAGAGCGCTAAGAGGGTAATAGTTGAAAAAGGAATATATTCAAATAAAAAGTACACAGAAGCATTCTGTGAAACTTCTTTCTGTTCTGTGCATTCAACTAACAGAGTTGAACCTTACATTTGATTGAGCCGTTCTGAAACACTCTTTCTGTAGAAACTGCAATTGGACTTTCTAAGCGCTAAGAGGCCTACATTGTTAAAAAGAATATCTTCAAATAAAAACTACACAGAAGCATTCTGTGAAACTTATTTCTGATCAGTGCATTCAGTTAACAGAGCTAAACCATACTTTTGATTGAGCAGTTATGAAACACTCGTTCTGTAGAAAATGCAAGTGGACATTCGGAGCGCTAAGATTGTAATAGAGGAAAAGGGAATATCTCCAAATAAAATCTACACAGAAGCATTCTCTGAGACTCCTTTCTGTTCTCTGCATTCAACTAACAGAGTTTAGCCTTACTTTTGAAGGAGCAGTTCTGAAACACTCTTTGTGTAGAAACTACCAGTGGACATTCGGAGCGCTAAGTGGATAATAGTCAAAAAAGGAATATCTTCAACTAAATACTACACAGAAGCATTCTGTGAAACTTCTTTCTGTTCTGTGCATTCAACTAAAAGAGGTGAACCTTATTTTTATTGAGCCGTTCTGAAACACTCTTTCTATAGAAACTGCAATTGGACATTCTGAGCGCTAAGAGGCCTATATTGGTAAAAAGAATATCTTCATATAAACACTACACAGAAGCATTCTGTGAAACTTCTTTCTGATCTCTGCATTCAACTAACAGAGTTAAACCATACTTTTGATTGAGCAGTTCTGAAACACTCTTTCTGTAGAAAATGCAACTGGACATTTGGAGCGGTAAGTGGGTAATAGTGGAAAAAGTAATATCTTCAAATATCAACTACACAGAATCATTCTGTGAAACATCTTTCTGATCTGTGCATTCAGCTAACAGAATTAAACCATACTTTTGATTGAGCAGCTCTGAACACTCTTTCTGTAGAAAATGCAACTGGACATTTGGAGCGCTAAGAGGGTAGTAGTGGAAAAAGGGATATATTCGAATACAAACTACACAGAAGCATTCTGTGAAACTTCTTTCTGTTCTTTGCATTCAACTAACTGAGTTGAACCTTACTTTTGATGCAGCCGTTCTGAAACACTCTTTCTGTAGAAACTGCAATTGGACATTCTGAGCGCTAAGAGGCCTATATTGGGAAAAAGAATATCTTCAAATAAAAACTACACAGAAGCATTCTGTTAAACTTTTTTCTGATATTGGCATTCAGCTAATAGAGTTAAACCACAGTTTGATTGAGCAGTTCTGAACACTCTTTCTGTAGAAAATGCAAGTGGACATTCGGAGCGCTAAGAGGGTAATAGTGGAAAAAGGAATATATTCAAATATAAACTACACAGAAGCATTCTGTGAAACTTCTTTCTGTTCTGTGCATTCAACTAAAAGAGTTGAACCTTACTTTTGATTGAGCAGTTCTGAAACACTCTTTCGGTAGATAATGCAACTGGACATTTGGAGCGCTAAGTGGGTAATAGTGGAAAAAGGTATATCTTCAAATATAAACTACACAGAAGCATTGTATGAAACTTCTTTCTGTTCTGTGCATTCAACTAACATTATTGAACCTTATTTTTGATTGAACAGTTCTGTAACACTCTTTCTGTAGATACTGCAATTGGACATTCAGAGCGCTAAGTGGCCTATATTGGGAAAAAGAATTTCTTCAAATAAAAACTACACAGAAGCATTCTGTGAAACTTCTTTCTGATCTCTTCTAACAGCTAACAGAGTTAAACCATTCTTTTGATTGAGCAGTTCTGACCACTCTTTCTGTAGAAAATGCAAGTGGACATTCGGAGCGCTAAGATTGTAATAGTGGAAAATGGAATATCTCCAAATAAAAACTACACAGTAGCATTCTCTGAAACTCCTTTCTGTTCTCTGCATTCAACTAACAGAGCTGAGCCTTACTTTTGAAGTAGCAGTTCTGAAACACTCTTTGTGTAGAAACTGCCAGTGGACATTCGGAGCACTAAGACGGTAATAGTCGAAAAAGGAATATCTTCAACTAAATACTACACTGAAGCATTCTGTGAAACTTCTTTCTGTTCTGTGCATTCAACTAAAAGAGTTGAACCTTAGTTTTGATTGAGCCGTTCTGAAACACTCTTTCTGTAGAAAATGCAAGTGGAGATTCGGAGCGCTAAGAGGGTAATAGTGGAAAAAGTAATATCTTCAAATATCAACTACACAGAATCATTCTGTGAAACTTCTTTCTGATCTGTGCATTCAGCTAACAGAGTTAAGCCTTACTTTTGATTGAGCAGTTCTGAACACTCTTTCTGTAGAAAATGCAACTGGACATTCTGAGCGCTAAGTGGGTAACAGTGGAAAAAGGAATATGTTCAAATATAAACTACACAGAGGCATTGTATGAAACTTCTTTCTGTTCTGTGCATTCAACTAACAGTGTTGAACCTTACTTTTGATTGAGCCGTTCTGAAACACTCTTTCTGTAGAAACTGCAATTGGACATTCTGCGTGCTAAGAGGCCTATGTTGGGAAAAATAATATCTTCAAATAAAAACTACACAGAAGCATTGTGTGAAACTTATTTCTGATATGTGCATTCAGCTAACAGAATTAAACCATACTTTTGATTGCGCAGTTCTGAACACTCTTTCTGTAGAAAATGCAAGTGGACATTCGGAGCGCTAAGAGGGTAATAGTGAAAAAGGAATATATTCAAATCTAAACTACACAGAAGCATTCTGTGAAACTTCGTTCTGTTCTTTGCATTCAACTAAAAGAGTTGAACTATATTTTTGATTGAGCCTTTCTGAAACACTCTTCCTGTAGAAACATTCAGCCTGTAGATATCACCAGTGTACCTTGCCTTCCTGGTAATAATGACATAATCTTTCTTCCTCCCCTGGCCACTCTCAGCCTTGGAAGTTACTGGCTAGTGGATAGTAGATACTGGATGAGCCATCACACGGTGGCCCTGGCACAGAAAGCCTGGGTGACACGGCTCCACACAGCATAATTCAGACGGGCTGTGGGAAATATCATGTGGGGAAGCAATGTCGTTTCAACAAAGAACTCAGCAGGATAAATACGACCAATCTCATGTCTCACAAATGATCACTTGTGTCTGAATGTCTTCCATTTCTGTTCGTATTCATGCCTTATGGGTTAAGTCTCATCCCCAAGTATGTTTCTAGTGAATATGAAAGACCCTATTGTCACATATTTCTTTCTTTATATGCAACTACCACCATTTCATTAACTTTTGCTTAAAGGAACAATTTTTAAAAGTAATCTGACATGTTACTTTACCATTTTTTGATCAATTTATTTTGTGTCTTCTTTACATATATTTTGAAGGGCCATATCTGAAACAGAACTTTCCTTTTTCATTAAAAAACTAGCATATGTGGGCTATGTGCCTTTATATTCATTTTATTGACTATTTTACAATGAACAGTCTTATATTTTACTTTATACTAATTCCTCCAGATTAATGACAAGTATTTAACCTAACATATTGATCCATCTCACTTAATATTAGTTTAACTTCAATTAATTCCTTCCTTTTTACTCATAATCAACATTTTTCCTGATGAGAAATTAAGAAAGAAGATATGTTTGGCACCTCTGTCCATATCTTTGCCCATTTCTTACTCCTCTAAGAAGGCAAGAGATTCTAATCTGATTACACATTACCAATTAATTGGGCCACATTTACTTGTGGGCCATCTGGCTGAATATTTTTTAATCATGAGCAAACCATGGTGCTCTTCTTCTCTCTTGCCCCTGCCTTAACGCAGTAAGGCATTTTCCTTGGCTTATTTCCTTCTCATTGCAGCAGAGTTGAAATGTGAGACGGGGTGTAGCTTCTCCTAACCCCTGGCACATCATCTGATGGAACTGAAGAGTGAGAAATGACCTCCACGGACCTGGAGCCTCAGCTTCAGGTCTCCACCGAGATGCCACATTGGAGGCAAGCTCAACGCAATGCCTTTATTAGAAACGTTTTTAAAAGGGAACCCGTATTCACGTTTGTCAGGACACTGCTTATCTCTCTAGTTGAACCCGTATAACTTACTTTATAAGATGGTAAGATACAAAGACTCTTAATCTTCCATCTACCAGGACTCTTGACGTAAATTGAAAGCTCACTTATAACAGCTCTAGCATCCCAAGTGCCTTTGACTACACTCCAATTTAACTTATTGTTCAGTTTTTATATAAATGTCTTCCTTATATTGTGCTTAATTTTCTTATTAATTTAACATTTTCAGAAGAATACTCATTCTGAGAAGTTCACAAATCAGTTAGGCTTAAGTTTTTAAATAAATGTTTTAAAAATATTAAAGGCACACGTATGAAACAATGATACTAGACTTAATTATGGAGAGCAGCCTCCCCTACAAATTTCAGCCACAACACAAGAGCAGTAAGCAGATCAGTCCCCTCACCTTCATTCCAACATTTCAAGTGACTGGGGAAAGAATAGGGACAAAATAAAATAAATCAAAATAAAGGTTTCTTGTGGAACACTGAAAAATTATTATGTGCTAAAGTGTAAGAATGCTTTATATCCATCCCATCGTTTGTCCTGGGAGGTACTTTCTATTATTGATTTCATTTGACAAATGAGGAAACAGAGGTCTGAATATGTAGAGAAACAATTGTCAACTTTCTACTTCTTAGTATAACTTTACTACCTCTGAGGCCTGCCTGCATTCCTGCACTGGGGTTTCATGGACATTGCTCGAGACCACTGGCCCTATGTCTGTCATCTTTTATGTTTCATTTATAAACACCCTCAGCTCTTGATCTGTGAGGGTCTTAATAAATAGAGCTGTATTAAATTTTTGCGCTTTAAAAATAATATATGATATTAAGAAATAGTATTTCTGATAACAGCTTAAGCCATAATATGAAGTGTGCTGATACAAGAGGAGTTTGTAGGTCTTAAAAAAAAAAAAAAAAAAAAAAACTAAGCTTTAATTTAGTACAAGTTTCTGACTTTCCTGCTAAAATTTATCTAGGAGTATATATAAAGAAAAGGCCTTATTGAATAAACTGGTAAATGCATCTCTCAAGTTTTATTTTATATTCAACATAATATGAAGTAAAAATAAAAATAAAATACAACTAAGAAATATAGCATTGGCTACTTTTCGAAACATTTCTCCACAAAATAGGGGGTAAAATATGAAAAAGTTTTGACACAATGTTTTGAGTCTCTATTTATTTATAACCTAAAGGAAATAAGAATTTGATATGCCTCAAGGAAAAAAAATCCAACGAAGAGTTTTTTTGTGGGGGAAAGAAAGCCTACTATCCAGCCTCAGAGATTAGATTTAAAAGCCAAAGAAAACTTTGTTAGATTATAGTGTGACAGAGCAAACCAATCTTTAAATCTACCAAAACACTTCTAGAATGCTAGAACACAGTATGTGTGAGAAAATAACAAGTGTTTTGAGAAACATCATTTTTTAATGTCCTAAACCACTGACTTACAACATATGAAAAGATGTGGCATGACACGAATTTGAGAATATATACTGTAGAACAGCTATTAACAAGCTTTTCTTGGTACTGAAGTGTGTTCCACAAAACAGTTTTTACTCTTACATGAAGAAGACAGTGAACCAAAGTAAATTAAACTACCAGAAACAGGTGTTAGCTTGACATTAAGAACCCACAAATCTACATTTGTTTCCATTCCTAAAAATCAGCTTTCAATTAATAATAATATAATCATTAAAAAATATATATTTTTAAAGCGTCTGTTTACTTTCCTTAACTTGTAAATCACTACTGGTGTTTCCAACTCTCTTAGTGAATTTAAATGACAATATCATTCCTTAATTTTTCTATGACCTGAAAACGTCCGATTAGAAAATGAGCAAATTGCTCACAATGCTGATAAAAATCAAAGTAAAAGCTTGTATTTAAGAACATCAGTCTCTACTAAAACGAGAAATACCTAAAAATACGAATATATCCGAAATGTCGCAAAGCACATAAACCAGGTTGAAATAAAAATTTGAATGGGCAATTATGTAACATAAAGCCAGATAACCCAACCAGTTCATACATTTTATACTCAATATAGGATATTATAAATTAGATAGTTACTGATGAGATAATAGCTTTTATAGTTAACTCTGTAGTAATTAAGCAGGATGGCAAGGCAGCAAAGAGGTCAAATTAATTTCTGAGTTCTTCCATTTATCTTTAGAAATGATAGGGAAAATTCTAACTCCAAAAGTGTTTTGTGGGAATCTAAAGAACAGTTTTGACAAAGAGGGGGTCTCAAGAAAGCATTTATGATTAAGCAACCTGACATAAACAGTAACTGCAAATTATTAGAACCAGTTGATGTTTATCTAAATGGATAAATCATTCATCTGAATAATTATCAACCCAGACAAACTATAGGCCCTGAAATTGCAATTATGAAAGAGAACCAATCAAATGTTAAGACCAAATTTAAAATTTTAGCAATGGTAGAAACTATGAATCATAAAATGCTACCTTTGACTCAAGAAATGCAACCCTTGGTTAGACAGCATATTAAAAACTAGATGGCTAATGAGGTATTTGTATGGTTTCTTTTTATACTTGTTTTTGTGACATTAAGAATCTCAAAGAATCACAAATTCAAATAAAGCAATAGGCCTCTTCTCTCTGAGTTTAGCTTAGACCTTCCCTTACCTAACACGTCTGAACGTGTTCTTTGTTCTTGAACAAGATTTCGCCATTAAAACTCACACAGAAAGAACTTGGCAAGACTTTACTAAACAAAGTTTAGGATGTTTCTAATTTTCATTAAAAAATAGTGTAGGAATTTTAATGAGATTACATAATTTCTAAGTCAGTTATTTAAGACCCACCAAATTACAATAATTTATTTCTTTCAGGAAAAAATAAAAACTAGCCATCAGCCTGCTGTCCGGCTTCATCAGCTCTAGACGCAAACAGGAAACTAAGGCAATATTCCATTGAGAGCTGATGGTGGTTTATACCAAGTAGTGTCAGTGCAAATTACCTCAACAGGCATTCAGTTTAAAAGTAGACTTGCAGGATTTCCTGATGGATTGAATCTGGGAAAACTAGAAATAGCAGGTAAGGATAACTTCATAGAGTTTGGTTTAAATTATCGAAGAATAAAACTGTCATTTATTGAGCTGGCCAAGTTGCGGCAGAACCAGGTTTAGGGAGAAAATCAGAGGGTCAATTTTGCAAATAATAACCTTGAGTTACTTATTAGATTTCAAGAAGTGATATCAACTAGGTGGCTCAATGTACAATTCTAGAGTTCTACAGCACAATGAAGGCTGGGGATTAAACACTTGAAAATCGGCAGTATACGCATAGGAGTTAAAGCATGACACCATCTGAGATAAAAAAGAAAATGCATTTAAATAAAGTAAATAAATGCCAGAATCATCCCTTCTGTGCTGTAACTGAGAAATCAGGAAGATGGTGGTGAACGAAGGAACGCAGGAAGCAGCAGCTGTAACAAGGTGAATGGAACTGACAATACTGTGACCTGGAACCCAGGTGACAAACATGTTTCAAGGAGAAGTCAGTGATTACCTGTGTCAAATTCTGTGAAAAGGACTAAAAGTTGAAGAATATGGAGATCAATGTTGTCCTTGGCAACAACAAATTTTGGACAGTAGAAAAGGAGAAGGCAGATTGGGGTGGAATCTTTAAAAACCAAGATGAAAGGATTTGGGTATAATGGGTGCATGGAGTTTTGCTCTGAGGATCAGAGAACGGAGGCAGTATCTTGAGAGATTTGTAGAATGTGGAAAGGTATTTTAAAATAAGAATAATTGTAGCATGTTTGCATATGAAGAATATTATTAATTAGCAAGAGGAGAATTGATGATGCAGAAGAAAGGGAAAAGTTGGGGGAATGATGTTCCTGCATTAGGTGAGAGGTGACAGTGTCTGGCACACAGGTAGAAGGCTTAGCATTTCCTATGAACACACTGTGGCCTCTTAGGGCACCTTCTCCATGGCACCCACAGTGACAGTTTCTCGTATTAAACCAGACCATAAGGTATGGCTGGTTACAAACTCCTCAGTGGCTTTCCATCTCATTCAAAGTAAAAGCCTGAGGTGTTACGGAGGCCTACAAGGAACTATGTAATTTGGCTCCATTACCCCGCTGTCCCCTTCTGCTCTCACTGTCCTTTTGCTGACTACAGCCCAGTCAGACAGAACTCCTTACCCTCCCTCAAACACACCAGACACCTGCACGCCTCTGTACCTGCAAAGTCTGTGCTCTTAACAACTAGGCTATTCTGCAGGGCTTGCCTTCTCTTTTCATTTGTGCCTTTGCTCACATTTCACCTGCTTAATGAAGTCTTTCCTGACCTTGTAACCCTCCACCCTCCACGTGTACTTCTTCTCCTTAGCACTCACCAATACACGACATATTAAGAGTTTTAAATATTTTCTTTGATAATTGTCTTACCCCTTTAGATTTTAAGAGAACACAAATTTTTACCCGTCGTTCACTGCTATATATCCAGCAGCTAAATTACTATCCATCACATATTACATGTTCAGTAAGTTTGCCAGATAAATGAATAAAATGATATTTTAGGGCTTAACCTCAAATTTTTACTACTTTGCATAAAAATCCTAAAACAACAATGTTTACACTATATGCAATCATGTACACTAGAGGGTATTGTAGTTTTCAGTGAGATTTCTCGTAAGACTAGAAGGCAAAAATAAATACTGGTAACTAGAGCACTGGTGAAAGTTTACAAAATAAATACATTTCCTACTTTGTAATTGGAAGAAACCAGGCCCTCTCGCAAAGGTTTTTGATATGACACCAAGTACAGATAAATGCTACAGGATAATAATAATATAAAAAAGATTCTTTTTCTACTTAATTGTGCGGAGCCTGATATATTTATGGATCTTTAGGTAAACAATAGTTTTTTTTAAAAAAAACATTTCCAAGGCTCTGGTATCTATTGTAAAGAAAAGCAGTGAATCGCAGGAATTCTGTAAACTATTTGACTAAATTTGGCTGCCAATCTCTACCATGTTTTCCAAACATTTGTTCAGAAAGATTCCTCTTAGTCCCTGTTACTAGTATACACAATAGCTGTTATTTGCTGATTATTATGCAGATATTGTCCTCCTTTGATCTTGATATACAATAATTAATCATACAACAGATGTGAGCTGTGTTGTATTCTTTATTATCCCCATTTTTAACAGAAGGGAACTGGGGCTTAGAAAAATCAGATAACTGGCCTGTGATCACATTTCTGATTTGTGTCTAATCTGGGATTCAAACCAAAAAAGCCGACTCCAGAATTCACAACCTGAACCACTTTGCTCAGCTATTGCCTCGGGCTTCCTGTGTCAGCCACACAACCTCAGGAACCCTACAGTCATCGAGCTGGAGACTCGTATTTGTCCATGGAAAGTGTCTTTGTTTCGAAAGAGCTAATAAAGAATTCACATTAAGGCAAAAGACAATTGAAAAGAAATTGCTGGCTTCAAACACGCAGCCAAGAAGATAACACCCGGATTCCAAAAGATTCTGATGCAATCTAAGCTAACTTGATTGATTATATCTATCAGCTTAATTATCTTTTAATATTTATATATTATTTCTTAAATTCTTAAAACTCAACATGAAATTTTAAAGAGAACAGAAAAGAACTTATTATAAAGTACCACTAAGATAAATGTCTGAAAACCTAATTTCTAATTTCATTTCTTTGTCAGTCTAACTGATTGCATTCCTTAACATAGGTGAGCCTATGTTTTTTCACATATAAAATTGGCAGACTAAATCATATTTCTCTATTCCTTTCTTCTCTGTGGATTCTAATATCCTTAAAATAAAGTTTTCTCTTAAATTTATTCTTGCTAATTTGAAAAATGTTCAACAAACATCTCAATTTTTGCAAAGTCTTATTAGACTTATGTCTATTGTATTATTCTTAAGAAAATGGTTCATTATAAAAAATATTTGGTTCCGTAATTTAGTATTTTGTACAACTAAAGAAGTTAACTTATATAAAATATTAGCAAATAATTAAATAATTTTGAGTATTCATTTGCATTATCCATTCTAAGTTATAAATTGGTGTAAGACTACAGATTTAATGCAGAGACTGGATGCTGACTAATCATTTTGATGTAAGCTTACAAAGAATAATTTCAACACTCTCCAAACTGGAATGATTTATTAGCATGTCATGCTATTTATTGTGTGATATGATAAATATAATATGATTCATCATGACATTCTATAAATATTGCAAAGGATTATTAAAGCGATAAAATCCATTGGCAGAAATATAATGAGACCATGTCACATTTGTACGAAAGCTACATGATAAGAGGCTGTTGTAACCTTAGACGGATTTAAAGTGAGAATTCTTAGAACAACAAAGCAAAAGAAAACAATCCTAAATCGTACCTAGGGTTCAATTAAGAGCAGCTGTTGAGAGCAGGGAATAATACAGAAGTACAGAAAGCTTATCATCTGCACTGCCATGGGATGGACAATTTTTCAATACAGGGACTATTCTTTAAATAGTTAATCTAAAATATTTCAGACAAAATTTGGAATAACCACTGCACTGAATCAACATGTCTAAGTAAAACTACAAATGGCAGCATATATGTGAGTGTATATATATATACACATGCTTATATTTAGTTTAAAAATTGGTATGAATGTGAAAACTCATATCAGGCTGTATTTTTAGGCATTTAAAATTTTACTTTGTCAAATAATTTTTATTTCTTCCATAACATTACAAAAATATAACCCTTTGGAGGAAAGGTTATTATAAGGGAAATTTCATTTTCTAAGTAGAGGCTTTTTAGGTTTCTGATGCTTTTACAGACAGAATTTGCCAAAGATTTTGTTTCTTATAGTTCAAAATATGGTTAACTAGTGGCCAACAATCTTTGGCATCGATTTGGAAGTAAGTATTCAACACAACACGATTGTTATGTCTTTACCAATGATTTTTGAATCATATACACAGTGTTTTAAAAGCCGCTTTGCAGTCATCTTCCTTGAGATTGTAAATTGTTCTCGCACATTATTTAAAATATCCTGAGAATAAGCACTAATTACTACTTTACAATTGAGCAAAGAAAAACATATTCTATAATTCTAGGATAAGCAACCACAATGATTGTTGAAAGCACTTTTTTGTGAGGAAATCAAGTTAACTCTGACAACAGAGAGATACGGAGCCTGTGTCTCTCACCACATTAATGAAATCTTTACGGGCTACAAATCTTTCGGTTTCTTACAATAATTTTTATGCTATTATATTTATTAACCACTTTTGCTTCATTTCTTTCTGAAAGTTGTTTCAACTTATCTATTTCCCTATATATGGACAATCTGGAATGCAAATATATATATAATAACAATCTGGAATGCAAATTGATTAATGACTATACATATAATCTTTGTTATACTCCTGTGATAAAGATATACAAGTCAAACACAAACAAACAAAGAAAAAAAACTTACCTTTATTTTATGGCAGCATGGCACATTTGAAATAAAATTGGAAAAGATAGGTATTATTAGGTACATACACCCTTTAAAATATTTAGATCTTTCTCTTTTTTATTTTTAAAATGTTATTTCCAGGAGCATAGATTCAAGCTGCCCTGAATAGACACTTCCTCAAATATCTTAGCTCTATTGTGCTTTTACATTGTATGTATTCTTTCAGGCCCCCAACTTTTATTTTCATTAAAAGAAAATCAGTTTAAAAGACCTGATTCAGATGTACTTATATTTGCTAAAGGAATAAAAGTAATTATTAGAAAATCTTTCTTTCTTTTTAAGGATTGTTAGAGCTAATCATATATTAGCATTCAGATAAATTTCAAATCACCAATAATTTGTCTTTAAATTTGGTCATCAGAGGACCAAACCGTAATTCTCTAATGAGAGTGGAACTACCTAGGAGCTTGGCCCAGAGGACAAGGGTTGTGCTAGTTCCCTGGACTGGTTCACGGCTGAGTCCTCGAATTTGAAGGCAACCATCTATAATGGGAGAGGCCAGAGGATTTGCAGCTGAGCTTCCTCAGCAAAATACTTAACTCCTCATCAGCTGTGTAACCTTCATAATATGTCAGTTTCCTCTTGCTGCATAACAGATTACAACAAAATTAGAAGTGTAACACAACACAAGTGTATTATTTCACATTTTCCATGGGTCAGGAATCTGAGTGTGTGACTCAACTGCATCCTCTGCTCTGGGTCTCACAAGTCTGAAATCAAGGTGTCAACCGGTCTGCAATTCTCACATGAAACTCGGAGGTCTTTTTCCAGTCTCATTCTGATTGATGGCAGAACTCAGCTTCTTGCAGTTAGAGGACTGACGTCCCTGTTTCTCTGCTGGTTGTCAACGAGAGTTGCTTTCAGCTCTTGGAGGCCACCTTCAGATCCAAGCCATATGGCCCTCTCAACACATAGCAGCTTACTTCTCTAAAGCTAGAGGAAACTCTCCAGCCTGCTATAAGGGAGGCTTATGTAACAAGAAATAATCCCAAGAGGATCACTCTTGTGGTATAATTTGCTTAGTTATATTCACACACACCAATTCCACTTAAAGGTAGGGTATTAAACAAAGCACATGTACACAGGAGACAAAACAGATGTACAGAGATTTTACTCTGCCATAAGTCTGCTGAGTGACCTTTGTCAAGTTACATCTCAGTATATGAATAAGCTTAGCACCTATCTCAAAAGTTTGGTAGAAAGAAAAGTTAACACAGGCTGGGTACAGTGGCTTATGCCTGTATTGCCAGCACTTTGGGAGGTCGAAATGGGAGGATAGCTTGAGGCCAGGAGTTCAAGACAAGCCTGGATCGCAGAGTGAGGTCTCATCTCTACAAAAAAAATAATAAAATTGGTCATGTGTGGTGGCAACACCTGCAGTCTCAGCTACCTCGGGGTCTGAGGTGGGAGGATTGCTTGAGCCCAAAGGGAGTCAAGACTGCAGTCAGCCACCGTTGCACCACTGCACTCCAGCCTGGGCAGCAAAGTGAGACTCTGTCTCAAAAAAAAAAAAAAAAAGGCCGGGCGCGGTGGCTCACGCTTGTAATCCCAGCACTTTGGGAGGCTGAGGCGAGCGGATCACGAGGTCAGGAGATCGAGACCACGGTGAAACCCCGTCTCTACTAAAAATACAAAAAAATTAGCCAGGCGTGGTGGTGGCGCCTGTAGTCCCAGCTACTTGGAGGCTGAGGCAGGAGAATGGCGTGAACCCGGGAGGTGGAGTTTGCAGTGAGCCAAGATTGTGCCACTGCACTCCAACCTGGGTGACAGAGTGAGACTCCGCCTCAAAAAAAAAAAAAGGGGGGGAGGAGGGCAGCATAAAAAAATTCTCAGAGCAACGTCTACGGTCTGGACTCAGTGAATGGCAGCTATTTTTAGACTTCGCCCAGTAACTCAAAAGGCCCCATGCCCTCTGCCACATTACATTACGCTCATGATTAACAATGCAAAACTTTTGCATAGCTGCCAAGTATGGTGACTCATTCCCTCTTTGAAGACTATAGTTAGTGTTACCTTGCATAAACATAGGTTAAGTATTTGAGTATCAGTTGTTTAAATGAGCTGATATGTGACAAAATGTAACCAGGCTTTTAGAATGAATGAATCTAATAAGCTTAATCAAGAACTTACAGTAATAGATTTCTTACTTATGAATAGAAAATCACTTAAATGAACTCTGATTGTTAAAAATGACATAGACAAATATTAGTATCAGTAGGCATAATTTTCTCCTATATTAACTCCAACATATATGATTTTAACAATTTTGAAATCTCCCCAAATGTTTTCTGTGATTTCTCACCATTATCTGGGGGAAAACAGAACAAAGCTATGATTTGCTAGGGTCAAGCAACGATTCCGTTCTGACAGCCCTATAGCTAACACTGTTCATGCTTTTTGATCTGCATTTCTTTGAATACTGTGCCTGTGTCTGGGAAAATTTCACCTTATAAATTCTTCTCTAAGATGAAAGCAAAAACCCAATTTCCTTTGCATCTAGAACACAGGCCTATAACCCAAGTAAGAAGAAGAATGCCAGGTAAGACTGAGTATTGACTTCACTTTTTATCAATGAAGGAGGGAGAAACTTGGATTTGAAATTTCGCGTTTTGTGACTGACAAAACCTGGTACAAAGTTTTGCTAATGTCGTAAAACTACAGTGACTCGTACACCTGTAATTGTTTGGGGATCACATTAGTGAAGTAGTCGGACAGCATATAACTCTGCTAGGATTTCTGATAAAAAAAAATATGTTTCAATTGAAATTTGTAAGTTAACTTTTAAAACAAATTATTTTAGACGTGCTGTTTTGATTATCTTATTAATATTTAAATTTTACTGTTGCACCCAAAAATCAGTTATGCCTTTCAAAGATTGTTTTAAGAGTTGGCTCCATCTTTGTGGTGGGCAGAACTAGGCCATATCCCCCAAGAATGTCCGCATTCTAATCTCTGTACACCTGTGAATATGTTAGGTTACATGGCACAGGGAAAGTTAAGATTGCTAGCCAATTGGCCTCAAAATAGGTAGATTATTTAGAGTCATCCCAGCAAGCCCAGTGACATCAGAATGGTCTTTAAAATGGGAAAGAGAAGCTGAAGAGCGAGAGTCAGAGGGAGATGTGACTATGGAAGAAAGAAACAGAGAGAGCAGTGTTGCTGGCTTTGAGGATGCTGTGGGACCAAAGGAATGCGGGTGGCCCCTGCCGGATAGAAAAAGAAAGGAAATGGACCCTGTAGAACCTCCAGAAAGGAATTCAGTCCTGCTGATACCTCGATTTCAGCCCACTGAGACCCTTGTTGAATTTCTAAGATACATAATTTAAGATAATGGATTTCTGGGGTTTTAGCCACCAAGCCATTAGAGGTAATTTGTTACAGCAGCTGCATAGAACTAACACAATTAAAAAGTGTGACTTTACTTTCTCCAGGAGGGAAATTTCTGGTGCTTCCAGCTGTATATCCAAAAAGTATTTGGTAAACAGGTTCATCTAGATAAAATATGTTTTTTTCACAAATTTCAACAGAACATGTCTCTACTATCAAACAACTCTGTTAATAACTCCTGGTCAAATATAGAAAATACAGGCAAGCAATATTTTATATCTGTGTCCACCTTTAGTTACAGAGTAAACAATGACTACAGGTTCCTTTAAAAGTAAAAAATACATCTTACCAAAAAAAGAAAAAAACAATCTGAATAATGAGACTATACTTAAACACAGAGAGCTCAAACAACTCAGCTGAAATGCGATGTGTTTCCTAATTATTAACTTGGTTGCTGACCATGAGATGCAGGATGCAGGTGTTCAAAGGAAGCATGCACTTTACCTGAATTTATTCAGTAAAACAATTCCAGCTTCTAAAATTGGTTTTAGGAATGATAACGACATTTTTTTTAAACTTTGACATTAAATTAACTTGTTGCTGAGAATTTGCACATGTGAATTCACCTTGACATTGATTTTTCGCAATCTTTATAAAGAAGAATAACATAAATAAACATGGCATTTTCCAGGTGGCTGCAAATCATACCAGGGAAAATAAAATCCTCAAATCGAGTGGAGTTTTGCAATCATCTTGTCCTTGGGGTGAAACTATAGCAAGAACATGCTTCTAGGATTTCTAATGTTGAAACACTGACCGCTGTCCAAGGTGAAAGAACATTAAATCAAATTCCAAGGTGGGAACAGGGATGATCATGAGATGGCGAAGTTTGAGATTTCTTATTCTCTGTTATTTCTCTGCCCATAACAAATCATTTTTCCAAGTTAAGAGTCACAGACAAGATCTATTAATTATCTTTCACACAGCAGTAAGAAGGAGATGTCTATTCCTGACTTGAAAAAATTCAAAAGAGTTGTAACATTGGTGTGACACCTTAAGCAAAAACCTTGGACTAGTTATTTACAGTTGTAAAGGGACCCAAATTAGCCACAGCAGTCAGATTATATTTACACTTCCCATTGTTAGGGATGAAAATCCTCGGTGACAGTCACCAGCAGAAATCGCTGCCAGCCTTCGAAACGACCACCTTCTGTGGAAGCCAATGTTTTCCCAGAAGACAACAGATCCGGGGCCAAAATGTCCTGTGCTGATTAAAATAACTAACCCTAGCATAATTTTATAAACCTCAGAGAGATGCAACAGCAGATGGGTTTTATTATTTACTAAAAGGTAAGATATTTCTCAAGATTATGGTTACAGATATAGTTAATCGTTCCTTCACCACATGGGATTATTAATACAATACCCATATTAGGTTTTATTCTATTTCTGATGTACACAAAAATCAGGTCTCTGTGTGAAAATGCTTTTTAATTTATGTATGAATGAACATTCAGCATAGATGTGATTGCTAATAATTTTCCCACAGGTAGTTTTTGGATTATAAGAGCATGGAAATGATTTATAGTTATAGTCAGTGATGATAATCAAATACTCAAATCACATTTTCTTTTTTTAAAAAAAAACATTTTCTAGCCGATTCTGCTGGAAATCACACCAAAATACCTTGATGTGATAATGTCTTAAAAATATATAAAAGAATTTCTCTGGTACCAAAACAGAGATATAGACCAATGGAACACAACAGAGCCCTCAGAAATAACACCACACATCTACAACCATCTGATCTTTGACAAACCTGACAAAAACAAGAAATGGGGAAAGGATTCCCTATTTAATAAATGGTGCTGGGAAAACTGGCTAGCCATATGGAGAAAGCTGAAACTGGATCCCTTCCTTACACCTTATACAAAAACTAATTCAAGATGGATTAAAGACTTACATGTTAGACCTAAAACCATACAAACCCTAGAAGAAAACCTAGGTAATACCATTCAGGACATAGGCATGGGCAAGGATTTCATGTCTAAAACACCAAAAGCAATGGCAACAAAAGCCAAAATTGACAAATGGGATCTAATTAAACTCAAGAGCTTCTGCACAGCAAAAGAAACCACCATCAGAGTGAACAGGCAACCTACAGAAAGGGAGAAAATTTTCACAACCTACTCATCTGACAAAGGGCTAATATCCAGAATCTACAATGAACTCAAACAAATTTACAAGAAAAAAACAAACAACCCCATCAGAAAGTGGGTGAAGGACATGAAAAGACACTTCTCAAAAGAAGACATTTATGCAGCCAAAAAACACATGAAAAAATGCTCATCATCACTGGCCATCAGAGAAATGCAAATCAAAACCACAGTGAGATACCATCTCACACCAGTTAGAATGGCCATCATTAAAAAGTCAGGAAACAACAGGTGCTGGAGAGGATGTGGATAAATGGATAAATAGGAACACTTTTACACTGTTGGTGGGACTGTAAACTAGTTCAACCATTGTGGAAGTCAGTGTGGCGATTTCTCAGGGATCTAGAACTAGAAATACCATTTGACCCAGCCATCCCATTACTGGGCATATACCCAAAGGATTATAAATCGTTGCTACTATAAAGACACATGCACACATATGTTTACTGAGGCACTATTCACAATAGCAAAGACTTGGAACCAACCCAAATGTCCATCAGTGATAGACTGGATTAAGAAAATGTGGCACATATACACCATGGAATACTATGCAGCCATAAAAAAGGATGAGTTCATGTCCTTTGTAGGGACATGGATGAAGCTGGAAACCATCATTCTCAGTAAACTGTCACAAGGACAAAAACCAAACACCACATGTTCTCACTCATAGGTGGGAATTGAACAATGAGAACACATGGACACAGGAAGGGGAACATCACACTCCGGGGACTGTTGTGGGGTGGGGAGAGGGACAGCATTAGGAGATATACCTAATGTTAAATGACGAGTTAATGGGTGCAGCAAACCAACACGGCACATGGATACATATGTAACAAACCTGCACGTTGTGCACATGGACCCTAAAACCTAAAGTATAATAATAATTAAAAGAAAAAGGCAAAGAAACCATCTTGCAACCAAATAGCAAAAAAAAAAAAAAAGAGTTTCTGCTGTTTCGACATGTGATAGTTCATGTGTAACGTTCATCAACAAGTGGAAATTGTCACTCTACCTATTTAATCAATTAGGTCGCAATGAGTTTTATAATTACCCACTAGGTGCTTCAGGCAAAAGGCAGTATTACATTCATAATATGAACTTATTAGAACTTCTAAATACATTCAGTAGTAATAACTATAGTATCTGTTTTCCTTTTAAAAATATTCTCTACAGAAAACCAAACACCGCGTGTTCTCACTCCTAAGTGGGAGTTGAACAATTAGAACACGTGGACACAGGGAGGGGACATCACACACTGGGGCCTGTCAGGGGTGGGAGTTATGGGAGGGAGAGCATTAGGAGAAATGCCTAATGGAGGTGATGGGTTGATGGGTGCAGATATCCACCATGGCACGTGTAGACCTACGTAACAAACCTTCACATTCTGCACATGTGTCCCAGAAGTGAATGTATAGTTTAAAAAAGGGGAAAAAAAAAGCTCTTTATAATGATTACAATTCTGAAAGTTACAACACTATCCTCCTAAAATAACATTATTGGATTTCTTTTATCTACCTCACTCAGGTTCCATTTTTAATCATAACCCTTCACAAACACATGGTAAAAGCAGTGATTTACTGTACTGGATTTTTAACTACCTATCTACATTTATGCTTTGCTGTTAAATCTGTCATTCCTGACAAACACAGCTAAACAAAAACATTTGTTTATGGTATGAGATTAGGAACAAAAATCAAGAAAAATGATTTAGAACAGGGAATGATCTTATTTTTCAGACCAAAAAACTAATTGAATTGTTACTTCAACAAGGAAAGATAAAACAAAGGACATTTGGTGAATATTTGCAAAAAGGGAAAAAAAAGCTGGTCTCATTGGTCAGCAGCAGTGATCTACAGCTCTGTATAATACGGTTCCAGCTCTATAAATCTGTTCTACTCCACAATACTTTCCCGAGAAAGTGATATATCTCTAAAAAAGTTCCATCTACGTGTCACCCTGAAAGCTTACTATGCTGAGGATAATTCCAAATGCAGAAGTGTGCAGCACAACCCCTTTTTGTGACCCAAAACTGACTTATTTATCAACCATGAACATGTTTATAAAGGAAATATGGAAATATTCTAGCTTTTTAAGAGAATGCTTGTCTCCTTTAAAGTATTTCGAACCTTCCAAAGCTTCTAAATATTAACATCTCTAAGCATAAGAGCTTTGTTCCTCCTGAGGTACTGAGGATCATTCATACTGAATTACTGAAGTAACAAATGTGTCGTATAAACCCAAGGATGGAGAGTCTAAATGACTTTAAGAAACTCCTTCAATGTCATAGGCACTGCAGGCTGTGAGTGGCACACATTTGAATAAGCCTGCATACGCCTAGTATCAGATTGAAGCACGTATAAATAAAAGGCCCTAGAAGGTGAGAGATGATGGTAACTTAAAATATTACACACAAAGGAACGGAATCCAGATGCTCATGATAAAATATTTTAAGATCTCATTTTGTTTCTAACTGGTCTTTAGAAAATTTGGGGAACTCCAAAATTAAGTAGACAGAATATTTAGGTAAATAACATATTTTAAATACATACACATGCATACACAACATAATTTTTTTTTTTAAAAAAGACCATAATTTTTAGCTGTTTTGTTTTGTTTTAATGAAGGATTGAAACTGCATACTATTAACATATGCCCCAAAATTGCAATTTGCTACATCTGACATTACACTTTCCTCTATTATAGGGTAGACTTTAGCAAATCAATTTGCAGATTATAAAGTGCTACCAATCACCACTTCTGAATTCATAATCTACTGATGTATGTTTAAGATGTGTACCTCCTTAAATTGCCATAAACATCTGCAACCCTCCCATCATAAATGTTCCTCAGAATGTTACAAGACTCAAATTTAAGTCTATGCTAAGTATTCTGAAGGCAATTGCTTCAGTGTAGTGATACATGTAAGATCCTTTTTCTTTTCTTTTTTTTTGGTAACCTCCTCTATAAACAGGCAACAAAACCTCAGTATTTTAAAAGTGAATGGGTTATTTTTTTTCGATTTTATTTTGGAGACCCTTTTAGAACATGTAGTTAAAATTAAATACAACCAACATGATCGTGCCTTTTAAAAAGTCACCATTTTTTAAAGAAAATATCATGTAATTTAAAGGTTTTAAAAGCAGGGTTAGTATTAGAACTATATTATATGGGCCAATGGCTTCTGTTTAAGAATATTTTGTTTCAGTCTGAATACAGTCATCCCTTGGTACCTGTGGGGCGCTTGTTCCAGAACGGACCCTCCTCAGAATCTGCAGATACTCAAGTCCTTTACATAAAATGGTGTAATATGTGTATATAATCTATGCACATCCTCCCGTATACTTTAAATTATCTACAGAGTTGTTATAATACTTAATACAATATGAATGCTATGTAGTTGTTATACTGTATTGTTTTTAATTTGTGTTATTTGTATCTTTTTTTGTTTTTCATTTTTTCAAATATTTTCAATTAGCACTTGGTTGAATCCATGGATGCAAAACCAGAGGATGTATTTTTAATCTCCAAAGTGTTGAATGAGTCGTGAGTCACAAAAACTAGTAAAATTAGTCAATCAAGTTTGTTTTTAAAAGCTGGTGGTCCAGCCGGGTGTGGTGGTGGTGCCTGTAGTCCCAGCTACTTGGGAGGCTGAAGCAGGAAAATCGCTTGAACCCAGGAGGTGGAGGTTGCAGCTAGCCGAGATGGCACCACAGCACTCCAGCCTGGCAACAGAGTGAGACTCCATCTCAAAAAATGAAATTAAAAAAATAAATAAATAAAATAAAAGCTGGTAGTCAACAGTTGATTAGATTTAAAAAATGTATATATACACCATGGAATACCATACAGTCATAAAAATAATAAAATCATGCCCTTTGCAGCAATGTGGATGGAGCTAGAGGCTATTATTCTAAGTGAACAAACCCAGAAGCAGGAAATCAAATCATTTCATATTCTCACAAGTAGGAGCTAAATAATGGGGACACATGGACATAAAGATGGAGATAACAGACACTGAAAACTCCAAAAGCGGGGAGGGCGATGGGAATGAGGGTTCATAAACTGCCTATTGTGTATAATGTTCACCATTTGGGTGACAGGTGTACTAGAAGCACATTCCCTACCATCACGCATGGAATAGCCATGCAACAAATAATCTATGTATCTAAAATTAGACATAAGATAAATACAATAAAAAGATGGTGGTGACAATTAGTAAGGTCTGCCTGATATGGTTTGGCTTTGTGTCCCCACCCAAATCTCATCTTGAATTGTAGCTCCCAGAATCCCCACAGGTTGTGGGAGGGACCCCGTGCGAGATACTGAATCATGGAGGTGGTTATTTTCCATGCTGTTCTCGTGATGTTGAATAAGTCTCATGAGAGCTGATGGTTTTATAAAGCACATGCCCTCTTCCCTGCTGCCATGTAAGATGTGACTTTGCTCCTCATTCACCTTCAGCCATGATTGTGAGGCCTCTCCAGCAATGTAGAACTGTGAGTCCATTAAACCTCTTTCCTTCATAAATGACCCAGTCTCGGGTGTGTCTTTATTAGCAGCATGAGAACAGACTAGTACACTGCACTTTCAAACTGATAATCAATCAACTCAAGGATATGTCCAGAGATTCCTCACCTCCCCAAACTCCAGCTTAAGGGTTTCAGGGCTGACACGGGATGTGTCAGTTTATGCAAGCTAATGCATAAGCAAGCATACCAAGAGGACAGCTAGAAAATCTCTGCTCTTCTCTCCAACTTTCCCTGATAAACTATGCCAAAAATGCGTTTCAAACTTCCATGTTTAAAATTATTTTTGAAATAATTATTATGCACCTCCACTGATAGGCTCATAGGACTTAATGTGAATAATATAATACATAATCCAAATCCTGTTGGAATTCCCAGTGTCTGTTATCTCTGTTTATGTCCATGTGTCCTTACTCTTCAGCTCCTACTTATAAGTGACAACATGCAATAGGCATGTAAACAAGAAGGCATTAAACTTGGAGGGAATAAAACTAGAAGTATTTTTGGCCAGATAGAAAAATGAAAGTCATGATAACAGTGAACAACAGGGGTATAGTTAACTTTAGTTGACGTTTCTGAATTTCTGTCTAAACTCACTCTATGACTACTACTTTTAGAAGTTTATTCCTCAAGAGAAGTGACTTGACATGTCAGTAAGTAGATTTTCCAATTATTGGAGGTAGGGCTAGGCAGGAGAGGTTTTTCAATCTGAACTAAAGAACTAAATTCAGATAAAATATTTTATACAAATTACACAATACTGTATACAATTTATACAAACATAAACTAAGACATTTCACCTCACCAAATCAGGATTCATTCATGATAGGGGTTGCCTTATGATTGTAATTACTTATAACATTTAAATATTCGAGTAAAAATATAACTCTCAATTACAAAAAGGCAGGACTTAAAACATATTTCCATAAAGACATAAAACTTAAATTTCCCTATATGTTTGTTAATGTCTTTGGTCAATTTAGTTTCAAATAGATAAATTACATTGTTAGACAATGGTAATAGATATATAAAGTACGGATTATTGACTTAAATTTAGTATGTTTGCACGATATTTTTGGGAAATAGGCAAATGTTTATTAAACTATAAAAAGCTCTGAAAAACTATTTTATGAGTACTACTGTATCTGCTAGCCCACTTAATCTACATCAACAAGAGTTCATACAAGAAGATATATCATCAGGAAGCCAGGATTTCAATTTGCCTCTTATCACAGTAATATGAAGTCAATCTCCAAAATAAAAAAGGTGGGTGGAAGAAGTTAATGAACGCATTTATCTTAATGTATGGAAAATCTAATGCCAAAACAGCACATGATATTGTATTCACTATTTTCCTAGTGCATCCTACATTATGGAAGAGTTATTTTATAGCATCTGATAACATTTCTTTTGACTTCTATTTGTATGAAATAATAGTTTAAATATAAAGAAATGTTTTCATGTAGAATGTATTCAAATGCTAAAATATACATACATGTTATTCTCATCACAGTTGTAACAAATCTTTGCTTATTAATGAACTACCTTTAAATAATAGAACATTGTTTAGGTTTTGAAATGAAAGGAAAAGAACATCTACAATGCAGTTTTAACCTTTTTACAACTAGAAAATAGTCTCAGACTTTAAGTGTTTTATTTAAATTTAACTCTAGAAATAACAGTGCACTTCTCAAAGCTCTGTAAGTCTCAGTAACTTTGTATTAGTTGTAAAATTTAAAGAACTAAGTCAGCAGACTTGGCCCTCAGATATTTTATTTTAAAAACAAAAACTAAATGAATCATGTACTTTAACGTAAAAAGTAAAACTGACCCTGAATAAGTTCAGTGGATTATATCAATGTCAGCATCTTTGTTACGATACTGTCCTATAGTTTGGCCTACATGACCACTGCGGGAAGCTAGGCAAGTGGCAATAAAATATCTCTGTATTATTTCTTATAACTGCCTATGAACATATAATTATCTCAGAATTAAAGCTTAATTCATAAAACTAGCTTCTTTCAAATATAAATAACCAAAGGTTATATTTCCTGAGGAAAAATCCAGACTTGAACACTTTCAATGTTTAGAATTTCCCCAGTCAATTTAACATGTGATATGACCATTAGCTATTTTGAAGGTGACAACTTTGTGTTCCCTTGTCCGAAACACAGAATGAGTTTTACAAAATATCACTTACAAAGAGATTGGTCAGTTTATCACATCAGATCTGAAGATATGAATGTTAGATTATGCAGGGAAAATTTCAATTTGGAACCACAAACAATAATTCCTGAGAAATCTGCTGTAAAAAGACATCAACATAGTGAAGGATTACAAAGATTTCTGGTTCTTATATTTTGCTTTATAAAGCAGAAAGAGTATTTGCCAAAGTCCTTACAGAAACACTGAGAAATTTTACTTTAATCAGAAAATAAGGAGATACCCTAAGTTTTAAAAATACTTCACGCAAAATGTGTATCATGCAGTTTAACAAAAAGAATCTCAAGGACAGCATCTGAAATAATTGGGGTAGGAAATTCCATAAGCAAACATTACTAATTTAGATTAACCAAGCATTTCTTTGCTAGAAATTAAACCCATTATTTTATTTCACCAATTAACTTTATTATGGAACACAAACCATCTATGCGTGCATGTGTCAGTCCCAGCATACACATTTGATGCTAGATGATAAATGTTGCAATTTGCAGGGTAAAGTTAGTATTTGCATTACTCCGTTGTCTCTTAATTTTAAACAGAATTGGCACCTCTTCCTGGAAGACATCCTGTCCTTTCCTGTGCCATTTCAAGGGTTGTTAACTTTTTCTGACTGCTGTAGTTCTTAACACATCCTATGACACTGTTGTTTACATATGGGTTTTTAAAATAGATTGAGAACTTTTTAATTTATGAAGTGTGTGTAAAAGAATGTATGATCATTCATATTCCCATTTCATGAAAAAATAAATCATATTTTGGACGTAAACATTGTTAAAGGAAAGCTTTTCTATAAATATTTTCTTTTAATAGTACTTTTAATCATTGAAATTTAGATCATTCAATTATGGAGATTTCTTCATTGAAGAGAAAATATCTCTTCAAAACTCTAAATAAGCTGAGCTTTATCAACTAAATTTATAGGAATACAGGCTTCAGAGGTATTAATTTATCTTACAATATTTTCCCTTCTAAAATTTGTCATGTTTTGTCACAGGTTTAAAGTGCAAGGCAACTATTGACATGAAAGATAATGTGGTATATGTAGTATAAGTGAACCTGATCTTTTCTCAAATATTTATTATTTTTATTTTCTTTGCTGTCAAGAAGAGTGGTAACAAATACGTATTATTTGTAAAGCCCCACAAAATTTGCATGAAAATAATTGTTGCATGAACTAGACATGCTTTCTGTGATATTAATCTGCAATATTCTGCAAGCCCCCAAAAAAATTCACATTCATTACAAGAAGCTTATTTCAGCATTTTACCTGTCAGAAACAGTGATTAATGTAGTTCAAATTATTTCATCAGCTAAATTCCCTTGAGATGTGTAAGATAAGGTGGTTCTTCAGAGGAACTTTGGACGGGAACTTATGACTGTAGTGACATGAATACATATGAAAGTACTTCATTTTTAAAATATAGAAAACAGACATGAAGAAAATGTACTTTAGAGTTTCATATCACTGAAATCATTTTTTTCAAATGAGGCACTAAGTAAGTGCATACGTCAATTTTTTTCCCAGCCTAGGCAATATGGCAATATATATAAGAACAAGTAAATATAACAAACAGTACAAGATTCATCTGGAGAAAAATAATTATACACGTGATAAAATACGAAAGAACAGAAGAAAACTCAATTGTTGATGTGGGATAAACTCATCACAGGATATCAATATATCACCAAGGTTTGCACATTTAAAACATGGGCAGGCCACAAGGAGGAGCTCTTGTGCAGGGATAGTGGCCTTTAATCTTCTATCTTCACTGTTTAATGAAAACGATAGGAATGTTAGTAATTTCAAAAAGCATCACAGCAGTATTCATTAGAGAAGAATTGTGTGAACTGCCTTTCACCTGCTGAGCCCTGTTGGAAGGAATCAGCTGTAGGAGGGAAGAAGGCATTTATAAAGGCAAAAGATCTGGAAACAGCTCTGGCCATCAGGTACTGAGAGAGAAGAGGGAGAGCACAGCAAGCACACAGCCGTTGCGAACTCGATGGAGAAATAAACACTGTAAGAGGCAGTGGCCACAAGAACCAGCCTGTGGGTGGTATTTACAACTTAACTGTACCTCCTAGCTGGGTGTATTAGTCAGGGTTCTCTAGGGCGACAGGACTAATAGGATAGATGTATGCATGAAAGGGAGTTTATTAGGAGAATTGACTCACATGATCTTAAGGTGAAGCCCCCAATACGCCATCTGCAAGCTGAGGACCCAGGAAGCCAGTCTGAGTCCCAAACTGCAAAAGCAGGGAAGCCAGCAGTGTCCCCTTCAGTGTGTGGCCGAAGACGCGAGAGCCCCTGGCAAATCACTGGTGTAATCCAAGAGTCTGAAAGCTGAAGAACTCAGAGTCCGATGTTCGAGGGCAGAAAGCACCCAGCACGGGAGAAAGATGGAGACCTGAGGACTTAGCCAGTCTGGTCCTTCTGCGTTCTCCTGCCTGCTTTTATCTTAGCCACAATGGCAGCTGCTTAGACAGCGCCCACTCAGATTGACGGTGGGTCTGTGTCTCTTAGTCCACTGACTCAAATGCTAATGTCCTTTGGCAATACCCTCAAAGACACACCCAGGAACAGTTATTTGCATCTTTCAACCCAATCAAGTTGACACTCGTTATTAACCATCACACTGGGGAATAGCAAGCATCAGCTACCAACTATTCTCTACTCATTTAATCAAAGCTTTGCTATGCTTGGGTTGTATTACAACACGAAGAAGAAGAGGCCTATCTTTTTATCATTTTTAATACACTGGGGCAGGAGGCAGAAATACAGAGGACTCTACCAATTGACCTGATTTCCAGAGAGGGACTATGCACTACCAGGAGTGAAAAATTTGCAACATGCCACCCAGGGTACGAGGACACACACATATCTTCCTCGTTTGATGAAAAAGTGGCACAAATTAGAGGACACTGGACAATAACTTTTATGAATTAAATTCAGAGAAGAATATGTGTAAATAATAAAGTAAGAGGAGGTGCTTCTCTAAAGAGCGTGATATAAATAACTTTACTTAGAAAATATTTAAGGTCTAAATATTTTCTCATTGTTTGTCCTTGTTGGAATATTGAATACATAGACACTAAAGGAACGCTTGTGGCCAGGCTCTGTGGCTCTCGCCTGTAATCCCAGCACTTTGGGAGACTGAGGGAGATGGATCACTTGAGTCCAGGAGTTTGAGATCAGCCTGGGCAATATGGAAAACTCTGTCTCTACACACACAAAATATATATATATACACGTAAATTAGCCAGGGGTGGTGGCATGCGCCTGTGGTCTCAGCTACTCCAGAGGCTGAGGTGACAGGACTGCTTGAGCCCAAGAGGTCGTGGCTGAAGCAGTGAGCTGTGGTCACATCATTGCACTCCAGCCTGGGCAGCACAGCAAAACCCTGTCTCAAAAAAACAAAAGCAAAAACAAAAAATGCTTGTGATAAACGTGAGACACTGAGATTAAATGTAAAAGGGTGTTCCTTACACCCACCGCCTAGCTACCCAGCTCAAAATAAGAAGTTGCTGAGGCTGGGCACGGTGGCTCACGCTTGTAATCCCAGCACTTTGGGAGGCCGAGGCGGGCGGATCACGAGGTCAGGAGATCGAGACCACGGTGAAACCCCGTCTCTACTAAAAATACAAAAAATTAGCCGGGCGTGGTGGCGGCGCCTGTAGTCCCAGCTACTCGGAGAGGCTGAGGCAGGAGAATGGCGGGAACCCGGGAGGCGGAGCTTGAAGTGAGCCGAGATCGCGCCACTACACTCCAGCCTGGGTGACAGAGCGGGACTCCGTCTCAAAAAAAAATAAAAAAAAAAGAAGTTGCCGAAACCCTTAGGGTCCCTGAGGGTCCCTCAACCTGACAACTCTCTCCCCCAAAGAGATTACCATTATCCTGTATCTTGTGTGGTTTTTAATTCCTCTTTATTTTTATTAATAGTTGTACCATCATATGTGCCTCTAATATGTTGTTTAGTGTTGCATGCTTTGAACTTTATTCAGGTATACTCAAGAAGTATGTATCTTTCTGTGGTGTGCTATTTTCATTCAACATTGTGTTCCTGAGATTAATCTTGTTAACATTTACAGTTCTGGTCCCTCATTCACACTGCTGTGTAGTATTCCATTTGTAAACATGCTATGATTTGTTAACTTGCTCTCCTGCTAATCTTCAGTGCCCCGTTACCGTAGACAGAGCTGCCATGGATGCTCTTGTGTGTCCTTATGCACATGTGTCTGAGCTTCCTTGCTAGCTTTTTAGGGGTTGTGAGCATCTTAAAACATATTGTATAATTTCATATTGTTTTTTCAACCAGTGTGACAATCCATAATCTCATCTGCAGTGCATAAGGGCTGCAATATTCCCATGTTCAAATTGTCATTCATATGATCAAAAACATTGACTAATTATTTACTGCTTACTATATTAAGTAAAAATATTTGCAGTTTACGTACAAACTCATTTTTCTGGCTTATCACTGTCTGTTTGCTACTCTAAAACATAAACCTGAGTGCCAATCATGATGTGTGCCTCCCTGTCATTGCAGGAAAAATTCACAATTTTCAAGTTATACAAATACAAGTTTAATTTTTAATTTTATCTAAAATGGTATGATTTCAATCAGAATTGCCCTATCACTAGCAGAAGATAGAGCTTTGCCAAACCCCACCGTGCAAAGGAAGTGTGCATATAGGTTAAGAGATGTGAATGCAACTATTTTCTTTTTTTTTTAGCATAAAATACCTGCCCACCTAAGGGAATGCAAACAATTTACTCCACTTATCATTCTCAAAATGTTGACAATGCATTCCATAAAATGTTTTACGATGACTAAATGAGATAATATATGAAAAGCCGCTAATACAACGCTCAGTATCAAGCAGACATTCAATAAAGCTATTGTTATTCAGCAACAACGCATTGATAAATCACCAACTTTGAGGGCTACTCTAATAACGAACAGGTATAATATAACCATATTCATTAAAAATATAATTTCTCCAAAGTTGTAACTTCAATAATATTTAATATTCCAGGTAAGATAACCTTACTATATTTTAAAAGCCCAGGTGTTCTTTATCGTAATAAAAATGTAGTAATCTGCAGATGAGATTATTAGATCAGAGACTAACACACTTCTTCGTAGAAATTAACTGGGGTCAAAGAATGTACATGCTTTCCAGACATACACCATGCACACAGGCATATTGTCTCTGGTCTCAAGACTGAATTCAAGGCTAGCCTTTTGAACATCTACATCTTATTAAATTATGTTTACACTAAGTTAAAAGCATTTTAATATAATTATCGCTGAGGCTTGTCGTCACTTACAAATCCCAGAAGGATTGTGTTGCATGACAAAGCAGACCAGAGATCCAGATCCTAAGTGGTAAACAAGACTCCTTCTCACCTCCACACAGTGCTGTCAATCTGCACTGAGGGCAATCTCTGTATCACTAACATCTATTAATGTCACACACATGTTGAGGACAGGCTAGGTCTTTTCATAGAACCAGACGGACAGAGAGAAATGGAGAATGAATATTAGCTTTAATGAATGGATGCAGAGGATCAAATATTATCCTTAAAAGAATATTTTTGGTTCTTTTCATCTCTTTCTCCCTATTTAGCTATATTTTTCATGAGGAATATTAATGCATTATTAGTCCACAAGTTCAACCTCTGTGCACTGAGAAATAGGATTAGCATGGCTTATAAAATTTATCTGGGGGGAGGTTTCAGCTATCGAGGAATTATAGGGTGTATTAATTCTTACTTATTTAGGTTACAGACGGTTAAGCCAGGAATTATGTACTTATAATTAGGTACAGAATCGATAGCGATCCCATGGTTGCTACTTATCTATCACTTCTGTTCCCAATGCATTTAAGTTGCTTGCAAATGCATACAATATAGCAATATAAAATACTTAAACTCTTTAGAAAGAACCTTTAGAAAATACAAAAAATAGGGAAGCAAGATGGTGTCAGAAACGTGGTCAGTGAACAAATGGACACTTTGACGAATCATGCACTGAGTCAGGGCAGAGCACAAATTTGACTTTGAGTTTTCTAATTAACATGCAGAAAGGAGAAAATATAACCAGTAACAAGACCGTGCATGATATATTCTAGTTATTTGGGAGAACACCAATATGAAATAAGAGAAAATATTTCCTACGGCCCCTCAAGAAGAGAAGGTTTTATGATGGCTAAAGCAGTTCAGTAAGAAGCGACTGTGTTGGGCCCAGTATGATGTGGTCCAGTTAGGCTTCTTTTTCTTTTTTCTTTTTTTTTTTTTTGAGACAGAGTCTCACTCTGTCGCCCAGGCTGGAGTGCAGTGGTGCAATCTCGGCTCACTGCAAGCTCCGCCTCCCGGGTTCACACCATTCTCCCACCTCAGCCTCCCAAGTAGCTGGGACTACAGGCGCCGCCACCACGCCTGGCTAATTTTTTGTGTTTTTAGTAGAGACGGGGTTTCACCGTGTTAGCCAGGATGGTCTCGATCTCCTCATCTCATGATCCGCCCGCCTCAGCCTCCCAAAGTGCTGGGATTACAGGGGTGAGCCACCGCACCCGGCCAGTTAGGCATTTTTGATGGTCTCACTTCATCTTGAAACAGATTTTAGATAACAATGCAGAATAGATGGCTTCGTTTCCTCCAGGCCATCTTTCATAAATATTATTTATCTTATCCACGTGTCTGAAAAGTATCCAGCTGCAGTGAATTCGTGATTATAGTCCCTGACAAGTACCGGGAAAGCTGTAATTCTATGTTTTCATTTGCAAACAAAGCATTACACTCCAAAAGTCAACAAAATTGCATGTAGCACAAACATCCTCATGTGAAAAGCAGGAGCTGGATAAAGATGGGCCTTAACAGACCGCTCAATTTCTGACTTGAAAGGTACACAAGCAGCGCTGGCAGTCAAAGTGAAGAGTTCCTCAGAAAACAATTTTGGGACTACTTTAATGCAAAGAAAAGCAGGAAATAAAGTTCAACAGCTGCATTCCATAAAGCATACTGGCAGTCATTTGTCAAAAAAAATAAATAAAAATAAAATTAAAAATAAAACTCTTCTAGTGAAAAATGGCTCAAGCCTTAGGAAGGAAGAAGGAAGAGAGAGGAAGGGAGAGGAGGAAAGAAACCAGCTCCAGCTACAGTGCTTGGTTTTGAGCAACAAAGATTCCTGAAATACTTTCCAAAATAAACCTGTGGCAAAATGCTGAACTTGGAAACAGAAATAGACAACTTGATGCACAAAATAATCAGTTCTAAAATAGTCAAAATGTACAAAAGGATACAAAGCATTTGTGGTGTTGACTGAGAAATTAACCATGTACATTTGCTAAACGTAGAAATCTGGGGACAGAGACTGAAAAATACAATGATCCCCAAGGCTATTTATTTTGGCATTACTTATTTATAAAGTAAATACATAAAATTGAAAGTCTTTCCTATAACCTGCTTCTCCAAATCTCTCGGAGTCTTTGTTTCAGGTCTAGTCTGGCCTCCCTCATTTTTGTTCTCAGTCTGCCTGGATCCTGAGGTCACTGGATTCTGTGCTCCCAGCGCGTGTCCATTCCACAGTGGAATGTGAGAAAGTAGTAAAACACAAAAATACAAATAAATAAGATTCTATGTTTGAGTCTGAGTGAGAGCAGCTAGAGGTGACTTAGATTAACTGAAAAAGGTGTAAAAGAATTTTGCTAAAATCATGCCTCAAAGAGTCTACAGTATTAATCGTGTAATACAGCACTACGCCACACGAGGGCACTATATGGTCAGCTTACTCAGATGAAAGCAAAATGTAAACGGAGTTTATAAGAACAAGATTTGATGAAAATAAAATTACATTCTCTCCCAGGTAATAAAAAAAATCAAAATTCTGGAACATTTAAAGACCCTATGTGTGGTTTGTAATAAAATGGTAATAGCTTGACTTGCTCTCATCCATTTCACCTGCAACTTGGCCGCTATCAGTTTTTCAAACAGCTTAGGAATTTTTCAACGTAAAGTCATTTACACATTCTATTTATCTCTGCCTAGGACACTCTCCGACCTCATTGTAATCTTTTAGGTCTCAGCTGAAATGCAATTTCCTCAGAGACAGCTAACCTAGACACCTTACCTAACGCAAGTCTCTCTTACGCAACATGCAACTGTATGTCAGCCCTCGGTGTATTTTAGTCATGGCACTTACCGAAAGTATTTTATTTATGCACATCGCACATTCCTATGTGAGTTTTGTCTGTTCCCTTCAATATGCTTTAAGCTCCATGAGGCTAAATACCTGTCAGTTTTGGTCACTGTCTAATCCCCAGAGCCTAGGACACTGGGGCATAATAGAAACAAAGCTATGTGTTGAATGAATGAATGAATCTCTGTGACTGTGGCTTATTTCTCCCTACAAAGTTTGACTGAGCCCCACACTCTCACAGAAATCTTTAAAATAATAACAAAAAAGTAGTGAATGTCACCATGTGTTTTCTGACCAATAAACCTGAGAGCTTGTCTGGAGGTTATATGAATTATGGAGCGTCATGATATACTCTTTATTCAACATTGCTTCTCTTCTATTTAAAAACCTGCCCTTCTTTGGAAAGGGTGAAGTGGGACAGGCTGAAGAACACAGATGTTTGAGGGAAGAATGCTTACATTCACCTACTTTGTGATAACTTTACCCTTGTTAAAACGGAAATACAGAAAAGAGGTTACGGAGGAGTTTAATGCTGCCCTTTCTTAGAACGAGAACAACACAATTCTCTTTTCTTTGTCTCCAACTTTACAGGTACTTACTGTGGCGTATAAAATGGTCACTTACAAATTAGACCAACAAAAGGGTATTAAAAGTATTTGTTTATGGGACATCGGGGTGTAAAACACACCACTCAACATCGTGATGTAACTTTACACGACAATAGGGAAGGAGATAGAAAAGACAAAATGCACGGGGTGGGGGGACAACAGCAGGGCAAAGTGATCCGAAGACAATCTCCACAGAGTTCCAAGATCATGTGGATTCCAAAAGGCCAGAGGCCATTTGCTCCTTGATATTAACTCCAGGCTTAGCGTGATACTACAATGTAATTGTGGATGAAGTAGATAAGTGCGTCTTGAAGGCTTAAACCAAAACTATGGTTGGTCATAAAGAGGTGGCCGTGTTTTTTTGTTTTGTTTTGTTTGGTTTTTGGTTGTTTTTTTTTTTTTTTGGCCGAGGAAGAATTGGTTAGGGTATAAGGTCTGCATTTCAGGCTTCCATCATCAAAGACTGACAAATTCAGGCGAGCTGGAGTGAAGGTTAGGTCTTCCCCAGCCGTGGTCTTCACAGAGTGGGGGATCAGACCAGCAGGATTAAGGGGAATTCGGTGACCTTGTTACTCACAGGTCAGTAGCTTGGGGTTGCGCTTTCTCCTTTTTTCAACCTGTAGTCGACACAGCAAAAAGGCCCAGAACTGGCGAAGGAACAAAGCAGCAAAAAGTGAGGCCCAATAAAAGCTTCAGGCTCAAGAAGACCCCTGAGAAACGAAAGGGAGAGACTATTCCAGGGGACAGTAGGTGAAAAGGAGATAACTAAAAGCGCAGTGGCAAAATGTTCTTACACGTAAGGGATGTTCGTTAATGGACAAATATTCATGGCACTATGATCTGTTAGGACAAATGTAGAATCATCTGTATGCTTTAAATACCGTGTGTGTAAGATTTTAACTGTTTATTAGAAGTCCGAGAACCCCGTTTAAGGTATCTGGATATTCCCTCCCCTTCCTTTCCAAGATTCAGACACTACTAAGTGTGTAGCAGGATGAGCCGCAGACAAAACCCCTCAGACGCCGAGTTGTAGAAGGAAGGGCTTTATTCAGTTGGGAGCATCAGCAAGCTACTGCCTCAAAACCCGAGCTCCCCAAGTGCACAATTTCTGTCCCTTTTAAGGGCTCACAACACTAAGGATTTCACAAGAAAGGGTCGTGATTGATTTGAGCAAGCAAGGGGTACGTGGCAGGGGCTGCATGCACCGGTGGTCAGAGTGAAATGGAACAGGGCAGGGAGTTTCACAATGTTCTTCCATACAATGCCTGAAATCTATGGGTAACATCGGGTTCTAAGTCATGAGTTGATTTTTAGCTACTAGGTTTAGGCCAGGCAGGCCCAGGCCTGGTTTTGGGTCTGGCGCTGGGCTGCCTGTCTTTGATTTCACTTCCTTGTTTTTTTCTTAAAACAGGTACTGAGTATAAAACAGTATAAAACAATATGAGAGGGTCTCTCTCTTCCCTCAAGGGTAAAAATAAGATTGCGACAAATCTAAACTTTATGGAAGTCAAATAAAAAACACTTAAACATATGTAAATAATTGCATACATAAAATATTGCATTAAAATGCCTCCTAAGTGTCACGTAGTCTTTAAACAAATACATTTTCAATGATGGCACAGCTTTTTGGTTCCATTTCTATTTTAATCTCTGATATTCGCACATACCTGTGCACACGTGGAAACATCTATTACTGTTTCAAAAAGACAACTATTAGCAAAGTTCTTACATACACCTGCATATCATGCATTAGAATCAAGTACTTTATTCATTTCATGTCTTCAAAATTACGTTAATGTACTAATCAGGTATTCCATCCTTTCTACAGTATGGTCTTCCTAGAATAAGCTACCCAACTTTCTCAAAGGTGCAAAATGACCATATTTAAAGTTTGGATGAAATTTAATTCATCTTTAATTTGTTTCTGTCACTTTACTATGTTCTGGGGTGTTTTTTTAATCTCTCTCTCTCTCGCTCTCTCTCTCCCTCTCTCACTGTCACACACACACAAACACACATGCCTGGTGCTGTCAGCTCTGAGATTTCTGATGATCAAGAGAAACAGGACATCTTTTAAACTTGAAGTACATTCATATGTCAATGAATGACAATGTGTTTGCACCATTACAGACAAAATCACAGCAGTCTTTATTTCCAAAAGCCAAAAATGTAGGGCTCAATCAACATAAAATGTCATAAGCAATAATTAAATAAATGCCAATAGAATGACCTTATAATTTTCAAACCCATGTCAGATAAAGCTATAAGAGATATCCAAATGCCAATACATATGATATTAATACCTGTGTTTTGTGGTATTAAGAACACGAAAAAATAGAAAATTCTATGAAGTTCAAAGTTCTTTAAAGTTAGATGGAAAAGGCATTCATTGGTATTCCCACGAAGTTTTACGGTTTAGTTGGAAAATACACATATGTTTCTTAAGAGCTAAAATAATGCATTCGACATACAGACAAATGACCAATGTAGGTGGGAGGGCAGAGTTCTGTGATTAGACAGGAGAATTAGAAAATCTGTTCCAAGGAACTCCAGGGAATGGGTGGTATAACTTCCTCCTTGAGGTCCGAGGGTCACCAACATAAAAGCTCTACATAAGTTTTTATTAGTAGCTCAGAAAAAAAAATAGAATCTAAAAAGATCAAAATCCTGGCAAAGGTTTCCGGTCATAATAAATCATAGTCGCGCAGGATGACATGATCTCCCACAGCATAAGATTTAGAATTAAGTGTTTGGTACTGTGAGTATCTTCAGTTACCAGATAGTCGTTGCTTTCATGATGTGTACACGTCTCCTTAGCCTCGGCAGGGTTTCCAATTAAGCATAGAAATACTTTAAAAATTTGAAATCCTAGTAAAGATAGTTTGGCATTGGAAAGGATCCAATCTGTGTTGGAAATCTACATACGTGTAATGTTTAAGAGAACTTCGCTTATGAGAGAAAGCTTCGTTTTGTTTTTTGAGAGAGAGTCTCACTCTGTCGCCCAGGCTGGAGGGCAGTGGTGGGATCTCAGCTCACTGCAACCTCCCCTCCCAGTTCAAGCAATTCTCCTGCCTCAGCCTCCTGAGTAACTGGCACTACAGATGCACCCCACCACGCCCGGCTAATTTTTGTATTTTTAGTAGAGACAAGGTTTCTCCAGGTTGGCCAGGCTGGTCTTGAACTCCTGACCTCAGGTGATCTGCCCTCCTTTGCCTTCCAAAGTGCTGGGATTACAGGCATGAGCCCCCATGCCCAGCAGAGAGTGAGTTTTAAAGGTACAATATCTAATATGCAGTTGAGTACTTGAAACAGATATTTGATTTTAAATTTCTTACTAATATAAACAATATTGGAACATTTGGCAAAGCGTTTGGATTCACCATATTGATTGTTCTTACAAAAATAAAATTATCGGGGAAATTTTGTTTGTAGATGCAGACACTAAAGAACTTAAGTGAAATAAAATATATTACATTTGGAATTCCTAGTGAATTGGAATGATGGTTTCATAATTTCAAACTTAAAATATGTAATTATTTGCTTGATTTTGACATGGTATTTTAAATTGATATTTTAGTATTTATATATTATTTTGGAACAACTAGATGCATTTTAGGGTCACTATTTTTATTAATTAGATTTATAAAAGTTATTTAGATATGCAGAAAAAATTTACTGTCCTAAATTTGAAGCACTCAAAAAATAAGTTATAAAGGTTTATAAATAAATTTAAAAATATTTGAAAATGTCTTACATTTGTAAACAAGATTAAAAAAATTCATAAGCCCTTAAAATAATTGCTGCAATTTCCCATTTTAAAAATAAAATAATCTCAGTAATGAAAGAGACCTAGAGAAGAACTAGGCTTATAAATCTATAAATTGAATAGCAAATGTTAAAAATGAGCTTTAGAAGTTTTCTCTGCACAAAAAAGAAGACAAAAGAAGTCATTAAACCCTACATTCATTTTTAATTACAAGTCGGATATTATTTAAGAGAGCAATAATATGTCCCCTTTCATGTAATGTCCAGAATTCAAAGGAACCACAGGATGTCATGTCGTTTATTCTCCGAAGTGGAATGCCATCACTTCCGCAGATAATACTGATTAATTTGAGCCAGCCTTCCACCTACATCCCCTATGCAAATAAACTTTACAAAGCCTTTCATTACATTATATACAAATATTTCTTCTCTTCATCAGTCATATTCTAATTATAGAGGCTCAACCAGGTAAGTTTAGCCTGACAAATATCTATGCTTATTATTATAGATTCACAAAGAGCTCCTTCTTCCTTATTAGTCAGATAATGTTCTTTCCTTTTACCCTATAGACAAAGGATGCGATTCATTAGGAAGTATTCCCCAACAGAGAAAATGTTTATATAAGCTTATTGATGTGTTCTTTTCAAATGCAAGGTAATTTAAATTTTCTTTAAATGGTATTTTTCTTAAGAGAGTAAAAAAAAAGGGAAACAGATGTTTTCATCACAAACACCATTTACCAACCAACCCAAAATGCATGGCCATTTATATTAAACAAGAAAACAAGTAGAACATGTGATTGCCTACATTTGTGCCGTATAAATTCATTGTCATTACTCTCAACTGAACTCCTGATGCTGCCTAAAAAAAAAGAGACCACGTTTATTTTCTCAATTCAACCCATCACCCTTCAGAATGACTATTTTAATCTTTCACCACAAACACAACCTGTATTTCCCTCTGCTGTCCTTAATCTTTGTCTCTTTCTTCCCTGAAACAAACAAAAGCCAAGACAGGAAACTGTGCTGCATCCTCCTCTAGTCAACCTAACGCCAGTCTTTCCTATGGCCCCTCCGCCACCTGTGGAGGAACATTCCAAAGTCAATGTCATTTCTTCCACCTGAAACAAATTTTACATGTGTTACCACTGTCCTGATTTTGTGTTTCCTCCTAAGCTCTTCAGGAAGATTGTCAACATTACCCATCCTAAGTCTCCCTCTCTTATTCCTCTACACGGTCCAATTCCATTGCTGCTGGCATGACTTGACCAATTTAGCTGCATTCACTACTGAAACAAAAGGGCGAATCACTACTTTGTTCCTATTGCAGACATTATTTATTGACTGTGCAAGATTACTAGACACAATCTAGCACACTCTTTTAACACACACATACACACACACACATAAACACACATACACACACATACACACACACATACATACACACACATACACACACATACACACACACACATACACACACACATACACACACATACATAAACACACATACACACACATACATACACATACACACACACATACATACACACACATACACACACACACACACATACACACACACACACATGCAGTTTTCCATGTGCTACCAGTTGTGTTCCCAGGGAAGGAGAATGTCAGATGGATACTAACAAGAAGGATGTCTTTTATGGAATTCTCTTGGGATCAATACCTAGGAAAGTAGAGAGAAGCATGGTAGGACAAGGAGAGAAAGTGGGCTGGACGCAGCTTCAGCCTATGGGGACACTGGTAAAATAACACTTCAGAGTTGTATAAAGGCCAAGTTCTAGTTGGAACGGGTAGACTGTGCCTTCATATCCGTCTATTGATCAGTCATTGGTTGCAGGCAGTTGAGACCACCCTTAAAGAGGGCTGTGATCACAGCACCCATCATACAATGTAACCTCATTCTGAGGATGTTCCTCACACCTCTATCATTCTTGCATCTTGATTGTTCCTTACCAGGTCCTACTTTTCTACTTAATTTTAAAGTGTTGAAGTTTCTCATAATTTCTTTTCCCCACTCTTCATGCAATATACACTCAATGCAATCTCACCTACTCCCATTCTTTCCTTTAATAATGATAGACTGAAGGGACCCAAATTTATATCTGTACCAGATATTTCTTCTAGCTCTACACATATATTTGCAAAACCTACTTGTAGAATTCTACTCACCATCTTCCCCCACTTCCTGTTCTTTCCCAAACAATCTTTCTTTTTTCTTGCTCCACAAACAGAAACTAGAATGATTTCTTTAAAAATACAAATGAGGTCAAGTTACCCTTCTGCTGAAACTTTTCGGTATCTTCCCAGTACCCTTCAGAAAAGGTAAGAACATTCTTAAAATGACTCTTTCAAAGCTCTGCACATTCTGATCTACGTTTCTTCCTTAAGTTCCTCTCTAGGTTAATTTTACTTATTCATACGTCCTCCTTGATCCCTGTCATTCGGTGAATCTTTCTTTATTTTTAAAGTATCTGTTTAAATGGCATTTCTTTAAAAACTCTTACTCATTGTCCAAAAGTAGTTAAGGATTTTGTTCTATAATATCACTCTATCTTTGTGTTTATTCAAATGACAAAATTATTTACTTTATTCTTTTGTTTCATATATTTTTCTTCTGTTTGACCGTGAGTTTCAAGGGGGCAGGGGAACAGATTATCCTATTTTGTTTGTTTTTAGTCTATCCCCAGTGCCTAGAATAAGGCTTGATGCACAGAAAACATTTTATGTATGTATACGCTGAGAAAAGCAGTATGATTGAAGAATGCGTAAATAGTGACTGGAAAATGAACATGTGAATCCCAGCACTTTGGGAGTCCGAGGAGGGCAGATCACGAGGTCAGGAGTTTGAGACCAGCCCAGCCCACAGGTGAAACCCCGTCTCTAGTAAAAATACAAAAATTAGCCAGGCATGGTGGTGGACACCTGTAATCCCAGCTACTTGGGAGGCTGAGGCAGCAGAATCGCTTGAAGCCAGGAGGCAGAGGTTGCAGTGAGCCAAGATCGTGCCAGTGCACTCTAGCCTGGGCAACAGAGTGATACTCTGTCTAAAAAAAAAAAGAAAAAAGAAAATGTACATGCATAATTTAGCATGTGTTTCTACCACTGAACACAGTGTGGGAAACATAGGAATATAAATCAGGATGATGCAGATGAGTAAATAATTCTGAATTATTTAATAGTCAGGATTTATAGCTAGGATTATTTTCAAAGGCCTATTGATATGCAATGGAGATGGATGAGCATGTACTACTTGAGGGCAGAAGAAAATCTCAATGAAAAATAGGGAGTAGAAATCTGAAGACAACAAAGAGGATGGCAAGATAATTGCTTTTCCAAAGTAATACAAATGAACACACTTAAAAACAGGCATGGGTAAGTTCACTATGGCAAAATGTCCAAATATATACTGGGAAGCAAATGGAAAGTTTTATCTTGACTTTCGAGGTGAACAGAGATCTACAGGGATAAATATTTTATAGCTGAGAAAACATGTGAAAAAGGGGAGAAATGGCTGGGCACGGTGGCTCATGCCTGTAATCCCAGCACTTTGGGAGGCCGAGGCTGGTGGATCACCTGAGGGCGGGAGTCTGAGACCAGCCTCACCAACATGGAGAAACCCCGTCTCTACTAAAAACATGAAATTAGCTGGGCATGGTGGCGCATGCCTGTAATCCCAGCTACTAGGGAAGCTGAGGCAGGAGAGTCGCTTGACCCTGGGAGGCAGAGGTTGTGGTGAGCTGAGATTGCGCCATTGAACTCCAGCCTGGGCAACAAGAATGAAACTCTATTTCAAAAAAAAAAAGAAAAACAGGAGAAACTTGCCCCAAATCATTTGGTTAAAAAGTTGCATATTTAAAATGTGAACCAGCCAGGCGCGTTGGCTCACACCTGTAATCCCAGCACTTTGGGAGGCCGAGGCTGGCGGATCACCTGAGGGCAGGAGTCTGAGACCAGCCTCACCAACATGGAGAAACCCCGTCTCTACTAAAATCATGAAATTAGCTGGGCATGGTGGCGCATGCCTGTAATCCCAGCTACTAGGGAAGCTGAGGCAGGAGAGTCGCTTGACCCTGGGAGGCAGAGGTTGTGGTGAGCTGAGATTGCGCCATTGAACTCCAGCCTGGGCAACAAGAATGAAACTCTATTTCAAAAAAAAAAAAGAAAAACAGGAGAAACTTGCCCCAAATCATTTGGTTAAAAAGTTGCATATTTAAAATGTGAACCAGCCAGGCGCGTTGGCTCACACCTGTAATACCAGCACTTTGGGAGGCCGAGGCAGGCAGATCACCTGAGGTCAGGTGTTTGAGACCAGCCTGGCCAACATGGTGAAACCCCATTTCTACTAAAAATACAAAAATTAACTGGGCGTGGTGGCGGGTGCCTGTAATCCCAGCTACTTGGGAGCCTGAGGCAGGAGAATCACTTGAACCCGGGAGGCGGTGGTTGCAGTGAGCCGGGATCGCACCACTGCACTCCACCCTGGGCAAGAGTGAGATCCTGCCTCAAAAAAAAAAGAAGTGAAACAGTTTCTTTCTAACCTCCAAATGCACAATATTCCACGACACCAACCCTACACCAAAGAAATGTGTAGAAGTTTATAAAAATGGTTATTAACTGATTTTTTTCAGCACCAGAATCAACTATCCTGACTCTAGCTTTAGAAACGTAAGTTAAAAAAAGAGGAAAATAACTTCGAAGGAAGTAATTCTTTGAAAGCCGTTAGGACAACACAATGATTTGAGGGTCTTGTGCTTTTCCATGAAAAGGTGGGGCTAAGTCTGTTGTAGAGGGTGAAGGAGACACAGGAGTTAAAAATGTGCCAACACCGTGGCCCTTGGAAATAACTTGTAAGATCAAATGAAAATCGCAATCGAGACTGTCACTTTTCGATCAGATTGTTTTCAATCGATAATGAGTGCAGGCCCGCAAATGTGTATGGGTGTTATGTGGCATATCAAGGTACATTTCTGCAGAACATACTCAGTGCAATATGGCTTGTGGGTACAACATTCCTTTATATAATTGCACTCAACTAATGTATGCCTTGGAAAGCAAGCACATCAAACATTATGTCTTAACAGACTTCTGAAAGAAAAACTGGAGTTCCTGGTGGCTCTTAAACAGTCTGCTGGTTATTTTATGGCATAGAGGAGAAAATTTACCCTGCAGAAATCTAGCCGAGCACATCCTCAGACTGATCACATTCACCTTCTCATCATGGTTCCAGTCTCAATTAAAAAAAAAAAAAAACAACAAAGAATCATATTTGAGTAATCTGTTCTGAATCATACAGGGAAAGTCCATGCTGAGATAATACTTATGCATCTGTCTTAGAACATGTCTAGAATATTTACTAGGAAGACTCACTATCAAAAGGGATTTTGGCATATGTGCATTAATTCAGCAAGCCTCATTTCTTCAATACCAAACATGCGCCAGACATTGTCCTAGGAAGAGAGGATTTAGAAAAAAAAAAATAAAGATATATTTACCGCAGTCCAGCCATAGAAAAAGATAAGTAAGTAATTAAATGCAGGAGTATACTATAGCTTCAAAGATAAAACTTATGAAGGTCTGGAAATTAGCACACATGGGATAAAACAGTCACTTCTACATAAGAGGAGGCGATTATAAAGAAGATTCACTTAAGATTCAGTATTGGCTAAGGTTAAAGAGAGAAGCATTGTTCTTGGACCAAGTTTTCTGGGAGGTGGGAGAGTAAAAGAAGTCCGGGACCAAAGGAAGCTACAACAGAGAGCACTGAACGAGCAGCCTTGCAGGTCTGACCCAGACTGCCATCTGAGAAAATTACAGGCAGTTTGATTGGCTGGGGCACAGGCCGTGAGGTGGGGCATGATGAGTGACAGCTGGAACCAGGCAAGGCTCATAAATGTCACACTAAGGAATTTTCACTGTTTTCTACCAGCCACTGGAAGAAACTGAAGAGCTTAAAGCAAGATAATGGCACATCACAAAACACATGGATTCGAGGTGGTAAGACAAAAAGAAGTTACTGTAGCAGAAGCATCAGGAAGTAGACTTGTATTAATTTAACTGCAAAATAATTACTTCTCCTACCCCCACAACAACATTCCAACACACAGAACTAATGTGGGTTATTAATTATTTCCCACTGTTCCCTACTGAAACAACATACTTTCAACTTTATTCTTTCAGTTCTGAGCGTGCTTATCTGCAAAGATATATAACCTAGTCTCCACGTCTTATCATAGAAAATTAGTACAGGTGACTTGTCTATTTTCAAACAGGGAGAAAAATAGAAATAGATGCATTTAGTCCTTCTGAATTAACCAGCTAAGCTATTTGAGGAGGAAGAGATTATATCAAAATTGTAAACTTTTAAAACTAATTTAACATTATAACCACAAATGGATATATAAATTTTTTTCCTTCAGGGAATACTTGGGAGAAAAATTAGAATCCATGCTCCTGCCTTATTCAAAGCAAAATGATATTGGGTACAGCTGTTCATTTCAAAGGCCACTGCACATCTCCCATAAAAGCAGTGTGCTACAGTGATGAAAACTGCCCACCAATGGTCATGCCTATGCGCGTTTTCTAAGGTGTTTGCCACCCTCCTGTCAAGAGGTGAAGTCTGTTTCTTTAACTCCTGAATCTGGGTTGCCCACGTGGCTTGCTTTGATCAATGAAATGTCACAGAAGTTATGTTCTAGGACTTTTGAGCTCAGGTCTTCAGTTTCTACTTTCCCTTTCGGAACTCAGCTCCGAATAAAGAATTCCGGAATCTCCTATTAAGGAGGGTAACCACACAGAGAGACGGGAGAGTGACAGGCCACAGGCAGAAACACAATCTACATGGAAGAGACCCATGGCATTCCAGCCAACAGCAAGTACCAGGCCCCACGTGCAAATGAGGCCAATGGGTTCCACTATGTCCAGCTGAGCTGTCCCAGCCAAAACCATGTCAATCATGGACGAGTTCTCTCTTCTTCATCCTGCCCATATTGCTGTCTCATGGCATCATACCCAATAAAATGGCTGTGATTTGAAGTCATTAAGCTTTGCGGTGCTTTATTACATAGCAACATATAAATAATAATGAGTAGTAAAATGCTTATTGCTAACTTTTCAGTGTAAAATTCCAGTGGCAGACCATGATGCCATGTAGAAAATATCTGGCTCAATTCGTACAAAAATGGCACAGCGTGTGGGACTCAGAGGAAACACCACGGTAGCAGGCCCTATATGCACAGCAGGACACACAGGAAGCCAGTGTCCAAGGAGCTGAAGGTGACCCTGTGGCCTTTCAATATTCACACGAAGAAGCAAAAGCAATAGCACAGCATATCCTGGTCGGTGATGTGTGTGTATGTGTATGTGTCACAGCTGCATTAGACCAGACCACGTGGTAACATTGTCTAAAGAAAGAAATAGAAAATACATAGAAAGCTCTAAACTTGTTTTTCTTTAGAAGTTATGTCCCAACCATGATAAAAGTGTTATTTTTCCTCCTTGAGGAAACAAAGAAAAATCAACGATAACATTTCTACCCATTTTTTTTTTTTTTTTTTGCTGTTATATCCATTTTATGATGCTTTGCAAGTACTATTTATTCTTACTTTTACAGCCAGTCAGAATGTGTTTGGGTTTCTCTTATTTCTGTCTTTTTAAAGCTTCAACATTAAAGTTCTTTAGTACATCACACATTGCAATATTAAAAGAAAACACTATCTTGCCTAAATAAGCAGTATCGTATAATATCCAGTCGAAACTAACTTCAATGTACGTGATATGAATATTGCTTTCTGAAAACTTTACGGTCTGTTTGGACCACTCAATATGTAATTTTTAAACTAGGATGCCATAGTGTTTAAACAGTTTTCACATCAGAAATGTAAGAAGTGCTTCTCCTCAGCAAATGTAAAAGAACACACATCACAACAAACTATCTCTCAGACCACAGTGCAATCAAATTAGAACTCAGGATTAAGAAACTCACTCAAAACTGCACAACTACATGGAAACTGAACAACCTGCTCCTGAATGACTACTGGGTACATAACGAAATGAAGGCAGAAATAAAGATGTTCTTTGAAACCAATGAGAAAAAAGACACAACATACCAGAATCTCTGGGACACATTCAAAGCAGTATGTAGAGGGAAATTTATAGCACTAAATGCCCACAAGAGAAAGCAGGAAAGATCTAAAATCAACACCCTAACATGACTATTAAAAGAACAAGAGAAGCAAGAGCAAACACATCCCAAAGCTAGCAGAAGTCAGGAAATAACTAAGATCAGAGCAGAACTGAAGGAAATAGAGACACAAAACACCCTTCAAAAAAACCAATGAATCCAGGAGCTGGTTTTTTTTAAAAGATCAACAAAATTGATAGACCGCTAGCAAGACAAATAAAGAAGAAAAGAGAGAAGAATCAAATAGACGCAATAAAAAATGATAAAGGGGATATCACCACCGATCCCACAGAAATACAAACTACCATCAGAGAATACTATAAATGCCTCTATGCAAATAAATTAGAAAATCTAGAAGAAATGGATAAATTCCTGGACACATACACCCTCCCAAGACTAAACCAGAAAGATGCTGAATCCCTGAATAGACCAACAACAGACTCTGAAATTGAGGCAATAATTAATAGCCTACCAACCAAAAAAAGTCCAGGATTCACAGCTGAATTCTACTAGAGGTACAAAGAGGAATTGGTACCATTCCTTCTGAAACTATTCCAAACAATAGGAAAAGAGGGAATCCTCCCTAACTCATTTTATGAGGCCAGCTTCATCCTGATACCAAAGCCTGTCAGAGACACAACAAAAAAAGAGAATTTGAGACCAATATCCCTGATGAACATCGCTGCGAAAATCCTCAGTAAAATACTGGCAAACCGAATCCAGCAGCACATCAAAAAGCTTATCCACCAAGATCAATTTGGCTTCATCCCTGGGATGCAATGCTGGTTTAACATACGCAAATCAATAGATATAATCCATCACATAAACAGAACCAAAGACAAAAACCACATGATTATCTCAATAGATTTAGAAAAGGCCCTTGACAAAATTCAACAGCGCTTCGTGCTAAACACTCTCAATAAATTTGGTATTGATGGGACGTATCTCAAAATAATAAGAGCTATTTATGACAAACGCACAGCCAATATCTTACTGAATGTGCAACAACTGGAATCATGCCCTTTGAAAACCGGCACAAGACAGGGATGGCCTCTCTCACCACTCCTATTCAACATAGTGCTGGAAGTTCTGGCCAGGGCAATCAGGCAAGTGAAAGAAATAAAGAAATAAAGAGAAATAAATATTCAATTAGGAAAAGAGAAAGTCAAATTGTCCCTGTTTGCAGACGACATGATTTATATTTAGAAAACCCCATCATCTCAGCCCAAAATCTCCTTAAGCTGATAAGTAACTTCAGCAAAGTCTCAGGATACAAAATCAATGTGCAAAAATCACAAGCATTCCTATACACCAGTAACAGACAGAGAGCTAAATCATGAGTGAACTCCCATTCACAATTGCTACAAAGAGAATAAAATACATAAGAATCCAATTCACAAGGGATGTGAAAGACCTCTTCAAGGAGAACTACAAACCACTGCTCAATGAAATAAAAGAGGATACAAACAAATGGAAGAACATTCCATGCTCATGGATAGGAAGAATCACTATTGTGAAAATGGCCATACTCCCCAAGGTAATTTATAGATTCAATGCCATCCCCATCAAGCTACCAATGACTTTCTTCACAGAATTGGAAAAAAACTACTTTAAAGTTCACATGGAACCAAAAAAGAGCCTGTATTGCCAAGCCAATCCTAAGCAAAAACAACAAAGCTGGAGGCATCATGCTACCTGACTTCCAACTATACTACAAGGCTACAGTAACCAAAACAGCATGGTACTGGTACCAAAACAGATACATAGATGAATGGAACAGAACAGAGGCCTCAGAAATACCACCACACATCTAAAACCATCTTATCTTTCACAAACCTGACTAAAACAAGAAATGGGGAAATGATTTCCTATTTAATAAATGGTGCTGGGAATACTGGCTAGCCATATGTAGAAAGCTGAAACTGGATCCCTTCCTGACACCTTATACAAAAATTAATTCAAGATGGATTAAAGACTTAAATGTTATATGTAAAACCGTAAAAACCCAGAAGAAAACCTAGGCAATACCATTCAGGACATAGGCATGGGCAAGGACTTCATGACTAAAACACCAAAAGCAGTGGCAACAAAAGCCAAGATAGACAAATGGGATCTAATTAAACTAAAGAGCTTCTGCACAGCAAAAGAAACTACCATCAGAGTGAACAGGCAACCTACAGAATGGGAGGAAATTTTTGCAATCTACCCATCTGACAAAGGGCTAATATCCAGAATCAACGAAGACTTTAACAAATTTACAAGAAAAAATCGAACAGCCCCATCAAAACGTGGGCAAAGGATATGAACAGACACTTTTCAAAGGAAGACCTTTATTCAGCCAACACACACATGAAAAAAGGCTCATCATCACTGGTCATCAGAGAAATGCAAATCAAAACCACAATGAGAAACCATCTCACACCAGTTAGAATGGCCATCATTTAAAAAGTCAGGAAACAACAGGTGCTGGAGATGATGTGGAGTAATAGGAAGGATTTTACACTGTTGGTGGGACTGTAAAGTAGTTCAACCATTGTGGAAGACAGTGTGGTGATTCCTCAAGGATCTCAAACTAGAAATACCATTTGACCCAGCAATTCTATTACTGGGTATATACCCAAAGGATTATAAATCATGCTACTATAAAGACATGAACACATATGTTTATTGTGGCACTATTCACAATAGCAAAGACTTGCAACCAACCCAAGTGTCCATCAATGATAGATTAGATTAAGAAAATGTGGCACATATACACCATGGAATACTATGCAACTGTAAAAAAGGATGAGTTCATGTCCTTTGTAGGGACATGGATGAAGCTGGAAACCATCATTCTGAGCAAACTACCGCAAGGACAGAAGTCCAAACACTGCATGTTCTCACTCACAGGTGGGAATTGAACAATGAGAACATTTGAACACTGGGTTGGGAATATCACACACCAGAGCCTGTCATGGGGTGGGGGGTTGGGGGAGGGATAGCATTAGGAGAAATACCTAACGTAAATGAGGAGTTAATGGGTGCAGCACACCAACATGGCACATGTATACAAACCTGCACATTGTGCACATGTACCCTAGAACTTAAAGTATAATAATAATAATAAAGAAATGTAAGAAGTGCTAAATTACAGATTTTCAAATATTTAGGAGACATTAATATAATGCCATGTTTTTTCTGAACACTTACTAAGCACAGTTAACAAAAACAAATAGAAATGATAAAGTTTTGTTAATATTTCATGTTAACTCCCATTTTTATTTTAATTAATTTCTGGCTTGAAACCATTGGAAATTTGTTTTTAACGAACAGAATTAAATACATTAGGTCCTTGATAGAATTCTTTTCCTCCAAAGAATATCACCATCCCCCACTTTTAGCTAACTGTCATAATATGTTCTTTTTTTCCAGATGCTTCTTGTTCCAGAACTGTATACACAAGTTGGACGACTAAACTGATATTTGCATAACAAGAAAAGTGGTCTTTAGACAATTTGGCAAATATGCTCATAGCAGCACTGCCAGGAACTAACCCCCAAAATAGGATCACAGCAGAGTTGGAACGCCAGTGATAGGGCTTTATTTCCAAGCACACAACCAGAGTTAGAGAACACATTCAAATAACCCAGGCCTTTTTTTATGTAAAAATTTTTAATAATCATGGCATTTCCAATGCAAATTTAAAATCTAGTCAGTAGCTTATTTTATTAAGAGACTTCATGGTTTTGACAGGTAATGATCTTTGCTAGAAAGGTCCCCCTCCTCCTCCTCCTCCTCTTCTTTCTCAGGTCTATTCTTGATTCTGAAATTCACACCACTGGAATTTTATACCACACCACAGTTAAACATTTTTTTCTGAATTTTACTATATTGCATTTTCCTGAGGATTTCTTTAATGCATGCCCTAGTTCTTTGGAGACTTTCAATGCCTGTTTAACAGCTTTCCTTATTCATTAGCAACTTCCTTTAGAATCTAACAAGTCTCTTATGATCCTGGAGTTCTGTCAATTGTAGTAATTTTTTATTGTTTTTATCACACGGTTGGGAATATTTCTGCTACTTTTTACCCTCACTTAGAAGCTTAATATAACTACAAAAATGTTATATAACTCTTATTAATGTCTTCATCTTTTGTCATTATGAGTGGCCTAGCCCCTCCATAGACAATTTGAGCCTATGATTTTTCATGGAAGAGGGCATAGTTTAGCTTCATGTATTATTATCCTCTCTCATATTTGCTCTATCAGTATATATTGGAATATGGTTGAATTCTATAGCATGTATTTTATTGCTTTCACACGTTTTATTGCGCTTATGTTTGGATTTCTTCTCATCTGAGAAAGGATTGATTTTCTCATCTCAGTATATTTTTAATAAAATCATAGCTAAGAAAGAACATTTCATCCATCTAAAAGCTAACTTCCTTTCTTTTATTTTGTTCTGAAAAATACTACACCCACACATTTTTGCCAATAGCCTAAGACATTTAGCCATACTAATCTATCCTATTGGCTCCTTGGCTTTGATTGATGGACTAACAAAAATAGCTTGCTTGATGTTTCCAGAGAAAGTATCTTACCCTCATCTGTCTAAAGTATTCCTAACATAGGATTGTCAGATTTAGCAAATAAAAATATAGGATTTCTACTTATATTTCAATTTCATGTAAAAAACAAATAACTTTTTAGTATAAGAACATCTTAAATACTTAGAGGCTTATCTGAAGTTCACATTTAAATAGGTGCCCTGTAAGTTACCAGGCAATCCTGTCCTAAAGGAATAATATTCAAATCTCTCTTTAGCTTTTCCTCCAAATGTTGCTTAAAAATTTTCTGGGAAAATCATTAGTTTTATCTCCAGAAGCAAGACACTGTTGTCAGAAAAGGATGGGTTTCATTTTCTATTATTTTCATGTACTTGATTATTTATGATATTAGAACTGGGATCTCAGGAGTGGCCTTGTGTAGCAATCAATGGTGGCTGACCATTGGTTGCTCTTTAGGAAAAAGGGTCATAAGCCCGCTTTTGCTCACTTCCCTGCCCCTTGAAATTAACTTATTGATTTAAATTAAAAGCATTGCATGCCTACTCTACGATGAATATTGTGATGTCAAGAATCCCAAACAAGCAGCAAGATTCTGTCCACCAGAAATGTTAAGCATATGTAAACCGGAGGCGGGCGACTGGGAGGTACCAGAATATGCTCTTTGTATTGATTTTAGTACCTGAACTTATGTGCTTTAATTGAGTTATACTTACCTATAAATTGATGCTCCCATCATTGAAAACAGCTTATGCTGTTACAGAATACATTGCGTAAGTGTATGGATTCCTTTACAGTCAACCAAAGGGTAAAGGTGACATGAAGAAGAAAAAATACGCTAACTAAATGAAAATTGGGAGTCATAAAAACATTTTTATAGAACTATAGAAATGATCTAAATCTCTTTTGGTGGGCTTTCTTTGCATCAGTACTACAAATGTTGGATTGTCCCAGCTCTGTCCTCAGACATCTCTGTAATCAGTATCTTGTCAGAGATCCCTGAAGAGGGGTTCTGGAGAGCCCTGGAAGGTTCTTGAGACCTCTCGAGGCAATCCAAAATGTCTTCCCGAAATGCCTTGGCCCATCATTTCACTCAGATATCTATATAAAGTCTCCCCTTAGACAGATCTTCTCTGACAACCCATTAGAAAATAGCAGCCTCTGTTACTTCATCACCTTCCCTACTTCACATTTTGTATAGTTCTGTTGCAACCTGAAATAAAATAATTTAAACCGAAATATAAATAGCACATTTGTTTATATTGGGTTTCCCACACAAGCTCAAAGAATGTAAGGACATGTACTTTTGTTTATTACTTTATCCCCAACACATTCAATAGTACATACCATATTGCATGTCTACAGAAATCGTTTGTAATTTTTTTGTACAATGAATGTATTTTATCTGATAGTTTTTCTTGGCAGTGAAAATATGCTTTTCCCTTACAGCTGCTCTTATTGAAAGACATTACTCTTAAGTGAATTTCCTCACTCCAGTAATTCAAGAAGAAAAAGTGTATATAGAGAAAAAGCATTAATAGTGTTTTATAACTTATTCCTAAAAATGGGTTGATTAAATGTTTATCATTAGTGCAGCAATGAAGTTTCTTTTAAACTCTGAAAATGAGGGCACATTCAGTGACTTATATTTTCAATGCCTTGTGTAGACCAAAAATAGATAAAAACAAGAATCACTAGGAAAGTAATATTGTATAAGCCAATCTCTAACAGAGTCACAATAAAACAAATTAATGTTTGAAATTATCACCATTAGGTCAAATCTGTGTCTTGAGCTTCAAAATACTTCATTCATTCAATGGTTAATCGGTCACTGACTACTGTAGGCTGGGTACTGGGGAGCCAAAAGAGAAATTAATCACGGTCATCAATTTAAAAACCAAAAACTCTGTCAGCCAAGTGTATGCAACAGTTTTGCAGAATAAACACAGTGAGTTTGGTTTAAGACAGAGAAATTTAAGTTTCCAGAATATTGGGGAGAAAGTGTCTAATAGGATGGTGGAGTTCATGTAGAGATTCTGGACTGGAAAAATGATTTGGCCACCATTAGCATAGGACTAGATGCCACTAAAGTGGCAGAGATCACTTAGAATAAATGGCAAACAAAAAAGAGGCCTTACTTCCTTGAGATTCTTCTGACTAGGAGCCAGACACTACAGAGCATGGAAAATATTTTGTAAGGTAGAGTTACCGAAGACGGCCTTTTTCTCCGAGATATGCTGACATGCTTAATGTGGGCTTTCTTTACAACAATGTGATCATTCCAACAACTACTAGTTCCACGATGTTTTTAGAGTTTACAAATGTATTACTACAGTGAGTTTTATTGTATCTGAGCCTCGTGAGAGATTTACGATTATCCCTATTTTATGCAAAACTTCAGAAAGTTTAAATGAAAAGTCACAAATAGATGATTGATACCTAATCCACAGCTCTTGGATGACCTATAGCGTCAATGTTTTCAATGAAGAGAAGGTGATTTTCACCCCATCCTTCACTTCTAGTTTTTCCTAATTGTTCTATATGACTTTATTGAAAGCTTCACTTCAAAATCAATCTCTCCCCTTCTCAAACTATCTTTCTTAATAAGGATAATTGTTAGGAAGTTCCCACAGCTACCTAACACCCTCTAATTCCCAAGACCTTGTGAATGCTTCTGACTATGAATTTTGAAGGCATTCCAGAAATACAGTTTCAGTTTGATTATAAAGCAAATAACATCTTGGATATTATTATATTTAAATATTTAGAATTATTTAAAATTAATTTTTTGCAAAAAATTCTTGGAGGGAAATGAGAACAAGAGTTTATTTAAGAAGTAGAATTTTATTTCTTTTTCTACAGGTCGACTTACTAACACTGTGGTTCTCCATAGAAATAAATAAAATTCACATACATAAAAAACGGTAGAGAATACTAAATGTGCCAAATAACGAATTCCTTTAAGCATAGATATATATATATACACATATATACACATATATATATACATATATACATACGCACACATATATATACATATATATACACACACACACATACATATACATGTATATATACACACATACATACTTATATACACTTTTATACCTGCCAAGAAAGGTAAGTTTGTCACTGCTTAGAGATTGCTGAAAGCAAAATGAAAGAGTTCCATCAAGTGGTCATATCAAGACACAGCAGTTTGTATTTCACCAATAGAAAGAGGAAAACAATTTCTCTGAAATCTAGTTCAGACATAGATTTCTAACCGAGCTATTAAAATTTTATGCCATGCAACATTAAAAAACACAATTAAATGCATTTTAAACATTATTACTAATTCATTTTCCAATTCATTTTTAAACTGCAAAGAAAATAGAAACTATGTGATTTTTATTTTTTATCTTTTTCATAACGAATACTCTCTCCATATAGTTTGCAGTTGAAAATGCGTGGTTATAATCTTAATTTGCATGTTAGTCATTTTTTTAAATTAGCAGGTAAACCACAGGTAATACTAAACTAAGTATTTGGATTGCACCGAAAATTCAGAAACTAACTACTTGCAAATGACCTATACATCTTAAAATAGTACAAAATAAATACAAAGAAAACTCTACTCAAGGTTGTTTTAAAAAATAAAATAAGTTATAAAACATAAACATGAGTTAACTTGCTTCTTTTAACAATCTATAGTTTTTGCCTTGCCAAATTTCATCTCCTTCATAAAGACAGACAAAACAGGCATCTTTCTTTTTAAAGTATAATTGATTTAAGGGGTCATTTTCTCATTATTTTGGAAAAACCATCATGGCTTATTTTAATGTTATAAATGCTACTTCTAAATATATATTACAGATTAAGATTTGTTTCTTGCTTAATAAAGCAGTAGTTCATTTAAGCAACCATTGTTTAATTAAACTTTCTGAATATTATATATATATTACTAATGAGATGAGGTTAAACAATAGATTTTTATATAAAACCTATGAAATATATATTATCTAGACATAAAATTGGAAGCAATGTATTTAATGATTAAGATCATGGATTTTGGCATCAGAGAGATTTGATTTGAATCTAATCTCTTCCACTTTTTTTCTCTGTAACCTGGAGCAATGACAAGCGTACTTTGTTTCATTGCACTTTTCTTGTAGATGTTGTGTTTTTTACAAATTGAAGGTTTGTGGCCAGCCTGCCTTGAGCAATTCTATCCACACTATTTTTTCCAACAGTATGTGCTCACTTTTGGTTTCTGGGTCACAGTTCAATACTTCTCACAATATTTCAGATTTTATCATTGTCATTATATTACTTATGGTTATCTGTGATCAATGATCTTTTATGTCACTATTGTAATTGTGGGACACCATACACTCTGCACATATAAGATAGCAAACTTAATTAATATCATGTGTGTTCCCACTTCTTCAGCAGCTAGCTGTTCTTCCATCTCTCTTCTTCTCCTCAAGCCTCACTATTCCCTGAGACACAACAATATTAAAATTAGACCAAGTAATAACTCTGCAATGGCCTGTAAGTGTTCAAGTGAGAAGAAAAGCATCATACATCTCCCACTTTAAGTCAAAAGCTGGAAATGATTAAACTTAATGAAGAAGGCATGTTGAAAGCTGAGAGAGGCTAAAAGCTAGGTCTCTTATAACAAACAGCCAACTTATGAACACAAAGGAAAAGTTCTTGAAGGTAATTGACAGTGCTACTACAGTGAACAAATGAACGATGAAGAATGTAAAACAGGCTTGTTGCTGATATGGAGAACGTTTTATCAGTCTGGATAGAAAATCAAACCAACTACAACAAGGCCCAAATTATCTTCAATTCTCTTCAGGCTGAGAGAAATGAAGAAGAAAAGTTGGAAACTAGAAGAAGTTGGTTGATAATTTTTAAGGAAAGAAGCCATCCCAAAATAAAAGAAAAAGTGCAAGGTGAAGTAGTAGCATGTGCTGATGTAGAAGCTTTAGCACATAATCTGGAAAATCTAGCTAAGATAATAGATGAAGTTTGTTACACTAAACAAGAGATTTTCAGTGTAGATGAAACAGACTTATATTGAAAGAAGATGCTGTCTAGGACGTTCATGGCTAGAAAATAAGTCAATGCCTGGCTTTAAAGCTTCAGTGCACAGGGTGACACTCTTGGTAGGGGCTAATGCAGCTGGTAAATTGAAGTTGAAGCCAATACTGATTAACGATTCTGAAAATAGCAAGAATTATGCTAAATCTACTGTGCCTGTACTCTATAAATGGAGCAAAGTCTGAATGACAGCATATCTGTTAACAGTATGGTCTACTGGATATTTTTATCCCGCTCTTGAGACCTACTGCTCAGAAAAAAAAGAGTCCTTTCAAAATATTGCTGTTCATTGACAATGTACCTGACCACCCAAGAGTTCCGATGGAGGTGAACAAGGATATTAGTGTTTCTAAGCTCGTTAACACAACATCCATTCTGTAGCCTCTGAATCAAAGAGTAATTTCAACTTTCAAGTTTTATTACATAAGAACTAAACATGGTAAGGTTATTGCTGCCATAATGACTACTCTGATTAATCTGGGTAAAATAAATTGAAAATCTTCAGGAAAGGATTCACCACTCTAGATGACACTAAGGACATTTGTGATTCCTGGGAGGAGTCCAAAATATCAACAATAACAGGAGTTTAGAAGAAGTTGAGTCCAACTCTCACAGATGACCTTGAGGGGTTTAACTCTTCAGTGGAAGTAAATGCGGATGTGGTGGAATCAGCAAGACAACTAGAATTAGAACTGGAGCCTGAAAATGTGACTGAGTTGCTGCAGTTTCAAGATACAATTTTAATGCATTAGGATTTGTTTCTTAGAGATGAGCAAAGAAAGTCGTTCCTTGAGATAGAATCTACTCCTGGTAATGATGCTGTGAACATTCTTCAAATAACAACAAAGAATTTAGAATATTACAGAAACTTAGTTGATAAAGCAGTGGTAGAATTTGGGTTTGAAAGAAGTTGTACTGTGGGGAAAAAGCTATCAAACAGCATCACGTTACAAAAAAAAAAAAAAATCTTTCATGAAAGGAAAAGTCAACCAATGTGGCAAACTTCATTGCTGCCTTGTTAGAAGAAATTGCCACAGCCACATTAACTTTAAGAAACCACCAGCCTGATTGGTCAGCTGCCACCAACACTTGGACCAAACCCTTTACCTGTGAAAAATCACAACTTGATGAAGGAACAGATAATCATTAGCATTTTAGCAATAAAGTATTTTAAAATTAAAGTATGTGCATTGTTTTTTAGACATACTTCTATTGCACACTCAGCTGCTTATATTGTAATGTAAACATGACTTTTTTATGCATTGGAAAACCAACAAACTTGTATGACTCACTTTATTGCAATGTTTGCTTTACTGCAGTGGTCTGGAACTGAATCTGTAATATCTCCAAGTTATGCCTGTATATCTTCATGTATAATAGGGAAGTAATTCTACTGATACAGGTATGGTAGAGCTTAGATAATGTCTCTTATATCAAGCATCTAGATTAGTAGCTGACTATCATCAAAATGAAAACACATGTTTGTGAATTAATATTTCCACTGTTCTATCTTGTTATTGGTAGGTGAGAGTGGTGGTGAACTTTCACCTCAAATTGTTTGATTTAAATAGTTGAAAAAATATAAACAAGTAAGGAGACAAAAGACAAATGTATTGCTTCTATGATGACAATACGATCATATTTCTTCTGAGTGCTCTATGACCTTCCTCCAATCTAAGCAATATTTCCATTTCTACTAGAAGCCAGAGAGATTCACACTGTTACCCTTCTTTCTGTCTTTTGGAAATTTGCAGTGATAATAAGTTGATTTAAAATCCTTACTTAATATCAAGAACAACTCTTCCTGTCAACATGGTAATAAAATGAACACTGAGGATGAAGAGAGAGAGAATGATAAAGTGCATTCAGTAAAACATAAACAAGTAAAGGATGTGGGCGCAAGGTATATAGGAAGTATTAATAGTTGTACTCCTCTCACATATTTTGTCATGTGTGAAATAATTCAAAAGTAAGATGTAAGTAAACCTAAAAGAAAAACTAAAACTCCCTTTAGGAAACCTAAAAGTGAATAGATTCACACTTCAACAAACTTTTGACGATATGTCAGCAAGATGGAAAATAACTACAAAAGGAAAGCTGCAGATACAAGAAGAAATGTTGAGTGAAGAACATGGAAAGCATGTAGATAAACCACAGGGTCTGTGTGAAATAACAAAAAAATTAAATTTGGGAATACAGAAAGGATATAATTAAAATATGGGACAATAAGTAAGACTAGCAGGTGATTTGATTTTTATAATTCTAAGGTCCCTATGTTATATAAAGAAGGAATAGAGAAAATGATTAATGTAGATTTTAAGTAAATAAATCTGTTAAAATTTCATGGTAACTATTAAAAGAATAAAGAGGGAAATAGAATTTAAATAAAAACTTCATGTAAAAGATGCAGAAAAAGTGATAAAAAGTAAAAGCGATGAAGCAAAAGAGGAACATACAAAACAAGAAATAGGATGGTAATGAATCCAAATATATCAGCAATCCTAATAAATGTAAATAAATTAACTTTCTAGTTAAAGGTTAAATTCAATAAAAGATAAGATCCAGAATTATACTATCGAAGAATCACACATGAAAATAAAAACATGGAAAAACTGATACACAAAGGATAAGAAATTAGGCAGCTTAAATATTAGTCAAAGGAAAGCTGGTGTATCTATATTAATATTATAGAGTGAAGTCTTTAAGGCACAAAGCATCATATAGAATGGAAAACATCATAAAACAATGATAATTATACACTCATTTCAACTTTGATGCCTCTAATAACTTGCCTCAAAACATATAAAGAAGTCAACAAACCCATCATACCAAGGAATACACAGTGTTCTCAGGTACGCACGGAACTTCAGAGAAAGCCGAACCACATGGGGAAGACATAATGCACATATCAGCCAATTCCAAGGAATTATCAGACAGATATACTTCTCTTAGCACAACGAAGTTCAAAGTCAGAAAAAAACATTTTTTTTTGAAAAATTTGTAGATTTGGAAATAGGAAAGCATATTTAAAACATACAAGAAAGCAATAAAGTCTGAAAACCGATAAATTCAACAGTTAACTTAAGATATTAGGGAAAATATAAGAAACCCAAGCAGAAGAAATGCAATTATAAAAACCAACAATAATAATGAATGAAATAGTAAATAGAGATACAGCAGATTAAAACAAAAAGATTAACAAATCGAAAGGCTAATTCTTATATATTTAATATATGTGTGTGTCTAATCTACTCTCAATATTAAACTATTAATCCTTTCTTTCCTAAATATATATCAACAATGATTGTTATATTTTTTCTATTTTTATATTTACACAGGGAAATGTGATATTCACCATGTTTCACTTAGTGTTTTTTAACTCAGTATCATTTTTGAGGCCAATTTTGAGACCCATGTGTATAGAGAGATACTTTATCCCTTTTAACTCTTGCCCAGTAATATATAGATTAAATTTTTATCCATCTATCCCCCATTTGCTATCTACTAATAGTATTTCAAAGCACATCCCTGAATTTTCCTATGCATCTCTGTTACACGTTACCCTAAAGAGAAATGACAAGCTTTTTAGAGAAGTGGCATACTCAATTTCCCTAAATGTTGGCAAATTGATTATTTAAATGGCATTTAGCAGAAAATCTAACAAAACATTTTTCTTCACATTAAAAAAGAAATCCTTAAATTGCTTCTTAGTTTCTATAAAAATGGAAGAGTGGAGAAGTATTCAGGGCTTTATGTTTTATTCAATTGGATCAATATCCTCCATAATCCTGTGAATCACCTTTTTAAAAAATTTGTAAAACTTAAGACAATATTTTATAGTTTTGCTCCACATTGTTTGAAATTTAGAAACTTTTATTTCTAATTAGATTGCTATGACATTAAGTGTGTGTGTGTGTGTGTGATTGGTAGGTATATAAATTATCTACTACATGCAAGATATAAAAATATGATAAAGTGTTTGGACCTTACCCTTAGAAAACAATATCTCAATAACTGTGGTGTGGCTGAGATGATGTTCAGGTATCATCTCATATTTGCCTACATTTCTAAGTTTATTTCTACATTGCCAAGTTTGTCACTATAACATGGCCATTTCTTGTATAGGAGACAGATGCTCTTTAGGTGTGTCCATCATAAAACTAGTTTAATAAATCAGGACACATTGAAAATAAAATAAGCCTCAAGCATAAAGCAGGACCAATCCTTGAACAAAGTGTATATTCAATATATACTCCATTGGCTTCAATAGTGAAAATATACTGTGAGCTGTCACAAAGTTGGTAGGCTCTGATCCCCAGCGGGTACTGTGCCTGTCCTTTGCATAACTAGAGGGATTGTTAGTCCTCTTTGCATACATCACGATTGTTAATAAAGTGACATTTGTCAAAATGAGTAAGCACCTGTTGCCATGGAAGGTGCCATAAGCAAGATTATAAAACAAATTGTTGTAGTTGGCTAGGAACCAGGAGGAAGATGAACACCAGAAGAAAAGGCATTCTTTCCTTAATTCCTCATACCCATTTTACAATGCATTGCATACAGTTGTTTATGCAGAACACAGGCTGTTTTCTTTTTTTCTGAAACCTCATGTAACCGATGGTATTTTAAATGAGCTCTAATACAAAATGCCTCACACACTGCTATCCTATGCCTCATTTAACCCATTATATGGGTTCCCTCTTGAAACATTTAGTCTTCATTTGTCTATTTTTCCTGTAACTTATTTTTAGGAATAGAAAAATCATGTCCTGGGAAGCATGTCTTCTGGCACATATTTAAAATACCTAAGGGGGCTCAGGTAACATCAAGACCCTAGTAGGTGCAGACGGGTCCCCACCAATATCTTGGCATTTTATTTCAATTATTTACTATCTTTCAATATGGCCCACAGCATGAAGATTTTGCATATACCAGTTTATTTTTTAATTGAAAATTGAAATAATACCAATACTCATAAAAAAATCCATTCAATTCTATTCAGTAAACAGTCTTCCTCTTCATGCCAGTAGATATCTGTAACTCTTTCCCCAGGTTCCTTATTTAAAGTATCTTTACCAAAAAAAGCAGACAGGCTTCAAATAACCGTCTGACATTGGAGAATGACAATATTTTTTCTTGTGAATTAGCATCCTAGCTAGGCACTGATATGAGATATACTGACATAGCTTTCCTGCCAAATCTCATTCTTGTATTGTTCATGAATAGATTCATTATTTTGGTACAAAGACTTTAAATATCAAGTTTAATTGATCTTTTATATCACACTTCTCCAGAATTTTTTACTGAAGGATAAATTTGTTCCTCTAAAAAGCACAGCCTGTCCCGAGCAGATGCATGCCATTAAAAAAAAAAAAATCACATAAATGTCTTCTTTTGGTTCTATCACAGCCTAACATATGAATCCATGTTTATTGTGGTAATGATTCAAACTAGTAAAATGGGGTATAATTTTTGTTTGTATTATAATTGCAGTGCTCCTCATTTCTAGGTACCCCATACTGGCTATTCTCATGTTTTATGTGAATCTCAGGGTGTATTGACTAGCTCTGTGATCTTGGAAAAAATGACTGGCTGCAAAAAGTTCTCTCATTTCTTCTGCCAATCCCATTCTCTGAAGAGGAAAATGTAAGACTATGTGTGCAAAAATTCTAAGACACTGAGAGTCCAAAGAAAATAGAGAATAGATATTTAAGCTTGAGACCAGAAAGCATTTGTGATTATTAAGACTGAATTCTTGTGACTTTGAGTCAGAATGGCTTGTTTTTAGTTGGAAGTTATCTTCTAGATCCTTATTCTCTGATTATATGCAATTTGGAAATGTCCTACATAAAAACTGCTGCCTAACTTGTCACCTGGTTTTCTTCCAATGCACAGAAAGAACTAGAAGCCCTGCAACAAATGGATTATGTGCACCATCTGGCCATTTTGTGTCGCATACTAAATTTTAAACTAAAAATGTCTTTCTTCTTCCCATACTAGAACATAAGAAATTTGCTATCTTTTCTGGCTTGATGTATAACTTAATTTATTTGTTAATATAAGTTGTTGATGGCTAAAATTGTGTAAAATGTAGTTATACATAATTTTTAGCTTCAAAGTCACAAATTTTGTCACTTTATTATGGAGGAATTGCAAATATCTCTAGGGTATAAACTCAGCCTGATTTCTGGATATCTGTTTTTTTCTATTTGCAACTTCAAATATGTGTGTAACGCCATTGCGAACTCTCAATTTTGTTAGGTGTCTTTCAAGTATATATGAGAAGTTAACATATGCATATTTTATATAATTTTTACATGTAAGTGCATATGAGTTCCTCTGAACTTTGAGAAACTAAACTGTCCAGAAAGGTATGTTTTTACATGTAGCCATTTGTAATTTGGTAACCACAGGAAATGTAAATCTGAAAATAACTATAAAACAGTTAAGGATAAGTATATAGTGTGATTCTTTTCCTTATCTAATATAAATTTTTAAAGCCACAGGAAAAGGAGCCGAAGACTGGACTATAACAGGTTTGGAGGCTATGAATACATAGAATGATACCAATTTATGGAAATACAGATTGATATTAGCTCATGTTATTGAGGGCCTACTCTTTGCCTTTTTTGTGTATGTATGTATGTATGTCTTTATTTATTTATTTCTGTATTTATTTATTTTTAGAGACAGGGTCTCACTCTGTGGTTCAGATTGGAGGGCAGTAGCGCGATCACAGCTCACTGCAACCTCAACCTCCCAGGCCTAAGCAATCCTTCTGCTACAGCCTCCCAAGTAGCTGGGACTACAGGCACGTGCCACTGCACCCAGCTAAATTTAAAAATATTTTGTAGAAACTGGGTCTTTCCCTGTTGCCCAGGCTGATCTTGAACTCCCGGGCTAAAGCGATCGTCCCACCTGGGCCTCCCAAATTGCGGGGATTACACGCACAAGCCACCGTGCCCAGCCACCATTGCCTTTATACATATTACCTCATTTAAATATGCATTTTTCCAATGGAAGGAACTGGAGCTTAGATAAATTCTATACCTCTCAAAATAACACCACGTGGATTTTTAAAAAAATCTTTAAGCATTTACCTACTTATTTATTTGGCTAATGGGAAAAAAAAGCTCCCAGTCACAAACATCCCCCGTCACAAACATCACGATCCATGATGATAGAGCAAAATCAGATATGCTAAATTTAGCCAAATGTATTGCATACAGTAGGTCATCAATACATGCTTATTGAATTAATTAAAATCCAACTTGAAAAGGAAATTGACCCTGTCAAATATTTGTATATTTTATCTCATCAAATTTAGTTGTGTGTGAGCCAAAGAAAACATATGAAAAGTGTTTTATTTTGCAGGGACAGATGTATAAAATATTATCTAATTTTAATATACTAAAGGCATAGTTATAGTTTTCCTTTAAACATCATTTTGACCTTAATGATGTGACTTACTATTTTACCCTCCAAAAACAGTACACTTTATAATTATAATTGCTGGAACACGCCACTTTCTAGAATTACGAAAAATAATTCATTACACATAAAGGCTTTATTTTGGAATGAATAAATGAATGTTGGCTGTCATCGTAATTTGTGCCTCCCGAAAGATTGGTTTCCTACCTCTAGATAGAGAGAAAATAAAATTTAATCTTTAAGAATTCACATTTCTTGTTTGGCAAGAGTTTGTATTGCTACTAATTAGCTGAAACAGAAATTAAAGAATCTCGGCTACATTGAACAACTGGGCTTTGAATGTCTAAAACTGTTTCCTCAGAAGAGAACAGGTGATGTCATTGCATCAAGTCACTGGGATGAATTGCTGAAAGGGAGATGCATGGAAACAATATCGTACCCTCAAAATTTCCATTGAGGAGCACAATGTCTCCATATACACTATTACCAGTTTCCCTTCAGAATTTTCTCTATGTCTGCTTTTAATTATCACAAATTCATTTATCCCCCCTATTTAAGTTCCCCCTCCCTCTTCCCCTATATTTCCCCTTGAACCTATCTTTTCTGTATCCATTGCAGAGAGATCACTTCGTTGTAACTGAATACAGATCTGAATGCTTACCACTTGCAGAGTCCAATTCACAAGAGTGAGGTCTGGTGGAAAGAAAGGGATTTTACTAACCAAAACTAGTAAAGGGGATGTGGCCGGATTCCCATCCAAAGCAACCACTTCAATTTTGGGGGTGAGGGTAGGAGTTTAAGTGTGGAAAAATTGATAAGGAAGGCGCGCAAAATTGTGCTGAGTACAATGTCTGTGTGTCTTGCTCTGGTGGCTATTTTGTGTCTCAGTCCTCCTGAATCACGAGCTGGCAGCATCTCAACAATGGCGGGGTTGTTGACTAGCCAGCCACCTTGAAATAATCTTGGGAATTTTGCAGCTGAGTCTCCAAGCTTCCTTTGTCAGACTCAAGATTAGCCCCTGCAACTTCTAAGAAGGCATATAGACGACAGCATACAATTAGATAAATGTGAAGGGAGTATACATGGTAGGAAAGGGAGGGATATGGAGTCTATTTTATGGCTAAGAGTAAAGGCTTCTACAGTTTTCTTCAAGGTTTTATCTTGAAACCCAAGACTAAAAAAAATAAAATGCATTTTGAAGTTAAGCTATCTGGTTTTTTAATGATTTATAGCTCTGGGGGTCTTCTCTTTTCTAAATATCCCCAAGCCCTAGGATGTATTTTGGGCAATAATTTGTACTAAATATGTGAGTTCAAAATGAGATATTTATTTACCTTGTACTTTATGTTGCAAATTTCCTAAAACTGTAATTTTAACAATCTACACGTTTATATTTATGTGATGGTTTTGTTAATTTCATTTCAACACTTTTCTCCAACAAGTGGATTTATACAAAACTGACAATGTGAATCTTCTTCAGCATCCCCCTTCAACATCTTAATAGGATAAAATGAATCATAATTTTAAACTACATTTCTTAATTTAAAGAAAAAAATTATGTGGACATATTCACATTCAAGGTGTGTATCCAGCAAACAGTAAATCAGGCAGGTGGTTATGTTGGGAAATGGTAGCAAAACATTTACAATTGATGCCATATGGCTTTCAGCCTAGTAGGGCCAACTAGCTGTGTTCAATGACTCTGGGGAAATTAAGCTGTTTGAAGGTCATTAATGCTAATTCTAAACCTCTGGGGCAGTGACAGGAAGTTGGCAGCAATATGCAGGGAAACCATACCTCCAACTGAGTGGATAAGCCTCCTTCATAAGTGGACCGAGGATTGTTCTTGTTGGGCCTGTGCTCTGATTTGGAGACAAAGAACCAGGTATAACCACTATTGCTGCATATACACAGCAGGCAGTAACGTATATTCTGATCCTGCCATTGTCTTTCTTAAACTGACCAGGAGTCCTTATCATAAAGTTCAAATCCCCTTCCATTATCTTCCTGTTTCAGCTGATACCACTGTCCTCTGGACTAAGCCCCAGGCACATTAAGTTTCTAAGTTGACATTTTTAATTAAGTTTTAAAGACATATTTGGAGAATTTTTTAATGCACAAGTATATGTCCAGCTCAAATAATTCCACTTTCAATGTGCTTTCCTGGGTTTCTTGAATGCCATTGAGAAATTACAGTACATATAAAGAAAATAGAAAAGAAATAGTAATCACTGAATCAATGATTAGCGAAAAAAAAACAGCAAAAGCTAAAGCTTTTCAGCAATTAAGTTCACCAATTTTCAGTAAATAACTCAAGTGAAAAAAATTAATTTATCTACTTGAAAATGGCTAATGCAGAGTCAAAGATTAAAATGTTGGAAATAAATTTTCTTCTTCCACGCCAACCTTTAAGGAAAATATTATTGAACTCTTCTGGAACACAAAATCTTTGCAACCAGCATTATTATGTATATTATCCACTTACATTAAATTAAAACTCTATATGCATGAGGGAATGTTTCTTCAAATATTAACCATAAATAGAAATTAGAAAAATGTATAAAATTAGGTTGTATATTTCATTCCTAAGATTTTCTAGACTGGGTTTTCTGAAAGATGCAACACCATTCTCTTGATATTCTACAAATAGAAACACGCTACCCCAGAGCATTGGGTTCAGAACGTGCTACCCCAGAAGATGGCACCTTCACATTTGAGAAAATCACAAAGGAGAAAGGTCTCTGACCTTCTCCAATCCTTCTTCTCTGAAGCAAGCTGTAAAAGAATCTGATCTTCAGCTGGGTGCGGTGGCTCACTCCTGTAATCCCAGCACTTTGGGACGCCGAGGTGGGTGGATCACAAGGTCAGGAGATTGAGACCATCCTGGCTAACACGGTGAAACCTCGTCTCTACTAAAAATACAAAAAATTATCCGGGTGTGGTGGTGGCACCTGTAGTCCCAGCTACTCGGGAGGCTGAGGTAGGAAAACGGTGTGAACCCGGGAGGTGGAGCTTGCAGTGAGCGGAGATCATGCCACTGCCCTCCAGCCTGGGCGACAGAGCGAGACTCTGTCTCAAAAAAAAAATAAAAAAAGAATCTGATCTTCCTCTGAAGTATGTGATAAGAGCCTCATGTGCCTCATATCTGGAGACAAGGAATGTCACACTGGGACACAGAAAATAATATGAACAAACAGGCCTTGCTAAGTTCCCCCAGCTTATTACCATTAGATCATACTCCTTCTGTTCAATCATGCTTCCTCATGACTGTCTACTCCCCATCCAACCTAAGCATAAATATACATAGATTTCGCCATTTCTTTGGGTCTTCATTTCTGAAGGTCCACATGTCACATAAAATTTACATTAAATAAATATGTATGCTTTTCTGTTGTTAAACTGCCTTTTGTTATAGGTGCTTCAGCCATGAACCTAGTGATGGATGAGAAAAAAAAATCCCTTCTACCCTACACTAACAAGGAAGGACGAGAGAGAGAATTCTAATTTCTTACCATAGGTATTCAATGTGATGAGAGGGTGGTCATTTGATGTATAAAATTAGGAATTCATTCTAAAACATGTTTGAAACTTTTGTTTACTTTATTGCAGAGGAAGGGGCAAGTTTGGTGCTCCAAATTCCTGTTTTATTTGCCATCATAGAAAGGATTTGAATTTGCAAGACACTTCAGAAAAGTCTGATTTTTTTTTTCACTTTAAATGTGGTATTGTGGTTACCGTAATGAGGTGGCATCGACACTGCTAATACTTACCCTTTGGAGTTTACCCCAAGGCTTTACCATAAGACATCATCCAGATCACTGTGCTTTCTTTTAAAAAACAAGTCTTTATTAAAAAGAAAAGCACAAACTAGACCATCACAAATAGAAATTAGTAATAGCCAGAAACGTATTTAGCAGCGATATTTTTTCTTTTTTTTTTTTAACAGTCTTGCTCTGTCTCTCAGGCTGGAGTGCAGTGGCGTGATCTCGGCTCACTGTAACCTCCACCTCCCAGGTTCAAGCAATTCTCCTGCCTCAGCCTCCCAGAGTAGTTGTAACTAGAGGTATCCACCACCACACCCAGGTAATTTGCATATTTTTAGTAGAGTTGGGGTATCACCATGTTGGCCAAGCTGGTCTTGAACTCCTGACCTCAGGTGACCCGCCTACGAAAGTGCTGGGATTACAGGAGTGAGGCACTGCACCCAGACTTATTTAACATCAGTTCTAAACATTGTTGACACATTGCAGTATCTAATTTTCTCTAGTATCCTTAATTAATTATATAATGTGACTTTTGAAGAATTCTTATATACATTAAGATAAAGTTCAAGAAGGCCATTAGCAAAGGATTTTAAAAAGAGTAGTTTTTTTACAAAGATTTTCCATTTTAAACAGATTTTTCTTATAAAATAAATTTCTCCATGTCTTTTAAAAATACGAAACTTGGCTCCCATTAAATATGCTCATTTTTAGTTACCCATGGGATACCCTTACTTATCTATGATAACAGATACTTGTCATAATTTCCTGTATACTCCTAATGTCAGAGGTATGTTTACAAGTGGTATCATTTACTTCTGGATTTCATTTCCAGCTATTTAACCTCCAGATTCATGATAAAGCATTTTTAAGATTATCTCTGAAAACAATACCTGCTTTTTATTTACTCAAAATATATCTACACTTAACATAAGTACACTTTGGATAAGCAGTTATTTTTAGGCAAACTTTTACTAAGATAAGTATATGACAACATAAATAATGGAGGATATCCATGTGTAGCTAAAAGTGAAAATATTTACTTTACCTGGAAGATGTGTTTTTTTTAAAAAAAAAACCCTGAAACAATTGATTTCATGCAAAAAAAGTGCTAAAAGAAAAATGCGTAATCTCTGTATGATAAAAACATTTTCTCGAGCTGTGCAAATGACCTTGTTGATTTTTATTTTATCTAAGAATGATTTTAATATGCAATAATACAACTTACAGCAACATATAACAATGCATTTAATAGTAATGCACAAAAGTAACAAAGCAATGCAGATAAAAATGTTATACTGAACTCATCATTTGACATACTTCCTGTATTAGAATAATTTGCTGAATAATGTCAATTATCAAAACATGTAGCTGCTATGTAGTCCCTTAAAAACTGATATTTCCAGCATGTATATAATACACATATAAGTATATTCGTGTTGAACATAGCTTTAGTACTTTTTATATTTTTTTAAAAAGAAATTGTATGCCTTTTGTTCAAAACCACTATAACTTACTTGACCTGTGTGTGATTTTTATTTTCCGTTAAAATATTTAATTTCCAATATAGTTTGGATGTAGGACAGTCTGCATTTTAGGAAGCAAAAAAATAAATTTTAGAAAGGTAAAATATCAAAGCCAGTTTTGTAGTAATAGTGATGTCTAAAAGTTGAAATAGTAGCTGTCATTAAATGAGCACCTACTATATTTCAGGCACTAAACTGGATTCTTATAGACTCTTTAATAATAATATCATACATTATAAATGTGAAATTTTAGACTGCAAAGTACATAATTTGCTAAAAGTCACAGATGTAATAAACTGTCAATCCAGAATTTGAACTTAAATCTTTTGGCTGCAGAGAGGAAAACAAAAGAACGGTAGGTAAATAGCTAGATGAATCCGTTGACTGACAGTCGTATCAGCTTCCCTTTACTGAATGCTGATCTCATCACACCAGTATAACTTTGTAAAATGTGTTTATTATTTCCATGTTCAAAGTGAGTGACTTAAGGCTAAAAATGATAAGAAATGTGTCCTTGATGGCAGCTATCACTGGAAGATCCAGAATTTTAACCAATATTTCACTATCCAGTATTACTCATTTCAAAGCACTCAGCCTTTCTGCTATCACATACAATTTCCACTTCAAGTAACAAATTCAAATATAATCGGTACAAAGTTTATCCTACCCTGAAAATGAAATGTATAATATTCAAGAACAACTTGATGATTCACATCTGAGAAAACATAGTACTCTCAAAGTGACAAATACTGAATAAATAAATATTACCTCTGTATTGGATGTCTAAAAATGAGTAAGGACAAGATACTTCAAGCTGGAAAAATTAGAATGCAAACAAAAGACAACGGAGAAACCAAACATAGCTGGTCACATATGTATTTTTGTAACGATTTTTAAGTCTGGGAGTCTTGTTTCCTAAGAAAACATTTATTTTTTTGTTAGCCAGAAGTTTATATCTCCCTAGATTATGTAAAATACTGAAAAAAGAAATATGAAAACTTTATTTTTAGTTGTGTCATCAAACAGTGCCTTACATATTTGAATGACTACACTTTCAAAAGCTGCCAAACTTTAATTTCTTCTGTTAGTATCTATATCTACACATATTCAACATTCAAAGTAAGGAATCTTGTAGTGTGTGTTATATTGTTCAAGTATTGATGATTTTGTTGCAACTCTGGGAACACTTTTTAGCCCCTGAAGCCTGAATTAGGGGTATCTATATAGAGAGGAAATTATTGGCTTATCAAAAGTGTGCATAGATTCTGTAGGTCAAGTCTATCCATCATAGACTTCCTAAAAGGTGGATTAGATTTGAAGCTCTCCCAATTTATTTTGTTATGGTTTATTGGCACATTCATTTTGCACAACTGTTTATACAAAATAAATGGCTGCTGATATCTTAAGCCCCTCCATTAGTGGAGTCCAATTCACCATCTAAGATAACAAAAACATAGGAATCTTCAGTTCCTACTGCTACCATTACAGAAGGCTCAAGCTGTAGAATATTTGATGCTTTCTGCTCTCAAAGTTCTGATCCAGTCCTTTCTCTTACATAACATCTGTCCATGGCCTTGCTCAGAGGGACCCAGTGCTCATTCAAAGATCCCTTTATTGTGGTGAATGTTTAATTTCTTACTAATATTCATTCAAATGCAATACATGTATAGTTACATTCAGTCTGTGCTGCTATAATGGAATATAAGAGACTGGGCAATTTGTAGAGATTCTTCATGGTTCTGGAAACTGGAAAATCCAAGATGCAAAGGCAAGTGTCTGGCGAGGACCTTCTTTCTGTGTCATCTCATGGTGGAAGGTGAGACAGCAAGAGATTGAACTCCCAGCTTTAAGTTATTTTAAATCAGCATGAATCTGTTCACAAGGCTTCAGCCTTCATGACCTAAACACCTCCCATTGGGCCCCACCTCCCAACAGTGGTTCATTGGATTATGTTCCAACACATGCCTTTTGGAGGGACACAGCCAAACGATAATGATATATAACAGCATTTTCTAAGTGTTCATTTTGATGAATTTTGACAAATGTTTACAGTAGTGTAACAACCACTTCAATGGAGACGTTTCATCCTAAAAATTCCCTTGTTCTATAGATTCAATTTTTATATTCTTCTGAAATTTTATGCTGAAATCTAATACCCAATATAATGGTATTGCGAGTTGGAGGCTTTGGAAGGTGATTAGATCATAAGAACAGAGACTTAATCAAAGGAGTTAGTGCTTTTTATAAGAGACCCTGGAGATATCCCGTCCTTCTACAATGTGAGGAGACAAAAGAATGACAGCCACCTCTGAATCAGGAAGTGAGTCATTACCAGGCACTGAATCTGTCAGTAACGTGAATTTGAACTTCTGGTCACGAAAACTGTGAAAAATAAATTTTGGTTGTTTATAAACTACCCAGTCTATGATATTCTGTTACAGCAACCTAAAGTACTATGTTACCTGGTGCCCCTTTGTAATCAGTCCTCGCCCCCAACCTGACACCTAGCCCCTGTCTACCCCACTCAGATTTGGGTGGCTACAGTTTTGGCTATTAAATAATGTCACAAAAATTGAATCATATACTATGTAGCTTTGATTGTTTTTTATTGAGTTTACTTAATGCGTTGGAGATATATTCATGCTGTTACATATGTCTATATTGTATTTTTTTATCGCAAACTAGTGTTCCATTTGATTATACCTTTACTAATACATGGGCCTCTGGATTATTTCTAGTTTAAGGCCATGCAAATAAAGTTGCTATAAACATTAGCAAATGGGTCTCTGTATGAACATGCTTTTATTTCTCTTGGGTAAACATCCAGGAATTGACAGTTGAGTCATATGATAAATGTATATTTAAATTTAAAAGAAACTTCCCTATTGTTATCCAAAGCAACTATACCACTGATGTTTCTACATATCCTCATCAGTACTCCGTCTTCTGTGATTTGATTATAGCCGTCCTAGTAGCTGTATAGAGCATCTCATTGCAGTTTTAATTGCATTTTCCTAATGACTAGTGGCGTTAAGCAAATTTTCACTGCTTATTTGCCATTGGTATATACAGTGGTTCCACGTTCTCCGTGAGAGATTAGTTCTAGAACCCTGATGGATGCCAAAATCCAGAAATGCAAAAATTCCAACATTGGTCCTGTATAACCTGGGAAAATTAAAACTGAGCCCTCTGCATCCTTGGGCTGCCCAATCTGGGAATACTATATTTTCTATCCATAGTTGGTTGAATCTGTGAATGCGGAGCTCGTACACAGGAAAGGCCAACTATATTTTTTGAAAGTCCAGTTTTTAGTCTGTTTCTACCAGTTATAAAAATTTCCAGTTCGCATATATGGAAACTGTTTTTATGTGGATGGCTGAGGATTCTTTTGGAAAAACATACTGTCAAGAAAAGAACATAGGGATTATAAGCCTGACTCTATAGCAAAATCTGATTTTTTAAAAAGAAATTTTTATTAAAATGTCTAAAAAACACTGGGGCCCTGTTGACATCACTTGGATACCCGGCTGGTATAATCTATGACAGTATAAAAGCCCGTCTATGTACTCTTCCATGGAATATGAGATGTTGAGGACTTTGGCATGTCGGTAGTTATGTCCACTGGTATTTATTTAGGCAGAGTATGGGGGGTTGCCAGGATTAAGAGAGGGCATAGGGTCAAGTGTGCATCCTGAGAAGCCATAAACAGAAAAGAAAGTGTAACCTAGTAAACCGTGCAGTTCCCGCAGGAATCTGGCAGGAATGGGACACAGTGGGCCCAGCATGGTCTACCAACCCCCTGCCGAATCCTTGAAATTCCTTCTGAAAACCTCCAGAAAGAAAGGACAGAGTACTGCATAGAGGGTTGAAGGTTCTGGTTTCTCCTGGCTCTTGTTTCTGTTTACGATTTGTATCTGTAGTAGTTTCCTGGGACTGCCCTAACAAAACAGCGCACAGTGGGTGGCTTAACCATAAGTGTACTGTCTCAGAGTTCTGGAAGGCAGAAGTCTAAAATCATGGTGTTGAAAAGGTGGCTCCTTCTGAGAGCCACAAGGAAAAAGTATTCCAGAGAAGTCTCTCTCCTTATGTCATGCAGCTTTGGGTGTTTCTTGGTGTTTTAGTCTGTTCTCCTGCTGCTCATGAAGACATACCAGAGACTGGATAATTTATACAGAAAAAGAGGTTTAATGAACTCACAGTTCCATGTGCTGGGAAGGCCTCATAGTCATGGCAGAAGACGAAAGGCTCATTTCACATGGCGGCAGGCAAGAGAGAATGAGAACCAAGCAAAGAGGAGACCCCTTATCAAACCAACAGATCTTGTGAGACTCATTCACCACCACAAGAACAGTATGGGGAAAACCACCCCGTGATTCAATGATCTCTCACCAGATCCCTCCCACAACACATGGGAGTTACGGAAACTACAACCATGATTCAATTACCTCCCCCAAATCCCTCCCACAACACATGGGAGTTACAGGAGCTAAGACAGACCATATCGCTTGGCTTATCAATGGCATTCTTCCTGTGTCTTCACATCGCCTTCTCTGTATACCTATCTTTCCCTGTGTCCACATTTCTCCTTTTTGTAACTACAGAGTCATATTGGATTGGGCCCATCCTAATGACTTCATCCTGACTTGGTCATCTGCAAAGGCTGTATTTCCATACAAGGTCACATTCACAGCTACTGGAATTACCGCCTCATTATTTGCTGAAGGTACACAATTCAACCCATAACACTGTCAGTCTAGTAATTGTGCCCTTTTAGGTAATTTCTGTTTTCTACTCATAATTTAAAATGAAAGCATGTTGAAATTATAAAAGACAATAGTGCTAAGAGAAAATTTCCATCAACCTATGATTTTAAACTCTTCAAAGTGCTAAGAGAAAATATCCATCAATCTATTATTTTAAACCTTTCTAAATTATTAAGAGTAAGATATATAAAATAAGATAATTTTCAGGACAGCCATGGTTGTTCATGCGTGTAATCTCAGCACTTTGGGAGGCTCGGGAGAGCAGACTGCTTGAGCTCAAGAGTTCAAGACCAGCCTGGACAAGATAGTGAAACTTCATTTCTACTAAAAATACAAACAATTAGCCTGGTGTGGGCATGGTGGCAAATGCCTGTAGTCCCAGTTACCCAAGAGGCTGAGGTGGGAGACCTGCTTGAGCCCAGAAAGTCAAGGCTGCAGTGAACCATGATTGCACCACAGCACTGCAGCCTGGGTGACAGCCTGAGACCCTGCCACATACACACACACACATATTCAAATAAATGATTGAGTTTACATACCAAAGAGCACCAAAATATATGCTTCAATGAGAAGAAAAGAGTGAGATCTAAGTGGCACTGAGTTATACAGAAACTTGAAAACACGTTGGTGTATCTAAATAATCAATAACCAAAGTAACAGCAATAATAACATTAAGGATAATGACTATTTAGCTTGGAATTTAAAAAACAATACATAATTATATTTACAAATTGCAATAATATAAAAACTGGAAGAGATGATCATATCTAAAATTTTCTACAGCCTTTAAATTGTTCAGGTAGAAGGAGATGATTGTTTCAAGTTGTACTTTGCTAATGCAACCTTGTGCTTCATTAGTGCTAATGCACTTTGTTCAACATTTAATAACTAAAGAGCAATGAAAAGCGACACAGATTAAATGGAAAAGGAAATATACAAGCAACACACCCCCCAAAAATATGCAATCAAGTCAATGAAAAGCAGAAAACAAACGAAAAAAGTAAAGAAGTAAAAATACAGTGAAATTTTATTAAAGATGCAGAAATATATCCATATGAGTCAAAATCATATTTAGTATAAATACATTAAGTTCACTGTTAAAAGACAGAGAGTACAAGCTATAATGACAAAGGATTTTTTACACGCTGAGGGACATAAAATGATATGCCAAAATTTAGATTGTATAGTGACATTAATATCTCATTAAATATGCTAGAGCAAAATCTGAAATATATTCAAAAATTAACTTTGGGAGCCCGAGGTGGGTGGATCAAGAGGTCAGCAGATCGAGACCATCCTGGCTAACATGGTGAAATACCATCTCTACTAAAAATACAAAAAATTAGCCAGGCATGGTGGCAGGCACCTGTAATCCCAGCTACTAGGGAGGCTGAGGCAGGAGAACAGGGTGAACCCGGGAGGTGGAGCTTGCAGTGAGCCGAGATCGTGCCCCTGCACTCCAGCCTGGGCGACAGAGCCAGATTCCATCTCAAAAAAAAAAAAAAAAAAAAAAGCTTTCCAGTTGAAATATCTTTATAACGTAATATTGAATTCTCATGGCTAAGGAAAAATAATTTTATAATTAATCAGGTCTAAATAAAATAAATTAAATACTGAAAGGGCAAAAAATTATCTTAAAGCTTTTACACTTCAATGCTCAGTTTTGCTGTGAACCTAAAACTGTTTTAAAATTAAATTATGTTAAATAGAAATAATTATTTGTGGGACATTTAATGTTTCTTGATTAACCCTTGGACTTGTAGAGATTTTAACTTAGAACAGGCATAAAAATTGTAACAATTGTTATTGTGAATAGAATAGAATATTGTTCTGAGAACAGTAAATATTTCTTGAGAATTTCGATGTGTCAGAGGCTGGAATATTTTCACATATTGTTTAACTCTTTTGTCTTATATACTATTTTGTCTTTAAAACAATCAGATGAGGAAAATGAGGCTCAGATAGCAACTAGCCTGACCCAAATCACACAGCTAGAAAGCAGAGGATGCAGGATTTAAACCCAGAACCTGTTTGACTATTCACTACACTCTACCACCTCCAAGGAACGTGGTGCGTATATGATACTTGAGGACATATCAACAGTCACGACTAAGACTTAGTAAAACGGTGGAGAAATGAAGACAATGTTGAAAGAGAAAGAGTTCTAAGCCAACCACAATTAAAGTCTGAGTATGAAGAAGTCATGCAAAATATTTAACAATTTTACAAATGAAGAAGATGAGGCTAAGAGAGAATTCATTGCTTGCCTTATCGGACATCACAGTCCTCACTAATTATTTTAGTTTGTGTTTTCTTTCACATGTCTTGAAACTTGCACCATCCTATAATAGTCACTAGAATTTAGTACTTAATTTTTCTCTCGTTTCTGTGCATCTGTGCATGGAGAGGGATACCCCTGCTGCATGCTGATAGAAACTGACATTGTTTGAAAACACCTACTTTCATTTCCTAAATATGTGACTTCAAATATAACATAATTAAATATATAAATACTTAGGATATTTTTCTCTCTCTTAAAATTTATCTTAGCTTTGCAGGCCATAAGCTCAGAAATATGTGTTCCTTGTAAAAGCCACCATCTTGACCTCTTATTCTCCAACCATTAGCACAGTAAGTGTGCATTTAAACAGTTAACTAGCTATGAAATTGTTGGTAGAGGAGTTCTACAAAAACTGCAATGTATTAAAATCCTGTTTGGTCACAACTTTCTGAGGGAGGGAAGAAAACTTCATATGAGTTATGGCGATGTAATTTATGTTGATTATAAGAAAAAATTTGTTTAGGCCAATAAAATTCAAATTAACAAAGCACATTCAGAAACGAGGTTTAAAACATAAATAGCATGAAATAGGGGAGATTAGAGCTAATATTTTCCAGGAGCTAAATAAACACACAAGCTCATATAGCATTTATTGTAAAGGTTAGAAGAGAAATCTAATTCAATATATTTAATGTACATGTAGAATGATTAGAATCTGTCTGGTTCTTGATAAATATAATCTAAAGAATTAGTTTAGACATCTTTCTCCCATCTTCAGTCAGAGTTTTATAAATTAATGAAATTATCTATTATCATTTCATCTTAGATGTCATAAGACTTTGGAAACAGGGGGTATTAGGGACTAATTTACAACACATAAATAGCTTGAACAGGTGGTACTTAATACCATCACAGATACTGGTCACTGGGTAGAGTTCACAGTTATGGAAGTGAATGCCAATTAGAAAAATGTTCATATCCTCATCACTGAGTAAACTTTAAGTGAAAAGACACCACTTGCCAGGTGCAGTGGCTCAGGCCTGTAATCCCAGCACTTTGGGAGGCCGAGGCAGGCAGATCACGAGGTCAGGAGATCGAGACCATCCTGGCTAACAGGGTGAAACCCCGTCTCTACTAAAAATGCAAAAAAAAAATTAGCCAGGCGTGGTTGCGGACAACTGTAGTCCCAGCTACTCGGGAGGCTGAGGCAGGAGAATGGTGTGAACCCGGGAGGCGGAGCTTGCAGTGAGCCGAGATTGCACCACTGCACTCCAGCCTGGGCGACAGAGCGAGACTCCGTCTCAGGAAAAAAAAAAAAAAGAATGGATGAATACAAATGCCTTTAATTCCGTTCAGACTTAAGACTTCACAGTTCTCAGAGACACCAAAGAAATTCTTTCCAAAAGTTTTTTTTGCAGAGATATATTTAAAGGCATAATTATATTTTTAAGAGCTTCCCAGATTGTAACAAATATAAGTAACTTCAACTAGCAAATAAGAAATTCATAAATGTAGCTAGCTGCTCAGTATTGCTGATTTGATATCATTTGATATCTTCGAAGTGTACCAACATTTAATGAGGATATAACTGAGTGAATCCTGCAACAGAAATATTAACATATGTGCTAAAATGAGCTATAATGGATATATATATTTCCAATGTCATTTAGAGCAAATACTTATATTAATCAGGCTGAATTATATGACTCCTACATTGAATCTTTGAACAATTGAGTTACAGTGGCAAATAATAGACAAATAAAGAAATGACATAATTAGATCATAAACTGATTTAGTAGTCTTATATAATTTTTATGTAGAGCCTGAAGGAAGAGTGCTGATCATGAAATAGTATCCTAAAAGAATGCAGCTATTACTTAATAATACAAGGAAATCAGAAAATTTGTCAAGGATCATGCAGCATAGTGAGTAGTGATGATTTACATATATCTGAATAGATGATTTACATATATCAGAATAGATGATTTACATATATCAGAACTGATGATTTACATATATCAGAACTGATGATTTACATATATCAGAATAGATGATTTACATATATCAGAATTGATGACTTACATATATCAGAATATTCATCCCTTAACTTAACTACTCATAGATAACAACTTGAGCATTGTGAAATGTTGTTTTCTCTCTGAGGTATTCTTTCAGATCCTACATACCAGTGAAACTACTGACATCAGCTCCTCCGAAGGGCTCCAGGAGAAGCTGACTCACTAAAGGGTGAAGTTTCTATATCCTGGTGATTTAAGATTTAATCCCCCTAACCCAAACCAGTCAGTGACCCCATTTATCCAGCCCCTGGTCCTCTACAATCCCTTCACCCCAACCAAGTACTCTCTGGAAAGACAGATTTGAGGGTGCTCGCATCTCCTCACTCAGCTGTCCTGCAATCATTAAACTCCTTCTTTACTGCAAACTCTGTTTATCAATTTATCAGACTGTGACTGCACAGCAGTCAGAGAATACAAACACGTGAGTCCTGTATCATTTATAAATATTTAACTTTTATATATATTTAACTTCTATACACATAATTGACTATTTTGTATATTACTATTAGTAGGTAATAATAATATTTATATTTCCTCCATAGGTAGCTTCTGGGGCATTTCTGCCTGGTAAATTTTATTCTTTAATGACAAAGACTAAAGTAAGTAACTTTAAAATATTATTGAGAATTTTTTTTCTATTGATGGGACACTGAATTTGTAGGTAGAAATAAAAACCTAGCTTTTTACTAAACTTAATTTTAAACACAATTCAAAATATAAATATAAAATTAAGAATTTCCAAAATTAAACTTAGTTTTAGAAACTCACATAAGCAAGTGTAATACTGAAGAGCAAAGAAACTGTGGTCTACAAAAAATATTATAAGTAATTCATGAAATCTAAGGGCTAATTTGTGAAGTAAATTAGGAGGATATTTTATGCTGTAGCACCATCCTAGAGACCAAGAGAATCGCTCTAGGAAAACCTGCTCAACTCTTTTTAACCAGAAATTCTTTCTTTCTCCAGAAATCCCTTTCAGGTAATGCCTAATAATATCTCACTGAACATGTATTAGAAATCGTAGTTTAATTTTTAATTAAATAATTCAGTGAAAATATATTAATTGTAAAGATAAATTTTAACACATATGGGAATACTAGACTTACGGTGGTCATCAACCCAAAATGCTACAAAATTACATGGAATGGTTAGTTTGGCAAAAATAAATATCAACACTACCACCAAAAACCTAGGTTTCAAAAAGAAATACAAGAAGCATTCCAAAATGTTAAAAATTTTTCATTTGTCTACTTTCTAAATGCTCTTTAAAATACTTATGTCATCATAATTTTGAAGTTTAAAAGTAAAGAAATAGTTCTCCTAGTTAATATACTGCCTTAAAGTTACTCTGGCTCACAAACAGAACAAATCAAAGCATGACTTGACAGCCGTCAAATTACAGGAAATTGAAGCTAAATGAAATTGGACACCTCACCTCATCTAAACTCCTTACTTTATAAGAAGGAAAAGCCTCACAAAATGTTGAGGTCATTTAGCTTAAAGTCATCAGGTGAGTTAGAGATAATCTGAGGACACCACTTTTTTTCTCTTTGTTACTATTCTCTCATAAAATTTTGCCTGAAAACAGGTCTACTAAAGATATAAGAATTTGTAATGAAGATGAATATATATCATTGTCTTTCTGCTTAGGGTTGTTCAATATTTTCCCATTGATAATATATAAAATCCTACCTACTTTGACCTCCTATCATTGCCTTTCTGCTTAGGGTTGTTCAATATTTTCCCATTGATAATATATAAAATCCTACCTACTTTGACCCCCTATCATTGCCTTTCTGCTTAGGGTTGTTCAATATTTTCCCATTGATAATATATAAAATCCTACCTACTTTGACCTCCTCTCCCACCATTTCCTTGCTATCTCCTAGAACTTCATTCTTGACTCCAAAGCTGCACCCTCCTGCATCAGTTTCTTTTGTTTGAAATCTTCAGCCCTTCATAAATTTCATCCACCAAACTCCTATTTATCCTTTAACTCCCTATTATTTTTTCTTACACTGCCACATTTTCCTTCATTAGCACATATCCAATTTAAAGTTATATAGTTTGAGTTTTTGCTTGACTTTCTGTTTCTCCATTAAAGCATAAGCTCCACAAAAGCAAGTATCATGTCTGATTTAACAGGGTATATTCTATTCTTATAAGAGTGCTGCCACGTAAGTGTCAATGAATGTTTGTGAAATAAATGAAGGACTAAAGGAGTGACTGAACAAATAAAAATAAGTTCTCTGTGTGTATTGTATGTGTGAATAAGATTTTGAGTTTGGCCAAGGCAGTTAATCACATATTAACAACTCATTAAAGTTTATTGCTATGAGGTACACAATTGGTTCAACACCAAATTCTAAGATGAAACAAGGTTTGTGTTCAGAAATATAGTGTCACTTTTTCTAATATCAGTTGCCCTCCAACTATCAGCATGACACATGCAAACCATTGATACGTGTTTTTCTGTTTTTTTTTTTGTATTGAAGATACAACATGAAGGAAAATTATTATATTTCTAATAGGAAGTCCTGTTCTAAATGACAACAAATCTGAGCGTGAACACATTTGTTTAAAAGAGAGAGATTAAAAAGATGAGATTCTGTTTGTACAGTATATAACTGAAGAGAGTTGTATCTAGCAATTTGACAAGAAAGGTGAAACAGAACATTAACCTGAGCACACAAGTTCAGCTAATGATCTGGGATGGGGAGTTGTGGGTAGAGAGGAGGACAAAGACGAAAGACAACCGTTTACCCCAAGTTACTCTCCAAAGATGAGAAAAAGCCCTCTTAGTAATGTCTTTCAAAATCTAACTACTTTCAAGAACACATCGATAAGATACAGAGAGATAACAATCAAGTTGGACAGTAACTTAAAAGTCAGATGTCTTTTTAAGCATAAGTAACTTAGAACTGTAAAGTAAAAAACACTAAATGTCATTGACTTTAAAGTGGATACTGAAGAAAAAGAAAACCCTTCTATTAAAAACTAGACTACATGCAGTAACTTATGTAGAAAACTTAGCATAAATATTTATACAAAATTGCCCTACCCTATTTTATTAAAGTATGACATTATAAATTAAGAGAAAATCATTTTAAAAATGAGTTATATTTTAGGCCTTTTTTCTCAAAATGAGTTTCATAAATTGATATGGTTATTAGCATAGGAATTTCAATAATAGGAACAAAGAAACCAAAAGAAAATGTGTGTGTGTGTATGTATACAATTACCTGGCATTCCAACTTCAACATGTTTAAAAATATTTCAGTAAAAAATGTTAGATTTATTTTAAGGTAGTTTGTAAGATATTTATTAGGTTTATTTGTAGGCCTTGCACACTAAGTTAAGCAACACTATCATAAAATAAATTATTTAATAATGAAACAGAAACTCAAATCTTCATATTATAATTAAATAAACTCTAAAGTATCTAGTAACTTCAACTGTATCCCTAAAATAACATCAGGTCTACAGCGTGTATCAACTTGCCCAGAGAAAACGCAACAATGAAAGAAAGAAAGAGATATCTATTTTTTCATAAAAGATCAACACACTTTGTCCAATTTTTTTGTCCAACTGCTATCAAGTGGGCCAACGCTAATGGCAAATAAAAGAGCTGCCATTCAACATGCATTCTAGTAGTGAATATTAACTGACTACTCTGTGAAAGCAGTGTTCGTTGAACAAATAAAAGAATCTTTGCCTGCGTGACGCTTATATTTTGGTCACTTTACATTTTACTGGAGGAAACGTGAAGAATAGAATACCAGCAATATTAACAACATTATCCCACTAGAAGGTCTCCAGTGACTGATACTTTCAGACTCATGTCAATGACCCTATATGATCTTTATATTCCAAGGAGCATGGCAATGGATTTTAACATTTCCAAATTAAAAGGTAATGGTAAAGTAATGATAACCAACACAAAAATGACTCCCTGGAAACGACAGCAACTCATTTCAAATGGCTTTGGAATGCCATTAGGACAGTACCTTTTTCTTTGTAATGCAAAAGTCTCACAATCCAGAGAGCAGGTCTTGTGAATTTTGTGAATTTTGATGAGAGGTAAGGCATTACAGAAAGACCCAAAAGTCATGCTCCAGATTCCGGCAATATAGCTAGTAGGACAGACACAGAGTACATAGTTTTACTACTGATCACAGTGATTTAGAGATTGGAACCCATAGTTCTGTGAGATCAGGCATCACTTCAAGATAAATTTACATTTTTAATAAATGCAAACTTTGGCTCAGCTAAACAAGGTACCTTGGGCTATATTAACTGTAGATAGATAAATTTGGCGTAATTAACCCTTGCACAGTCTAAACATACCATGTGCCAAAAATGATGTAAAGCACTGAATATGTGAGATAAAGTATGATGAATTCCATTGACAAATACAGGCAATAGCTTCCATTTAATTGAGAAGAAACCGTATACCTAGCACAAGTCTTTTTCTGTGCATTAACTTTTCATAATACAACTATATGAAGTATATAGTATAAAATAGTATATGAAACTATTTTATATATAAATAAAGGTGTTTCCAAAGGTTAAGAAAGGGCACGGTGAGAGTGAGAAGCACAGTCTGGGTGGGCAGGACAATCTAGTTGTCTATCTGTGCTTTAAACTCCAATAAACATCATCTCCCACACCACGGCATCTAACTCAGAGTCACATTTCAATTGCCAGCAAATGGAAGCCTCATAAACCCAAAATGTGAACGGCAATGAAGTTCATAGAGCACGCTTTGAGTGCACAGAGTATCTTTGCAAACATTATCTTTTTTTATTACACTTTATGTTTTAGGGTACATGTGCACAACGTGGAGGTTTGTTACAGATGTATACATGTGCCATGTAGGTGTGCTGCACCCATTAACTCATCATTTAACATTAGGTATATCTCCTATTGCTATCCCTTCCCCTCCCCCCAAACATTATCTTTTAAGACTCTCACAATCATGCCATGAGATTATTCCCATATCAAAAAGTAGGAAATGAAAGCCTGGAAAGAAGTTATATTGACATTAAACTGCTCTCAAACCCAAGTGTACAAATGATTCTTCTTGCAAAGAAATTCATATTCTACACAAAGTTCTATTTCAAAATGAATTCTGGAATTCAATTAAACACTCATCTGGAAAACGAGAGCTTAAGTGGAAATTCCTCACTGGTATTCAAGCAAATAAATTAAATAATGATATTAAACCTACATCTAATCTCTTATTATTACATATTCAAAGTTTGCTATACAGCTACCACTAAGTTATACATTTCCAGTGACACAAACCATAAAATGAATTTGTTTCTATTGGTACTAGCAAAAAAAAAAAAAACCTGCGTAGACAGCAAAAGGGTCAATCTACTAATTTATCTTCTAATAACTTTCCACCCAGGAGCATTCGTCCCTCTCATTAGACAGTTGTTCTATGCTTCTTTTTTTCACATTCTAATTGCCTCACCTGAACCAAAAAAAGAATGTGGATCTAGGATCAATACCTTTTGAAAAGTCATTTATTTCATTATATTATTTTTTCATATATCTGCATTATTGCATAGAATACCTGATTGGTCTTATGCTAAGTTTTTCATGTAACATTACCTCTGCAAGATGTTAATAAGTATCCTTCCAAAAATGTTTGAAAAATCTTGGGTAAAACATATTACGTAAGTTCCTGTTTTATAGTTTTCCAAGAGTTTTACTATCCTTGGCCAATGACAAAATTCAAAGCAGAGATACAGTACACAACTTTTGTAAAACTTACCTATTTTTCTTATAAGACTGTGGCTTTGTTTTGTTTTGTTTTGAACTTCTTTTCTGTGATGTGACATGAGACTGTGTGTTGAGTTAGGGGTGGGGACATACATTAACAGAGGTTTAGGAACTGCTTTGCTAAAGCAAGTTTGAGGAGAAAATGGGGAGACTAATACAAGATTTTCCTTTAAGCAGTGGGAGTTGAAAGGGTAGGTGGTTTTTGGAGAAAGAAGAGACCCATTCATGGCACAGGCTTCTTTATGTTTCTGCTCTGTGTGATACTTAATGAGGATACAGACATTCACTTCCTCTATTTCCCACCCCTGGCCGGGGGTAACCCAAAGGTACCTGATAAAGACACAGCCTTATAGCTGTATCAAGTATCCCTGAGTGTGTTAGGACTGGAGAGGCCTGAGGAATAAAAAACATACATGCATTAAATGGAACAAATACAGAGAAGAAGAAAACTCAGACATGGTACATTAATTGTGTACCTTTCCTTACAACCCAGCACATCACAGGGTACATGACCTGCTTCCTTTTGACCTGCTTCCTTTATGTTCACTGCATGAACAGGGAAGGGGGTTGGGGTACACGTGGGAGATAATTGTGTTTACTATGTACCTGGTATTAATACATCTATAGAGACAATTGGAATGACTATACTGGAGAAACAGCAAGAGAAGAACTGAAAAGGCTAAAACAAATACTTGGTTCTCTAAAAAATACTCCAAAGGATTTCTCATGTCTGACAAATTACATTTTAGTCTAATAGTAATAAGTGACCAAAACTAAGGTGATTTGATAAATATCATAAGGTATTTTACTGTGAAATTGATATCTATACGTATTGCTTATAAAGCTCAGTAATCTGTTCTTGAATTGAGAAATTACTGAGACAACATCAAAAGCTGTCATTTTTGTTTCTATGTTGTCGTTGTTATTGTTTGTGAGGTCAGAGCTTCTAAACTTTATGACTGTTTGAAAGGGGCCTATATAGACCTTGCCTGAATATTAAGTCATGTGAAATGATAAAAAGCTTTCTGATTTATTGGGTTAGACAAAGAAAAAATTGAGAAATTGAGCATCATTAAAATTAAAGACTTTTGTTATTAAAACTGTGCTTAGAATGAAAACAAAAGCCACAGGTTGGGAGAAAATTTTTTCAAAACATATTCAAAACATTTTCAAAACATATCAGATAAATTACTGGTATTTAAAGTATACAGAGAACTCGAAAATAAGAAAGAAAACAACTCATTTAAAAAATAGTCCAAAGGTCTAAATACAGCTGTCAAATGGGGATTTTGAAGTTACTAGTCATGTATCATTAGGGAACTGCAAGTCACAGCAACCGTGAGATATTATTACATGACTATTAAAATGACCAATATCCAAAAGTCTGATGATACCAAAAGCTGGCAAATGTGAGGAGAAACAGGAACTTTTATTCATTGCTTGTGAGAATGCAGAATAGTACAGCTACTTTGGCAGTCAGTTTGGCAGTTTCTTATAAAACTAAACATACTCCTACCACACAACCCAGCAATTACATTCCCGGTATTTACTTAAAGGATTTGAAAACTTACATGCACACAAAAGCCTTCTTCCCATGAATGTTACAGGAGCCTTATTCATGATCACTAAAATCGAAATGTCCTTCAGGAAGTGAATGGAAAAATAAACTGTGGTATATCCAGGCAATGGAATAGTATTCTGTCAAGCTACAGAAGACACACAGGAACCTTTAAATGCATATTGCCAAGTGAAAGAAGCCAGTCTGAAAAGTCTACATACCGTATGATTCAACTACATGACCTTCTGGAGAAAGCAAAACTATGGAGACAGTAAAGAGATCAGTGGCTATTAGGGATTTGGAGGAGATTTGTGCAGTCTAAACATGTCATGTGCCAACAATGACGTAAAGATATGTGAGATAAAGTATGACGAATTCTATTGACAAACACACGCAATGGCTTCCATTTAACTGAGAAGAAACCATATACCTAGCACAAGTCTTTTTCTGTGCATTAACTTTTTGTAATACAACTATATGAAGTTATAGCCTATTTTATATATGAATAAAAGCATTTCCAAAGGTTAAGAAAGGGCACAGTGAGAGTGAGAAGCACAGTCTGGGTAGGCAGGTCAATCTAGTTTTCTATCTGTGCTTTAAACTGCTATAACCATCAACTCAATCTACTAATTTATCTTCTACATAAATTAGTAGAGGAAACGATGAACGGATGGAGCAAGGAAGAATTTTAGGAGAGTGAATCCATTATTCTGTATGACACTGTAATGAGGATTATTTGTCATTACACATTTGACAAAACCTATAGAATTCATAAGACAAGGAGTAAACTCTAATACAAACTACATACTTTAGTCAATAGTAATGTACCAATATTGACTCATCAACTATAACAAATGTACCACACTATTGCAAGATGTTAAAAATCGGGGAAATTGGGGTAGAGGCTGAGGATGACGTGTGAATGCTTATTCACTTCTTTCTACAAACCTAAAATTGCTTTTAAAGAGTCAATAAAAATTAAAACAAGGCAGGGTTTTCATGCAATGGAAAAAAACACACAACTTTAGTAAGTGACTCATAATTATGCTTATGCCACTTTGCTAGATTACACTTCATTAATAAATATAGTTTCATTCTTTATGTTATAAAGCAGAATAAAGTCAGATATCTAGAGAAATTGATTTTAATGATTAGAGTAAAAGCATTTTCACCTCCAACGTCAGAATGAGTTCTTCAGAATCAGTCCATTTTATAGTTAAATCAATCATTGATTTTAAAAAAATATTGAGAAAAACTTTAACTTCACTTTTTCCATCAAACTCAATGTCATGACAGCATTGTCATTTCAATCTAGGATTAAAACCTATTTCTGGACCCAGTGGACTTACTGTGATAGATTCTGAAAATGTCAGACGTTAAAGTCCAGTCTTTGATCTGCTGTCCTCTGCAGTTATCAAAAGGTCAGTTTATCCTGCTTCTTTTCTCTCTTTTTCATATATCTTGCACTTCAGCTTAATATTAGTATTAAGCTAAATTTCTTATTTTATTTTGATTGATAAAGGAAAACAGATTGTTTCAATACAGTTACTGAGAATAAGCAGCAAAACGTACTTATAAAGTACACAAGAGAGCTATAAGATAAAAATTTGTTCAAAAAAAGATTTGGAAATTTTTATTGCATGAATGTTCAAATGGAAAGGAAAACTTTCTGGATTCTTTTTCCACCACACAGGAGTAGCAGCACTAAAGTAGTGAATAATGTCCGTTCAATTGGTAGTTTTCATGTATTTCTGATATCAGAAACGGACTGTTAGTAACTAGTTTTAAAAGCAGAGCATTTTTGTGCATGGCATTCCCCTGAATTCCAAAGCCCAAACTTAACTTAGGCTAATTTCTCTCTGCTGGGAGCCCCATTAATTTCTCATAGATAACATTTCATATATATGCGGCATTCTGATGATGTAAAGGAATTCACACCTTATGGGCCTACAAGCCAAATTTAATCAATGGCTTGCTTCATATGGCTGAGAGCTAAAAATTGTTTTGGCATTTTGGAAGTGTTTAAAGAAGGAGAAGGAAGGGGAGAAGAAGAATGAGTAGATGAAGGAGAGACAGAGACTGCATATGGCCAGCAAAGCCTATAATATTTACTGTCTAGTTCTTTACACAAAGAACTTTTCCAATCTTGAACAAAACACACACATTTTCGTTATGCCAAAAAAGGACTACAATAAGTCTTCACTTAACATCATTGACAGGTGCTTGAAAACTGGTCATAGGTATATATATTTATGGTCACGTGATGTTTTGATACACGCATACGGAGGGATAAATTGGGGATGGTTAATTGGTACAAAAATACAGTCAGCGAAACCCATTTTACCATAGGTTGACATCAAAAGAGTTCAGCTTCTATGGCTTTTGGTAACTAAAACGTCAACAAACTTGTAAATAAAGATCAAAACACTTCTAATATTAAATGCTGAAATAAATTTCAGCTATTCATACGTTTAAGATTAATAAAAGCTAGTAAAATCATTATTTACCTACTTATTTCAGTTTAGGGTTGCAGTTGACCGCAGCCTATCCTGTCAGCTCAGGACGCAATGTGGGAACCAGCCCTGGACAGGGTGCCGTCGCATTGCAGGTGCACTCACACATACCCACGGTTACTCAGACTGGGACCACATAGACACGTCAATCAACCTCACATGCACAGCCTTGGGAAGTGAGAGGAAACTGGAGCATCCAGAGAATATCAATGCAGACATGGGGAGAATACATAAGCTCTACACAGACAGTGAACCCCAATTGGAATCAATTTGTTTTTTCTCATCAACATCATAATGAAATGACATTGAATGAAACGTCGTTATTCAAAGACCTGTTGTACTCAGTTCTAAACATTTCAGAATTAAGAGATCTACACACATCCTCTTCTATATAATGGAGTGGGTCTCTTAAAATTTCCTGGCAACATACTCTTAGCCTGCCTAGGAAACACTTTAGAATACAACTGCATTATAATAAATTTTCATATTCTATTCATATCTTCATATTTCTTCCTCTACTTATTAAGGTATAGTCTTGTATATGTAATCCTTCAGTTCCTGAACAAGGTGAACATATGATCTCATGATGTGTGTTTTAATTTCTTAACTTTGTTGAGATTTGGGAATGTGAGGATGATGGAAAGGAAAGAAAGGAATTCAGCAGCTATAAAAGAAATCTGACCTTTAATTTTTTTATTGAATTTGTTTCTTGTTTTATTTTTCCTTCCTTTGCACAAATGAGAACTTCTAGTTTTACAAAGGGTACCATCAACTTTAGGACAAAAATTTGTATTTGTGGCATAACACAAGTTGGAGACACAATGATTTAGAGATTGCATATCAATTTTATCAAATAAATGTGATAAAGTAGGTGATATGCACACACACACACATTTGTAGTGACAAAACCATTGACACAGATACCCAGATGGCACTTAATGTACTTTCAGCCTTAAATTCTTTCTCAAGGACAAGCCATTTGTTTGCAAATGATTTAGCATTCAAAAATGATTAAACACGGGAAAAAATGCATTGCACATAAAGTTCAGATTACAAGTGAATTAAAGTCACACTAATATAACTATAATTTATAATGAATTCAAATGGCTTTCAGAAGGGTCATCTGTGGAAGGTGAAGAGCAATCTGAATTTATTTTTCTGGTAACTGGTCACAGCAATGTTTTCTAGACTAGTGAGTGAGTGCTCATACAGCACCATGTGTGTTCAACAACACATAAAGTTGGATGACAAAATCTACTTTAGTGAGAAGGTAGCTATTTCCAGGGGCACCAATAGTAATGTCAGTTTTGAGTCTTGGGTTTGCTTTTGTTTGTTTACAAGGCGATGAAATGTTTAAGGAAAAATTAAATTCTACCAATCCATGTTGAGTGAACATTTCAATCCTTGTAAAGACCAAAGTCAGCTGCCACCATGCCATGCAAACCTTATAGTACATGACATGTTAAATCGGTAACCTCGAAAGGGACTTCTGAGAAGCTATGAGTAAAAGGCACATACAAAATGCCTCTGAGATGAATTCACAAATGAAATGGAAAAGGATAACTGTGTACATCCAAGAAGAATAGTAATTAACAGAAAACAAGAACACTTCTAAATTGAAAGAATCCCTAAAGTAAAAGAAGACCAAAGAAAAAGAAATAAAGATGAGAAGTGAAATGAGGCGGAAATGGTGAGCGACAAGGAGATACACTGAGAAAAAAAGTAGCTAAAGTTAGTGTGTTATTATTTCAGCAAAATTAAGTATATCAATACTGAGAAATATGACTTGAAATAGATTCAGTACCTCAAGCAGAAACATAAACAAATAACATCTGGGTTTTTCTTTTGATAACCAGTATTTTAAATACAAAAATCTAAAAATTTTGTCTTTGTGTAAGAGTTACACATTTATCATACCAATCAATAACAAAAAGGCGCTATAAATACTGTATGGAAATAAATGTCCTAACAGATGTTAACCAGACATCAGTCTTCACCGGTAAGGATTAGATTTGAAGGTGTTTGCAGATAATTAAAACTTGTTTTTATAACATAACTTAGCAGCTAAGTAGTATAATGAAAATGGGATATTCAAATTATAAGATATAAAATATTAAAGATAGAAGAACATGTTTATTTTTTCAATATAAATATTGTTACAGCTCAGAGAAACAGTATGAAATCTCAGGGCTCATGAAAGGCCACATTCTAGAGATAGTGATTGACAGGTATGGTAATTCCCCTACAGCGTGGTGCCTGTTGTCATGGAGTAGCATGTCTCCTACAGGGTACTACCAGCAGGTTCATGTAGGAAGAGCCAATAGTCCATGTGAGAAACCCCGGAAGGCTAAAGATAGAAGGAAATATTTGTGCCACGTTGAAGAGCAAGTTCACCAGGTGAATTGGCATGTGGCTAGGGTACAACTTCCCATACATATATAAATAATGAAACACACAAAAAATTATCAGAAAAGTATTTTATTATTATTAGAGTCACGATTAGCACTCTCCTCATCAGGAGAGTTTTAGGTTTTTTTCTAGCCCTACTCTATACTTTTTAAACACAGTCTCCAAGTTTCAAAATAAAAGTTTCTTATTTTTAATTCAAATCTCAATTAAAATAAAACAAAAACCGAAAATGTAGAAGTTCCTTATTTTGACCATCTATATATCATACACAACAAAAAGACTGATAAAATTCCACTAAACACAACAGCTAGATCCGTATTCCCGTTACTGCTTAAGCCCATTCCAATAAGGATTTTATACCAAATCTGCCCTTGCCAAGGCTACCTGGGGCCTTCATTTTATTATTTGCAATGGACAATTTTAACTTCACATCCATGTTGGCTTCCTTACATCCTAGATGCACATACAGCCAGATTTTTTCCATCAGATGTGATTTGATCCTCCAAATTCGGAATGCCTTGATGACCTCCTCTTTATCTAAAGATCACTTTAAAAAGCCTGAAGTATTTGGCTCTTCCCTAAATCTTTGGCCAGATGTAATGTCATCCTCCCATTGGCTTTCTTTGTCCAAACTACATTAGCCTTATCTCAGATCTTCAAACAAGTTATATTTCCTGCCTAAGATCTTTCTATGAGTGAGTGAAAGGTGTGACGAAGATAGTTCCTCTTTGCCCCCAAAGGTTTCATTGATCACGCTGATAATGAATTTACTGTTATTTTAATCTCTTACTGTTATACTCAGGCTTAAATTCTCTACCCTACACACTTCAGTTGACATAATTTTAATTTCCACTGTGATGCTTCTCTCTCTTCTGTCAACACTCTCTCCTCACAGGGTTTCATCCAGATCAGGAGTCAGTAACATTTTTGACAAAGAGCCAGATAGTAAATATTGCAGGCTTTGTGTTGCCAAGAGGCAAATTTATGGAACTTTCCCTGCTGAAAAATTTCCCTGTATTTTACATTTTAGACTTATAAATGCCACACGTACTTATAACTCATGAGCCATACAAAAATAGGTGGCAGACCAGATCTGGCTCATGGGCTATAATAGTTTTCCAACCCCTCACCTAGATTCATGACTTTAGGCATGCTCTATAGGCTACGATGATCTAACTCACATCTCTAGCCAAGTCAACTTGTCAGTGCCTACTTGATGTCTCCACTTGGATTCTAACTAGCGTCTTAATTTAAGATTAAAAAATGTAAAATCAATCACACATACGCACCTACCCACACCTCTTTCACTTGCAAACTGCCTCATGTCATCAAGACTTTGCCATATCACTAAAAGTGACCATAATCCCCCATGTCCCTAAATCCAAATACCTTGATATAATTCTTGCTCAGTAAATTCAATCATCTTCAAATCAACTTCCAATCTCAACTGATTTTCTCCAACTTTATTGCTACACTCATAATCCCAACTACCATCATCCTTCAACTGGACAGGTGCAATAGTCAGCTAAATGAACCCCCTTCCTTCACTAGTGTACCCTTCCACAATAGTACACCCTCCTAAGAGCTAATCTCATCGTATCACACATCCATCATACAGTTTTCAATGTAGTTAATTTATATTCACATTTTGATATAAGATCTAGATTTGGTCCCTGAGAACACTCATGTAATCTCTCTCCATGCTCTTCCTTCATGGACATTCCAGCCAAACCGGCCTTCTTTTCTTTGTAAGAAACTATCAAGCTCTCTTTTTAAATTACAGAATCTTTATATCTGCCCTTCTTTCTGCTCAGAGCACCCCAGATCTTCAAAGTACCTTCCTCTTTGTCTTCACTCAACTCTCAAATGAAATATTACCTCCTCAGAGAGAAAAATGCTCTGAAATACCTACAGCCAGATCAGTGCCTTCCTCCTTGACAGTTTTACTCAGCCATGTTATCACATGTAATCTTCTTCGTAGTAGTGTACTTTATAGCCCTTCACACCATTGCTTTTTTTAGGTATTTGTATGTCTTCCTCCTCTTTCCCTCCTCACTACAGTATAGCCAATTGTGTCTTTGCCTTCTTCACTGCTATATCCCCTAGTGCCTGGTAGGCTTTCTATAAACAGCCATTTATTGACTTATTGACTACATGTATATGCTAATCCTTTTTACTAATTGTTGTTACACTATAAATTTCTCTTCTCCCTCTCTTCGCTTCCCTCTTCTCATGTCCCTTGATGCTTCCTACTCAATATTAACATGGACATCATTTTGTGTCTTCAGCATTTCTCTTTTCATTATATTATGATAGGTTAATTTTCCTAAGAAAACACTATTTTGACAAAAGCAAAGCATTAAAGTAAAGCAGCATAGGATCAATTTTTTCCTATTGAAAAGGAAACACCATCTTTCCGAGAAGACAATTCCACCAGGAAACAAAACAAACACACACATTTCCGGTAAGTCCTAGTTCCCAAGACTTGAAGCCAGTATGTTTTTCCACTTTCAAGTATCCTTGACTGTAGAGATAAAAGGTATCCACTTAGAGATATTAACTCATTACCACTGCCTAAATTTGGTTTCCAGAAACACAACTTAATATGACATCAATGGATGTGATAATCATTTGAAAGTAGCTTTATCAAAATCATCCAACAGAACAAGTTACTTTCCTAATTAGCATCCTCGGTTAAATACCTAAATCTGATGAATAATAAGTTATGCATTATGCTAAATTGCATTGGCTCACTATCTTAGAATGCTTTCAAACTAATTAAAAATGAGATATTCAGTGATGAGAAACATAAAAAGATAAAAACCTATTTCAATCAGTTTAAATTAGAATTTAACATTTCTTCAATACGCTCTTTTGTAGTCAATTGCAAGAGTAATAAAGCAAAATTATTGAGTCTATAATAGTGACCGTTCAAAATTCATAGTGAATTATTAAAAAGAAAACTAAGGTCCCTGCCAACTTTCCACCTCACTTCAAAGCATAGCCAAGGTCATTACAACAGCAAGTAAAAGACTCCACACAATTCCCACTTCTTCGCCTCTATACTGTTACTTCTGGAATCTTCTACTGCTCCAAATTGTGTGTTTGCTCCAGACTCAGCAGTTCTCACCACCTTGTTCTTCCAATTGCCATCTTCTCTGTGCGGCCTTTCTTGACTACCCAGTTAAAAATTATCCTATCAAAATTATCTGATCCCCATCCAGGATTACTTTTCACCATCTAACTTACGATACTTTGCATATTTATGTGGCTCATTGTCTGTTATCTGTCTCCCTAAGTTAGAATGCGAGCTTCATGATGGCAGAGTTTTGGTCAATTTCCTTCACTCAATAATTCCTGACCCAAAGTAAACACTTCATAAGTATTTTTTGAATATACTAATATATAGTCCGAATTATCAAGGAACTTATAAATAAATAAAGACACAACCCAGCATATAGTGCAGCTTGAGAAATGTTGATAGTGTGGTACAGGAGGAGGTATGTAAACTATGAGAAGCAACAGTTAAATAAGAAGCAATCCAGAAAGACACACAGTGTGGGTGACATCTGAGTTAAAGGACAGAAGGTAAGAAGATAACCAGATGGAGAAAAGAGAGGAAGATCTTACAAACAAGCATCAGAAGTTACCATAAGAAAAGCAAGTACAAAATCATCAGAAGAAAAACAATTGCATCCCAGTTATTACCACAAACATAATTAACTATGAAAACCCAGAACAGTTCATGCTTTGATAATGCTAAAGTTGATACGTAGATTAAGATGTGATATAACAATCTGCAAATCTTAGTTTTCAGAAAACCTTTTTAGGCAAGATATGATGATTTAAGGAAGAAAAGTTGCTGATGGATGAGGCATGTTGTCCCTTAAAGACAAACACTATGAAGACTGCGTACAGCCTTTATAATGGAAAGGTGCCACGTTTTTTCTTTTTTAAGTCCTTGGAATCTCAGTTGGCAACTTTGAAATTCATGTGTAATTCATGAGTTTTTTAAAAGAAATGTAATAAGTAACACAAGTGATTCTAGAGCTTGTCTTTAGGCTGAGGTAGATATTGGCATTATAAATTGAAGTGCTAGAAAGGAACAATAAGAATTAAGAATAAGCAGTAATTTCTGCCAAGATCTGTGGCACCCAGTCTCACACATAAGGCTTTTTGGAATCTCTTGGTTTCCAAGGTTCAGGCTCTCATACTTTAGTTTGTACATAAAGGACTTAAGTTATTCTTAAAGCACAGTTTTAGCACTTCACACCAGGAGATGGTTATGAGACTGATCACAGGATAAAGTGAAATAGGATGTGTGCCTACTTGTAGAAGGAACCTCGTTCCTTTTGCCATTCTATTCCTACTTTTCTGGCAGGAAAGTCCTAGAAAAAATTTCATATACAGATTAATTTTAAACAATTTACATTATATTTTACTATTAATAGCTTCTAGAATATCTTAGCTTTGGCTGGCCCTGGTGGCTCACACTTGAAATCCCAGAATTTTGGGAGGCTGAAGTGGGCGGATCAACTGAAGTCAGGAGTTTGAGACTAGCCTAGCCAACATGGTCAAACCTAGTCTCTACTAAAAATCCAAAAATTAGCCGGGTGTGGTGATGCGTACCTGTAATCCCAGCTACACAGGAGGCTGAGGCAGGAGAACCATTGAGCCTGGGAGGTGGAGGCCGCAGTGAGCCAAGATTGTGTCACTGCACTCCAGCCTGGGCAACAGAGCAAGACTCTGTCTCACAAAAACAAAAAACAAACAAACAAAAAAAGAGTATCTTAGCTTATATATTTCTCACATCTGATCCTACCACTTTACTTCTTTTTTCCTGTTTATACCAATTATTTCTATTCCTCTTTACATATAGGCAGAAAGATAAGACTAAAATCTGTCATAGACAATGACATCTAGTAAATTGACGTATTCTTCATGTTTAATTCCACAACAGATTTCAAATACAACCAAAATCTCCAAATAAAATCTTAATTCTAAATTGAGTGCTTGTACAGTCTTCAAATATGTTCAAATAGAACATCAAAGCTCAATAAAAATAGTTATATCACTTGGGATGGTGTTTAAAATATTTTTTCCTAAATAAATTCAGCTTCAGAGGATGAGAAAACCTTCGTTAGGAGATGTTTTAAAGAACAAATTAAGTTAAATGTGAAGGAAATCATACTTTATTTTGTTGAATAGTAAGATTTTTTTGTTGCTATTGTGAATTAATGCCATCCAAATATTGAGTGATGTAATTCAATTTAGTAAAAGAAAAAAGTCTAAATTATCAACTTCTTTCCTTATAAAAATGAAATATGCTATAACTTGCATTTTTTCCATGGCAATGACCCTGATGATCAGAGAGGTTAAAACCTAAAAACATTTAAAATCATCTAATCTAAATTATAAAAAAGAAATCCCTTTCTTCAGAAAAAATAATTTTTTAAGGAAGCACTCATAAACAAATCTCTACTAGTAGATATACAGCATACACATCTCTTACTATCTCCCATGCAGACTGCATAAAAAGGCGTGCTGGCTACTTTTAAGAAAACAACATTCAGATGTCTGGAAAGTATCTGAAATGCATGATTAATCTACACAGATAATTTTCTCAAGAAACCAAATTTTGAAGACAAGTAATTCAAAAGTCTATTGTCTATAAAGTAAATCCGCTGGTATACTTAAACTGCTGTAATCCTTTCTCTGTTTACCTTATAGTGTGCACCTCTCAAGCTATGGGAATGCATGTCTTCTCTAAGAAGAGCTGACTTCTTTTGTAGGAAAAAGCTGTTGGAAATGACTGTTAGGATTTCAAATGTTTGGGAGTGTGTATTCATGTGGGTTTTACGTGTTGAATATTTGCATTTGTAATTTTAAGATGCTTAAATCAAAAACTAAAATGACCTATGCAACATAATTCTGCCATAGGATAAATTAAATTCAATTAAATGTTCCCATACAAATTATTATCTACCACAATGTAAAAATATTTATATATCACAAAGATGTAAGAAACACTGACTTCTATTATACAGCAGAGTTCAATTTCACTACTACTTAGCTTGATGATATTTTAAGGTCATGTCTCTTGGAATACACATTCAATATTCATTGCCAAACGTCTGAGCTCACCTCTCTTGAAGCAATATTCAATTATCAAAGGAAAATAATTTACCAAGCAACCTCACAAAACACAAACTCTAGGTAGCATCAAGGTTTTTCAAAGTGATTATTCCTTACTGGTCGAGATCCTAAGATATTAAAACTCATAGATCACATGATCTGAGATTTTCTAATTGAAAAGCTGTAGCTGTAAACCTTTCATTCAAAGTCGGATACTACTTTCAGCTGTCAAAAGAATTATGCAATCACTTAAACTTCTGGAATGAAAGAGAAAATGAAGGGAACAATAAAAGTAACTGAAATGCACTGAGAAATGAACATAAGGAACCAAATGGAGGCAAAGACAGAGAGAGAGAGAGAGAGGGCTGTTTATCTAACCTTCCCTTCTTGAGTGGGTTTTCTCTGATATCTCTAGAGAACAATTGGATGTGTAACAATGAAATACAAAACACAAGATACTGTCTTCGTATAATTACTTGTAATGATTCCAAGATGCCATAATTTGAGAACTTGCTAAATAGGACAACAAAGTGATCTGCTTTTCCAAAATTTTGCCCCTTAGCTTATATATTATTTCATGGTGAAGATCAATAAAACTGAAAATTGGAATTGCCAGATATTATCAGATTTTATTTTTTGAATGCTTAACAGCTGACCCAAAATCTGGTCATAAAAATGGAAGTTAAATTAAATTGTCCTCAAAATTTAAGTTTGCTACATTTGTAAGAACCACTTGCTTCTTCAAAATCTCAAACTTTCTCATATCTAGCAGCAAATTGAAATTAGGAATTTAAGCATGTAAATTCATCATGGAAACCAAATTGATTAAAATTTTCTGTGTATTCATGATAATGTTTAAAATTTTTGCTACATTTAAACCCTAAGTTAGTTACAAAAACCCTAAAATTATGCTTGTTTAAAAACTTGGGCTAACTTGCTTTTGAAAACATACTGACATATTCGTTCCATTCTTCTTATAATTATTTTTTTGTCACTCCCAAGCAGCACACCATTGTATATATCCCCAAAACGGCACTTCTTTGTTAAAGCCATTAGGACAGAAATATTTTTGAGCCAGATGCAATGGCTCATGCCTGTAATGTCAGTACTTTGGGAGGCCTAGGTTAGAGGACTGCTTGAGGATAGGAGCTTGTGACCTGCCTGGGCAACATAGCAAGACCCAGTCTTTACAAATGAAATGAAAATAAAATATAAAATAAACTGGCTGGACAAAGTAGTGCACACCTGTGGTCATAGCTACCAGGAGGCTGAGATGAGAGGACCATATGAACCCAGGAGTTTGGGGCTGAGAATGAGCTATGACTGCACCACTGCACTTCAGCCAGAACTATGGGTTGGTGAGTCAGAAATAAGTTCTCAGTTCTGAATATAATAACTGCTCCTGGCACTCCCCAGAATGAGCTGGGTTTTCTTTTGCCTCTCTATAGTCCCTCTTCCTCAGGAAATACCCCCATGGTTCTGCCTGCTGTGCTATTAATTACACCAATGCTTATTATATGTCAGTTCAGTTTTATCTAGATTCTCCCAAAGTCAGTGCTGAACTTAGTTGTTTGAAAATGTATATATTGTAATAGTTACCAAAAAGACCAAATACAGCTAGATATTTATGCTATTTGTTTTATTTCCATCGTAGGTATATTTCCTTTTAAAATTCATATATATCTTTCTCTAAGGATTGTCTCCGTTTTCAGATGTTAAGCACTTTCTCATGCACACACCACCTAAGCAGCAAAGACAGAGTCCACGTCAGGGAATGTCACATTCAGTATAAGTACCTATCATTCTGTAACTCAGAAGTAGGAAAATGGATGTCCTCAAGCAGATGCTTTTCTTGACAAATACAAAAATTTGACAAGGATCACTGACTTACTTCCAACCCACCATTCATCCCTTTTCTCTTATTTTGACCCTAAGGGTCCCAGAGGGATAATGGCACTACATTCCTATTTAGAATTCAGATTTCAGATTGCATTTCTTATATCATTGTTTATAAGTAGTGGTTGCACACAGTCGCGATAATACTATGACATTAATCTACATTCCTCGTTAAATCGATTTTTGTCTTCCGTTTTTGAGCTTAGCTACAATTTCTCACACGGTTTCTCTAGGAAGATTCCCCAATGACTGAAACATTTAGAACATGGTCCATTCACAAATACGACACTGGGATTCCCCAATGACTGAAACATTTAGAACATGGTCCAGTCATAAATACGACACTGGGATTCCCCAATGACTGAAACATTCAGAACATGGTCCATTCATAAATACGACACTGGGATTCCCCAATGACTGAAACATTTTGAACATGGTCCATTCATAAATACGACACTGGGATTCCCCAATGACTGAAACATTTAGAACATGGTCCATTCATAAATATGACACTGGGATTCCCCAATGACTGAAACATTTAGAACATGGTCCATTCATAAATATGGCTTTAGGATTCCCCAATGACTGAAACATTTAGAACATGGTCCATTCATAAATATGACATTGGGATTCCCCAATGATTGAAAAATTTAGAACATGGTCTATTCATAAATGTGAAGAGCTTGTGTAGAAAGTATAATTTACTTATCCTATTATGCTTAAGAAATTATGTGAAATAATGTGAAAATAATCTTAAAACATTTGCTTGCATATTTGCTGCAAGAGTCATACTTCATTGATACTTAATCATAATCTTGGACATGGTGGGTCCCAATAACCAATATTTAATGCAAGTCTGTAAACTTAATAGAGAGAAAACCTTATTTATAAATTTTCATGTGTTCTTTTCTTGACAATAAGGAGCTGTGAGATTTGTATTTTAAAAGATACTTAGTAATAAAAACTTTAATTTTTAAAACTTTTATTTTTAAATTCTGCTTAATTGCATAAAAGTTAAAAGGTAATATTTAATATTTAATGAGGCTTATTGAGCTAGATGATGATATGCAGCTTGGGTTATACTTGCAATTATAAGATTTGCTCATTATACCTAAGCAATCTCCTTCACTCAATCTGGCTACCACTAAGGAAGCAAAATTCCCTGAATCATAATATCAAAGCATTCCATTATGTTTTCTATTAAGTTGTTTTGTTCTTTGAATCATTGTCTATTTTAATTTATCCTTTTAGAAAGAAAACAAATTACTTAACTTGCATTTTCCACTAGAAGCTTCACTACAGCTAGACTTGGAATTGATTTCAGGCCATTTTTTAATAAATGATGGTCCCTAGTGAAAGATAGAATACTTGAGCCATCAATATTGAGTAAATAAAAGGGTTTGGGTAAATAAGAGAGAAGATACCTATTTTTCTCAAATATTTTAAATATCTAATAACCTATTCCTCATCTAAAACAAGCCACAATTACTGGAAATGATGGTCAGAGGAAGGTATTAGCAACCCTGTGTAATACTACATGTCATGTTGGATCACTATTACAGAGAAACAGTTGTCATGCTGCATTTTAGTAATTCTACACATCACCAGAGAAATAGACAACTCTTATAGCCACAGAAATCCAACGTAGCTACTGTCTACATATTCTTGTTTTAGACCTTTGGTGAAAAAAACTACTATGTGTATTGAATATATTTTACATTAGTTTTATCACAAAAAAGAAAAATGAGAATTCTATTAGATGCAAATACAAATTCTGAATGACAGGAAAGAAAAATTAAAATCAAAGCTGATCTTAATTAACAAAATGTATTATCTGCTTACATGTATATACAACTGTTCATATACAAAGGCACAGATGCATTTGTGGTTTTGAAAAAATATCTATTTCATTTCAAATCTTCATTGAACAATATTACATATGGCAAGAAAACTGATCTTTTTGAAGGATCTTTTAAGAAGTGTTAAACTTTATTAGATACTCCAAACTAGCAAAGCTCAACTTCATCACAATTATATAATAACACTGCACACTTTCAATTTTATCTGGAGAAATATACCTATCCCTTGAAATAACTCTGTAAACTTCCTGCTCACAGATTTCATTTCAAGCCTTGAAAATGCAGAAAATCAATGCTGAATACACTTGCCCCGAAAGGAAAAGAAAATTTCAGGGGTGTCAGGATGTTTTATCACATAAAATACAGAATTGCAATTTGTATCTGAGCAGGCAACACACCTCCAAAAATAATACAATACTTATCACAAAATACATTCACAGATACTAGATTTGGCACAAACCACTCCATACAGCTATTGATGAAATCAGTATTGAAAGCCTTATTCCAAAATCTATGGCCCTTTTCTACTCTCCAACTGACATTTCAGGATGCCACAACATTGCAGCTCCACTCTCTCATTAATTTCCCCTAAATACACTTGGCAGAAGAACGAGAAACGTCACATTTTTCATTTAATTTCTAAAGAACATCACATCCTTTAAGAATAGGTTCTTGAAATTTTAAAATGTAAAACATAAAAACCCTAAAGAGACAAACATCCAAAAACATAAAAACCCTAAAGAGACAAACGTCCAAAAACTTTTCTTCAAAATCACAACAACTTTATATGCTACATGTTCCTGTAAAATACCACATACACAAACTCACAGGCACACCCACCCACCCAAAACACACACACTCGCATATATATGGCCTCGTAATACCTCACATATATATACATATCATCAATTACAACAGAGAAAAGCCAATTTCAGAAAGATGGCTTCAATTTTGATGCATTTACTCACACCTAATTCTATTTCAATTTAACTGCAGAGATATTACAATACCCTGTAACAAAAACCTGACGGAAGATTGTAACAAATTGCTTAAACATCAAACCAAAGACTAAACATAATTTCATCACAAAGTGAAATTCGCATCCAACTCGCAAAGAATTAGAAAATCCTTGCACTTACCTTGGCCTTGTCCATTCCCCAGATGACCCCAAAACACCACCGTCATCATCAACAGCCCCGGAGCCCACGTCCACATCCTTCTAGTGACACGCTCGTGTCTTCTGGCCATTGCATCTTAAACTCTGCATATTCAGTGGGGTGGATGTGAAAGTACAATAAATTACATTCTTAGAGAAATACACTATGACTCAAATCCCATATCTAATATGCACTGTGCATTTCTGAATTATCCTGCCTACAAGGAGGTACATTTGAAAATCATGCTTCCCTTTAGGGTTGTCATATTGATGATTAATACGAAAGCTCATTCATTTTTAATCTTTAAGCATTCATCTGAATTCCATTTTTAATATCATTTTCCAAAACAGGCCACTTAACCTATGAATGTTAAAAAGTACTCCCGATATACATATTGGAGTTCAGTCAAGCAAAAGCATGGTGTATGGACACTACTTAAGTATAACTTGATATTTAGGCAAATTGATGAATTTAACATACCATATAATCTCTACATATATACAAAAGGACTTTTCAACACATTTATGTAAGTTTGGCATAAATACCCTTGAAAATATTCTCAAGTTTTAAGTGGTATTCTAATTATGTCAGTAATTTTAACTGAATAAAGAGATGCATCATGTGCAAAAACTAATCTTGTTTACTTAAAATTGAGAGTAAAATTCATTATAGAAGGTACAAAACACTTGTAATTTTGATTTCAGATATATGACCCACAGGAACCTTCATATATACAAATATTATACACATATATGACAATGTATATTTGAATGTTCATTTTGAAACTGCTTTTCATACTGATACATGAAAATACTTAAGTGTCCACCAAAGCAAGGTTATTTATTCATACATTTGAATGATATACAGTAGCTCAAAAGAATAAACTTGAGTTGCATGTACTAATATAGATAAGTGTCCAAAATGAATAGTGAAGAAAAACTAGCAAATTTAATAATGATAAGTTCAAAATTATACCTTTCATATGTAAACATGTGCAATAGTTAAAACTATAAATTTTATGTTGCATAAATATATAATACAGTATAATAACGCATAAGAATGAGAAACACCTTCAAGACCAAAGTTAGGAAATTACAAGACTACAATTTAAATGGTTAGTAGGTGGAATTTTAAATCAGAGGTTACTCCTAAATCCCAATTTTTCCACAGTTGACAAAATAACGGAGTTAAGAAAAATAAACTTAATGATTTCCAGAATGAATGCTTTATTCAAAATGCTACGTAATTACAATTCTAATAAACTTGCAAGGGAATCCAGTCACCCAGAAATTTTTTATGCCTTTCTCCTACATCACGAAAGGGGAAGATTTAATTACCAACTTTGCATTACTTAACGTCAGACTCATAGTATCAGAGCTAAAGAGAAATTGAAGAAACACCTAACTCAACCTCTCCATTTTAAATGACCAAATGAGTTGAGAAGGTTACAATGACATTTCTAAGTTCATATGTAAAAACAGAATTTTGATGACAATGACAGTTTAAGTACTAATAAACACTCCTGGAAAAGTTACTGTAATCCAGGTTATTTTACTGTGCTAAATGCCTTACATTCTTTACCCAATTCAGTTTTCACAGAAATCCTATGAACAAAGCACTTCCAAAATTTACCACTTCACAGCTAAGAAAACAAGGCTTAGAGAAATGCTACACGATCCCCTAGTCATGAGGTTAGTAGGTACCACTGTGGAGACTGAGGCAAAACAGGACGATTTCAAAGCCTATGCTCTGAACAAGTAAACACTAAGCAGGAATTTAGTTCTAGATCTCCCAGTTGTAGTCCAATAATCAGCCAAAACATGATGCTGAGAAGAGGGGAAAGAAAGATGTCTTGTATGTGGAGCCTCATGTATTTGATCCCAAATACATCTTCATATTGAAAATCATTAGAGCACAAGGCAATAGAATTATTAGTTTGTTTCTAAAATCATCAACCTTTCCCAAGTTGAACATACAAATATATTTTATCATATATATACTATATGTGTGTATAGCGTGTGTTTATCTAAGTATTCCTGTGGTTTATATATCTGGATTTGGAATTACAAGTGTTTTGTGATTTATTATTTATTTATTATTATACTTTGAGTTTTGGGGTACATGTGCACAACGTGCAGGTTTGTTACATATGTATCCATGTGCCATGTTGGTGTGCTGCACCCATTAACTCGTCATTTAGCATTAGGTGTATCTCCTAATGCTGTCCCTGCCCCCTCCCCCCACCCCACAACAGTCCCCAGAGTGTGATGTTCCCCTTCCTGTGTCCACGTGTTCTCATTGTCTCCCTCTGTTGCTCTGGCTGGAGTCAGTGGTGTGATCATAGCTCACTGCAGACTCCAAGTCCTAGGCTCAAGCGATACTTTTGCCTCAGCCTCTCAAGTAGCTCGGACTACAGGCACGCACCACCATCCCTGGCTAATTGTTTTACAGAGATGGGTCCCACCGTGTTGCTTGACTGGTCTCAGCCGCCTTAGGTCAAGGGATCCTCCCACCTAGACTTCCGAAAGCACTGAGATTACAGGTGTCAGCCACCGTGCGTTTTTTGATTTCTTCAATTAATTTTACTTATACACTTGATTACACAAGATTAATTTTGTGTACATAATGAATCTCTTTTGAGGTTTAAGTTACTGATTAATTAGAGTACCACTTAACAAGCGTGTCATCCCAGCACTTTGGGAGGCTGAGGTGGGCGGCTCACCTGAGGTCAGGCATGAGCCACCATGCCCGGCTTACAGACATTCTTTTCACTCCTGCTTGCAGATCTCTGTTCCCTTCTAATTCCAGTGGAACCACTTTCACTTAGTATCAAAATATCCAGATCCACTCATCAAAGTGTAAATAATCCTTCAGTAAATTACATTTGCAAATCTATTTTTATGTAATATTTCCTTAACTTCTTCTTACCTACATCCAGTAGTCATTTTACAAGGCAGAATTTTTTCTATTTTATATAGAACTGAGGCAGTATTTGAAAAAAATCTCAAAACACTCTTCAGAAAGGACTGGCATCTAAAACACCAGTTCCAATATATGTTTTAGTAACATTTTAAAGGACAGATGGTTTTCAAAAAGTTATTATAATTTAAAAAAATGTAACCTTCCTCTCTGAGTTCATGTTTATGGAAAACTAATATTTCATAAATGCCAAGTTACTATGATGTATTATCTAAATGCTGCCCCTGCCATTCTATAAATAGAAAAATCATAACCTTCTAACTAACTTTGGTATTAGACAACAACTGTGCTGATGAAAAGTAAAATCAATTCATTTAAAAAAAATTTTCCATGAAAAAAAAACAAGTAACTTGTAAGCAGTATCTTAGATGAACCAAAAAATAAAGTAACATTAACCAGAAAGACATGCCATGGACTTCTCTAATCTTTTTTTGGAACACCCTTTTCATGCATATGAAAATAAAAATTAAATATAAAATACCTACTTTATGTATGTACTTTTACTTGTGTCTATTGTTCTTTAAAGATTAAAATAACTCTTTTGAGAAGTGTCTGTTCATGTCCTCTGCCCACTTTTTGATGGGGTTGTTTTTTTCTTGTAAATTTGTTTGAGTTCATTGTAGATTCTGGATATTAGCCCTTTGTCAGATGAGTAGGTTGCAAAAATTTTCTCCCATTGTGTAGGTTGCCTGTTCACTCTGATGATAGTTTCTTTTGCTGTGCAGAAGCTCTTTAGTTTAATGAGATCCCATTTGTCGATTTTGGCTTTTGTTGCCATTGCTTTTGGTGTTTTAGACATGAAGTCCTTGCCCACGCCTATGTCCTGAATGGTATTGCCTAGGTTTTCTTGTAGGATTTTAATGGTTTTAGGTCTAACATATAAGTCTTTAATCCATCTTGAATTAATTTTTGTATAAGGTGTAAGGAAGGGATCCAGTTGCAGCTTTCTACATATGGCTAGCCAGTTTTCCCAGCACCATTTATTAAATAGGGAAGCCTTTCCCCATTTCTTGTTTTTGTCAGGTTTGTCAAAGATCAGATAGTTGTAGCTATGCGGCAGCATTTCTGAGGGCTCTGTTCTGTTCCATTGATCTATGTCTCTGTTGTGGTACCAGTACCATGCTGTTTTGGTTACTGTAGCCTTGTAGTATAGTTTAAAGTCAGGTAGCGTGATACCTCCAGCTTTGTTCTTTTGGCTTAGGATTGACTTGGTGATGCGGGCTCTTTTTTGGTTCCATATGAACTTTAAAGTAGTTTTTTCCAATTCTGTGAAGAAAGTCATTGGTAGCTTGATGGGGATGGCATTGAATCTATAAATTACCTTGGGCAGTATGGCCATTTTCACGATATTGATTCTTCCAACCCATGAGCATGGAATGTTCTTCCATTTGTTTGTATCCTCTTTTATTTCATTGAGCAGTGGTTTGTAGTTCTCCTTGAAGAGGTCCTTCACATCCCTTGTAAGTTGGATTCCTAGGTATTTTATTCACTTTGAAGCAATTGTGAATGGGAGTTCACTCATGATTTGGCTCTCTGTTTGTCTGTTATTGGTGTACAAGAAGACATTTATGCAGCCAAAAAACACATGAAGAATCACTGGCCACCAGAGAAATGCAAATCAAAACCACAGTGAGATACCATCTCACACCAGTTAGAATGGCCATCATTAAAAAATCAGGAAACAACAGGTGCTGGAGAGGATGTGGAGAAATAGGAACACTTTTACACTGTTGATGGGACTGTAAACTAGTTCAACCATTGTGGAAGTCAGTGTGGCGATTCCTCAGGGATCTAGAACTAGAAATACCATTTGACCCAGCCATCCCATTACTGGGTATATACCCAAAGGGCTATAAATCATGCTGCTATAAAGACACATGCACACGTATGTTTATTGCGGCACTATTCACAATAGCAAAGAGTTGGAACCAACCCAAATGTCCAACAACGATAGACTGGATTAAGAAAATGTGGCACATATACACCATGGAATACTATGCAGCCATAAAAAATGATGAGTTCGTGTCCTTTGTAGGGACATGGATGAAACTGGAAAACATCATTCTCAGTAAACTATCGCAAGGACAAAAAACCAAACATCGCATGTTCTCACTCATAGGTGTGAATTGAACAATGAGAACTCATGGACACAGGAAGGGGAACATCACGCTCCGGGGACTGTTGTGGGGTGGGGGGCGGGGGGAGGGACAGCATTAGGAGATACACCTAATGCTAAATGACGAGTTAATGGGTGCAGGAAATCAACATGGCACATGGATACATATGTAACAAACCTGCACATTGTGCACATGTACCCTAAAACCCTAAAGTATAATAAAAAAAAAAAAAAAGATTAAAATAACTCCTAAAGCCTGGATAGCTGAGCCCATTGTGCTCTCCTGCCCATAAAATAGATTGGATGTGCAGTGAAAGAGGTAAAACTTAGGCTTTCAGATTAGTTATGACGATGGAAACACAATTCTATTCAATAGTGTTCATCTTGGTCTTTCAAATGTTTAAGGTCACAAGGCAAAAGAGAACAGACTTTAAGAATGTTCTTGTATTACTTCTCGTCTTACCCAATAGCTAGATTAGTTCAATTAGGCCAGTGTTTTGGAGTAAACAGCATTGCGAAATGTGTCGTGAAGTCCGGAGGCTCCACCACCTACCTCCAGGTAGTTGTTCTGTCCGATGGAGCCTAGAGTAATACCTTAGGAGATGCATTACATCTACAGGTACCAACCAGGAAGGGTAGTCTTGAATTAAAGGGCTTTAGAACACGTTATAAGAGCAAATCGAAGCTTCCAGGAATTAGAACCACTTCAATCACAGAGCGTCTCTGGGTTCTATCTATGGCCAGCATCAAGTATCTGTCTGCCCTCCCCGAATGCTTTCTCTCATCATGTGGATCTTCTGGATAGTCTTATTCTTCCCCAGCCAGCCAACTTGATCAACAAGCCTAGGTATATTAGGTATGTATAAAGTTGGTTCTTAAATAAAGTCCATTTCTGTATCTAGGTAAGTAATGTCTTCAGACTTACAATTTTATTGATATCTAGAAAGAGTGACTCTAGTTAGCTTCTAGTGTCAGTTTTTCTAGCAGCTTCTTTAAAAAAAAAATCCTCTCTGGAACAAAGCTTCCTTGCAAGTATTGCTGTTGGCAATAGTCCTCTTTACTGAAATGCTTATCCGGTGAAACTTGCGCTGTGCCAGGGAGCCTGCAGGTTGATGGTCCTTTTGTTCAACTTCTCCATTATAAAGCAACCTCTCTGATCACCCTTTTAAAACTAAAGACCAAAGAATCAAATGAGATCAGGAAGGGACCAGAGCTCACAGGTCATCAACTCCTCTTCTTAGGATATTATAGCACACAGTCTAAGCCCGAAAAACACGGCAGAACTCATTACAGCTCTCGAGTTCCAGTTATTAACATTGATTTTTTCAATGGAAAATTTTCATTAGAAGCTATCACAGGACTCACATTCAGTAATAACTTAGATTAGGATACATACTGGAGCCTTTGTCCTTAGAGTAGATGCCACTGAGTCACTATTAAAAGGAGTCTTTTTGACCTTAGTAAACTCTCACAGGGCTTATCTCAGTCTAAACTGTAACTGGCCTTTACTAGTGATGTCATGTGTAATTCAAATTAATATTGTAATGTATATAAATTGTATATATAGGTATAACACATGCATGTATTTACAATTATTTATTTTATTTTATTTTTTAATAAGATAAAAGTTAGAGGTTAAAATATGACTCTAGGCCATTGTGCTTTAGAATGAAGAGCACAGACATGGGTTGGAAATGTAAATTTTGACCCAATTTAATTTCTGTGACAAATTCATTAATGTCTTCAAGGTTCAGGCTCTATGTATGAGACAAATGAAAACAGCTCTAAGATTCCTGAAAACCCTAAAGTATTAAAATTCCACTCTGCCATTAGTTCGGATAAATCATTTGCCAATTTGCCCCACAAGAACCAGGCATCTTTAAATGGTAACATAACATGCACTTCTCTCTCCCAAAGTGTAGTGCATAAACGTTCTGCTTCTGAATAACACAGGATGCCTGCCAAAATGTGCTGTCAGGGGTACTAGTAAGGAAATGTTGTATCAAAACTTCTGCAGATGTGGCCCTGAAATACACATTGTAATAAATCCTCCAGGCCTCTCAAGTTAGGAATAACTGGTTTATAAAATTGTACTTACTTAAAAATTATAGATAAACAGATTTCACTGTAACCCAGTTTTTCTGATCTGAATGAAATAAGGCTCTATATTCAGACTGACTTTTCAGTGAAAAACAACTTAAAATAGTGACAAATCATCTATAAGTTTAAATGAATATAACTAGGAGACCTGAAAACTCAGGTTTAGCAGTCATCTTCCAACAGTTTGAGAGCCCACAGGAGCCACAGAGCCCTCATGTCTCTCCAGAGAAGCAGGCTGATTCTTCCCCCTAAACACCATGCAATTCTTGAAGTGAGTGAAAGCATTCCTGCTCACACTAATACCCTCTCAAGTGAACTCAAAGTTAAGCCATCTCCAGCCAGACCAGATACCCTGGCCCATATCTCATTCATTAATATATGTGGAGAAGCCTTTGTTTCTTGGAAACTACATGAAGTGAATAGGCTGTGGACTCCACTGGACCTAGTGGTCTATATTTAACCAATTCCCTTCACACATATGTATCAGATGCTCTCTTAGTTACGGAGCTGCAGTGGTCAATAAGAAAGCCACAGTCCTGTACTCCTAGGATTTCAATTCTGAAGACGAAGACAGGCACAGAAACCCAACTGAGCAAAGAGAAGAGATTATTACAAAATGTGTCCACATGAAAAGTGAAGCAAGGGACTGAATATACAACAAGGGTGTTGGGGCGAACATTAGATATAATATTAATTCAGATTATATAAGGTTCATACATATAATTTTTATATATAGATGTGTTAATTTGGGCCGGGCGTGGTGGCTTATGCCTGTAATGCCAGCATTTTGGGAGGCCAAGGCGGATGGATCACTTGAGTCCAGGAGTTTGAGACCAGTCTGATCAACATGGCAAAACCCCATCTCTACTAAAAATAAAAAAGTTAGCCGGGTGTAGTGGTGTGCGCTTGTAGTCCCAGCTACTCAGGAGGCTGAGAAAGGAAAACTGCTTGAACCCAGGAGGCAGAGGTTTCAGTGAGCCAAGATTGTGCCACTGCACTCCAGCCTGGGTGACACAGCAAGACCCTGTCTCAAAAGAAAAAGAAAAAAAAGAAATATTAATTTGGATTATACAGATTCTAACCACTTCTTCCAAGTGAGAATATTTAAGCTAAGACCTGAGAATAAAAAGAGTTAGCTCTTCATACAATACAGAAAGATGCGTCTTTTAGGAAAAACCCCCAGTGTTCATGGACCCTAATATATGAACAAGATCTTGGCATGTAGAAGAAACCTGTGAATTGGATGAAATGAAAAACTGAAAAGTAGGAATCTGGATGCAGTACAGAAGGGAGAAAGACTAATGTGAGACGTGGCTGAAAGAGAAGGATATGTGAAACAGTACAGGTCTTCATTAGTAATGATGAGGAAGATAAATCTTAGTCCAAGTACACCAGAAAAGTGGGAGAGTTGGAAACCGAAAGACATGTTAAGAGATCACTTTGGTTTCTCTGTAGCTAACAGGGTGTAGGAGACTAAGAATTCAAGTAGGTTGACTAAGGATGACCTAAGAAAATAAGCGTAGGTAAGAAAATATGTGGCTCTGGCTAGGCTGGGGACATTGGAAATCAAAATAGGTGGAGGAAATTACAGATGTATTTGGAACCAAAATATTTTTTAAATGAATGTTGAATTGGATATTGTCAGAATATTAAGGAAGGGCCAAAAATGACTTATAAGCGTCTAGCATGGCTGGCAGTGCCACTTACTGACATGTGGGAAACCAGGACATGTTACCTCTGAATTATTCGAGTGCTATTGTCATGTAAATCATCAACTCCCAGAATAAAGGTCTGGGCCAAACTCTAAGACTGGAACTTATGAGCTGTTTAGTAGTGTTTAGAGCTTAGAGAGAGTATGTGTGTGGAGAGAAAAGAAGAGCAATTAGGACAGAACCCTTAGAAACATCAATATTTAAAATTTGGGAAGAGAAACAGAAACAAATAAATTGTGGGAAAATGAAGCTCAGGGTAGTTGCAAGGGAATGCTAAAAATGAACTATGGCATTTGAGGAGGAAAACGTGGAAACTGAAAGCAAGAGAGTACGGATGGATCTTGAGGGAGCAGCAGCAGCTGTGTCCTAAGGAGAGTCTCAGTGAAAATGAAGGGTTGTAGGAATGAGGACATCTGGGCCAATGAGCTGGCAAGGAGTGATGTCCAGGAGGCAGAATATTTGCATCTAGATCCTGGTGGTACATACCCTTGTAGAAAATGTTTCAGATTTGATGACAATAAAGTGGAGGAAAGAAAAAAAGTAATGTAAATAAAGATGTCAAAAAACGGGGAACCGAGGTTTGTACTGGTCCTTTCACGTGAAAGCTGAGCCACTAAAATGATGGCTGAACTTGCCTGAAGATGATATTGAGCAAAAGATCTAAAGCCTTAAATAAATGACAAGACGCCAGGTGCAGTGGCTAATGCCTGTAATCCCAGCACTTTGGGGGGCTGAGGCAGGCAGATCACCTGAGGTCAGGAGTTCGAGACCAGCCTGGCCAACATGGCGAAACCCCGTCTCTACCAAAAATACAAAAATTAGCTGGGTGTGGTGGTATGCACCTGTAATCCCAGTTACTCAGGAAGCTGAGCAGGAGAATCACTTGAAACTGGGAGGAGGAGGTTGCAGTGAGCCGAGATCACACCATTACACTCCAGCATGGGTGACAGAGCAAGACTCCATCTCAAAAAAAAATAAATAAATAAAGACAAGAGTGCCCAGGAGGGAGGTCTGTTGATGATGGTAATACCAAAGGGGCATGGCTGATATTTCCAAGGGGTTTGAGTTTCAAAGGAACAGTCTAATTTGAAGGGAGCGGAGAAATTAACAGTCTAGAAGTTTTAATGAGAACCAAGAACAACCACCTCGGCTTCCAGCCATAGGTATGTGGAGGGTGAGAAAAAGACCTGTCTCAATTTATGAAAGCTAGAGGAACAATTGTACTTTGGTATCAACCAACTTTTGTTTTAAGATAATTACGAAGCAATATGGAACTTAGCAAGAGTCAATTTTGACAGTTTCCTGCAGCTTAGTAAATTCTGCACAAAATTAAGATTTAACACAAAAGTAAAGAAAAATTTTAATGGCATAGCACCTTTCTTCACAATTCCTTAAACCAAATAATTCCCTGTTCTTCTAACTCTCTCCTTACACTATCAACTAGGCTTCTTATTCAATGAACGGTTTAAGTCTACTAAGACACACACACACACACACACACACATACACACACACACGTCTTATCCAGCTGCAGATCTCATTTTTGAAGGTACATTGAAAGTACATAGATCATTCTATAATCATCAACTATGAAGATTGTGAGCAACTGGAACAAGTATTCTTGGAAAAGAAGTTTCCTATGTATAAGAAAAAAAAGAGTCCAACTCTGGGAACTGACTTGGCTGAGTCATCATTATATGCCACTGGCAAGAAATCAAGAAGTAACCCAGGACTGATAAACTTTGTGAAAGGAAATGGAAACAGCCTATCTGTGAGGCTTAATTCTTGATAATCTGGCCAAGATATAGCATCTGCATATGAGTTCACTGACTCAACTAAATTTTGTGAAGGTGAAGTACTTGTTAAAATGAAAGATCTATTTAGAGAGAAATAAGTAGACATAATGTCTGCACAATGGATAGGTGTATACCTGCTTTTTGCAAAAACAGATTGTATCTTTGAAATGCTGGTTTGCCCTGGACAGAGCTAACTTAAATAGAGACCAGGCGCGGTGGCTCATGCCTGTAATCCCAGCACTTTGGGAGGCCGAGGAGGGTGGATCATGAGGTCAGGAGATCGAGACCATCCTGGCTAACACGGTGAAACCCCGTCTGTACTAAAAATGCAAAAAATTAGCTGGGCATGGTGGCGGGCACCTGTAGTCCCAGCTACTCTGGAGGCTGAGGCAGGAGAATGTTGTGAACCCGGGAGGCGGAGCTTGCAGTGAGCCGAGATCACGCCACCGCACTCCATCTGGGTGACAGAGCGAAACTCCGTCCCAAAAATATATATATATAGTTTATATATATATATATATATGTATATATACCCAAAGGATTATAAATCATGCTGCTATAAAGACACATGCACACGTATGTTTATTGCGGCACTATTCACAATAGCAAAGAATTGGAACCAGCCCAAACGTCCAACAATGATAGACTGGATTAAGAAAATGTGGCACATGTACACCATGGAATACTATGCAGCCATAAAACAGGATGAGTTCATGTCCTTTGTAGACACATGGATGAAGCTGGAAACCATAATCTTCAGCAAACTATCACAAGGACAAAAAAAACCAAACACTGCATGTTCTCACTCATAGGTGTGAATTGAACAATGAGAACACATGGACCCAGGAAGGGGAACATCGCACTCCTGGGCCTGTCATGGGGTGGGGTGAGGGGGAGGGACAGCATTTGGAGATATACCTAATGTAAATGATGAGTTACTGGGTGCAGCACACCAACATGGCACATGTATACATATGTAACAAACCTGCACGTTGTGCACATGTGTCCTAGAACTTAAAGTATATATATATATATATAAACAAAGAGAAAACCATTAAAGAAAGGCTATAATACACAGGAACACACAGACACACATACACCTGTGTATCTATATCTTCAGTTATCACACTTTTTCTATACAGACTCCACACGAGACAAACATGTTACATTTTATGAGAAACTATAAGTGGAAAGAGGAGAATTTGTTAAATCAATATAGAATGTTCCTTGTTTAGCATAATTCTAACTGTTTCTCATTAGAGGTCTCAGTATCAATCTGTATTATATGTGGCCATGCTGGCATTTGGGAAATTCCACAAGAAACTTTTTAAATATGAATTTGGAAAAGGGAAAAGGATTTTTAAAGTGCCTTTTTTTGTTCTGCATTCTGTGTGGAACATATATTTTGTGCTAACTGCTCGTGTTAGCTTGTGATTGCCTGTGACTATGTGGAAGATATACTTTACGTGACTATGTGAGCAATAGTCTTAAAGTTAAGAAATCTAAAAATTGGTTGGTTTAGTTGCTAATTAGGTAAATTACTTTGTAATGGTTACTCAACCTCTCAAAGATTAATTATCTTCAGTGGTACATTGAAGGTTCCATTCATATTGATTTTAGTAGACTTATCCTGCTAAAAAGTAAATTTAACAACAGAAATTATTCTAGACCTCATTATTTCAGGAGACCCCACCCCAGCTTTTATTCCTAACTTCAAGAAATGCAGAGAAATTTAAAAATTCGATGTTCTCCCAATTCAACAGAATATAACTGAACTAAATAGATTTATGTATAATTCATTATTTCAACCTTTAACACTATATCCAAGCGGTTTGTTTTCACCATAAAGTTATAGCTGTTTAGGCCAATAATTAAAGAGGACCTTGATAGAGAATGACAAGAGAGGATGATCGCCCTATTGTCTATCTTCCAGCTGCTTTCAATGCCCTGAAGTTTTATTCACACCCTAATATTAGAATCTTATCTGAGAGAGCGTACTCAAATGAGGAATCATGCTAATTTCTCAAGAAAAGTGTTACAGAATAATAAATGCCTTTCTGGTCAAAGCACTGATGCTCTGGAAATAATCTTTTTCCAAATGAGGTACAGGAATTGTTATGACTATTAAAAGTTTCTATATGATATCTGCCAGGTTCGACTGAGCTTCACTTAAAATCTACTATATTAGGGCCAAGTGTAATGACTCAAATTAGTGAACTTAAAAATTGTTTTAAAATGTTTCATGGAGACATTTCAAATATTGCTCTCTGATTTATCACTGTTACTTTTGCTGAATTCAATTTGATGCCAAGATTTATTCAGATTAATCAAACGCCATAAACTCTGATACCTAATGTTCCTTAACACCTTAAGAACTTTTAAACAGGTCAAATGTTGAAGATACGCTTTTAGTGAAACTGTACCTAAGCACATGAATTCTATTGAATATAGCTTTTCAGAAGACTAACAAAGAAAGAAGACTTAGGAAATTCGGAAACATTTTTTAAACCTTCTAGACAGAATTAAAGTACTGAAAAATAATTTCAATTTGTGAATCTAATGGCATTAATCAGAACATAAGAAAAAAGTAACCATAAAACTTTATGGGGGTAATATTTGCTATGAGGATCAGGAAAAACAACTAATGGAAATTAGGCTTAATACCTGGGTGATGAAATAAACTGTACAACCAACCCCATGGCACAAGCTTACCTCTGTAACAAACCTACACTTGTACCCCTGAACTTAAAAGTTAAAATTTAAATAAATAACGTTGTGCTATTAATTTCAACCAGAGGCTTTCCAAGGTGCAGGGAACTTCTGAGAATTTTATTTCTTGCAAAAGGAAATTTGATTCCTTGCTTAGGGCCTTCCCAGCAAAACCTCTATTCTTTGGAGAAGCATCATACTCCTACAAGATTTAAGGACCATCATATTTGTCAGACTTTTTTTGTTTTACTGTGAGCAGTTTACAGAACATAAAGAAAAATCAAATCCGAAGGTGCACTACACGTGTTTTATCAAAAGGAACATTTTTGGGTACTTTTAAGAAAATACGGCAAATTTAGTTTTCTGACCTAATACCAAGTTAGACATCTTGAGTGAATTGAATCTGTTGTAATCCTGTTTGGTTTTCATCCCATGGCTCTGGAAAACTGACATTTATCTCCAATTTCTCAACTCTGCTTCTTTCCAGTACCTCATCTATACGACTATTGTAGTACTTTTCATCTGCTTCTACCACTACACTATGGCTGCATTACTTTTAACATAGTGTCCCACATGTTACCCATTTCTACCTAATATAAAGAGTAGAAATTGAATTATAATTGAGTATCCAGTTGCCTCATATTCTGGTCTTCAACTGAAATAACTCCAGCTATCTCAAAACTTCAACCCTCCCTGGAAGTATTGGACCAAATTTTCCCAGATTATAGCACTCTCAGGCTAAAATTACTAATGCTTCTATAGTTTCAGAGACAGTATCAGGTTATTCAACACAACCTTCCATGCACCATCCCAGCCTCATATAATCAGAGGACACTTAGACGACTTTAATAGCCTTCAAAAGACACCCTCCGCTTTTACTTATATATATATTTATTTATCTATTTATTTAATGGAGACAGGGTCTCACTCTGTCACCCAGACTGGAGCTCAGTGGCATAATCACAGTCCACCGCAGCCTGCACCTGCCGGGCTCCGATCCTTCCACCGCAGCCTCCTGAGTGGCTGGGACCACAGGCGCCGCCACCACGTCTGCCTGGTTTTTGTATTTTTGTGGAGATGGGGTTTCACATGTTGCCCAGGCTGATCTGAGACTCCTGGGCTCAAGAGATCCACCTGCCCCGGCCTCCCAAAGTGCTGCGATTACATGAACGAGCCATTGTGCCCAGCCGGCCCCGCCCGGTTTTTAACCTTCGTACTGTTTATATAATCATCCTTCACAAAATACAACACTTCATTGCTCGATGGTTCTCATTATTCTAATATGAAGAACTATATTAAGAAAATAAATTCCCGGCTGGGCGCGGTGGCTCACGCTTGTAATCCCAGCACTTTGGGAGGCCGAGGCAGGCGGATCACGAGGTCAGGAGATCGAGACCACGGTGAAATTCCGTCTCTACTAAAAATACAGAAAATTAGCCGGCGTGGTGGCGGCGCCTGTAGTCCCAGCTACTCGGGAGGCTGAGGCAGGAGAATGGCGGGAACCCGGGAGGCGGAGCTTGCAGTGAGCCGAGATCGCGCCCCTGCACTCCAGCCTGGGCGACAGAGCCAGACTCCAGCTCAGACAAAAAAATAAATAAATAAATTTCCAATATTTCCTAGCATATCCAATTTAATTCTATACATCACATAAAAATAAAAGCCGTCTTACTGTGTTAGTTTCTCACTGCTGCTACAGTAAATTAACATAAACTCAGAGGATTAAAACAACACATTTTTTTCTTTATACTTCTGAGGGTCAGAAGTCCAAAATGGGTCTTAGTGTGCTAAAATCAAGTTATCATCAAGTCTATATTTTGTCTGGAGATTCCAGGAGAGAATTCACCAGGTTTGAGGGGTCACATGTATCCCTGAGCTCTTGGCCTCTGCACATCTTGGACACAGCACATCACTTCAGCCTCGGCTCCAGTTTCCCCAAGCTCTTCTGCTCACCCTGGTCTCTCCGCCTTCCTGTCTGAAGGTTCTTTGTGACTACAGTGGGCCCATCTAGATAATTCAAGATAATCGCTCCAGTTTAAGGTCAGGTGATTAGCAATCTTAATTCCACCTCTAACCATAATGCTCCCATGCTGCCTAACAACACATTCAAAAGGTCATCCTGCTAAGGGTCATTATTCTACCTACACACTAAGTGACTGAGAAAAAGTAAAATTATGTATCATGCCTTACCTATGGTGAGGAAATAATAACTTATAATGATTTATCTAAAAAAACCTGTTTTTAAAAGCTTTGGTCCTAGTCTATTGATTAAAGCTTTGGTATATTCCAGATAAATTTCATGTCCTTGATGCTAACACATTGTGCACAGTAGATGGCCTTTTTAAAATAGTACTGCATAAAGGAATATTTAAGGTTGCCTGGACAATAGAAAAGGAACTTTAGTTGCTATGCCACAAAAGGCCGGATTTCTGCACATTACACCTCCTACCAGTGCACACATGTGCCAAACTCCTTCCTGAAAGCCTGGTTTATGTTTCCTATGTGCTTAGCAATAGTTTTACTCTCACTACTGTTTATATTAAGTCCTATTTTTTAAAGCATATCCTCATTTGTTTGTTTTCCTGAGCCTCTGAACTGGATTTCACCTGGTATGTATTGCACAGGTTTTCACACTTGATTGTACGCTACCTTAAAGCATCCTCTTGTGTTCTGGACACGGTTATTTTTCTCCATGGTAAGGTGATAAGTGACTTCTCTGAGGACTTGCCACCTTAGAATGCAGTGGTGACATCACCTGCTCAGGCTCTGTCTGCAATGTGGAATTTACTATTTTCCAACTTCTGGTCTAACTTGAACTTCATAATTAAGCAGAGCCGCCTTTTGAGGGAACAGTAGGGTGTCTGCCCCTAAACGTCTGTGTAAATGCAGAGACACATTTGGGAACATAACTGACTTTTATGTACAGAAGCCAGATGCATTTCATGCCCATGCATGCTTAGGGAAGCAAGTTCATCTCATCTATCACAATAAGCATCTGTGCCACTAAATTCCACTGCAGGATACTTTTCACACTTAGACAACAAAACATTTAAGGAAATAAAAGCTCTTTCCAATAAAAATGTGCATCAAATACTGTGTGTATGTTTAAAAAAAAAACCTTCCTCTATAAGATAAGGCCACAGGAACTACTAAAAAAGCATTCTTGAAATACATTTTCTGATAGGCATCTAGGCCCTTGCCCTATATAAGATTTAAGGAAAGTGATGTGTGTGTCTTTATACTTGAAAGGCTGTTTTCAACAGCAAAGGGTATGCTTTGAGGTATCAATATAGCTTTGAGAATGCAAAAGTTTAAAAGAAATGGAATGCATATTCTCCAGGTATGAACATGCAATTGTCATTATTTTCCTACCATCTACTAGATTAGAAACAGAAGAAAAATTATGGAAATGTCTGTTTTCCCTCAATAGGAGTACCTATTTATTAAAGTTAATTAATTACTGTTCTTTAAACATTTTCAAAATAGACTCATAAGTGACAACTTTCAGAGAAAACAAGGGTTTTTGGATGTATATATTTACTTATAACATGGATAAAATAATTTTGTTGAATATTAACTCCATATTAATAATGTTCTCTATTGTTTTTGCATTTTGTTTAACAATAGAGAATCTAATACATTAAGTGTTCATGAGTTTCATACAGTTTCCTGTCAATGTACTTTGTCTTTTTTTTATTGGACTACTAATCATTTATTTATGATTTGTTGGAACTACTCATATTTTAAATATGTCAAGTGAATTGCAAGCACTTGTTGCTGATTTGATATTTGCTTTTTACACATATTCATGGTATCCTCTGAAAAAGAAAAGTTTTATATTTTAACAAATTCCAATCCATAAATTTTTTTTTAAATTTTCTGTTACTGGTTAGGGCTATGTTTGGATATTTAATTTTAACCGTAATGTTGCAAGTGATATTTGTCTATGGTTTTTTTCTTTATATTTTGAAAAAGTGTATTTGACATCCACTATGGAATTAATATTTATTAATGACATATTATACCTTTGTGCAACTATAAAATACATATAGCCAATTATCTCAACACCATTTTATGAACTGTTTATCACTTATCCACTGATTTGAAACACTATCTTTATCATATATTGGATTTTAGGTTTATCGAGATTATGTAACATGAAATTATTTAATTATGAAATTATGTGAATTCAAGCATGACAGTCAGCTCTTCTTCCTCACCACTACCCTGTAAAAGGATGGATGGAATAATTGCTTCCCTATGGCTTAAGTGTATGAGAGGTATACAACATGGTCTTGATGAAGTGGGAACTACACAGAAACTGTTTTTGGTCCTGAAATGTACTCCAGCTTTACCAATTTGTTCTACACATATACCATTGAGGGTAGAAGCTGAATTTTGCTAATGATTATATTTACACTACTTAACATTGTGCCAGATACTGAGTAGATGCTTAGAAACATGTTTAATGACTTGTTTTATTGCTAGAGACCTAATTATCTGCTGCAGTGGTGCTATCTCATTTAGAATCATTTTGACCAGCCTTTCTCCATCATGAATAAAACACTTATTTACACACTTGTGTACACGCACATTTGCATAGAAACACACACACCCTTTGCAGAGACAAACTGCATTGAAAGCATGTACAAACATTATAGTATTTTTGTTGATTCTGACCTGATTCTGATTCTATTGTATACTTTTTGATTCTGATCACAAGAACAATAAAAATAGAAAACTATAAGTTGTGAAGCTGGAAGATGCAGAACATGAAAGATCGAATTACCAATTTTTTTTTCTATTTTCTTTAGTTGGCTGCTGATAAAATCAGAAAAGAAACAGACACAAAAATGAAAGTATGCAATGTGTGTGCGTGTGTGTGTGTGTGTGTATCACATGCACTCGTTTCCATGCTGTACATATGGAATTTCATAAGCAGCCAAACTAAGCTTCATAAGTGAATGAGAAATAAAATCCTTTACAGACAAGCAGATGCTGAAAGATTTAGTCACCATCAGACCTGCCTTCCAAGAGCTCCTAAAGGAAGCACTAAACATGGAAAGGAAAAACCAGTACCAGCCACTGCAAAAACACACCAAAATATAAAAACCAATGAAACTAGGAAGAAACTGCTTCAACTAATGTGCAGAATAACCAGCTAGCATCATGATGACAGGATCAAATTGACACATAACAATATTAACTGTAAATATAAATGAGCTAAATGCCCCAATTAAAAGACATACACTGGCAAATTGGATAAAGAGTCAATACCCACAGGTGTGCTGTATTCAGGAGACACATCTCACTTGCAAGGACACACATAGGCTCAAAATAAAGGGATGGAGGAATATTTACCAAGCAAATGGAAAGAAAGAAAAAAAAAGCAGGAGTTGCAATCCTAGTCTCTAATAAAACAGACTTTAAACCAACAAGGATAAAAAAGGACAAAGAAGGGCATTACATAGTAGTAAAGGGATCAATGCAACAAGAAGAGCTAACTATCCTAAATATATATATATGCCAAATACAGGAGCACCAGGATTCATAAAACGAGTTCCTAGAGACCCACAAGGAGACTTAGACTCCCACACAATAATAGTGGGAAACTTTCACAACCCACTATCAATATTAGACAGATCAACAAGAAAGGAAATTAACAAGGATATTCAGACTTGAACTCAGCTCTGGTCCAAGTGGACCTAATAGATACCTACAGAACCCTCCACCCCAAATCAACAGAATACACATTCTTCTCATTACCACATAGCACTTATTCTAAAATCAACCACATAATTGGAAGTAAAACACTCCTCAGCAAATGCAAAAGAATGAAAATCATAACAAACAATCTCTCAAACCACAGTGTAATAAAATTAGAACTTAGAATTAAGAAACTCACTCAAAACTGCACAACTACATGGAAACTGAACAACCTGCTTCTGAATGACTGCTGGGTAAATAGCAAAATTAAGGCAGAAATAAATAAGTTCTTTGAAACCAATGAGAACAAAGACACAACATACCAGAATCACTGGGATACAGGTTAAACAGTGTTTAGAGGGAAATTTACAGCATTAAATGTCCACATTAGAAAGTGGGAAAGATCTAAAATAGACACCCTAACATCACAATCAAAAGAAGCAATGGAAAACACATTAAAAACCTAGTATAAGACAAGAAATAACTAAGATCACAGCAGAACCGAATGGGAGAGAAACACAAAAAAACCTTCAAAAAAAAATCAATGAATCTAGGAGTGGGTTTTTTGAAAAGGTTAACAAAATAGATAGACCGGTAGCCAGACTAACAAAGAAGAAAAGAGAGAAAGATCAAATAGACACATTAAAAAACGATAAAGGGGATGTCACCACTGATCCCACAGAAATACAAACTATTATTAGAGAATACTGTAAACACCTCTACACAAATAAACTAGAAAATCTAGAAGAAATGGATAAATTCCTGGACACATACACCCTCCCAAGACTAAACCAGGAAGAAGTCAAATCCCTGAATAGACCAATAACAAGTTCTGAAATTGACTCAGTAATTACTAGCCTACCAACCAAAAAAAGCCCAGGACCAGATGTATTCACAGCCGAGTTCTACCAGAGGTACAAAGAGGAGCTGGTGCCATTCCTTCTGAAACTATTCTGAACAATAGAAAAAGAAGGACTCCTCCCTAACGCATTTTATGAGGCCAGCATCACTCTGATTCCAAAACCTGGCAGAGACCCAATAGAAAAAGAAAATTTCAGGCCAATATCACTGATGAACATCGATGCGAAAATCCTGAATAAAATACTGGCAAGAGAATCCAGCAGCACATCAAAAAGCTTATCCACCACAATCAAGTTGGCTTCATGCCTGGCATGCAAGGCTGGTTCAACATATGCAAATCAATAAACATAATCCATCACATAAACAGAACCAATGACAAAAACCACATGATTATCTCAATAGATGCAGAAAAGGCCTTCAATAAAATTCAACACCCCTCATACTAAAAACTCTCAATAAACTAGGTATTGATGGAACATATCTCACAAAAATAAGAGCTATTTATGACAAATGCATAGCTAATATCATGCTAAATGGCCAAAAGCTGGAAGCATTCCCTTTGAAAACTGACCCAAGAGAAGGATGCCCTCTCTCCCCACTCTTATCAACATAGTATTGGAAGTTCTGGCCAGGGCAACCGAGTAAGAGAAAGAAATAAAAGCATGCAAATAGGAAGAGAGGAAATCAAATTGTCTCTGTCTGCAGATGACATGATTGTATATTTACAAAATGCCACCACCTCAGCCCAAAAATTCCTTAACCTGATAAGCAACTTTGGCAAAGTCTCAGGATATAAAATTAATGTGCAAAAATCACAATCTTTCTTATATACCAATAACAGACAAGCAGAGAGCCAAATCATTAGTAAACTCCCATTCACAATTGCTATAAAGAAAACAAAATACCTAGGAATACAACCTACAAGGGATGTGAAGGACCTCTTCAAGGAGAACTACAAACCAGAGCTCAAGGAAATGACAGGACACAAACACATAGAGAAACATTCCATCCTCATGGATAGGAAGACCCAATATCATGAAAATGGCCATATTGCCCAAAGTAATTTATAGATTCAATGCTATTCCCATCAAGCTACCATTGACTTTCTTCACAGAACTAGAAAAAAACTATGTTAAATTTCATATGGAAGCAAAAAAGAGCCTGTGGAGCCAAGGCTAACCTAAGCAAAAAGAACAAAGCTGGAGGCATGACGCTGCCTGACTTCAAACTATATTACAAAGCTAAAGTAACCAAAACAGCATGGTGCTAATATCAAAACAGATATATAGACAAATGAAACAGAATAGAGGTCTCAGAAATAACACCACACATCTACAACAACCTGATCTTCAACAAACCTGACAAAAGCAAGCAATGGGGAAAGGATTCCCTATGTAATAAATGGCGCTGGGAAAACTGGCTAGCCATATGCAGAAAAGAGAAACTGGACCCCTTCATTATACCTTATAAAAGAATTAACTCAAGGTGGATTAAAAACATAAATGTAAAACCTAAAACTATAAAAACCCTAGAAGAAAACCTAGGCAATATGATTCAGGACATAGGTGTGGGCAAAGACTTCATGACTAAAACACCAACAGCACTTGAAACAACAGCCAAAATTGACAGATGGAATCTAATCAAACTAAAGAGCTTCTGCTCAGTAAAATAAACTATCACAAGAGTGAACAGGCAACCTACAAAATATGAGAAAATTTTTGCAATCTATCCATCTGACAAAGGTCTAATATCCAGAATCTAGAAGGAACTTAAACAAATTTACAAGAAAAAAAAACAAACAACCCCATCAAAAAGTGGGCAAAGGATATGAACAGACACTCCTCAAAAGAAGACATGTATGTGGCCAATAAACATATGAAAAAAGCTCATTATCACTGGTCACTAGAGAAATGCAAATCAAAACCACAATGACATACCATCTCACACCAGTTTGAATGGTGATCATTAAAAATTCTGGAAACAGCAGATGCTGGAGAAGATGCAGAGAAATAGGAACACTTTTACACTGTTGGTGGGCTTGTAAAATAGTTCAACCATTGTGGAATACAATGTGGTGATTCCTCAAGGATATAAAACCAGAAATACCATTTGACCCAGCAATCCCATTACTGGGTATATACCAAAGGATTATAAATCATTCTACTCTAAAGACACATGTACACATATGTTTATCATGGCACTATTTACAATAGCAAAGACTTGGAACCAACATAATGCCCATCAATGATACACTGGATGAAGAAAATGTGGCACATGTTCACCATGGAATACTACACAGCCATAAAAAAGGATGAGTTCACGTCCTTTGCAGGGATATGGATGGAGCTGGAAACCATCATCCTCAGCAAACTAACAAAGGAACAGAAAACCAAACACTGCATGTTCTCACTCATAAGTGGCTGCTGAACAATGAGAACATGTTGACACAGGGAGAGGAACATCACACACTGGGGTCTGTAGGTGGGTGGGGGGAAAGGGGAGGGAGAGCATTAGGACAAATAGCTAATGCATGTGGAGCTTAAAACCTAGATGACGGGTTGATGGGTGCAGCAAATTACCATGGCACAAGTATACCTATGTAACAAACCTGCATGTTCAGCACATGTATCCCAGAACTTAAAGTAAAATTTTAAAAAATGAAAGTATGCAATATGTGTATGTGTGTGTATACATACATATAAATCAAGCACTCATTTTCATTATGTACATATATGCACATTATGAGTGTGAATATATGTTAAATAATATCCTATCAGTTTTGTATTTGTAACACATATATGTACATGCATATACAACAAATAGAAGTGTTTTGCATAATAATTTCATTTATATTCATTTCATCAGCTAAGAACTAAAGAGAATTTAAATCAAAATCAATTATTCATTTACAGGTGTTTTTAACCATCATCTCCCCCTTTATCTTCACTTTTATGCCTCCTTGTATTGCCATTTTGTGACTTTTTGGCAATAAATTATACATATTTGGAACAGTCACTTTAAGAAATTCAATCTTTGGATAAAATCTCTAAGATTGATTTAGTATGAATACATGTGTGGGCACACACTTGACAAAGAAAGGTCACTTATAAATATATGTGTACACTTATCAAAATAATTCACATAAAATCTCTGAATAAAATTATCTGTAGGCTTTTTCTGTCAATAAAAGCAATATAGTATAATTCTTGGTAGTAAACCTGTTTGTTTTCATTCTGTTGCCTACCATGTGAGCTGCCATGTTGGTATAAAACATCGATCATTTGATATTTTACTACAGCAAATAATAGTGATCCCCACGAAATAATAAATAAATCAGTGAGTTTCAAGGAAATAAGTTTTTGGATGGATCAGATAATTTGAAGTTGTTAGTTTATTCTCCAGCAAGTTGAAAGAAAAAAGCTGTTAGTTTGTTCTCTATCAGGTGAACGAAGATGAAAACTAAAGTTCTCAAGGCCAGTGCATAATAATGGTGCCGTATTCTGTGCATCAATCACCATTACCAATTACCTATATTGCCAAATATTTCATGTACCGCTTTAGTGGTGATTAATCAATGTGCCATGGCACTGAAACTGAAACGAGACTTTGTAGTACTAGTGATATTCAAAGGGTTTTGAAAATTTATCAGCTCTATAGATATAGATGAAAATTTATCATCTAGAAATCCTGTTTTTATAAATGTTACCTAGCCAAATATTGGTTTTATTTACTTAATATTTAGAAAACATGAGTTTAGTAAAAATTGTTCAGATTTTCTTAATGTAGTGTGTGAAATTACTATGTAATTCTACAAGAAATATGCTACACAACTAAATACACAAATAGGTCAGGAGAGGGAGCAAAAGGTGCCTTTCCCGTATAATCCGGAGCAACATCACCCGCTCTTCTCTCTACATCATCGATGTATGTTATCTAAAGTCCTGTGCAAATGCCACCTCAACACGAGTCCTCTAGCCTTGCCTTCTTATCAGAAGCAGCTCGAAAGCCCCGATAATTCTAGAACCACTGAAAAATACACACTTGTTGCAAGGATTGAAAAGCCTCATATTGCAAATTCAGAATTCACAGTATTGAAAAAATTCATAATTTTTTTAAAGTTACAAGACTGTGAACTATATAAAATGAATTATGCTGGGATCAGATGACTCTCTTCATTCCAGCCTATCTTATATTTTCTCATTCATTTCTCCACATAGTCACAACAACAGACTCACTATTACATTTCATTAATGGCTATTTTATAATAAATGATCTCAATAGCATTTCTGAAACCTCTGCTGTTCTGGTTTTACATAACTCTTGAATTTTTGAATGAGTTAGTTTTTGATTGAAAAAGACCTGATTCTTATGCTTAGAAAAGCCATCATTTCTTTCTGTAAGCTTTCCGTCTTCTATAAGCTTTACATGTTCCATAAGCAAACATTCGCTGGTTTTGTGATCAAACTAGAGAGGCAAATTCAGTTAATAATAACAACGTCATTTATCATCCTCAAATCTAGTGTTATGGATAATACGATCTCCACAAGGAGACGGTTGCACGAGCGACAAGAGAAAGACAATCAACAGTCTTTTACTCATACCAAGATATGTCCACACACACTTGTTTCAACAGTCAAAGTAACGCCATATGTCCCCAGTGATGTGGGTGCGCAAAAGGAACAGTTGGCCTGCTAATGAGGGCCATATGTACACGCAGCCTATCGTACCATCCTTCTTACTTATGGTTGCTGAAAACTCAGTGGAAGAGCTTGCTCTGAGGAATGGCATGGCTGGAGGAGGAGAGGCTTCCTTAACAGCAGGAAAGGACCATTTGTTGTACAACTACTGTATCTCTGAAACTGGGAGCTAAAGATATGCATGTACGTTACTCATTCTCATTAAGAGTTACTTACGCATCCGTAGAGTTCTTTACTCCAGTTTCACCTTTTTCACTAAATTCTTTTGCATTTATGTGCAAAGGGATTTTGGGCCCTTTTCAAAAATTACTTTTCCTAATCAATCTTGTTAATTTGATGTTCATTTACATCGGCTTCTCTTTATTTTTAGCTTGATTTCCAGAAAAATTATACTTTCTTTGACATTGTTAAATGTTACAATATTAAAAGAAATGAAAAAGACTTAAAAACTTAGAATATTTGAATGAGGGTTTCTGGAAGGCAGAGAGAACAATAAGGCAAAAGTACTTACTGCACTACTGTTCCAAAGTAAAAGAAAAACAAAGATTTTAAAAATGATTATAGCAGCTTTGTATCTCAAACAGGGTTTCCTTTGAAATTTCTACAACTGCAAACACTATTCAGCAATTTGCACTGATTACAAAATTTATTGTTTTAAGGTCAATTGTGATACTATGATCAGATAATATAATTTACTTTACTCTTAATGGCTTCATTTTGACAAATGAGGGAGCTTTCAGGAAGGACAATGCTTCCTGCACAACAACCAGTAAAGCAGGTCACATCCATTTTCAATATAATTTTAAGAAAAATGAAGGACAAACTACTTGTGAGGCAGCAAGAATTCATTTGCATTAAATTAATTTGAACAGGGCATTTCAAGTTCTCTCTGGCAACAATGGAATAAAGGGGAACATGAATCTATCTTATGCAATGATCCTCTTCTAGGTTATAGAAAGATTTGAAAGGCTGACATGACCATTGCTAAATTTATTCTAGAAGTCTATGATTAGTGTCATAGATATAACTCATGAGATAAAATATTCACAATGAATGTTTGTGAACTGCATCAATTGTGATGGAACTACTGTCTAACATCCCTTTGAAAATTTATATTCTGCAAAGGTTAAAAAAACACCAACCTTTCGATGCTTTCTTATATGGATGAGCTTTTGTCAACAAGAACTAAGCTTCACAATTAAGCACTATGGAAGATAATGTTCCATGTTAATTTAAACCTAACTAATCCAGGACTTGGCCTTGATAAATAATGGGTTTAATTAATATTTTTGACGCTAGCAGTGCAAATACTTTTACTTATATTTTACTAAAGCTAGTTTTGACAAATCTAAGGGTATTTAATTTATCAGTATCTGTTGTCAGATGAAAACTTCCCCATCAATACCTTCTAATGGTTCAAAAATAAACTGTTACCCCCACAGATACATTGCTTTTCCATGCGTAAGCAAGTACATTAATTTCAGGGTCTCAAGGCATAAAAGTGTTATTACCACTTGTGATAGGCTGCATAATAGTCCCAAAAGATGTTCTTCACCTAATCTCCAGGCCCTGGGAATGTGCTGCCTTACACAGCCAAAGGACTTGTAGATACGATTCAGTTCAGGATCTGGAGACAAGGTGATTATCCCAGATCATCCATGTGAGTCCAAAGTAATCACAGGAGTCCTTAGATGAAGTGGAGAGAAGGACTCAAAGTTAAAGGAGGAGACAGCGCGGAGACAGAAACAGAAATAAAAGCAACGCACCTTGAAAATGGAGGAACGGGGAAAAGACAATGAAGACAGGTGCCACCAGAAGCAGAAAATGCAAGAGAATGGATTCTCCCCTCAGCACCTCGAGAAGGAACCCACACTGCAGACACATTGACTTAGCCTAATTACAGTGATTTTGGACTTCTGACCTTTGAAACTGCAAGACAATAAATATGTGTTAAGTTATGTAAATGTGTGGTAATTTGTTATAGCAGCAGTAATACAACTAATACACCACTACAATAAGCAAAGGAAATAAAGTGCAATAGTGACAAACTTAAGGGATTCCAGAAAAGAGAAACGAAGTGGTAAACTCAATCACAGGATTATATTAGTAACTGTAGTATATGTTACTTGCTTACCCTTTCAATCACATTATTGCTGTAATTATCATTATCATCCAATCAATATGATTACACCAGTATGTATAACTTAGACATGAAAATTTTTTTCTATTTCACCCTTCCCATAATTCCATGTAGCTACCCCTAAGCAACTGTGTATCTGATGAAGCTAATATTTTCAGGGAAAAATCTTCCATGTTAAGCAGAAAATTTACATCTAAAATTAAATTCTTTTAAGCCAGTCTGGGGACAATACCTAGAAAATTCAAACATTACTTCTCAAGAATACCACTAGCAGTGAGTTTGTGACACTATCTTCCACCAACTGAATCAAAATTAATTTTAAATATTTTCAAAGCAATATTTTAAAAAATCGTGTACAAATTTTTTCCTCTTGGTAAAAATAAACCACTTCTCAACTATCCATTATATTTATGTTAATTACATGAAGTCCATACATGAATTATCATACCACAAATAGAAAACTATTTAAAGAGAAAAATCTCACTTGGTGCTGACAGAATGACAGCATAAAACTGTTAAGCATGAGGAGAAAGTTGTTTGCAGTGTAAATATTTCCCTTTTCCTATCAAAGTGTGTCCTGTGATCTAGTGCTCTTCTCTCCACATGCTTAAGTACAGCAAAAGTTATAAAAACACTCATTCTAGTTTTCTATACTTTAATGGTTGTAGAACATCAGAAGAGAATTGGGAGATGGGAATGTTTTGTGCTTGACATTGCATTTGAGGGGAAAATAAAAACTTGGACATAATATGTGGGATATCTCCACAGTAATACATGGGAGGGCAAGAAAAAAATGCTATCAAATTTCTACCATGCGCTGAGCCCCTTATATAAACAAATACCCAGCCTTTCTAATGTACTAACAACCACTCTTCATAGCAGGTATTCTATTCCCAGCTTGTAGGTAAGAAACAAAGCTTCAGAAAGGGATCTTCACCAATTTCACACAGTCAATAAAAGGCAGAACTAGGGCAAATATCAATAATAAAAATAGCAATCTAATCCTAATTGGACCTGGCACTGTTCTAAGAAGAAAATCATTAACAAAGGATTTTGAGTTACCACACTCTTAGTCTCCCCGTTTTACAAAAGAAGCAACTGAGGTAAAGTGAAGCCATGCCGTTTCTTTTCAAGCTCATATACCTAACAAGATACCACCTTAATCATGGGTCTGTGATAGATCGTGTACCTCATTTCTAGCGTTTGCTGAGATTTTTCTTATTAACCCTAAGCAAGTATTTGATCCCTGGTAAGTATGCTGTAATTTTTTCACCGCTCATTCTTATCACGGTTCTTCAAGAAAAGTACACTTCAACACATTTGTCCTATTTGGTTACAAATTTTCAAATTCAAAATATGTATCACACTAAGCTGTTAGCTCCATTTGGAATTTTAAAAAACTAAATTTTTCACTCAGTTAAAAAAAATTGCATTGTTTACTCCCATATCTACAATATAGCTTATAAGTGTATATTTGTATTGAAAACATAATTTTCTATAACTTTTATAATATTTAAATATTATTTAAGGTTTTAATAATATTTAAATATTTAAATAATACATTTAAAAACATAGTTCAACAAGTCCGAATAATCCACCACTTACTTATGACAGAATATTTGTTCAGTATCTTCTGTTTGTTCACTCTTGTGTAATATATCCTATTTTAAGAATCAAAAACTTCTCTTAATGTCAACACTACAGCCTCTTCACAATTCCTACTTATTCCTAATTACCCTTCAGGAGCAAATAAAATGAATTTATCCCAAATTTCTTTGCTTTGAAACAACTTCAATGAAAATGGTGGTTGTCAACCATATCTACCATTCATATATCCCATTGTTTTCTGCATTAAATTTCATCTAATACTCCCTTATGCCATCAGTGTCACTACAAAGGGGGACAGGGGATGAATCTCATCATGAACAAAGGTATATACACTAGCTCTTAGGATGTTCAATCATCTCCTTACTGTATTATGTCCCATCTGAACTACTCATATTAAAATGAGCAACTATATGAACATGGTACTTTTAAGAAAGGATGTTCAAAAATTAATTCATATCTTGTACAAATTTGTATCCAAGAAAGCATGACCTAATAGGCATCACATATGTGAATGAAAAAATTCACTTTCAGCAATGAATGTTGATGACACTCCTTTAGCAAGAGTTGTACCGAGCTACCCACAACTCCTCAGCACTCACTATTCTCATACATGCGGTCGGACAATGTCCAAGGGTGCAGTGATTCTGTCCAGAGGCTTTTCTGGGCCATTAGAGCTGTCTCAGCCTGTGTACAGGGTTATACAGACACTCTAGGGCATTCATGACTCTGATCACTGGAGCAGCCCTGTACTAACTGCAAATTTATGGAGGAAACTTTCAAGTCCTCTTGCCCCTCAGTTGGGGTAACTCTGTTACCTATTTCATGTGGTCTCAGTTCTCCAACAAAAATGATCTCGGCTTGCTCATCTTACTTCCATCTCACTGCATGGCACAACTAGAAGTTGACTAGGTATTCTGCTTTAATGTATATGCAAAGCCCTCTTGTTCAGGAATGTTTGTAGAATAATATTTCTAAATTAGGAATACAATTGGTCTTGTTCTTTCCTGAGGGATAAAATGTCATCTCTCTTCTTCTCTCCCTCTCTCCTTTCTTCCTAACTCAGCTAACCCTCTATCTGAAAGAATTACAAAGGAAGAAATATAGGGCATTGTTTAGCATTCTCAGGAGGATTGGAAATGTTGGAATGACAGCGAGAATCACACATACACTGCTTGAAGTATTTTGTAGGATCCAAGGGAAGAGAAAATTTTGACATTCCAGAAAATTTAAGTCATCCTTTTAATATCAGGACCAGAAAGAAACAGGTCACACGGGCAAGAGCCATAAAACTAATTATCTTGACTCTTTCCAGAATACCTGAGCTATAAATGTACAGGGAATCCTGTAATCAGATGCAAAGTTGTGTATAATATACTTAGTTCCCAAGTGTAACTATGAATTTTATGTATATAATGTGAAAAATCGTTCCAAAGTATTTGAGACTCCAAAAAGTTTCCTAGCTAGCATTCAATATTCTTGCTTATCTTCTCCTTATACCCCTAACTGTATTGAGCATGCATAGACACACAAAAGCTAGGATCCACTATTACCACTTAAGAAAGAAAAGGAGGAAAAAGGCTGTATTATAGGGATTTTGTTTTCTTCCACAACTCTTGAAGAAGCCTATTTGTATCAGCCCGTGTCAGACAACAAAGTACTTATCAATAAAGTTTTATGAATGTGGTCACATATGAAATATAAGAGCATTCAGTTTCTACCTCTCCTTTTCTCATAAATCCTACATCAGATAGACATTAGCTATATCTGCCAATGTTTCCACGGAATCTTAAAGACTATTCACTGCAAAGCTGGCAGTGTAGCCTGGAAGCAAGTTATGTCTGCGTTGCAAGTTCACACTAAGTGGTTTAAAAATACAACTAAATGTGGCCTGTCTTTATCTTGATTATAAGACATAAATTATCCCAAGAATATTCTTAGTAAAAATTGAGTCTCCCTGTCAAGCCACTTCTATTAAGAAGGACACAGGTCAGTTTTTAGGAGTTTAGGTGTTATTTGGAAGTTAGGAGCATCTAAATATGGAATATAACTCCATAAAATTATAGTATATTTTATATCAAAGAGAAACGAGAAAAATAAGAAACGTTTTATTTTTTCATATAGCATGCTTATATATAATTACTTCAGTAGTCTCAATGTAGTCATGCAATTGTTTGGGTAAAGAACTAAACTTGAAGTTAAATAGCATAGGTCTGAATTCTTATGGTTTATAACATTCATATATTTTATATGTTCCAGACTAATATGTAATTTCTAAGTTTATAACATAATAATTACAGAAATCTAGGTAAAGTAATACTTCTGTGACACAGTCTCTTCATCTACAAAATGGAATTAATATTGCTTTTCTCCTTAAATTTATATTAAAAATTGGAGAAGTAATATATGTGAAAGAACCTTACATTAAATATGCAAGTTTTATTTGTTGAATTCAAACAGTCATTAAAGAAAGAACAAAATAAAACATTACATTTGGATTAACAAAGTAGATACATATATCTCAATCTGAGAAACCTTTAAGCTCTCTTGACCATAAAATGACATTGGATCCTAAAAGAGAATTTGGTAAATATTTGAAAGATATTTCAATTTCACACCTAAATGTTGATTCTGACATTTATTTCCTAAACTTATCATTTGTATACTTACCTGCTATTAAATCCACAGGGGTCATGTGACTAGCTGTATGCCCACCGATTTTATTGACAGGTATTCAGCAAGGCCCACAAAGTAAGTATTGAATTTTTAAAAAAAACAGACCCAAAACACCTAAAAGCAAAACACTTAGTAAATTCTTACAATCTTGATGATCAAAAATTAGTGCTATTAGTAAGAAAGAAACTTCTGAACCAAATAAAGTCCTAATACCTCCAAGGAATTTTGTCTCTCTGATACACACACACACTCACACACACACGATTAAAAAAATGAAGGAAATGTAAAAAAATAAATAAATGAAGGAAGTTCTGTGGGAAATGTCCATAATTTCATGCCCAGAATTTCTCTATCAATCTCTTTCCCCAAAGTTCTTCCAAGAAAATAAAGTTGCCTTTCTCTCAACGTTAACTCATCACTTTTCTCATAGCAGTTTCAAAAGAAATATTTCCTGTCAGCCGGCCACTTAAACTTTGTGCTGTTAAAGAAATCCAAAAAGGTATCAATTTTGCAACAAAGGATAAAGAGGAGACGAAGTGAACCAACATGGCTTTTAAGCTCAATTGCCGTCACCTGTCACAGGCTGTCTAGCGAGCTTGAAGTTCCCTCTAATAAGCTTATGGAGGGTGCGGAGCAAAGGCACCTCAAGTTGCTCTGCGGGTTTTCCCCTGGTAAATTAGGCTGAAAGGAAAAGAGTCCCACCCCCCACCCCCAAACTTGGAGACCAGGGCTGCCCTGCCGCATTCTGTGCCCAGACCTCCTACTTCCACGCCCTTCCAGTCCTTTCCTCGGCTTGGAAAATTGGGCATGAGGCAAGCAAAAGGAAGGACAGAAGGCCAAAACGGGCATCCGGAAAGCCAAATTTCTGTCTCAAAAGCTCGTCTAGAAACGCATACGTAGCGCGTGCCTTGGGGACATCTCCTAAAACCCCGTTCACTGAAGCTAATTCCTCCCGAACGCCCCCACGCCGGCTGAGGATCGCAACCGCCCATCCGCCCCTCCAGCCTGTGCAGCCGCCCCCAAAACCTCCCGTGAATCGGGAAATGTCAAGGCAGCAGCGCCTGGGGAGCCGAGCAGCCTCGCCAGTTCCACGTCTCTGGTTCGAGACCCCTCGCTTCACCTCTTTGGGGAACTCACCTGGAGTCAGGTTTAGATGGCAGCCTCCACCCAGGGGACCGGGAAGCGGCCCCGGGAAGCGCCGCCGCGTCCTGTGAATAACGAGCGCAGCGCAGCGGAGCAGCTCCCCCCGGACCGGCCGCTCCCCGATTCCTCCCGCTCTGTCCGGGAACCGTCCCTCCGTTCTTTCCTCTCCCTCCCCTGCCTGCAGCCGCCGCGCTCCCTCCTCCTGCTGGCGGCGCAGGGCTGTGCTTCCGCCTCCCTCCTGCGGGCGCACGAGCTGCCCGCGCTGCTAATGAGCAGGCTCCAGGCTCCGCCCGGCCAGGGGTGCGCACACGCCCCACGCCGGAGACGAGCTCCCGGGAGCGGAGCTATGGATACGCCTGGTGCGGCCGCTGGAGAAATGAACTGGAGGAGGCATCCAGCATCTCACACTTTCTGGCCACTCAGCTTAACTAAGCCATAACCCCAGACTTCTTCCTAAATCTCCAGTAATTTACAGGTGCTGAAAAGTCAATGAGGGGTTTGAGCACAATCTGTGTTAACAGTATTGCCAGTATAGAGATGCTAATCTGGCTAGATTCTAGGGATGAAATGTTCAAGGGACGGTATATGATTCTTTCTGGTTGTTATTTTGACATATTTTGGCTATACTTACAGATCTGTAAAATAAACCAGCAATCTTCTAATCACGACAACACAGATTCCTAATTGAAGGCAGCTGATACTTATTAAATACCAGGCTCTGTTTAATAGGCTCTTTTTTCCCAGCTGATCTTTACTACAATTCTGTGAGCACTACTAGCACCCCTATTCTATATTTTAAGAATTTGGGACTAACTTTTAAAACAAGACGGTCTTAAAACAAGACTAAGGAACATGTCCAACCTTGCAGAGATTCTAAGTTTCTGAGCCTAAATAATAACTGAAATCTGTAGCTCCCACAACCCATACCCTGTGTATAATGTGTTGCAGCATCTTGGATGGTACTGTGTAACTGAACCAACAAAGATAATAGGACCATCAGCAAATACACACCACGAGACTAATGAATACCTAGAATCCTAGTGAGACTTGTAAATAGTCAAGCACCCTAAGTAACAATAGTTCAAGTGCATGCTAAACATGGTGATTACTTATAAAAGAACAGCAACCAGTATGAGTGAAGACAGGCAAATAATGTTCAAAATGTTCAGAATCAATGTCCAGCCACTTATGAGTTGAATTCCCCACTCTAAAAAAGAGGCCAGATGTGATGTATTCTAAGAAGTCTACAATGGGCGTGGTCTTTTTGCAACCAAAAAGGGCTTTTTAGACACTTATTTCCCATTAAGAATATGCAATAGCTAATTAATATTAAATCTGAAAATCAATGATAATTTATTTCAACTAACCTTACATGAAAAAATCATTACTCATTCAAGCTTTTAGAATTAGATTAAATAGCATTGAGTATCAAATTTACTTCAACCCATAGAAATAATAGACAGTTAATTAACAAACTAAGTAATTTAATTAACTTTACTTTTGTGTCATGATGTATTTTTCCTTAGGAAAAGGATAAGATATTTTTTCCATGGTATAAAATACTAGAATATGACTTTTATATTTTTCTTCATGAAGATTAATGAATTAATAAGTACAGACATATTTATTGTCAACAAATCTATCCAGATCATTAATTCTCCACTCAAGAAATTATGCTAGGCAAGCTTTATTTCTCCATATGTACAAGGCAATTCAGAGGTCAAAAATTTTAAAACACTTCAATGAACATCAACCATTAATTAACTAGGAGTAGATTTTATTTATAAACAACTTTAAAAGACTATAAACAAGGTATAACAAACTTCTACTTTATCAATACTGCTACTCCTGTTGAACACAAAGATATATAATTATAGTTTTCTCCCTATTTAAAATATTTATTGATTCTGGCATAATAATGTCATACTCATCCCTCAATAATCAGTGTACATGGAACCAGAAATCTTTTCTTTCACCTAGTCAATGTAAGTATTTCTGTGTTTTGCATGTTAACACTCTATTTATTCTGTGTTTCTAGTGCTTATCCTCAAAATTTTTATAGTTCCGTTCACATATAAATTCTACCAATCAGCACTATATATAAATAAAACGTATAAAATGTGTTAACTAAATGGATGTAAGGTTTATGCTAAATTTTTCACATAGTAAGTACTTCAAAACCCTTATTATTTTTCCTTAAGCTTTTATGTGCATATATTTTATCTCTCCAACTAAAGAATAAACTTCTAAATAAGAAGAGTTTTGTCTATAAATTTTACGCATTTTAATACATTATTAATCTAAAACCTTGGACTAGAGTTTGGAATTCTTTTATGTATTCATTTACTGATTCAAAAAATAGGTGTCCATGCCATTTTTTCTAAACCTTGTGCAAGATGTAGGGTATACAATGATGTCCAGAATTTAGAGTCCTTGACCTCATGGAGTTTAAAGTGCAGTAATGTACAGTAATTTTAAAATCTATTTATTATTATTTAAAACAATAAATGAATACATTCTTGTCGAAAATAACTGAAAAGTCTGTCTGAATTCCCTGGCCAAGGCCAAAACATGAAAGCAAAAGAGCTGCCTGAAAACAGTGCAAGCCACTCTCCAGAGGGTTTCTCTGTTGAAACAACACATCGCATTATGGAAATAATGAGAAAAATTAGTAACTGTGCAAACGACAGCACATATGCATCTTTGTGGTTTCTGACCTTTTAGCATCGTCGAAGCAAGACCACAAACCTTTCAACACCATGCGTGGTATTAATCTTGCACAGAATATAATGTTTTCACATATTTTATTCTGATTTCCTACAAAGTAGTTTCAATTTCTAGCTAAAGCTAATGGATTTTTCTAGTGAAAACATTGTGTACCGAATGACTTTCCAGTGAGATCAGCATACCATGCGCCATTTTCATGTTCGTGCTCATTTCTCTGAAGTCTGTTTGCCTTTAATTCACCATAATAAAATTCCTTGTGTACTTTTATTGGCAACCATCGCATAGTGACACTTGCATCCAAATGTAATTCCATGTGAGCTTGGCAGTGTTTGCTTTTTTCTCAGAAGAGGAAAGTTAGAGGGAACAAGGGGCAAAGATGTGTGTAAGAATATCTGAGGGGCCATCACAGCATCATCACAAATTCAAGATTTTTTTGAAACATTAGACAAGGGACTGACAGCCATGCCCTGGGATGGCTGAAACAGTTCACAACCTGCTCATGTTTATGACCAAAATCATCACCTAAAATGAATTCAATGTGTAAATATCATAATATTGTTTGTGTATAAGTAATCATGAAGCAGTTAGGGAAGGGAGTATAATCTAGTAAGAAATTGGAACAAAATGTGTTAGACAAAATTCAAGAAGATTTAAAAGAAGAAAATTAACCTGTCTGATCTGAACAGAATTGGAAAAGCACATCAATCATAGCTCTATACATTGACCATAGACTTAAAGCATAACATAAAAATAAAGAAGGCAGATAACTCAGGAAAACATTTCTATTAAATCTACTCCGTAAAGTTTTCCCATACTTTTATTTTACTAACAGGAGCATACATTTAAATCTCACAAAATCATATATATTTTGTTGATTCAATTTGTAGCAGATAGAGGAGCATGTCCCAGTGCTATGACAGTGAGTTGTCACTATAACATACCACTGCTTTACATCTTACCCACAGGCTAAAATGTTTACCCCTAGAGTCGTGACTTTGTATATGGCAGGAGATTGCTACTAAAAGTAAATATATTTGGCTGAAGGGTAGATACATCTTTAGGCCATTATATCATTCACTAAAATTTAGCAGGCATTTACATATTTACCTACTTAGTTCATATGACAAATATGTTTGAGAGACTGCCATATACAAAAAAAAAAGATGGAACCATCTTACAAATTTAGAGATTACTTAAAGAAATGGAACTGAAGGGTTAACTGTGATGGCAAGAATGAAGAGAGCAAAACCAGAGGGTACTTCAAGGAGAACAGGCATGAGAGAGGCATTATAATTTGGAGGGTGCTATGATTTGAACCTATGTGCCCATCCAAAGTTTGTATGTTGAAACTAAAATCCCAGGACAATGACATCAAGAGATGGGGCTTTTGGTTAAGTGATTAAGTGAAGAAGGATCCACCCTCATGAATGAGATAAACGTCCTCGTAAAAGATGCTTTAGAGGAATGCCGGGCTCCTCAGTCTCTTCTGCCATGTCGTTACATTGTCCGTTTTTGCCCACTTTTGTCACCTGAAGACGAAGCAAGAAGGTGCCACCTCGGGACCAACTGCCAAATCTCCGCTGTCTTGATTTCAGACTTCTCAGCCCCAGAACTGTGAGCAATACATTTCTGTTTTTTATGAATTACTCAATCTGTGGCATTTTGTTATAGCAGCATACAGACAAAAACAGGGAAACAGCCTGGTGAGAGTGGATATTTTAGAAACTTGAGATGATTCAATGTCGCTGATTCTCCATTTTCTCATATGTAAAATGAAGGAAATAATGCTGATTACTTCATAGTTCATTGTGCAAATTAAATTAACTATGTAAATAAAGCAAGCAATATAGTTCCTTTTATCTAGTATACATTGTTTAAGTGTTGTTGTCATTACATGAGGAAAACAAGAACTTCCCCAAACAGAAGGATGTGGGAACCAAAACTAAGATATAAGAAAGGACCAAAGTTCACTGTGACAATCTGGTCAAGCGCTGGTTAGGGAAGATAGCATAATGTTATGCATAGATATTATTTTAGGATAATTTTCCTCCACCCCGAACTCCTCTAGCACTTTCCCTACGTCTTTCATTGCACTTCTTCATTTGTCTCTTTAATTACGGTTATTTATATAAATCTTTTAGCTTCCTACAAAAATAAGCTTGTAGTGGGACAGATTCTTGAGGATCTATGTCAAAGCAATTTTTCTATTTCCTACAGCAAGTAACCCAGTAGTAATCACACAGAATTTGTTAAAAGAATAAACATAGGAAGATTAATTTCCATTTTTTTCTTTGCTAATTTTTAATCAGAATTATACCATTGTTAGGGCGGGAGAAATTATAAATTGAGGACATGAGTATTAACATTTAAATCTGTTATTCTGCTTTATTTTAGAGCTTGCCATGTTTTGTGATTAAAAAAAGAAACAGGACATTCTATATAGCTGTTGCAAAACGTGTGGTCTGTTGGTGAACTAGCAGCACCAGCATTACCAAGACTTCGTTAGTTTGCAGGACTACTGAGTCAGAATTCGCATTTTGACAAAACTCCAGGTGATTCATGCTCTGCATTTAAGTTGGAGAAGCACTGTTCTATAGTTCTGCTTATGTCCTAAATGCATTGTCAGTGAAAGAAAATACTATACGTATGATAATAATAACGGTAATATTAACAAAAATGTAACTATTAGTAATTTTCTATGCTCTCCCAAATACTAAGTCCATTATTTAATACTTATGATAATTCTGCGAAGTTGCAATTGATATCACCTACTAAACTGATACTCAGAAATCTGAAGTAATTCTCCAAGGTCACAAAGCTAGTGAATCACGAACAAGATTTTTAAACTCTTGCTGCTTCATTCCAAAGACCAAACCGTTTCTAACTCACGGTTAATACATTTGCTTCTGCCTTCCATTTCCCACATGTGGTTTCCTTTCTATTTCATTAACTTTACTTATACATGACTGATTTTTAACCCTCTGTAATATTTGCAGAATATGGTGTACTATGGTTAATAAGGACAATACACTTATACATGACTGATTTTTAACCCTCTCTAATATTTGCAGAATATGGTGTACTATGGTTAATAAGGACAATACCAAGTAATATCATGTTGAGAAAGCGTGCAGAAGTAGCATCAAAAAACAGACTTTTTCCAAAATGTTTACTAAAAACGTTCAACAAAAACAAGATTTTCTACTTAGAATTTCTACCTTGCATAACTCAAATGGAGCATGATTATTAAAATGACAAAAAAGATTCCGTAATTGCCTAAGAGCTAAGAATAAGAATTGCTATATAAAAAAGCATAAATATGCCATATGAATGACATCTCTAAGAATCATGGGAGTGCTATTTGGTATTTAGTATTTAGTTCCATTCTGCAGCATGATCAAAAAGAAGCATCTGTATAGTTCACTGTGCATTATAGCACAATAAATCACCTCATTAGGCTCAGATATATGTAAAGATTTACAGTCTGGGAAAGTCCACTAGATATTCTTAATCACTTCTTAGACTGTACTGTCCCCCATATTTCTCTTTTTCTATAGAAAAGTTGCACATGGAAAGGCTTTATTTGAAATCCAGCAATGAATGGAATGTCTGTGAAGCAAGAAATAGATGGAAATTGACATTTTAAAAGAAAGTTTGGCTTCTGAAGAGATATAGCTGTGACCTTGGTCTTTTCGTTGGAGAGAAATATTCCCTAGCCTTACTGTACTATTTTTCCCAAAGCACCCTCTCTATTATTCTCCCTTCATCTCTGGCTCCTATCATATGGCCCCTCCCTCATTCTATCTGGTGAGTTCTAAGAAAAATGCTTAAATTCTGCAGAGAAGTTTGAGAACAATGCTAAATATTCCTCAGAGAAGCAAAATTTTATGTTAACAGTTTATATTTTCACATGAAATTGTCTATCTCTTCTCTCTGTCTCATGTGTGTATGTGTGTATGTGTATATATATATACAGTATAATATACAGTAGATATGTATATATAGAGTATAATATTCAGTATATATGTATATATAGTATAATATACCGTATATATGTATATATATACAGTGTGTGTGTGTATATATATATATATATATATATATATACTACCATTTACCTCCCAGGCTATGCGTCCTGAATCTTAAAAGTAGAAAGCCCTCACAGGCCGCGGTTGCTCATGCCTGTAATCCCAGCACTTTGGGAGGCCGAGGCGTGCAGATCACCTGAGGTCGGGAGTTCAAGACCAGCCTGACCAACATGGTGAAACCCCATCTCTACTAAAAATACAAAAAATTAGCTGGGCGTTGTGTTGCGCGCCTGTAATCCCAGCTACTCAGGAGGTGGAGGCAGGAGAATCACATGAACCCGGGAGTCGGAGGTTGTGTGAGCCGAGACCACGACATTGCACTGCAGCCTGGGCAATGAGAGCAAAACTCCATCTCAAAAAAAAAAGGTGGAAAGGCCTTAAAAGACTTTTGAAAATGAGATTTGTCAAATATTTATTAGAGATGAAGAAAATAAGTGCGGACCCACACGTAACTTGTCTGAGGTCACAGAGGTAGTCATGCTGCAGCAGGCTTATTGGTTTTCCTCTATGACATGCATTATTATTGTTTTTGATCATTTCAAGAGGTTTCTAGTCGATAGTGGGACAAAATTTCTAATTTGGGAACCTAATTTTCTCTGCAAATCTTCTTTACATCTCTAGCTTATTAATACACCTCAGAAGTGTTACAGGAATTAATTCGCAGGATTTTGAAGAATATTTTGAGGTATGCTGGGAAAAATCATGTCAAGTATCAATGATTAGAAACTAAACAATCAATATTAGATATTGTAAAATTATATTTAAACTTCCATATGGCATAAATAAGTTATTTTAATGTACAGTCGTTGTACTTTGTAAACTTGCATATAAAATATTTGAAAAAATAACTTTCAATATGTAAAATGTAAATATACAAAGGAAAGGATCGGAAAAAATAGGTAAAAATAATCAGGATAAGAAAACCCTACAGTGTCACCCTCAGAAGACTATAGAAGGATTCTCACCCTCGAGAAACAGAGGAACTTGAACATGGAAATGACCCTCTGCTGGCCATACTGATTATGGTACATAATTTTAAAAGGCTTTTGGAGAGAAGGGAAATGTTTTATTATGCATTCAGCACAGTTTTATGGTGATGTTTCTTAACTATCAGCTATTTTTAAAATTCCCATAATCTTTCTATAGATGACAAAGTTACATAAATATGAAGGATAAGAAGGGCCCCTGCAAACCTGATAGTACAATTCTCTTTTCAATGATAACGTATTTCTAAGCGCGCATCTCCCAATCATATTGATGTGCATTTAGTGTTCTTTTACCTACACCTGTCAAAGTGGCTAAAGTAATCCTTCATGAGGAGATAATTTTTTCATTTAGGTGATTTTTTCCGCATAATACTCTAACATTTCCAATTCCATTTTTCTCGGAAAAGTTTACATGATATACATATACAATTACTAAAACTTTGGCTGCATAAATAATTTAAATGGACTTTACTTCAAAGATAATATTTACTTTTAAAGTTGTAAACCTTTGAATCATCAATTAATTAGAATTATCTTTTTCTTTATAAATAAAGTTTTTTGTCCCTACATATTTATGATTTGGAAATTTTCACCTGGAAAATTTCATTTTCATTTGGATGCCTTGTCTTTAGTATAAAATTCAGTATTTCAATTTCAATATAATTTTTGATTGATTTTTACCTGAAATTATGATAAAATAAGAAAAGTGAAAAATAGAGATAAACTTTAAGTACAATGTTATTTGTGCTTAATAATAAAATCAAGAAAGTAAAATATCTAAAATAATTATAACTATTTAAATAAACAAAGTATCATGTAATGGGCGAAATATTCTTCTGGCTCGTTTTTGATTCTGACAGGTTGTTTACAGGTTCTGAAGTTCAGTTTGCTCATCTCTAAACTGAGGTTGAACTAGGTATGGCTTGTTTGGCTGAACTCTGTAAAGCTGGTCAAAAAAGTTGCATTTGCATTCTTCTTCCTGTTACTGTATACAATAGAATCCTTCCTGTTTCTACCATGAGATTCAGAACACAGTCTCTGACCTTTCGGAATAGTTTCCAAGTCTCCTTTTTCTCCTGAAGCCTTCTCATAAACGGCTCTACCATGCACCCTGCTTGTCAACACCAAACTCGAAGTATACCTGATGTCATCCCTTCCTTTACCATCTTCCTACCTGTATCCAATCTGTAGCTCAACCATATCAAACTTGAGAAATCTCTCTAATGCATCCATTCTGCTCATTCTCTATAATAACCACTCTAGGTCAAACCACGGCCAAACCCATCAGTTCGGTTCAATATTTTGATGGATCCCTAATGTGTCTGCATATTTCCACTTCCCCCTTCTACCATCTGTTCTCTAGAAAGCAAAGAAAGTAATCACCACAAAAAGAAAAAGAAAAAGAAAACAGGAAAGGAATAACATCAGGTCATTGCCCTAGAAAAATCTTGCAGAAGCTTCCCAATACTTGTGCAAGAAAGCTCACAACCCATATTCGGACCCCCTAACTCTAAATGTGTGTATAACCTCATGTCATGCATCGCTCACTTACTATGCTCCGGCCACCATGGACTTCTATTACTCATACACGCTGAACATTCTCCTGTTAGAAGGTCTTGTCATGTGTTCTTCTGGTTGCCTGGAAATCTCTTGTCATCTTCTCCTCTTTCAGGCCTGAGATTAATTTCCTCAAACAGGCATTTCTTGATCCCACCTTATCTCACTTCACCTTCAACCTCTTTTAAAAATCCTCAATCTGATTTTTCTTCATAGCATATATTATAATATGTCAATATCTCGTCTATTTATGTGATTACTAACTTATACTGAGGAGAGCCTTTTGAATAGAATCTCAATAGGCCGAGTTTCTACAACTATGTCCCCATACCTCAATTCCCAGCACTTGGCACAGGATCGAGTACAACAAACACTTACTGACTGGATAACGAACTACTTGTAAGATAAAATCAAACCTTGCGGAATTGCAGGCATATTCCCTTACTCTTATACTCCTATGCTTAAAGTGAAAATATATTCATGTTATATTGCTCCAAATGTCCACTTCCAGTTTCTACAGAAAGAGCGTTTCACAACTCCTCAATCAAAAGTAAGGTTCAACTCTGTTAGTTGAATGCACAGAACAGAAAGAAGTTTCACAGAATGCTTCTGTGTAGTGTTTATTTGAAGATATTCCTTTTTCCACTATAGGACTCTTAGCGCCACGAATGTTCACTTCTAGTTTCTACAAAAAGAGTGTTTCAGAACTGCACAATCAAAATTAAGGTTCAAATCTCTCAGTTGAATGCACATATGAGGAAGAAGTTTCACAGAATGCTTCTGTGTAGTTTTTATTTGAAGATAATCCTTTTTCCACTATAGGCCTCTTAGTGCTCGGAATGTCCGCTTGCAGTTTCTACAGAAAGAGTGTTTCAGAACTGCTCAATCAAAGGTAGGGTTCAACTCTGTTAGCTGAATGCACAGAACAAAAAGAAGTTTCACAGAATGCTTCTGTGTAGTTTTTATTTTAACATATTCCTTCTTCCACTATAGGCGTCTTAGCGCTCCGAATGTCCACTTGCAGTTTCTACAGAAAGAGGGTTTCAGAACCGTTCAATCAAAAGCAAGGTTCAACTCTGTTAGTTGAATGCACAGAACAGAAAGAAGTTTCACAGAATGTTTCTGTATATTTTATATTTGAAGATATTACTTTTTCCACTATAACCCTCTTAGCGCTCCGAATGTTCACTTGGATTTTCTACAGAAAGAGTGTTTCAGAACTGCTCAATCAAAAGTATGGTTTAACTCTGTTAGTTGAATGCACAGATCAGAAAGAAGTTTCACAGAATGCTTCTGTGTAGTTTTTATTTGATGATATTCCTTTTTCCAATAGAGGACTCTTAGCGCTCTGAATGTCCAATTGCAGTTTCTGCAGAAAGAGTGTTTCAGAATGGCTCAATCAAAAGTAAGATTCAACTCTGTTAGTTGAATGCACAGAACAGAAAGAAGTTCCACAGAATGCTTCTGTGTAGTATTTATTTGAAGATATTCGTTTTTCCACTATTACCCTCTTAGTGCTCCAAATGTCCACTTGCAGTTTCTACGGAAAGAGTGTTTCACAGCTCCTCAAGCTAAAGTATGCTTTAACTCTGTTAGTTGAATGCACAGATCAGAAAGAAGTTTCACAGAATGCTTCTGTGTAGTTTTTATTTGAAGATATTCCTCTTTCCAATATAGGCCTCCTAGCGCTCAGAATGTCCAATTGCAGTTTCTACAGAAAGAGTGTTTCAGAACGGCTCAATCAAAAGTAAGGTTCAACTCTGTTAGTTGAATGCACAGAACAGAAAGAAGTTTCACAGAATGCTTCTGTGTAGTTTTTATTTGAAGATATTCCTTTTTCCACTATAGGCCTCTTAGTGCTCTGAATGTCCACTTTCAGTTTCTACAGAAGGAGTGTTTCAGAACTGCTCAATCAAAAGTAGGATTCAACTCTGTCAGTTGAATGCACAGAACCCATAGAAGTTTCACAGAATGCTTCTGTGTAGTTTTTATTTGAAGATAATTCTTTTTCCAGTATACGCCTCTTAATGCTCCGAATGTCCACTTGCAATTTCTACTGGGAGAGTTTTTCACAACTGCTCAATCAAAAGTAAGTTTCAGGTCTGTAAGTTTAATGCACAGCACTGAAAGGAGTTTCACAGAATGCTTCCTTGTAGTTTTAATTTGAAGATATTCCTTTTTCCACTATAGGCCTCTTTGCAATCCGAATGTTCACTTGCAGTTTCTATAGAAAGAGGGTTTCAGAACTGCTCAATCAAAAGTAAGGTTCAACTCTGTTAGTTGAATGCACAGAACAGAAAGAAGTTTCACAGAATGCTTCTGTGTAGTTTTTATTTGAAGATATTCCTTTTACCACTATAGACCACTTAGCGCTACGAATGTCCACTTGCAGTTCCTACAGAAAGAGTGTTTCAGAACTGCTCAATCAAAAGTAATGTTCAACTCTGTTAGTTGAATGCACAGAGCAGAAAGAAGTTTCACAGAATGTTTCCGTGTAGTTTTTATTTGAAGGTATTCCTTTTTCCACTATAGGCCACTTAGCGCTCCGAACGTCCGCTTGCAGTTTCTACAGAAAGAGTGTTTCAGAACTGCTCTATCAAAAGTAAGGTTCAAATCTGTTAGGTGAATGTACAGATCATAAAGAAGTTTCACAGAATGCTTCTGTGTAGTTTTTATTTCAAGATGTTCCTTTTTCCAATATGGGCCTCTTAGCGCTCCGAATGTCCACTTGCAGTTTCTACAGAAAGAGTGTTTCAGAACTGCTCAATCAAAAGTAAGGTTCAAGTCTGTTAGTTGAATGCACAGAACAGAAGGAAGTTTCACAGAATGCTTCTGCGTAGTTTTTCTCTGAAGATATTCCTGTTTCTAGTATCGGCCTCTTAGCGCTCCGAATGTCCACTTGCAGTTTCTACAGAAAGAGTGTTTCAGAACTGCTCAATCAAAAGTAAGTTTCAACTCTGTTACTTGAATGCACAGATCAGAAAGGAGTTTCACAGAATGCTTCTGTGTAGTTTTTATTGAATATATTCTTTTTTCACTAGAGGCCTCTTAGCCCTCCGATTGTCTACTTGCAGTTTCTACAGAAAGAGTGTTTGAGAATTGCTCAATCAAAAGTAAGTTTCAACTCTGTTATTTGAATGCAGAGAACAGAAAGAAGTTTCACAGAATGCTTCTGTGTAGTTTTTATTTCAAGATATTCCTTTTACCAGTATAGGCCTCTTAGCGCTACGAGTGTCCACTTGCAGTTTCTACAGAAAGAGTGTTTCAGAACTGCTCAATGATAAGTAAGTTTCAACTCTGTTAGTTGAATGCACAGAACAGAAAGTAGTTTCACAGAATGTTTCTGTATAGTTTTTAGTTGAAGATATTCGTATTTCTACTATAGGCCTCTTGGCGCTCTGAATGTCCACTTGCAGTTTCTACTGGAAGAGTGTTTCAGAACTGCTCAATCAAATGTAAGGTTCAAGTCTGTTAGTTGAATGCACAGAACAGAAAGAAGTTTCACAGAATGCTTCTGTGTAGTTTTAATTTGAAGATATTCCGTTTACCACTATAGGCCACTTAACGCTACGAATGTCCACTTCAGTTTCTACAGAAAGAGTGTTTCAGAACTGCTCAATCAAAAGTAAGTTTCAACTCTGTTAGTAGAATGCACAGACCATAAGGAAGTTTCACAGAATGCTTCTGTGTAGCTTTCATTTGAAGATATTCCTTTTTCCACTATAGGAAACTTAGCGCTACGAATGTCCACTTTCAGTTTCTACAGAATGAGTGTTTCAGAACTGCTCAATCAAAAGTGAGGTTCAAGTCTGTTAGCTGAATGCACAGAACAGAAAGAAGTTTAACAGAATACTTCTGTGCAGATTTTATTTGAAGATATTCCTTTTTCCACTATAGGCCTCTTACCGCTCCGATTGTCCACTTGCAATTTCTACAGAAAGAGTGTTTCCGAACTGCTCAATCAAAAGTAAGGTTCAGCTCTGTTAGTTGAATGCACAGAACAGAAAGAAGTTTCAAAGAATGCTTCTGTATAGTTTTTATTTGAAGATATTTCTTTCTCCACTACAGGCCTCTTAGTGCTTCGAATGTCCACTTGCAGTTTCTACAGAAGGAGTGTTTCAGAACTGCTCAAACAAAAGTAGGATTCAACTCTGTCAGTTGAATGCACAGAACACCAGGAAGTTTCACAGAACGCTTCTGTGTATTTTTTATTTGAAGATAATTCTTTTTCCACTATAGGACTCTTAGCGCTCCGAATGCCCACTTGCAGTTTCTACAGAAATAGCGTTTCAGAACTGCTCAATCAAAGGTAAGGTTCAAGTCCATTAGTTGAATGCACAGAAAAGAAAGTAGTTTCACAGAATGCTTCTGCGTAGTTTTTCTTTGAAGATATTCCTTTTTCTACTATAGGCCTCTTAGCGCTCTGAATGTCCACTTGCAGTTTCTACAGAAAGAGTGTTTCAGAACTGCTCAATCAAAAGTAAGATTCAAATCTGTGAGTTGAATTCACGGAAAAGAAAGAAGTTTCACAAAATGCTTCTGTGTAGTTTTTATTTGAAGATATTCCTTTTTCCACTATAGGCCTCTTACCGCTCCGAATGTCCACTTGCAATTTCTACAGAAAGAGTGTTTCAGACCTGCTCTATCAAAAGTAAGCTTCAACTCTGTTAGTTGAATGCACAGAAGAGCAAGAAGTTTCACTGAATGCTTCCGTGTAGTTTTTATTTGAAGTTATTCCTTTTTCCACTATACGCCTCTTAGCGCTTCGAATGTCCACTTGCAGGTTCTACAGAAAGAGTGTTTCACAACTGCTCAATCAAAAGTAAGGTTCAACTCTGTTAGTTTTATGCAGAGAACAGAAGGAAGTTTCACAGAATGCTTCTGTGTAGTTTTTATTTGAAGGTATTCCTTTTTCCACTATAGTCCTCTTAGCGTTGCGAATGTCCACTTGCAGTTTCTACAGAAGAGTTTTTCAGAACGGCTCAATCAAAAGTAAGGTTCAACTCTGTTAGTTCAATGCATAGATCAGAAAGAAGTTTCACAGAATGCTTCTGTGTAGTTTTTATTTGAAGATAATAAAAATATATCTAGCTTTATTAGTACAAAAAAGGGTTATTTTTTATTCCTTATCCCATGTTGGTTTGGGTTTTCCAGTAAACTAAAATGCAAATTTATATGCTGAAAATTTATTAAGAAATATCCTTGGGATTAAAGGGAAGCAATATTGGGCAGAGGAAGGTTAGCTGTGACGCAATATCAACACATTCTTCAGCCAAACTTATAGAGTTCTTCAGAGTTTTCTGAATTGGGACATGGAGGGTGGGCTTCTGTACCTCACACATCAGTCAGTCACTGTGTAAAGGCTTCCCTGTAAAGGAACATGACCACCGGAGTTTCTACAACCAAGAAATTTCCCATAGAAGGCTGACAGCTAAGTGCTCTCTGCCACAGTTCTCCCACCAGCTAGGAAAATCAGTCCTTCTTTCATAAAGGATGTACAAGATAGTATATCACAGAGGCCCATGTAATCATGTTGCAATTATCTTCAAGTCACAATTGAAGCAGTGTGGCTGTTTCGTTCTACCAGCCATATTAGCTCACACATATATTTAAGAACAATGTAAAGTGATAGATAAAAATCTGGGGCGATAATGGGAAAACCTTGTTATATTCCTGGGGTTGCTGTTAAATATTTAGGTAATAGATGTAATACATAGATAAATCTTTAGACTATGGGCCCATCTAAAAAATTAAAATGCTCAATTTAGCTGAATTTTAATCCAATGAAGTACTATTTTTAAGACTCTTGATGCAGACGGATCTATTTTTTCTGTAATTAGCTTAATTAAATTGTTATCTCTTTTTGATTATTTTATTGCATTTGTAGCTAGCAATCCATTATTAAAGGAGAAAATACAACTCTTGAGAATGTGGTGGTATTTCCTGTTTACAGATTATCCTCCCCTGAGTGGCAGCAAAATGAACTAAAATATTCACCAAATCAAGAAAACAACTTTATTAAGAAACAAGGAAATAAAACAATCTCATACAAACTCCAAAAATATTGACCACATACTATTCACTTGGATACGTGAGAAAGCAAAAGTGGGATGTGGAAACCTTTGTTGTTGACCTCATGTTTCTCGTAAATGTTTTTAAGATTCTCTCTTGAGCATGGAATTTTCTTCCATTTGTTTGTATCCTCTTTGATTTCATTGAGTAGTGGTTTGTAGTTCTCCTTGAAGAGGTCCTACACATCCCTTGTAAGTTGGATTCCTAGGTATTTTATTCTCTTTGAAGCAATTGTGAATGGGAGTTCACTCATGATTTGGCTCTCTGTTTGTCTGTTATTGGTGTACAAGAATGCTTGTGATTTTTGTACATTGATTTTGTATCCTGAGACTTTGCTGAAGTTGCTAATCAGCTTAAGGAGATTTTGGGCTGAGACAATGGGGTTTTCTAGATATACAATCATGTCCTCTGCAAACAGGGACAATTTGACTTCCTCCTCTCCTAATTGAATACACTTTATTTCCTTCTCCTGCCTGATTTCTCTGGCCAGAACTTCCAGCACTATGTTGAATAGGAGCGGTGAGAGAGGGCATCCCTGTCTTGTGCCAGTTTTCAGAGGGAATGCTTCCAGTTTTTGCCCATTCAGTATGATATTGGCTGTGGGTTTGTCGTACATAGCTCTTGTTATTTTGATATACGTCCGATCAATACCTAATTTACTGAGAGTTTTTAGCATGAAGGGTTGTTGAATTTTGTCAAAGGCCTTTTCTGCATCTATTGAGATAATCATGTGGTTTTTGTCTTTGCTTCTGTTTATATGCTGGATTACATTTATTGATTTGCGTATGTTGAACCAGCCATGCATCCCAGGGATGAAGCCCAATTGATTATGGTGGATAAGTTTTTGACGGGCTGCTGGATTCGGTTTGCCAGTATTTTATTGAAGATTTTTGCATCGCTGTTCATCAAGGATATTGGTCTGAAATTCTCTTTTTTGGTTGTGTCTCTGCCAGGCTTTGGTATCAGGACGATGCTGGCTTCATAAAATGTGTTAGGGAGGATTCCCTCTTTTTTTATCGATTGGAATACTTTCAGAAGGAATGGTAACAGTTCCTCCTTGTACCTCTGGTAGAATTCAGCTGTAAATCCATCAGGTCTTGGACTCTTTTTGGTTGGTAAGCTATTGATTATTGCCACAATTTCAGAACCTGTTATTGGTCTATTCAGAGATTCAACTTCTTCCTGGTTTAGTTTTGGGAGGGTGTATTTGTCGAGGAATTTATCCATTTCTTCTAGATTTTCTAGTTTATTTGCATAGAGGTGTTTGTAGTATTCTCTGATGGTAGATTGTATTTCTGTGGGATCGGTGGCAATATCCCCTTTTTCGTTTTTTATTGCAGCTATTTGATTCTTCTCTCTTTTCTTCTTTATTAGTCTTGCTAGCGGTCTATCAATTTTGTTGATCTTTTCAAATAACCAGCTCCTGGATTCATTAATTTTTTGAAGGGTTTTTTGTGTCTCTATTTCCTTCAGTTATGCTCTGATTTTCGTTACTTCTAGCCTTCTGCTAGCTTTTGAATGTGTTTGCTCTTGCTTTTCTAGTTCTTTTAATTATGATGTTAGGGTGTCAATTTTGGATCTTTCCTGCTTTCTCTTGTGGGCATTTAGTGCTATAAATTTCCCTCTACACACTGCTTTGAACGTGTCCCAGGGATTCTGGTATGTTGTGTCTTTGTTTTCGTTGGTTTCAAAGAACATCTTTATTTCTGCCTTCATTTCATTATGTACCCAATAATCATTCAGGAGTAGGTTGTTCAGTTTCCATGTAGTTGAGCGGTTTTGAGTGAGTTTCTTAATCTTGAGTTCTAGTTTGATTGCACTGTGGTCTGAGAGACAGTTTGTTATAATTTCTGTTCTTTTACATTTGCTGAGAACATTCCATGATCATGGGTTGGAAGAATCAATATCGTGAAAACAGTCATACTGCCCAAGGTAATTTATAGATTCAATGCCATCCCCATCAAGCTACCAATGACTTTCTTCACAGAATTGGAAAAAACTACTTTAAAGTTCATATGGAACCAAAAAAGAGCCCGCATCACCAAGTCAATCCTAAGCCAAAAGAACAAAGTTGGAGGCATCACGCTACCTGACTTTAAACTATACTACAAGGCTACAGTAACCAAAACAGCATGGTACTGGTACCACAACAGAGACATAGATCAATGGAACAGAACAGAGCCCTCAGAAATGATGCCGCATATCTACAACTATCTGATCTTCGACAAACCTGACAAAAACAAGAAATGGGGAAAGGATTCCCTATTTAATAAATGGTGCTGGGAAAACTGGCTAGCCATATGTAGAAAGCTGAAACTGGATCCCTTCCTTACACCTTATACAAAAATTAATTCAAGATGGATTAAAGACTTAAATGTTAGACCTAAAACCATTAAAATCCTACAAGAAAACCTAGGCAATACCATTCAGGACATAGGCGTGGGCAAGGACTTCATGTCTAAAACACCAAAAGCAATGGCAACAAAAGCCAAAATTGACAAATGGGATCTAATTAAACTACAGAGCTCCTGCACAGCAAAAGAAACTACCATCAGAGTGAACAGGGAACCTACAGAATGGGAGAAAATTTTTGCAACCTACTCATCTGACAAAGAGCTAATATCCAGAATCTACAATGAACTCAAACAAATTTACAAGAAAAAATTAACAACCCCATCAAAAAGTGGGCAAAGGACATGAACAGACACTTCTCAAAAGAAGACATTAATGCAGCCAAAAAACACATGAAGAAATGCTCACCATCACTGGCCATCAGAGAAATGCAAATCAAAGCCACAGTGAGATACCATCTCACACCAGTTAGAATGGCCATCATTAAAAAATCAGGAAACAACAGGTGCTGGAGAGGATGTGGAGAAATAGGAACACTTTGACACTGTTGGTGGGACTGTAAACTAGTTCAACCATTGTGGAAGTCAGTGCGGTGATTCCTCAGGGATCTAGAGCTAGAAATACCATTTGACCCAGCCATCCCATTACTGGGTATATACCCAAAGGACTATAAGTCATGCTGCTATAAAGACACATGCACACGTATGTTTATTGCGGCAGTATTCACAATAGCAAAGAGTTGGAACCAAGCCAAGTGTCCAACAACGATAGACTGGATTAAGAAAATGTGGCACATATACACCATGGAATACTATGCAGCCATATAAAATGATGAGTTCGTGTCCTTTGTAGGGACATGGATTGAACTGGAAAACATCATTCTCAGTAAACTATCGCAAGGACAAAAAACCAAACACCACATGTTCTCACTCATAGGTGGGAATTGAACAATGAGAACTCATGGACACAGGAAGGAGAACATCACACTCCGGGGACTGTTGTGGGGTAGGGGGAGGGGGGAGGGACAGCATTAGGAGATATACCTAATGCTAAATGACGAGTTAATGGGTGCAGGAAATCAACATGGCACATGGATACATATGTAACAAACCTGCACGTTGTGCACATGTACCCTAAAACCTAAAGTATAATAATAAAAAAAAGGATTCTCTCTTAAACTGTGATACTTAATAAATTTCCTAAAATTTGTTAGAGTGATTGTTTATTAGGCTTCATTTCAGAATACTTGATGTCAAAAGACAAATAAAAAGATGTTGACAAAGTCTTAATATGAGAACAAAATATTCTATGCCAAGTGCAGTTGACATTTATGTATTCCCAGATCATGGAAAAACGTTGCTTAATAAAAACAAAAATCTGGAAATCTATTACCCATGTACCCCTCTCCCTCAAAGTGTCCACTAGAAGATGACTTTATTTTGACAGCGCAAAATAAATAACTCACAACGAATGTGTTAGGATGAAAGTACTGATGTTAATATTGTATTGGTAAATAGAATTAAGTCCCTTTTCAAAGAAAAATTATACTTAGAGGTATAAAACAGGACGTAAGTTGACAGGCTCAATAATCTGTGGTCAAGACTTCAGTATGTATTTAGACCCAATTAAGGGGCAAAGAAAAGGTGTATATATAAGCTTTCTTCACTTTACAAATAATGATCATTCGTATGATGAAACTGAGAAATGTGCATTTAAACATATGATTGAAAAGTGTAAAATTATTAAAATTATATTTAAAATCCTATAATCTTTTAAAATTACTGGGAAATGGCAAAAAATATGACATAGCAATAAAAAATATGACAAATATGGAGTCAAATAAAATAGAAACTATTAAAAATAGGGGAAAAAACCTTCATGTCAGAAATTGAAAAAATACCTATTACAACCAAAAATTGGGAGAAAACATGAAAAACAGATCATTAAAGTGTGTTATGAAAACACAAAAGCACACACAACACACAGCATGTATATACTATAGACCCAGTGAGAGTACCTAAAGCAGAAAGTAAAATGACAGCAAAAAATATAACCTGGGAAAGAAACGAGAGAAGAAACTAGGAATTGAAATTGTAGTGTCAGAATTAGGAAATCTTAATATTGAAAGATACAACTTATAATAAATATATAATATTTAGAAATCTTTATGTCCCAAATAAGATACTGTAGAAATACATAAAATTTGGAGAAATTCAAGAAATACAAAGTGAAATAAGCACGACCGTACAGAGAGACTTGAAATCGCCTCTGACAAAGTAAAAAGTCCCGTAAATAACGTAGAAATGATCCTGGAATAATAACACCAGTAAGAACGACCAAGTAGCTCTATAGTAAAATCTGTACTTTGTAGGATCTATATTTCCTAAGTATTCATAGCATAATTATGAAAATTACTGCTGTGTTAGGCCACAAAACGTCAATAATTTACTGAATAAGTAAGAACATTTGTAGAACGTACAGGATTATGCTGTATTCAGTAAGAGCACATTTCTGTTTGTGCCCACAGATTTACACAGGGAGGGGATGGCAACCCGGGCTCACGACCTGTTGTGTCTTTTTAGGTTACAGTTACTATAACTTAGCTGATGACATAGGCTATGATACTTGACCAAGGCCAAATGGGAGAAAAGGAAAATAAATTGTCTTAGGGAAGCGATTTTAGAAATTGGAAAAGAACAAATTTGTTAACAAATTCTCTGCCACAAAAGCCGGACGGAGAAGAAATTTTAGTTTGATATATGCAAAACAAATGACACCACAATCGCTTCTAGTCCAACCATCCTATTGGCAGGGTGTGTACTGAGGAAATTAATGCCAAGTGAATTCAAAGAATTTGACTAAATTAACACTGGGAGCTCATCTGCTACGTGGAGCCCTCTTAATTAAACGGAACACCAGAGGAAGGAAAATTTCTCCTCTTCTAGAGACCATTGTGGCACAGCAGAAACTCTGGATAATAGTACGTAGAGTTACAAGACACAGTTATTGCTTGTGACTCAGATTGGCCCATCTATTCTGCCTAAAATAGTTTTCAGAGGAGGTGACATCGAGACTTTTTGTGGCAATTATAGCAAGTTCTGAAATTTTGAATGATAAACTTATGTGGAAAAAAAATTTTAAACTCTGCTTATTACTGGGAAAATTAAATCTTATTTTTTTAAATTACACAACACAAGAAAATCATTAGTGATAAGTATTTTACATTTTATGAAAAGGCATTAGCAGAAACTACAGTTGATTTTTATTGGAACTGAGAAGAAATGAAACCTAATACCTTAGTCACTAATCAAGAATAAATTGGGAGAGTACAAAAATGTTACTCTGACTTTTTAGTTCAATCACAGTGGCTTTGAATGTTTACTTTCAATGAAGACAAGCCAGTTCATGGATATAAAAGGAGTTTATTAAACAAATGTCACTATAATTTGTTCCTGGAATATATTATGTGAGCTTCTGGTGGCTGATTCATCCTGCTTATTATGTTTTATTCATACTAAAATTAAGATGAGTTTCATTTTATAGGGCACAAAAGGTAGTTGGGGGAACCGTAATGCGTAGCAGGTGGCAGGGAAAGCTGGTGAAGAATTAAGAAAGAGTGTACCAAAGAGGCACTTAATGTTAAACTGTTGATAATTACAAAAGGACTCGGTCATATTTAAAAATGTATATTTCACTTAAAAACATTTCCTCAATTAATTTATTATGACCTTTAAATTTTGGTTCCAAGTTAAATGATCAGCTCTCACCTGGGTACACTCAGCATAACCTCTATACTTGATGAGTAAAATGCCCCTATTAAATACCATTCTCACTCTATAAACATCTTTTGATATACTTCTTTATTTATATAACTCTCCACCAATCAACTCTTAAGAATGTCTTATTCATCTTTCTATCTATAGGGTCTAAATAAAAATATGTAAAGAATGAATGATGTAAGCTAATATTTTGATTTATATTTCTCCCACCGTAAATATGCAAAAACCGTATACGCAAACAGTAACTTAAAAGTCTACAGTTCAGAGTTGTAGTTTGTAACTTGATGTATTGCCACATAGAACTCAATTTTTAATATGCTCATCAGTTTTGCCTCCTCACTGTTAGAATTCAGAATTCATTATTTTGCAAATAGCAAAGTGTGTCCTGGCTCTAACAACCTTGAAATTTTTGAACCATGTTGAGTGGTACCTGGAGCAGAAACAACTATTTAACAGCCATATATTATTTCAGTTTAGCAAGAGGTGGACACAAATTCAAATGTAAGAAATAGCATTCCTTGGTTTTATGAAAAATGTAAAAATCAATCATTTCTTTACATATATATGAAGCAAATATGACCCATTATCTTGAGAGAAACTAGAATATCCTGATTGCGGATACTTTAATCCAAAAATCCAGCAGTGAAGGAAATTCAAATTGCTGTTCAATTGTTTTAAAAGTTATGGTTCTATAGATACTGCAACTTCTATGGGGAAAGTGTTTGTGTTCTCGTGTGGTAGTAGATGTGATGAACTATGGGTGGTTCTCAAGCACTTGTGAAGTAGAGTCATTAGTTAGAAATAAGGAATGAGGAGAAAGAGCACTGGAGACAAGACATGTAGCATTGATCTTCCTTCTCAGATAGAAAGATTGTAAGAAATTAGGCCGGGTGCGCCGGGCGCGGTGGCTCACGCTTGTAATCCCAGCACTTTGGGAGGCCGAGGCGGGCGGATCACGAGGTCAGGAGATCGAGACCACGGTGAAACCCCGTCTCTACTAAAAAAGTACAAAAAAATTAGCCGGGCATGGTGGCGGGTGCCTGTAGTCCCAGCTACTCGGAGAGGCTGAGGCAGGAGAATGGCGTGAACCTGGGAGGAGGAGCTTGCAGTGAGCCGAGATCGCGCCACTGCACTCCAGCCTGGGTGAGAGAGCAAGACTCTGCCTAAAAAAAAAAAAAAAAAAAAAAAAGAAATTAGGCCGGGTGCAGTGGCTCACGCCTGTAATCCCAGCACTTTGGGAGGCCGAGGCAGGTGGATCACGAGGTCAGGAGATCAAGACCATCCTGAGTAACACAGTGAAACCCCATCTCTACTAAAAATACAAAAAAATTAGCTGGGCGAGGTGGTGGGCACCTGTAGTCCCAGCTACTCTGGAGGCTGAGGCAGGAGAATAGCTTGAACCGGGAGGTGGAAGTTGCAGTGAGCCGAGATCACCCCACTGCACTCCAGCCTGGGCAACAGACCGAGACTCTGTCTCAAAAAAAAAAAAAAATGAACCCCAGCATGGCAAAGTTTCACCAGGCCTGGATGCTTGACGTACGAGACGTGTTTTCATTAAATGAGTATGATTTCACAGGTTTGTGGCCTTGCCAGTTGGGATACAGTTGTAGTGTGTAGAGTAAGATTGATCTTAAAGACAGATCATATTTTCTTCTTCAAATCATCTTAAGAAAAGACTGATCTCCAGAAAGGATATGAGAATCAGGGAGGAAGGACTTTGATGAGCACAAAAACAGGCTTTCAACTTTGTTTAGCCTCAAATGGTAGTGCCCCAAGAATTTCAAACTCTTTAATTAGTAAAGTTAATCTCAGCCCTGCCAGATGAAGCAGCATTTTAATTCAGCATAGCAATTTCTTAGTAAACATCCACTCACTTCATTTAATGAGTAAAATGGTCCTATTAAATACGCTCTTACAGCAATATGTAGCTGGATTCTAAGCTTTGTTCTCAACGAATTTCGAGTGATTGCTTAGTATCTGGGTCCCCAATTAGACTGTAGGTACTTTTCAAAGAAAAAACTAAAACCAGAAATACTTTTTAAAAATAGCTGCAGCTACTTAACTAATGTGTTAATCTCTGTTAGTTTGATGGATTATATTTGCAAGTAGTACTTGTAATTAGCAAAAGGTCTTCAGAAGACATCTGTTAACTGCATATTTCTGTAACAGAATTGTGTCTTTTAAGAATTTTCCTCTATAGTCCAAATGTTTTTTAATAATGTTTTGCCCATATCTTTATAGAAAAATTTCCCCCTATGAAATCTTATAAAGCTAAGGTAATCCATGATGAAATGAAATCAATATGAGATTGGGTCATTATAAATCTGAGATGAAGGGGCAGGTTTCTGTCAGTTAAGTGCTTAACCTTCCTAGCCTCCATGACTCCCTGAAGATATTTTTCACTTAAAAACATCATTAACCTAATAATTAAGCAATGATAATATAAGATGTATTGAACTACTTGTAGAGGCTTACAATCTTTTGTCTTTACTTATCTTATTTTTAGTATTATAGAAACATCAAAAAAAGTCTTCAACAAACACGTTAATATCATTTCTTTAAAAATGGCAATATTTTAATGATGATAATAAGAGACATTATTACAAACAGCATTTTAACTTCCAAAACATTAAAAATGTTTCCTGTGTCTTATCATTTTTAACCTTGTAGCACTTCTATGAGATTTGGAAGATACCTATTCTTGCTGTGCAGTAATTTCAAGTTCACTTTGAAGAAATGGCTCAATAATGTTAATTCATTCTGCATCTCCATTCTATACTTTCTAGTTTAAGGCATTATCAAAAAGTATTAAGTATTCACTTAAATAAAATATTTTACTGGTTTGAAATAATGAAAGGAATAAATATCTGTCACTCTCATCTTACAATAAATAGAGAAGGAAAAAGCAAATATGATCATGAAAGATTATTGCATGCTTCTTTGAAAGTATCAAGCAATCTGCGAGAACATTCCTCAAAGAACTCTAAGGTTAACATGAACTGGTTCATGCACTCATCTTTCCAAGAAGTGTGTTTAAGTATCCACTAGAAAGAGTCAGACATCAGACTAATTAAAATATGAACTCAGCAACTGCCCCTTTTTTCAGATCATGTTATGTAAAAGTGCTTTTTCTTTTTTTTTTTTTTGAGACGGAGTCTCGCTCTGTCGCCCAGGCTGGAGTGCAGTGGCACAATCTCGGCTCACTGCAAGCTCCGCCTCCTGGGTTCACGCCATTCTCCTGCCTCAGCCTCTCCGAATAGCTGGGACTACAGGCTCCTGCCACCACGCCCGGCTAATTTTTTTTGTATTTTTAGTAGAGACGGGGTTTCACCGTGGTCTCGATCTCCTGACCTCGTGATCCGCCCACCTCGGCCTCCCAAAGTGCTGGGATTACAAGCGTGAGCCACCGCGCCCGGCCAAAAGTGCTTTTTCATTGAAATGATGGGATGTTGATTTGAATCATGTTTGACAATATCTAGAATACTGAGCTTGAGAAACATTAAAATATCCACTTAGGAAGATCATTTTTTTTTTTTTTAGTTTTTATAAACATGACTGGAAAAACTCAATAACATTTTAAAAATAGACTTCAGACATGAGTAATTGCAACCTTGCCACTTAAAAGTAGAATGCTCTCAGGAAAGTTGCTTAACTTCTTTGAAGTTCAATTTTCCATGTGTAAGCAGATTAAAAATACCTGTCTCTTAGGTTGTGGTAAAGATTAAATGAAGTATATGTAGGATTCTAAATACACAGATTTAGTATATAAAACTACCTTGATAATTAGTTTTTTTGTTTCCTGGTTATCTATTCATGTATATTAGCCACCTTAAAATTTGTGGCATAAAATAGCAAACACTTTAGGATTCTCATGGTTCTGAGGGTCAGGGGTGTAGATGGGGTACAGAGAAGAAGGCTAATCTGCCCACAAACTCTGGGGCCTCAGCTGGGAAGACCTAAGTAGGTGGAATTGTCTAGAGTTGTCTTCATTAACTTGTCTGGACCCTGGGTTGGAATCACTCAAAGGCTAGAACTATAAACAGGAACACCTATATGTATTCTCTTTGTGTGGTTTGGGCTTCCTACAGCATGACAGTTGTGTCCCAGTAGCACACACCCGAGACAAACCACTGCGGGAGCAAACATTCCAGGATAACCAGTTGGAAGCTGCATGGCCTTTTATGACTGAGCCTCAGATGACAGGCTGTGTCACTTTCTTCTCAGCCAGCCCAAGTCTGCTGAGATTTCCATGGGTAGGCAACATAGACCATTGATAAAAGGAAAAAAGTTCTAAAAAATTTGTGGAGGCTATTTTATAAAAACCACCACAGTTCCCATTCTCCACCATCAATTAAACATGCTGACTGTTGGCAGCACATGCTGAACTAGGGAGTATTCTGCAACTATGTGAGGACATCTTCATTGTAAGAAGCTGGATCAAGACATCCTAGGTAATGTGATTCCTGATTTTGAGCTAGTTAGGAGTGATTTCAAGCTGCTTTAAAAGGGAAGTCGTTTGCTCTTTAGATGGAGATGTTTTGCATTTTATTTTCAGTACGTTTTTTCCATTGGAATTTTGGGTAGTAAAAATTAATTTTGTTTATATTACGTGACTGTACATGGGGTCTTTCATAGCATCCGCAACATGTACTTCTATAAATAATTTGTAAGAAACTAAGTACTGCTCTGTGAATGTCACTATCAATTTCTTTAATGTTCACCATTTTAGAATGCCAAATGTGCCAAAACATAAAAATACATTTTCAAATCTTAACAATTCAGTTAGCACAATAAAATTACGCATTCCATGTAACACATGTCAACTTTTTTATTTCTTAGGAAGAAATATGAAACTTTCATATTTAAAAATATTTACCAAAAGTATCATTGAATAAAATCTTGCTATACAGTTTTAAGTATAATTTTAAAATTACTTATATCTATCTCATCATCTTTTAATTATGTTATGCTTGTATCATGGCGAACTAGTTGACTTCCTTCTGAAAGGCACATTTGGTGTGATTGGCTAGTTCCGTCCTACACCCCAGTGATAGGAAAAGGCTCGAAAGATGAGCATATGGTGCAAGTGTCACCAACTGCTGAAGAAAACTTCTGCATGTCTTAGACTTTTCTACTTGGAATGGAAAGCTGCTACTACAGGATAGAAAGTAGTAGCTAAGTAATCCCTTTCTTCTCGTTTTTTTACTCTTGCTCTATTTCTTCATCTCCCTTTATCTGTTTTGTGCTGTTTGGATTTGTTTTGATTCTATCTGAAACAGTGGTAAACAGCTGTCGTCTTTTTCAAGGACTGTCACTTTCTGACAATTTGGTAATGTAAGAAAGGATGAGACTGATGAACTTTTTTAACCTGACATGACTAATCTTGGCTTTCCTCTGATCATTAGCTTCTGAAAGCAACCAGACTTCTTGTTTGGATTAATTAGAATGTCATATTAATATGCTGAAATGCCCAGCAGCAAGTCACTTTGATGTTGACCATTGTTGTTGAAGGTGAGTGGGGACAGCAGTGGAGAGTGGGGAGGGGAGCCTAGACCTTAATGCTTTACTAAAGATATTAAAGCCAGAAAATAAGTTTCCTTAAATTATTCATTTATTCTGACTCAACCTGCTGTTTGAAAATGGCATTTTATCTAATGCTTTATTCCCTAGGTTTTCTCAGACAAAGGACACAGGAATTGCTCCTGTTCAGGCTGTTTCTTCTCTTTTGTTCACAATTCTGAGTTTGCTTATTTGAAAAGTGTGAGTTACAGCTCATATGAGAATTAAGATTATACATATCTTTTTCTAAAGGCTAACATCCTACAAAAGAACCATTTTTAAATATGCATTAAATTTATCCTTAGAATTTGACTATAGCAACGTGGTTTATGTCACAGTGCTATGTGATCATGAAGTTTATCAACAGCAATATTCAGTAGGTGCCACGTTGCTAGAGGCTGGCTGGTTCAGTGTGTACTTACAGGGGGGTGGGTTCGTTCAAAACTGAGCAATATACAATTCCTGCCCTTTAGTGCAGTCAGGCGGGAGAGAGTGGAGATACAGCGAGTTATCTAGTTACACCTAAAACTGTAGATAGAAGCTAATGTTGTACTTCTTGAAAAAACTTTAAGTTTTTTAAGAGTAAGAGAGAGACAATATTAGATCTGGAAGCTAGAAAGATTATTCCAGAAGCATGATGTGGTAGGCACTGATGTAAATTTGGGATGTGGGGAGGGAATTGATTAAATGGTTCCTGGGTTAGACCTGGAGTGGAGAATATAAATTATAATCAGGTGTACAGAAGTAGAAATAAAAGTCTGAAATAAAACTTGTTAAAGTCATTGATAGCATATGGGGACTGATTATAGAAATTTACTTTCTGACATATGGCGTAAAAGGAACTAAAGTTTGCCTAAAATGATGGAGTGGAATGGATGTTGACTCTGAAGAATTGAAAATCCTAGCGTCCTATGTGAGCAAATATGTGATCTTGAAAAGACAGTTTGAGGGCTTTAATTCTTTCCTGTCAAAAATATCAGCGAATAAATACTTCCGAATAAAATTTTCAGAATATAGAGTTTGGGAGAAGATCTGAAAGATACTGAAGTTACACTTAGCACACAGCCATGTACAGTGGTCCTTAGGGTTTCAGATTAAAGTTTGTGGGAGGGAAGAGATTTCCAGACAGAGGAAGTGCATGGTCCTGGGGAAGGTACCAAGTAAGCTGTCAGGCTGGGATGCCTTGTCACTGTGATAAACAGAGTTGCCTTTACCCTCATAGTAATGAATGCCATTGAAGAATTTTTAAAAAGCCGTCGCTTTAGAGAACAAACAGGTTAAAAGGGGAAACAGAGAGATCCAAGAAGCTATGACAACAGTGCCACTGAGAGTAAAATAATAAGATTTTTTTAAAGTAGGTAAAGAATAGTCACTCTCCATACACAAAAAAAGTTTGTAAAATTCATCTTTGAAATTACTTATCCATTGTCAGAAATGGTGAATATCATTAGAGTTACAGTGAAAAAAAGTTCAATGTTCATTTTTTCAAAATGTCCAACTCTAATATGTTATACTAATAACAATTACAAGAGTAATTACAACTTCGATTTATTGAGTACAAACTGTGTACCAAGACTTATCTAAGTACTCCTCATTTATGTCTTGTAGCAACACAATGAGAAGAATTTTATTAGCTAAGTTTTATATCTAAGAGGAGTTGAGCTCAGAGAGGTTTAGAAACTTGACCAGTGTCACACAGCTAGAAAGTTGTCAGCTAGATCCCTCTGAATTGTAGGCTTAACTGTCAGTGTTGGTACTAACATCTGTACTAATTTCTTTCTCCTTTTACTCAATGACATTATTCCCTGATTCATTTTAACCCAGTTACAGAGCAGATGTCAATTTTCCAAATTTACAAATAAGTTTACATCTCATTGATTGCTTTTTATGTTACCTGTTACCTGGGGACTCTGGGGGAGATCTCTTTATTGATGACATATTAAATGATACTTTATAATCACTATTTACTCATGAGATGTTTCCCTAAGGTAAACAAATTCCATCCCAAGTGGTAGATCCTTACTGACTTAAGATAAAAAGCTGACTGAGTTGAGTATGCAAATGCCTTCATGCATTTTTCTTCACATATAGATTTTTTTAGATCATAGAATCAATCTACTTCTGGGCCTATAGAAGTCTACCCATTAAGGACAAATTCAACACTGTACTATGATAATTAATCTGGTTAGTTCATGCATCATGATGCATACTAGGAATAAAAATTAAAAATAAATTTAGCTATAATGGCTTTTTGTTATTATTGAAATCTAGCTTGCCTAAAAATGGTCTCAAATGACAAATGAGTCATTTACCTTAAAAGCATAGCCTAGATAAACAATAAACAAGAGTATCCTAAACTTACTTCATTAAAAGCTGGCTGGAGCCAAGATGGCCAAATAGGAACAGCTCTGGTCTACAGCTCCCAGTGTGAGTGATGCAGAAGACGGGTATTTCTGCATTTCCATCTGAGGTACCGGGTTCATCTCACTAGGGAGTGCCAACAGTGGGTGCAGGATAGTTGGTGCAGCACACCGTGCACAAGCTGAAGCAGGGCGAGGCATTGCCTCACTCGGAAAGTGCAAGGGGTCAGAGAGTTCCCTTTCCTAGTCAAAGAAAGGGGTGACAGATGGCACTTGGAAAATTGGGTCACTCCCACCCTAATACTGCGCTTTTCCAATGGGCTTGGAAAACGGCACACCAGGAGATTGTGTCCCGCACCTGGCTCAGAGGGTCCTATGCCCACGGAGTCTCGCTGATTGCTAACACAGCAGTCTTAGATCAAACTGCAAGGCAGCAGCAAGGCTGGGGGAGGGGTGCCCTCCATTGCCCAGGCTTGCTTAGGTAAACAAAGCCAGGAAGCTCGAACTGGGTGGAGTTCACTACAGCTCAAGGAGGCCTGCCTGCCTCTGTAGGCTCCACCTCTGGGGGCAGGGCACAGACAAACCAAAAGTCAGCAGGAACCTCCGCAGACTTAAATGTCCCTGTCTGACAGATTTGAAGAGAGTAGTGGTTCTCCCAGTATGCAGCTGGAGATCTGAGAACAGGCAGACTGCCTCCTAAAGTGGGACCCTGAACCCCGAGCAGCCTAACTGGGAGGCACCCCCTAGTAGGGACAGACTGACACCTCACTCAGCCGGGTACTCCTCTGAGACAAAACTTCCAGAGGAATGATCAGACAGCTGAATTTGCGGTTCACGAAAATCCACTGTTCTGCAGCCACTGCTGCTGATACCCAGGCAAACAGGGTCTGGAGTGGACCTCTAGCAAACTCCAACAGACCTGCAGCTGAGGGTCCTGTCTGTTAGAAGGAAAACCAACAAACAGAAAGGACACCCACACCAAAAACCCATCTGTACATCACCATCATCAAAGACCAAAAGTAGAAAAACCTACAAAGATGGGGGGGAAACAGAGCAGAAAAACTGGAAACTCTAAAAAGCAGAGCACCTCTCCTACTCCAAAGGAATGCAGTTCCTCACCAGCAATGGAACAAAGCTGGACGGAGAATGACTTTGACGAGTTGAGAGAAGAAGGCTTCAGACGATCAAGCTACCGCGAGCTACGGGAGGAAATTCAAACCAATGGCAAAGAAGTTAAAAACTTTGAAAAAAAATTAGATGAATGTAAAACTAAAATGACCAATGCAGAGAAGTGCTTAAAGGAGCTGATGGAGCTGAAAGCCAAGTTTTGAGAACTACGTGAAGAATACAGAAGCCTCAGTAGCCAATGCAATCAACTGGAAGAAAGGGTATCAGTGATGGAAGATGAAATGAATGAAATAAAGCAAGAAGGGAAGTTTAGAGAAAAAAGAATAAAAAGAAATGAACAAAGCCTCCAAGAAATATGGGACTATGTGGAAAGACCAAGCCTATGTCTGATGGGTGTACCTGAAAGTGACGGGGAGAATGGAACCAAGTTGGAAAGCACTCTTCAAGATATTATCCAGGAGAACTTCCCCAATCTAGTAAGGCAGGCAAACATTCACATTCGGGAAATACAGAGAACGCCACAAAGATACTCCTCGAGAAGAGCAACTCCAAGACACATATTTGTCAGATTCACCAAAGTTGAAATGAAGGAAAAAATGTTAAGGGCGGCCAGAAAGAAAGGTCGGGTTACCCACAAAGGGAAGCCCATCAGACTAATAGCTGATCTCTCGGCAGAAACTCTACAAGCCAGAAGAGAGTGGGGGCCAATAGTCAACATTCTTAAAGAAAAGAATTTTCAACCCAGAATTTCATATCCAGCCAAACTAAGCTTCAAAAGTGAAAGAGAAATAAAATCCTTTACAGACAAGCAAATGCTGAGAGATTTTGTCACCACCAGCCCTGCCCTAAAAGAGCTTCTGAAGGAAGCACTACACATGGAAAGGAAAAACCGGTACCAGCCACTGCAAAAACATGCCAAATTGTAAAGACCATTGAGGCTAGGAAGAAACTGCATCAACTAACGAGCAAAATAACCAGCTAACATCATAATGACAGGATCAAATTCACACATAACAATATTAACGTTAAATGTAAATGGGCTAAATGCTCCAATTAAAAGACACAGACTGGCAAACTGGATAAGGAATCAAGACCCATCAGTGTGCTGTATTCAGGAAACCCATCCCATGTGCAGAGACACACATAATCTCAAAATAAAGGGATGGAGGAAGATCTATCAAGCAAATGGAAAACAAAAAAAGGCAGGGGTTGCAATCCTAGTCTCTGATAAAATAGACTTTTAACCAACAAAGATCAAAAGAGACAAAGAAGGCCATTACATAATGGTAAAGGGATCAATTCAACAAAAAGAGCTAACTATCCTAAATATATATGCACCCAACACAGGAGCACCCAGATTCATAAAGGAAGTCTTGAGTGACCTACAAAGAGACTTAGACTCCCACACAATAATAATGGGAGATTTTAACACCCCACTGTCAACATTAGACAGAACAATGAGACAGAAAGTTAACAAGGATATGAAGAATTGAACTCAGCTCTGCACCAAGTAGACCTAATAGACATCTACAGAACTCTCCACCCCAAATCAACAGAATATACATTTTTTCAAGCACCACAACACACCTATTCCAAAACTGACCACATAGTTGGAAGTAAAGCACTCCTCAGCAAATGTAGAAGAACAGAAGTTATAACAAACTGTCTCTCAGACCACAGTGCAATCAAACTAGAACTCAGGATTAAGAAACTCACTCAAAACCGCTCAACTACATGGAAACTGAACAACCTGCTCCTGAATGACTACTGTGTACATAATGAAATGAAGGGAGAAATAAAGATGTTCTTTGAAACCAATGAGAACAAAGACACAACATACCAGAATCTCTGGGACACATTCAAAGCAGCATGTAGAGGGAAATTTATAGCACTAAATGCCCACAAGAGAAAGCAGGAAAATATCCAAAATTGACACCCTAACATCACAATTAGAAGAACTAGAAAAGCAAGAGCAAACACACTTAAAAGCTAGCAGAAGGCCAACTAAAATCAGAGCAGAACTGAAGGAAATTGAGACACAAAAAACACTTCAAAAAATTAATGAATCCAGGAGCTGGTTTTTTGAAAACATCAACAAAATTGACAGACTGCTAGCAAGAATAATAAAGAAGAAAAGAGAGAAGAATCAAATAGACACAATAAAAATGAAAAAGGGGATATCACCACCGATCCCACAGAAATACAATCTACCATCAGAGAATACTACAAACACCTCTATGCAAATAAACTAGAAAATCTAGAAGAAGTGGATAAATTCCTTGACAAATACACTCTCCCAAGACTAAAACAGAAAGAAGTTGAATCTCTGAATAGACCAGTGACAGGCTCTGAAATTGCGACAATAATCAATAGCTTACCAACCAAAAAGAGTCCAGGACCTGATGGATTCACAGCCGAATTCTACCAGAGGTACAAGAAGGAACTGAAACCATTCCTTCTGAAAATATTCCAATCGATAGAAGAAGAGGGAATCCTCCCTAACTCATTTTATGAGGCCAGCATCGTCCTGATACCAAAGTCTGGCAGAGACACAACCAAAAAAGAGAATTTCAGACCAATATCCTTGATGAACATTGATGCAAATATCCTCAATAAAATACTGGCAAACCAAATCCAGCAGCACATCAAAAAGCTTATCCACCATGATCAAGTGGGCTTCATTCCTGGGATGCAAGGCTGGTTCAACATATGCAAATCAATAAATGTAATCCAGCATAAACAGAACCAAAGACAAAAACCACATGATTATCTCAATAGATGCAGAAAAGGCCTTTGACAAAATTCAACAACACTTCATGCTAAAAACTCTCAATAAATTAGGTATTGATGGGACTTATCTTAAAATAATAAGAGCTATCAACGACAAACCCACAGCCAATATCATACTGAATGGGCAAAAACTGGAAGCATTCCCTTTGAAAACTGGCACAAGACAGGGATGCCCTCTCTCACCGCTCCTATTCAACATAGTGCTGGAAGTTCTGGCCAGGGCAATCAGGCAGGAGAAGGAAATAAAGAGCATTCAATTCGGAAAAGAGGAAGTCAAATTGTCCCTGTTTGCAGATGACATGATTGTATATCTAGAAAACCCCATTGTCTCAGCCCAAAATCTCCTTAAGCTAATAAGCAACTTCAGCAAAGTCTCAGGATACAAAATCAATGTACAAAAATCACAAGCATTCTTGTACACCAATCACAGACAGAGAGCCAAATCATGAGTGAACTCCCATTCACAATTGCTTCAAAGAGAATCCAATACCTAGGAATCCAACTTACAACGGAAGTGAAGGACCTCTTCAAGGAGAACTACAAACCACTGCTCAATGAAATAAAAGAGGATACAAACAAACGGAAGAACACTCCATGTTCATGGGTTGGAAGAATCAATATCATGAAAATGGCCATACTGCCCAAGGTAATTTATAGATTCAATGCCATCCCCACGAAGCTACCAATGACTTTCTTCACAGAATTGGAAAAAACTACTTTAAAGCTCATATGGAACCAAAAAAGAGCCCGCATCACCAAGTCAATCCTAAGCCAAAAGAACAAAGCTGGAGGCATCATGCTACCTGACTTCAAACTATACTACAAGGCTACAGTAACCAAAACAGCATGGTACTGGTACCACAACAGAGACATAGATCAATGGATCAGAACAGAGCCCTCAGAAATAATGCCACATATCTCCAACCATCTGATCTTTGGCAAACCTGACAAAAACAAGAAATGGGGAAAGGATTCCCTATTCAATAAATGGTGCTGGGAAAACTGGCTAGCCATATGTAGAAAGCTGAAGACCCCTTCCTTACACCTTATACAAAAATTAATTCAAGATGGATTAAAGACTTACATGTTAGACCTAAAACCATAAAAACCCTAGAAGAAAACCTAGGCAATACCATTCAGGACATAGGCATGAGCAAGGAATTCATGTCTAAAACACCAAAAGCAATGGCAACAAAAGCCAAAGTTGACAAATGAGATCTAATTAAACTAAAGAGCTTTTGCACAGCAAAAGAAACTACCATCAGAGTGAACAGGCAACCTACAGAATGGGAGAAAATTTTCACAACCTACTCATCTGACAAAAGGCTAATATCCGGAATCTACAATGAAATCAAACAAATTTACAAGAGAAAGACAAACAACCCCATCAAAAAGTGGGCAAAGGACATGAACAGACACTTCTCAAAAGAAGACATTTATGCAGCCAAAAAACACATGAAAAAATGTTCATCATCACTGGCCATCAGAGAAATGCAAATCAAAACCACAATGAGATACCATCTCACACCAGTTAGAATGGCCATCATTAAAATGTCAGGAAACAACAGGTGCTGGAGAAGATGTGGAGAAATAGGAACACTTTTACACTGTTGGTGGGACTGTCAACTAGTTCAACCATTGTGGAAGTCATTGTGGTGATTCCTCAGGGATCTAGAACTAGAAATACCATTTGACCCAGCCATCCCATTACTGGGTATATACCCAAAGGTCTATAAATCATGCTGCTATAAAGACATATGCACACATATGTTTATTGCGGCACTTTTCACAATAGCAAAGAGTTGGAACCAACCCAAATGTCCAACAAAGATAGACTGGATTAAGAAAATGTGGCACATATACACCATGGAATACTATGCAGCCATAAAAAATGATGACTTCATGTCCTTTGTAGGGACATGGATGAAACTGGAAACCATCATTCTCAGTAAACTATCGCAAGGACAAAAAACCAAACACTGCATGTTCTCACTCCTAGGTGGGAGTTGAACAATGAGAACTCATGGACACAGGAAGGGGAACATCACACTCCAGGGACTGTTGTGGGGTGGGGGGAGGGGGGAGGGACAGCATTAGGAGATATACCTAATGCTAAATGACGAGTTAATGGGTGCAGCACACCAACATGGCACATGGATGCATATGTAACAAACCTGCACATTGTGCACATGTACCCTAAAACTTAAAGTATAATAATGATAAAAAATATCGGATGACTGCAAGATAACCATTTTAAAAATAAAGATGAGCGATGAAATGCCATGTTAGAGTTCTCTTTTTGTTTATCTTAACAGTTAAATAAACTTTAGCAGGTAATAATCAAAATTTATTGGGACTGGATTTTTAAAACAATTTTGAGGGTTATGCTTTTAATCTGAGAGAACAGACATTTTTCAGCAAAAAGCAATGGAAAATAATTAGAGGTAGCTTCTGCTGACATCATGTTTAGCAGTAATTTTCTGTTATATATCAGTTTGGGGTCAGCAAACTATAAATATACTCTTTCTTTTAGTTGTTTGGGCCGTAGTTCATGTTGGCTAGCACAAAGCAGGATTTTTTTTCAATTCATCTCTATTCAGAGCTCCCACATGGTTATTTATAAATCCCTACGTATCCATTACAGTGTGTACAGTCCCAATGCTCATGCTTACCCATGCATTCTTCCAATCATATCTCTGTGTGTGAAATTCATTGCTAGAAAGGGGGAAATGTTATATAAAATATTTATAGTATTCTTTTTAAAGTAGGCATCTAGAAAGTTTTAATTATACAAAGTTTTCAGAATTACTTCATAGGTTCACAAGGCAAACACCCTCACAAAGTGTACTGTATGTGTAAGAAAAGTAGCTATACTTAAAGTAGACAATTATGTTTTATGAAATTTATGTAAGATGATACCCATGAGTTAGTTATTTCTGGCATAAGGAATAAATTCATAATCATATTTTCCTAAGAAGCAGTGTTTTAAAAATGAATGAAAACAATCATTGAAATCCAAAATAAATTCATGTATATTACTTTTGTTACTTTTTCATTTCTATAAATGTATGAAATACTTGTATAATTTTGTTACAGGGATATATTGCACAGTGTGACATCAGGGCTATTAGGGTATTCAGCACTTGAGTAATGTAGGTTGTGTAAGTAATTTCTCATCATTGGCTTCTAGCAGCACTTCACCCACCTGAGTCTCCAATGTCTATTATTCCACACTCTATGTTCATGTGGACACATTATTTGGCTCTCATTTATAACTGAGAACATGTGGTATTTGTCTCTGTTTCTGACTTCTTTCACTTAAGATAATGGCCTCCAATTCAATCCATGTTGCTACAAAAGACATGATTCCACGTTTTATCATTGAGTAATAACATGGTTTGGCTGTGTCCTAACCCAAATCTCATCTTGAATTCCCATATGTTGTGGGAGACACCCTGTAGGAGGTAATTGAATCATGGGGACAGGTCTTTCCCATACTGTTCTCATGATCACTAATAAGCCTCATGAGATCTGATGGTTTTAAAAAGGGGAATTTCCCTGCACAAGCTCTCTTCTCTTTTCTGCCACCATGTGAGACGTGCCTTTCACCTTCACCTATAATTGTGAGGCCTCTCCAGCCATGTAGAACTGTAAGTCCAATAAATCTCTTTCTTTAGTAAATTGCCCAGTCTCAGGTATGTCTTTCAGCAGCATGAAAACAGACTAATACAGTAAATTGGTACTAGTAGAGTGGGGCTCTCCTGAAAAGATAGCCAAAAATGTGGAAGCAACTTTGGAACTGGGTAACAGTCAGAGTTTGGAAGGCTGAGGGAAAGACAGGAAAATGTGGGAAAGTTCAGAACTCCCTAGAGATTTGTTGAATGGCTTTGACCAAAATGCTAATAATGATATGGACAATGAAATCCAGGTTGAGGTGGTCTCAGATGGAGATGAGAAACTTCTTGGGAACTGGAGCAAAGGTGGCCCCTGTTATGTTTTAATAAAGAGACTGGAGTCATTTTGCCCCTGCCCTAGAGATTTGTAGAATTTTGAACTAGAGAGCAATGATTTAGGGTATCTGTCTGAAAAAACTTCTAAGCAGCAAAGAGGTGCTGCTTGGTGACTTGGGTGCTGTTAAAAGCATTCAGTTTTAAAAGGGAAACAGAGCATAAAAGTTTGGAAAATTTGCAGCTTGACAATGCAATACAAAAGAAAATCTCATTTTCTGAGGAGAAATTCAAGCCAGTTGCAGAAATTTGCATAAGTAAAGAGGAGCTGAATGTTAACCACCAAGACAGTGGGTAAAATGTCTCCAGGGCATGTCAGAGACTTTTGCAGCAGCACCTCCCATCACAGGCCCTGAGGTTTAGGAGGAAAATATGGCTTCGTGGGCTGGGCCCAGGGACCCTCTGCTGTGTGCAGTCTAGGGACTTGGTGCCCTGTGTCCTAGCCACTCCAGCTGTGACTAAGAAGGCCAAGGTACAGCTTGGGCTGTGGCTTCAGAGGGTGGAAGCCCCAAGCCTTGGCAGCTTCCACATGGTGTTGAGCCTGTAGGTGCACAGAAGGCAAGAATTGAGGTTTGGGAACCTCTGCTAGGTTTCAGAGGATATATAGAAATGCCTGAATGCCCAGGTAGAAGTTTTCTGCAGGGGCGGGGCCCTCATGGAGAATGTCTGCTAGGGCAGTGCAGAAGGGAAATGTGGGGTCTAATCCCCCACAGAGAGTCCCTACTGGGCACCACCTAGTGGAGCTGTGAGAAGAGGGCCCGCATCTTCCAGACCCCAGAATGGTAGATCCTCTGAGAGCTTACACCATGCACCTGGAAAAGCCACAGATGCTCAATGCCAGCCCATGAAAGCAGCCAGGAGGGGGGCTATGCCCTGCAAAGCCACAGGGGCAGAGCTGCCCAAGACCATGGAAACCCATCCCTTGCATTGGCATGACCTCGAATTGAGACATGGAGTCAAAAGAGATCATTTTGGAGCTATTAAGACTTGACTGCCCTGCTGGATTTTGGACTTGCTCAGGGCCTATAGCCCCTTTGTTTTGGCCAATTTTTCCCATTTGGTATAGCTATATTTACCCAATACCCATACCCACATTATATTTAGGAAGTAACAAACTTGCTTTTGACTTTACAGGCTCTTAGGCAGAAGGGACTTGCCTTGTCTTGAATGACACTTTGGACTGTGGGCTTTTGAGTTGGTGCTGAAATGAGTTGAGACTTTGGGGGATTTTTGAGAGCGCATGATTCGTTTTGAAACGTGACGACATGAGATTTGGAAGGGGTTGGGGCAGAATTAAATGGTTTGGCTGTGCCCCCACACAAATCTCATCTTGAGTTCCCATGTGTCGTAGGAGGGACCCAGTAGGAGGTAATTGAATCATGGGGACGGGTCTTTCCCATGCTGTTCTCATAATCACTAATAAATCTCATGAGATCTGATGGTTTTAAAAAGGGGAGTTTCCATATAAAATCTCTCTTATCTGTAACCATGTAAGACGTGCCTTTCACCTTCCGCTATAATTGTGAGGCCTCTTCAGCCTTATGGAACTGTAAGTCCAATAAAACTCTTTCTCTTGTAAATTGCCCAGTCTCAGGTATGTCTTTATCAGCGGTGTGAAAATGGACTAATAGAAGTAATATTTCATTGTGTAAGTATACCACATTTTCTTTATCCATTCATCCATTAATGGATACAGGTTGATTTTATATCTTTGCTATTGTGCAAAGTGCTACAATAAACATACAAGTACAGGTGTATTTTTGGTATAATGATTTCTTTTCCTTTGGGGATATACCCACTATTAGGGTTGCTGGATGAAATTAAAAGATATATTTTAAATAATATCTGTTAGTGTGTGTATGATATTTTAAATCTAGAAAGTTAGATGTATTGTCTCATCTTAAAATCTACCAAAAGAGCCAAGCTTTAATTTGAGAAAAAAATATAACACATCACATTCTATATTGCTTACTATATCCTGGCACTGGTCAAAATATTTTACATATGTATCAACTTATCTAACGGAACAAGGATCATAATCTTTCAACAACAGCTAAATAATTTTAACAACCAAGCAGCTGATATAGAAATAACTGATTATAGATGGAACTACTCAGTTTACTCGCAGAGGTAGATGTTTGCCAGCTATTGGTTTTGTGAAAGCATAGCTGTGATATGACACTTGTGTGAAGGAATAAAAGGTACTTGAATTTGGAAACGAATATAAGGATACTGAAGCGTCATTGAGTTTTTCACTGGCATTATAATATTTTTCAGGTATCTGATCATAATACTATGCATGCTTCTTTTTGTAAGCTCTCTTCTCACTATACCACCATAATGTTAGCAGAAGGAGTGTGGGTGAATCTATCTCCTGCTACTAAATCAACTGAAAGAGTTACATCTGGCTACCTACCACAAATTAGAAATTCAGTAGAAAGAAGCTTAATCTGATGGCTCCACAAGGAAAATTAACAGATTAAGAAGGTGTATGTACATCTGTGTATCTGTCATAAATAATGACAAAATGTTTGAAATATCTACCAAAGGAAAATAGAATTAATTTATGATTGGGATACTTTATTTATATTAATTAATATGATAATCATTTTAAGCAACACTATTTGATACAAATCAATTATAAATAGAAATCAAATCAAAGTAAAATAAAATATTCCTATGAGGAAAATAAAATATGATTAGATTTCTTTACATAAACTGCACTTCATACATAGCCCATTTTTAATCATAATAAGGACGTAGGTTTAGTCAAAACTTTAACCATGTTAAAAGTTAATTCTACCAACTGATTTGTGAGATATGGAGCGTAAGGCTGCCTCAGTGTGTACATATTCCCAGTCATTCCACTTTAAACAGTCCTCAGTTTTACTCATAAAATCATGAGGATTACTGTAACATTTTCAACCTATATGGCATAAACCTTAAAATAATAACCCATTTATTTAAAAAATTTTAATTGCAAAATAAGTTCAATAGAGATACAATATCTCATCAAATATTGAGCCTATAGATTATGAAATAGTGATGCACAGTCCTTAGAATAGTATTATAAAGAGATCACAGTGACCAGCAGGCATGCATTCTGTGCTCAATCCTTGGCATCACATACCAGCTTTAGTTACTGAATAGCAGTTAGCTGTGACACGCCCAAAAGACAATCAATACTCTTTAATAGCAACCATTGTAGATTCCATGTCTTAAACTAAATCATCCATAAATATGTTCGCTAGTGAGGCTTTCAAATAGCCAAACCATTAATTCCAGCACTTTGGGAGGCTGAGCTGGGCCGATCAAGAAGTCAGGAGATCGAGACCATCCTGGCCAACACGGTGAAACCCCGTTTCTACTAAAAAAAAAATACAAAAAACTAGCCAGGCGCGGTGGCGGCGCCTGTAGCTCCAGCTACTCAGGAGGCTGAGGCAGGAGAATGGCGGGAACCCGGGAGGCAGAGCTTGCAGTGAGCCCAGATCGCGCCCCTGCACTCCAGTCTGGGCGACAGAGCGAGACTGTCTCAAAAACAAAACAAAACAAAAGCCAAACCATTGACTGCCAAAAGTGATTTGCCAGGTCAGGAAAAGGCTATACAATATAGTGACTGAGGAGCTGCACACTGGTTTGAATTTATCCCTACAGTCTGTTTAAATTACATTATCTTTCTATTTCTCTACTTCTCCATCAGCAAAATGGGCATAATCCCAGTACCCACCTCTCTGAAACATCATGATATTACATTGAGTTAAAAATGCAGGAATTTTAGAATACCACTACTTTCTTAGCTGTTAATGATAGCTAAAATGATACCTCAATTTTGAGCGGTGGTAGTTTCTCTCAAACTAATTCATTCTATTAGAAAAACAAATATCCACGTAAAGCAAAACCAGACTTGGAAGAAATACTGAAAGCAGGTAGCTGACTGTTTAACTCGAATGCCTAAACATCCTTATCCCAATGCCTAAATTCAAGTCAAATTGTAGGATGCATTTCTCTTTCTACCTGTGCTTCCTGTCTCCCTTCCATCTTTCCCCATTCATGTATGACATATGTCCCCATTTTGATGAAGTAAGCATTTTGTGCCTCAATTTCTCATTTTAAAAACCTAGAAATTTTTAGCTTTTTGTATAAAATTTAATATGGAGTTGAAGGTGGGCTAGTAACAACAATATTTGGGGATTATTTTCTATTATCTCATTTTCACTTTTTAAACGAGGGCCCAGAACTAATCAGGCTCTAAGAAACTGGCACTACTGAAAATATATACAAATTTGGGAAAGATAACTTAATTAAAAGATTGTTGATTTGCATTGAGAAACAACCACCATGAGATCCAAAATGCATGAGCATTCTGTTCCCTGCCAAACTGTAATCTCTTAGCTTTGGCCACCATAATTGTCAAAGCACAAGGAATTTTAGTCTCTGTTTCTGAAAATGTCCAAGGTATTCACCTTTTCAAAAAAAAAAGTCTCAGCTCCTACTGTTGATTTAAACTCTTTCATAAATCTCTATCAAACTTTTCATGTTTACAGTTCTTATGCAATTATAAGACAAATCCAATACATGTATAACCACACAATCAATAAATTACAATTAATAATTTATATCAAATGATAAATAATGTAGTTTTGTTGGAATTAATTTGACAATGTTTGATTCAGTTACAAACAGAGATATAACTAAATGTATTTAAAATATTAAAAGATGAATTGCTATCAATTGTTTTGAATTTTAAACTAAAAATCAATAGTTCCTATAAAATTATTATTAAATGTTCTAATAATTGTACAGAATCCAGAGCAACTCTTTTCCCAATTTACCGTATACTAATGTGTGCTTAGATCAGTGTTACATTACATAGCATGCTGTAGGAAAGACAGGATGGGCATTCATTAAACTAGCTCTGATTTAACTTGTCCTCTGTCATTTTGTGAATATAATCCAGGGACTACCTACTCCTTAACTTCTCAGATCTGTTTTCTCACCTATAAATAATAATTGCTACCTGAAAAAAATGGTGGGGCATATGAGATTTAATTAACACATGTTAATCATTGCACATGTCTTAGTATTTAGTAGATATTTAGTAATTATTAGACAAAGCCAATTTATTTTCCTTTGGATTAATAAAGATTTAAATATTTGCCATAGGTTGTATTATGCAATTATATTTACCTAAAATTTTGAGGAAATATAATTTTTTACAACTTTCCCATATTTCTAGGAAAAGAAAAGGTAGCTTTTTAGAAATGGCACTAACATAATTGGTAGTTTTTCTTGATGAATATTTCTGAGAGAGATTACAGAAGTTATATATTAAAAATAAATAACTTCAAGTAAAAGCCATGATCTGCCTTGCAGTGCTCAAATAAGTTCTTTCATATATTCACAATGATTTATTTTCTCATGACAGGACTTTATAATGAAACGATCTTACTCCTGGAGATTTTAGTAGATTTCAGCCTTAGAACTGTGGACATTGATTAATAACAGCAAAACGATATTGAGTAAATAGTAATGCAAAAAGGATTAGATTGTGCATTCAGTATCATGAGAATCAGAAAGCTTATCCAATGTAAGTTTTACTAATTATTCAAAGGAAACAATTAATCATGAGACAAAGAACAAACAAAAATGGGTCCAAGACGACGAACTTAACTCTCTAGGCCTTTTCTTACGCCGTGAGGATACACCTGGCACAGATTAAAATATGAAGTTCTCCAGAACACATATGGAGTCACATCACATACACAGGAGGAATAACTTTTGGTATAAAATATAGTCATTTGTCTTCCGATAATCATGCCTCATAAATCTTTGAAATGCATGGCTGTTTCCTATTGACAAGGCTAGAAAATCAGGCATCTCTTGCCAAAAGTATTTCCAAAATAAGAACTCTCCCACCAGCAAAAATCATCAATTTGCTTGCCAGGATGACAGTCATTATTATAGTCTCCAGGTACCAAATTCTGATTAAAGGAGAAAATGTATTTTATGCTTGCTGTTTAATTATTTACTTTCTAGGATTATAAGATAAAAACAAAATTTGGCAAATAGTGGGCCCATTAACTGAATGAAGAGTGTAGTGTGAGGCTGTTGATAAATTGTGACCACTTGAATAGGGCAGAGTCAGGACCAATAACAGAGTAGAGATCAAGATACACCTGCACACAAGGCAAGTAGGCAACCAGGAATTGACATCATGCCAGAAATGGAAGTTGAGACAAAGAAGTCTATCTAATAGGCAGTAAATAAGAAAAACTAGAAGAACATAGGCATAGAAAGGAAAAAAAAATCAAAAGATTTGAAGGAGTCAGACTGTGGGTCTAGGTAGAGTCAGAAATCATTCAAGCCATTGGGGCATCGATGGCGCCATAAGCAGCCATCCGTCGCTCTATATTCTCCAAGAGCAGAGGCCAGTATCAAGCAGGTGGGAGCAGATGTGCAGTCATTGCAGCCTGGGAAGGAAGCTGTCTACGTAAAAACTGCACCTTTATGCCAAACCTTTCAACCAAATATTACACAATCAATAACCAAAAAGCTATACAATATAGTGACAATAACCAACTAAAGTGAGCTTGAGGAGCTAAAAACAAAATATTCCTGGGTTGCTTCCTCCTGCTACTTGCTCCTTGCTCTTTATTTTCTGCCTATATTTAACTCCCCAACTACTTTTTTGGTAAGATTTTAATGTCATTCATAGAACTTTGTTCATTATTTGATGTTGGTAGTAGAGCCAACTTCTCTACTCTTCATTTTCTTTTTTTATATGGATTTTTTTATTTCCAACTTTTATTTTAAGGGTACATGTGCAGATGTGCAGGTTTATTACATAGGTACATGTGTGTCATGGGGATTTGCTGCACAGATCATCCCATCACCTAGGTATTAAGCTCAGCTTGCATTAGCTATTTTTCCTGATGCTCTCCCTCCTCCTGCCCCCCACCAGCAGATCCTAGTGTGTGCTGTTCCTCACCCCATGTGTCCATGTGTTCTCATCATTTAGCTCCCACTTATAAGTGAGAACATACGGTGTTTGGTTTTCTGTTCCTGCATTAGTTTGATAAGGATAATGGCCTCCAACTTCATCCACGTCCTTACAAAGGACATGATCTGGTTTGTTTTTACAGCTGCATAATATTTCTTGGTGTATATGTGTGACATTTTCTTCATCCAGTCTATCACTGATGGGTGTTTAAGTTAATTCTGTGTCTTTGTTGTGAATAGTGCTGCAATGATATACTTGTGCATGTATCTTTATAATAGAATAATTTATATTCCTTTGGGAATTACTCAGTAATGGGATTGCTAGGTTGAATGGTATTTTTGGCTTTATGTCTTCGAATAATCGCCACACCGTCATCCACAATGGTTGAATTAATTTACACTTCCAACAACAGTGTGAAAGAGTTCCCTTTTCTCCACAACCTCACTAGCATCTGTTATTTTTGACTTTTTAATAATTGCCATTCTGACTGGTGTTAAATGGTATCTCATTGTGGTTTTGATTTGCATTTCTCTAATGATGACTGATGAGTTTTTTTGCATATGTTTTTGGCCACATGTATGTCTTCTTTTGAGAAGTGTCTATTCATGTCCTTTGCCCACTTTTTAATGAGGTTATTTGCCTTTTCTTGTAAATTTGTTTGAGTTCTTTATAGATGCTGGATATTAGACATTTGCTAGACGGATTGATGGCAAAAATTTTCTCCCTTTCTGTAGGTTGTTTACTCTGTTGATAGTTGTTTTTTCGTGTGTGTGCGGGTGTGTGTGTGTGTGCGTGCGCACGCGCTGTGAAGAAACGCTTTAGTTTAATTGGGGTCTATTTGTCAACTTTTGCTTTTTTTGTAATTGCTTTTGGCATCTTGGTCATGAAATCTTTGTCAGTGTCTGTGTCCTGAATAATATTGCCTAGGTTTTCTTCTAGGGTTTTTATAGTTTGGCATTTCACATTTAAGTCTTATTCCATCTTGAATTGATTTTGTATATGGTGTAAAGAAGGGGTCCAGTTCCAGTTTTTTCAACTAATGCCAGCCAGTTATCCCAGCATCATTTATTAAATAGGGAATCATTTCCCCATTGCTTGTTTTTGTCAGGTTTGTCAAAGATCAGATTTTTGTAGGTGTGCAGCATTATTTCTGGGTTCTCTATCCTGTTCCATTGGTCTATCTGTCTGTTCTTGTACCAGTACCATGCTGTTTTGGTTACTGTAGCCCTGTTGTATAGTTTGAAATCGGGCAGTGTGATAACTTTTGGCCTTGTCCTTTTTGCTGAGGGTTGCCTTGGCTATTCAGGCTCTGTTTTGGGTCCATATAAATTTTAAAATAGTTTTTTTTTCTAATTATGTACAGAATATCTATGGTAGTTTAATAGGATGCATTGAATCTGTAAATTGCTTTGGGCAGTATGGCCTTTTTAATGATATTGATTCTTCCTATTCATGAGCGTGGAATGTTTTCCATTTGTTTGTGTCTTCTCTACTTTGAGCAGTGGTTTGTAGTTATCTTTGGAGATGTCCTTCACTTCCCTTGTTAGCTGTACTCCTAGCTATTTTATTCATTTTGTAGCAATTGTGAAGGGGAGTTCATTCCTGATTTGGCTCTCGGCTTGCCTGTTGTTAGCATACAGAAATGCTGGTAATTTTTGCACATTGATTTTGTATCCTGAGACTTTGATGAATTTGCTTATCAGCTTAAGAGGCTTTTGGGTAGAAATGATGGGGTTTTCTAGATATAGGATCATGTCTAAAAACAAAGATAGTTTGATTTCTCTTTCTATTTGAATATGCTTTATTTCTTTCTCTTGCCTGATTGCCCTGGCCAGGACTTCCAATGCTATGCTGAATAGGGATAGTGAGAGAGGACAACCTTGTCTTGTGCTGTTTTTCAAGGGGAATGCTTCCAGTTATTGCCGATTCCATATGATATTGGCTCTGGGTTTGCATGTATGGCTCTTATTGTTTTGAGGTATATTCCTTTAATACCTACTTTACTGAGAGTCCTACCAACCAAAAAAAGATCAGGACCAGAAGGATTCACAGCTGAATTCTACCAGAGGTATAAAGAAGAGCTGGAACAATTCCTACTTAAAGTATTCCAAGAAACTGAGGAGGAGGGACTCCTCCCTAACTCATTCTATGAGGCCACCATTATCCTGATACCAAATCCTGGCAAAGACACAACAGAAAAAGAAAACTTCAGGCCAATATCCTTGATGAACATCAATGCAAAAATCCTCAACAAAATACTGGCAAACCAAATCCAGACACACATCAAATAGCTTATCCACCATGATCAAGTAGGCTTCATCCCCAGGGTGCAAGTCTAGCTCAACATACACAAATCAATAAAAGTGATTCACCACATAAACTGGACTAAACCCAAAAACCACATGATTATCTCAATATATGCAGAAAAGGCCTTTATAAAGTTCAATATGGCTTCTGGTCTAGTCTTCATTTTCTTTGCCTTCCATGGATAGCAGTTGACATTCACCCAGAAGATTCTACTCATTCCCATCCACACTGAGCATCTATCCTATTCCACCTGATCCCAATGCTGGATTCCAATCTATAATATCAAATTGATGTCCTTTCCTCCCCAAGAAATAGGATTTTCTCAGATTCCATTGAGAAAAAAAATAGGCAGCATGAGTCAAAGTCAAGGTAGGTTTGATTTTAATTATAGCTATATAACGTCAAGTTAGCAGACCCAGATAACACATTTCAGTGATGAACAACTAAGTGCCAGATTCTAGGCTACTGTTTTTACATGAGTTATGCAGAAACACATTTTTTTCTATCTTTCATTTTAAGGAAAAAATTTCATGATGCTTTTCTTGGTTTATTAGACACAACTTCTAAGACATTTCAATTCTCTGTGAATTTTGATACTATAGGGAACCAGGACATGACACTAATTGAATAGATTCCTCAGAGACCTACAAGTTGTCAACTGTATAAACATTTCTTTTTGTAATGCAATGTTTTGGTTCATTGCACACAACATCAAAACACTCAGATCAGAGAGAATGCAAAAGACGTTTTAACTGATACTTAAGAACAGAATACATTTGACCCCTCAAAGTGTCCCAGAAAGAGTAATTATTCAAAACATTTTTCTATATTCCTCACAAAACAATAGAGTCCCATAGTTAACTATCACTTAAAATAGTGGCTTAACAATTATCTTTGACGCCTAGGTGAACATTTATTTTTCTTGTCCCTATTATTATACAATAAAAATCCAAAAATACATAAAGTCACCTACCTACAATGACAAAAAAAATTGGCAGTGTGAGCCTGGGGTTGGCCTGGAAGCAAGTCATGAGCACTAACGCATTTGCATGCACTTGACTGTCTAGTAAAGCAGACCAATTATACAGCTGCCAAAAGGCAGCTTAGTGATGGAAAATTCTTTCAGTAGCTTTTTAGTTTATTTGATTGATTATGTATGACCCAGTGATAGCAGTTTGAATTTGATTGTAGATAGAAAAGAAAAAGAAAGCAAACCAAGCTATATTACTTAAAAGAGCAAGTACACGGAGAACTAGGCATGCAATTATTCATTCCATACTGGTGAATATTAGTTTTTGAGAAATTAAAAAATACATTTCTTTGTATTTCCAGGTATTGATTTTAATCTGTTTAAGTGAAATAACCACGTGTCAACCTGGGGGAAAGACTGCATGAAGACCATCATGATCATCTCAAAACTCAAAGGAATCTGCATCCAGAATGCCTTAACTTTGAGAATAGGTACCTGAGCAAAGAAAAGGGTTAATTCATCTGGTTGTTATAGATTTCGAAGAAAGCTATGGATTTAGAAGAAAATCCACTTGACTACCTAAACAGCTTTATGTCATTTCCAGCTTTCATATCTCTCTACTTTGGAGGAAGATTTTGAAACCCAGATTCTATTTTGAGGCTTCTCTTGCCAAAGGAATTGTCATGACTCTTCTCTTTGCTTCACAGGACCCAACTTAAACACCATTCTAATCTTTTCTAATTCAACTCCCTATGCTTTGTTTTCATCGAGGGAGCTAATCAAATAATAACCATAATCATAGTAATAGTAATAATTACGACTATAATTAAGTTGTATTTAAATACTAAGTGCTTTGCCTGTATACACACATTTTATCCTCACAACTATAGGAGGTAGCAACTAGTGTCATACTGAGGCATGCAGAGGTGAAGTAAGTCACCCAATTTTAAGTGGCAGAAGAAATTTTTGTGCCCGTATGGTGTGGCTCAAAGCCTGCACATTTGAACACTATACCAGATAACATGGACTACTAGGCAGGATTAAACAGAAGTGGCATAATTGTACCACAATTGGTATACTAAAGGAAAATTTGGTAAATATTGTTTCTAAGAGGAATACTTTGATTTTGTAGAACAGAACAATATAAGTGAACTAAATATTGTTTAGGAAGGATTTCAAGCTCATATTGATTTAGACTGCCTCACTGGGGACGTGTGCCTTAAATACCCTCTTACTCCTTTTTCATCTCAGAGACAGGTTTTCTTCCCTTTTTTGTGAGACAGTGTCTCACTTTGTCAGTCAGGCTGAGTGCAGTGGCAGTCATAGCTCACTGTAGCCCCTACCTTCTGAGCTCGAGTGAGCCTCCTGTCTCGGGCTACAGGGGTGCACCACCACCTCTTATTTTTTGGTAGAGATGGGATTTCAGCATTTTGCCCAGCCTGGTCACTTGGAGAGAGGTTTCTAGTCGCATATTCAGTATGTTACTTTTCTTTAGATCTTGCTTATTCAATATTTTAATCAAAGGCACGAATAAAGATATAGACTGCAAACATACGTTGGCTTATTTAATACCAGACTCAAAAATAATATGCCTAAGTATATAAAACCAAATGTAGTAGAAACAAGTATCAAGTTTTATCTTTAGTTTTATGAAAGGTATTTTTTAAGATCTTTAAACTTGAAACACATTCACAGTGTTATGTAAGTTTTGGTTCATTTGTCTTGCTCTGCTTCTGTATAATAGGTATAAGATGATTTTTCAGAATTCTTAGCCACTATATAGTACTTATCTCCTAGAACTTGTTCAATAATAATTGTTAGATGGATTCATGGACTAAAGAATTAATAGATATAGATATAGTTTTATTTTACAAAGATCAGAATTAATTTACTAAAATCTAAATTTCTGCTAGTAATATTAAATACGTGTGGATAAACTACAAGAATGATAAAAATATTGCATTGTAAGAGTCATTAAAAACTTGATATATTGTTAGACAACAACAGTATATTACGATTGTTTTTCAGGCCTCTCATTCCAAGAGAGATTTTAATACAATGCAAAGCATCAAAAATAACTTTAAAATGTGATGAATGCTGCGAAATTCATGAAACATGAATAAAACCTTAGGATATTCCATGTTTATTTCAAAGAAGATTAGAAATTGATTTTTACTTAAAGGGTTTCCAAAGCAAGATTAGAAATGTTGTGTTTTTCCAGACTTACATATTTCAGAAAAGCCAATTTAATCTCAAACTCTGAAATTCATTTCATAAAGTATATTGGCAATCATTGCATCTGCTACTTCACAAGGTTTTGTACTCTTTGAAAGGTGTCAAGAAGATCACCTTTCAAAAATGTTCCAGTTTTCTACTGAATGAACTATAAAGGCCTTCCAATTCCATACTCAAAAGATTGTGTAATTCCATGATTTGAAAAATGATATAAAGTCCTAGTTAATTCATTCTGCAGCCTGTGGACAGTTTGAGTACTTCAGTGTGACGAGATGAAGACAGGTAGTTGGAATGGATGTAATAAGTAAGAGGATGTGGTTAAAAAGATATCGAGAAAAGTTTCATTATACAGAAGTCCTGGTTTAAAAAAATGCCTTGGGGCTGGGCCAGTGGCTCACACCTCTACTCCCAGCACTTTGGGAGGCTGAGGCGGGTGGATCACCTGAGCTCAGGAGTACGAGACCAGCCTGGCCAACACGGTGAAATCCCGTCTCTACTAAAAGTACAAAAATTAGCTGGGCAAGGTTGGGGGCACCTGGAATACCAGCTACTCAGGAAGCTAAGGCAGGAGAATCACTTAAGCCCAGGAGGCAGAAGTTGCAGTGAGCTGATATCGCACCACTGTACTCCAGCCTGGACAACAAAGTGAGAATCCACCTCAAAAAAATAATAATAATAAATAAATAACAGACATTGAAATAGTGATGAGTTCAGAGCTGGTTGAATTTCTCAGATTTCTTCAACTGATGCTTTTTTGAGGGAAATACAGATAGAATTGCCACTTGGACATGGTCTTTTAAAAAGTAAAAGCATGTTTAAATTTGATAGAATGGCAAGTTAATAAAATCAAGAATGATAGGTTTTTAAAATTGTAAAGTGGGAAAACTATTGTACAAACTGTGGCTGGGCAGTACTAACATGAATGAAGACTAAAAGTAACAGTTATACACTCCCTCTTGACTGAATATCTTGGATATCACACCTGGGTAACTTTATAGAGACATGTAGTTCCCATGTGGGTAATATGGATACATACTAAGATATAATATGACATTGTTAAATCTGAAATGAGGTTATAAAAATAATTATCATTTCAAACATCAGGTCTGATTTTTTTTTCATAATTATATTTATATAGTACAATGTGATGTTTTGATATGTCTACAATTTAGAGTGATTAAATGGAGCTAATTAACATATCCATCACTTCACTTCGTTGATGTTTTTGTGGTGATACATTTGAAACTACTCTTAGTTATTTTGAAATATACAACATATTATTATTGATTACAGTCATCCTGCTTTGCAGTAGATCTCAAAATTTATTCCTCTTGTCTAGCTGAAACTTTGTAACTTTGGACCAGTAATTCCCCATTCCTTCACTCCTCACCTACCCACTGCCTCTGGGAACAATTATTCTTCGATGAATACAACTTTTTTTAATGCTTTAAGTTCTGGGATACATGTGAAGAACATGCAGGTTTGTTACATATACCCTTACTGCATATTTCCATCCCTTGGTTTTTTGTTTAAGAAATACTTACTTATGCCTAGACCCTATTCCAGGCCAATTAAATCAGAATTTCAGATGAGTGGCCTGTGAGCCTGTGTTTTTAAAAAGTTACCCAGATATTCTGAATATCAAGCAAAGGATGATAGCTGCTGTCTCTAAATCCTGAAGAGCCTAAATTTCCAGAAAAGAGTTTGTTTTATTCTGAAGATTTGAGTGCCATAGCAATGTCAAAAAGATGGACTGTAGAGGAATAAAAATGAAAAGGAGCAAAAGACCAGTTTAAAAAATATAATATAGTCCACGTGAGAGAAGTTTATGGTAGGGAATATGAGGCTAGATAGAGTAGAATTATATCAGAGGTAAAATTAAGTGGGTTTGGCGATGTAACAGATACAGTGGAGGAAGGGGGTGAGATGAATGGACAGGAGATAAAAAAAAAAAGGTGGAGTGTCTGGCTTTGATAACCAGGTGTGTCGTATTCCCATAACTTGCCTGTGCAAAGCAGGAGAGGAGTAAGTTGGAAGAGGAAGCATGGGAGAAGAGAAGAGGAAGAGTTCCATAACGAGCATGAGGAGATCGTGAGTACCATGGGAGGCCCATGTGTGTCTCTAGCAGAAAAGGAATGTTGAAAACATAGGTACAGATTCAAGAGGAATAAAATGACAGGTGTTTCTGGAGACATGGCTGCAAATTAAATAACTCTTAAGAGATTATAGATCATAAGAGCAGAGGATGGAGGGCCAGCTCCTGAGAAGCACCAGAATTTAAGAGCTGATGAGAGAAGCCTAGAAAGAATAGCAATGGCAGACCTTAGAGGCATAAGTAAGCCAAGCAAACATGGCGACACAGAAGCTTATAACAGAAGGTAATTTAAAGAATGAGAGGCCAATGTCCATATACTTACTTACATAAAAAACAAAACAGAAACTGGAGCCTGCAAATGAATACAGCCAAGAATCAAAAGTTTGACCAACACTTCAAGGCTGGCATGACTGGCAACTTGATAATGTTTGTATCAGTTGGGATTATCCCATGAATTAATGAAAATTTAGCTACAGGGCACATAGGATCAACTTCAAGCAACTTGAGGTTAATAATTGTGAATTACCCATTTTTCTATCACCACTCCCCCAACATACTCCATAACACCTAGAGGATGGTGAGTGATTATTATATCTCTATACCTTTTGTTATTCCGTAGCAAGATTAGATCCAAAGTGACAGCACATGAGAAGTTAATGTCATATTCATTCATTTTTATTGCATATTTAAGTTGTTTTGATACACATATACATAGTAAAATAGTTTCAATAGTCAAGCAAATTAACATATTCATCAACTCAGTTACTTTTTTTTTTTTATACTTTAAGTTTTCGGGTACATGTGCACAATATGCAGGTTTGTTACGTATGTATACATATGCCATGTTGGTGTGCTGCACCCAATAACTCGTCATTTAACATTAGGTATATGTCTTAATGCTATCCCTGCCCCCCCACCCGACAACAGACCCCAGTGTGTGATGTTCCCCTTCCTGTGTCCATGTGTCCTCATTGTTCAATTCTCACCTATGAGTGAGAACAAGCGGTGTTTGGTTTTTTGTCCTTGAAATAGTTTGCTGAGAATGATGGTTTCCAGCTTCATCCATGTCCCTACAAAGGACATGACCTCATCATTTTTTATGGCTGCATAGTACTCCATGGTGTATATGTGCCACATTTTCTTAATCCAGTCTATCATTGTTGGATATTTCAGTTGGTTCCAAGTCTTTGCTATTGTGAATAGTGCCACAATAAACATACGTGTGCATGTGTCTTTATAGCAGCATGATTTATAATCCTTTGGGTATATACTCAGGAATGGGATGACTGGGTCAAATGGTATTTCTAGTTCTAGATCCCTGAGGAATTGCCACACCGACTTCCACAATAGTTGAACTACTTTACAATCCCACCAACAGTGTAAAAGTGTTCCTATTGCTCCACATCTTCTCCAGCACCAGTTGTTTCCTGACTTTTTAATGATCGCCATTCTAACTGGTGTGAGATGCTATTTCATTGTGGTTTTGATTTGCATTTCTCTGATGGCTGGTGATGATGAGCATTTTTTCATGTGTCTGTTGGCTGCATAAATGTCTTCTTTCGAGAAGTGTCTGTTCATATCCTTCGCCCACTTGTTGATGGGGTTGTTTTTTTCTTGTAAATTTGTTTGAGTTCATTGTAGATTCTGGATATTAGCCCTTTGTCAGATGGGTAGACTGCAAAAATTTTCTCCCATTCTGTAGGTTGCCTGTTCACTCTGATGGTAGTTTCTTTTGCTGTGCAGAAGCTCTTTAGTTTAATTAGATCCCATTTGTCAATTTTGGCTTTTGTTGCCATTGCTTTTGGTATTTTAGACATGAAGTCCTTGCCCTTGCCTATGTCCTGAATGGTATTGCCTAGATTTTCTTCTAGGGTTTTTATGGTTTTAGGTCTAACATGTAAATCTTTAATCCATCTTGAATTAATTTTTGTATAAGGTATAAGGAAGGGATCCAGTTTCAGCTTTCTACATATAGCTAGCCAGTTTTCCCAGCACCATTTATTAAATAGGAAATCCTTTCCCCATTGCTTGTTTTTGTCAGGTTTGCCAAAGATCAGATAGTTGTAGATATGCGGCATTATTTCTGAGGCCTCTGTTGGGATCCATTGATCTATGTCCCTGTTGTGGTACCAGTACCATGCTGTTTTGGTTACTGTAGTCTTGTAGCATAGTTTGAAGTCAGGTAGCGTGATGCCTCCAGCTTTATTCTTTTGCGTTAGGATTGACTTGGTGATGTGGGCTCTTTTTTGGTTCCACATGAACTTTAAAGTAGTTTTTTCCAATTCTGTGAAGAAAGTCACTGGTAGCTTGATGGGGATGGCATTGAATCTATAAATTACCTTGGGCACTATGGCCATTTTCACGATATTGATTCTTCCTACCCATGGGCATGGAATGTTCTTCCATTTGTTTGTATTCTCTTATTTCATTGAGCAGTGGTTTCTAGTTCTCCTTGAAGAGGTCCTTCACATCCCCTGTAAGTTGGATTCCTAGGTATTTTATTCTCTTTGAAGCAATTGTGAATGGGAGTTCACTCATGATTTGGCTCTCTGTTTGTTACTGGTGTATAAGAATGCTTGTGATTTTTGTACATTGATTTTGTATCCTGAGACTTTGCTGAAGTTGCTTATCAGCTTAAGGAGATTTTGGGCTGAGACAATGGGGTTTTCTAGATATACCATCTCGTCATCTGCAAACGGACAATGTGACTTCTTCTTTTCCTAAGTGAATACCCTTTATTTCCTTCTCCTGCCTCATTGCCCTGGCCAGAACTTCCAACACTATGTCGAATAGGAGTGGTGATAGAGAGCTTCCCTGTCTTCAAAAAATCAATGAATACAGGAGCTGGATTTTTGAAAAGATCAACAAAATTGATAGACCACTAGCAAGACTAATAAAGAAGAAGAGGGAAGAATCAAATAGATGCAATAAAAAATGATAAAGAGGATATCACCACTGATCCCACAGAAATGCAAACTACCATCAGAGAATACTATAAAAACCTCTACAAAAATAAACTAGAAAATCTAGAAGAAACGGATAAATTCCTGGACACATATACCCTCCCAAGACTAAACCAGGAAGAAGTTGAATCTCTGAATAGATCAATAACAGGCTCTGAAATTCAGGCAATAATTAATAGCTTACCAACAAAAAAAAGTCCAGGACCTGATGGATTCACAGCAGAATTCTACCAGAGGTACATGGAGGAGCTGGTACCATTCCTTCTGAAACTATTCCAATCAATAGAAAAAGAGGGAATCCTCCCTAACACATTTTATGAGGCCAGTATCATCCTGATACCAAAGCCTGAGAGAGACACAACCAAAAAAGAGAATTTCAGACCAATATCCCTGATGAAGATTGATGCAAAAATCGTCAATAAAATACTGGCAAACTGAATCCAGCAGCACATCAAAAAGCTTGTCCACCATGATCAAGTAGGCTTCATCCCTGGGATGCAAGGCTGGTTCAACATACACAAATAAATAAATTTAATCCAGCATATAAACGGAACCAATGACAAAAACCATATGATTATCTCAGTAGATGCAGAAAAGGCCTTTGACAAAATTCAACAGCCCTTCATGCTAAAAACTCTCAATAAATTAGGTATTGATGGGACGTATATCAAAATAATAAGAGTTATCTATGACAAACCCACAGCCAATATCATACTGAATGGGCAAAAACTGGAAGCATTCCCTTTGAAAATCTCAGTTACTTTTTTTCTGGATATGTGTGTGAGGAAATAGTACCCACAAACTACTCTTTTAGTAAAATGCCAAATACAGTAAATATTAATACCTACAGTGCTCATGTTGTGCATCAGATACCTCAACTTGTTAATTCTACATATCTGCAACTTTGCATCCTCTGAATTCTCTGTCTCCATTTTCTCTCCTCACCCCCAGCCCCTGGTAACCACTGTTTTATACCCTGTCTCTCTGTATTTAACTTTCTGTTGTTTTTGTTCTGAGAAGTTTTGTTGGGACTTTCAGATACGAAATAGTATGTTCTGAGTCTTGGGTGTCTCAAATGATAGCAGGTAAGAAGTTTTACTTGTCTGGAGAGCAGAGTGCCGGTACATAATTTTATGCAGAAGAGGGAATAAAGAGAATTCTCTAATTAAAGTTTGAATCAGAAATATGGTTCATATTTTTATGTGCAACAATCTCTAGGGCTTCTTGGAAAGGAACTAGCTGCCTGAATTTTTTTCATTTAAATCCACTAATACATGAAGAGGATGATTCTCCCATACCAATCCCAAGAATGGTATCTGTAGAATCCAAAGTTGAAATCCTATTATCCTAGAACTTTTTTCAGAAAACTTTAACATGTGTTGAAATGTCATGCTGCTCATATATTTGATAGCAATGGGGAATTTACTTATTATATACTTTCGCTTTTTAGCCCTTTCCCTGCCCACCAGAAATGTTTCTTTTGAATCTGATTTGGTCCTCAGAGTTTAAGAATGTTAAGGCATGTATAGGGGTTTCTTTTTTCTTCTTTTTTCTTTTTTGTCAAGCTATTGTATATTTTTGCTTGACGTGTTTGAATATGTAGTTACCTGTTTGACTATTTGTTTGGACTCTCATGCCAGAAAAAAAATTATAGTGAATTTTACATGTACGGAGTCTTCATTAATCTGTATAAACTGACAAGGTTAGAATATCAAAGTCAACACTGTAAGAAATAAAGTGATCTTTTATCTGGTCTATCTCCTTGCAAATAAAACAACAATAAATTTTGTACTATTATGAAATAGATGAGCTTGAAAATTTTTCAAGTGCCTTGTATAAAATGGCACTTTGAATTCAAGGTATAAACTACAACAAAACACTTTCGAGATCTAGTTTGATTGCAGAGTGCATGCTTACTCATTTATATATTCTCTGCAATTTCTGATTCAAGATATTTCACAATTCTAAAGGAAAACCAAAATAGGATAATAATTACAAAACAAAACAAAAAGTAATTGACGAAGATAATTGAGCAACTTATTCTCAACAACTAGCTTTTTAACAAACAGAAAAATGCACTAAAAATACTGCCTAGTTGTTTAAAGTAGGCTGAAATCTGACCGTATGCCCTAAGTGAGTGTCCTAAAGAAAAAAATACCTTTGAGGTAGCACAGTGATTAAATTTAAAAGATTTATTGTTTAACCTCAGGAAGACTTTCAGTAACTTTTTATAAAGTGTATACATTTAATGGAAGACATGCTATGCTTCTTATAAGAATTTGTTCCAAGTCACTGTGTATAATAAATGGCTTGTCTACATATTTTTTCAATAAAACTGTTCGTGCAGAATTTTAAGTAGGCACTTTGAATACCAGAATGAATGTATCTTTGTGAAGATGCCATTTATGTAGCATAACATCCAAAGCATAATGAGGAGATTGTGATACACTGCAGATTTAGAACTGAGTTGGAAAACAAAACTTCAAGATACTGTCTTGTCAGCACAAAGCAAATAAATTCATCACTGTAAGTTGAGATTTAAATTCACAAACTTATCAGCAACAAAATCAAAGTAATTTTATTATACGTTTTTTGACACCAGATTATATGGGGTGGAGTATTTACTTTCTAATTAAGCAATTGATACATATAAACCTGAAATGAGAGTTTTGTCTTTTAATTGGATACATTGTTAAGCAAAGAATGGTTGAAGCAGCAGTTGAGAATTATCTTTTTTTTATCTCTCTTTGCTGTTCTTACAAGGACAGTTTCTAGAATTGTTTTCAAAACAATAGAACAGAAAATTTCACTTACTTAATTTTTGTTAATGTACTTTGCCAAAATTAGCAAACTATGAAAGGAAAGTTTGCCTTTTCAATATATATGTAAGTGGCAAGTAAAAGTAGTTCTTAAATCACATGATCTGATAGAAATAACAGGGGATGGAAAAGAGTTCTGAAGGTGCTCAGGAAATGCCAGCCCTGAGTGGATTGCTTTGGTGCACTGATTACATCGAACTGAAAATACTTGAAAAACAACAAATGCGGGACATGCTTTCTCTGCACTCTCTTTACCTTCCTAAAGAGAAACCCCCCAAAAGGAACTTTCAATACCAGAATGAATGTATCTTTGTGAAGATACCATTTATCTACCATAACATCCAAAGCATAATGAGGAGATTTTGATACACTGCAGATTTAGAACTGAATTGGAAAATAAAGCTTCAAGATACTGTCTTATCAGCACAAAGACATTCATCTCCTTCCTAGGAGTGTCATCAGCCAGGGAAAATTGACTCCTCGTATCACAGGAGAGAAGACTAAGAGTCCAAACCACACCAAGACAGACTGTCACAAACTATCATCTATTCTGCTAAGGGTCTGGTCATCTTTCCCAAAAGTCATTTCCCCTCCCCTAAGTTTCCTACATTCTCCCTCCTGCCTTCCCTATAAGCTCCTAAATCTCACTGGGGTTTTTTCTTTGCGTTGTTTTGTTTGTTTTGTTTTGTTTTGTTTTTGCATCCACTTTTCTTTCCTGTGATTTCCCCATGCGTGTAATAAATGTGTACACCTTTTCTTCTTTTGACATGCCCGTTATCCATTTATTTCATACACTCAGTTATCATACCTTCAGAGGGTAGAGGGAAAGTTCTGCCAGTCCTACAGTTCCAAAAGAAAATAGCTAGTAATTGAAAATGCAAAAGTCATATGAACTTTGAGACAAAGTTAGCTTCTTATACGATATGCTCAGAAAGAAGAGGTGTGTTGCAGACCAAGGGATATTGCCCTGGTCTTAGCTTCTAAGTTTCTCTGAGAAGAAGCAGTTACTACTACAGCAGTTAAACACGTGACTCCCAAATTATAAAAGCCTAAGTGTTGAGATTAAATCATTAGTTATCACCTGTGAATCATAAAGTCTGAACTCTTCAAATTGCAAACACACATAGAAAGGGGATTCTTATACAGGGATCCATGAGTGGAACTGCAAAGTTTTGTCAAAATCTGTATATATGTTTTCTTTTTAAGGGTCATAGATTTCAATATATGTTAAAAGATATCTGGAGCTAGTAAAGATTAATAATCATTTTCAGTTTTGTGCTGAAGCTGGCTTAGCCTGGCCTGTACCAGCTTTTGAGAGCTGATTATTAAATTTTCAAAAATGTTGTGAACTGGTTATCAAATTGCTGGTAGCTTGAAATTGGCCAGGGTGGGAGTATTTAAAACATGGAAATGGGCAAATTGTACAAATCATGGCTTTTCTCCCTCCAACACACCCCCTCCCGCCCCAGCACACCACTGGTTAATCTCTATTTTCAGGAGAGAAAAAGATGTTTCATACGAATAAAGGTAAATTATGCACTGGTTTGTTTTATACTTTTTCACCTCTTCAGCTTAATTGTGTTTTAATAATGTATAATTGACACATTAGCATTTAGATGTTAGTAAACTAATAACAAATGTTCATTAATTATTTTTCTTGAGTAGAGGAATACAAATTTTGCACCTGTTGTTGTATAGAATGATTTTTAAAATCTCATTCAATCCCCCAGAAATTTAAGATTTTTTTTCAAGAATGTCTATATAAAATTTTTACTTATAAGCAGATAGCTCACAAAAAGTATGTGTTTTCTTTGGATTATAAATAAACTATTCCACTCACCAAGCTGCTGAGACATTTTACTTTCTGGTATTTTGAAATGAAAACAAAACACAAGAATGTGAAGATGAAGCAAGTGAAAATTAAAAGGGTACAGACTTTAGAAGTATCATAAGCTAAAAATAATATCAAACAAATCTGTAAAGGAACCAAAAGCCCAGGCAGATATAACACAGTAACTTATGAAAAGCTAAAAAAATGAGGAGGTAACAAACAATAAAGTGAAACTCTCTGATAAAGCCAAAAATATTTGAATGGCAGTCAACAAAATAGAAGAAAAAAATGACACTCATAACAAGGCAGATCTATGGAAATGCATCCCCGGGGGCAGTACAATAGAGCTGTGAATTAGTGGAGGCGGATCACCAACACTGGGCAACTAAAGCCAGCTAACATAATTCAAAGGATGGAGAAATTCTGTAGCTGAAGATAAAAAGTCTGAAATGCATTATGGTATAGTCAAATGAGTGTCATTTCTAATATACACGCTTATTTTTCAAGAGTCGATAATATGAAGTAAAAATTTAGTATGCAGGCCAGGTGCGGTGGCTCACGCTTGTAATCCCAGCACTTTGGGAGGCCGAGGCGGGTGGATCACGAGGTCAGGAGATGAAGACCATGGTGAAACCCCGTTGCTACTAAAAAATACAAAAAAATTAGCCGGGCGTGGTGGCGGGTGCCTGTCATCCCAGCTACTCGGAGAGGCTGAGGCAGCAGAATGGCGTGAACCTGGGAGGTGGGGCTTGCAGTGAGCCGAGATCACGCCACTGCACTACAGCCTGGGCGACAGAGCAAGACTCCGTCTGAAAAAAAAAAAAACTTTAGTATGCAAAGTTCAAATTTTCCATTTGTTGACCAATTCATTTTTATGAAATATTTTCCAGCAATTAAACTAAAGGGGTACCAGGACAGAGTAGACATTCTGAGCTTTCACTTTACAAAAGCTACACATAAATCTAGATACTTTTTAAGGGTATAAACAAAGTCAGAAGCTGTGTGACAGTCCAATATACAATTAGAGAAAATTTTTCTTTAAGAATAGATTACATACATATTGACCTCTTCGAGATCCTTATTCTGAGATTCAGTTCAGAATCTGAGGTTTTGTTTTGTTTTGTTTTGAGACGGAATCTCTCTTTGTCACCAGGCTGGAGTACAGTGGCACAATCTCAGCTCACTGCAACCTCCGCCTCCCAGGTCCAAGCAATTCTCCTGCCTCAGCCTCCTGAGTAGCTGGGACTACGGGCACGTGCCACCACGCCCAGCTAATTTTTGTATGTTTCTTTAGTAGAGATGGGGTTTCACCATGTTGGCCAGGATGGCCCCGATCTGTTGACCTTGTGATTTGCCTGCCTCGGCCTCCCAAAGTGCTGGGATTACAGGCGTGAGCCACTGCGCCCAGCCCAGAATCTAGGTTTTAACCAGATTTGCCATTATAAGATGAAATGAAACCAAAACCACCAGTCAATATCTGTAGCAGTGTTATTGTTGGGGAGCGTGCATGTTTGTTTGAGCTTATTTATATATACAGAGCTGTTTAGCTTAATATTTAAATTGAAAATTTTTAGTATTTTCAGAATGTTTTAGATACTTTGATGAACAAATTTTGTGTCAAACTATTAAAAAAACTTATAGGTTATATATTTCTGAACACATTGGCAGATGTAAATGACAAAGTTATACTCACACAATCATCAGTTTTTCTTGCACAGAACTGACATTTTGTCAAAAAGTTAAAATATTTGAAATGTATTTTCTATGTCCTCATCTTTCCCTTTTTGAGCCTTTTTTTTCCCTGGGTTGGTTATAAAATGTTCCTTAACTTCAGGCATCTGATTAAGTTTTGGGTTTTCTCCCTTCCTCCCAACTCATATTGATTGGTAATGATCTGATAGAAGACAACTGCCAAAGATCAATGAAATACATTTTAAATTAAACTTCTTCAAGATAATATTCATATTAATCCTTCTTTAATTGCTGAATGAGGAATAATTGTTCATTGACCCTTCAAACCCTAAAACTTAATCAGCTCACTGGTGTGGATGAATGGATATTTGTCCAGATGAGAATGCTTATGGTCTACTTCAAGGGGTTCATAATAGTAAAAATGGCCTTTTCTTCCATCAGGAGCTTCATCCTGGATCTTTTCATCCTTGTTTTTCTACTAGCTCTCCCTCTCCAAATACACTGACTTGGAACCCCAGTTTCAGTGGTGGACTGCATGGATTTGATTCTAAGCTAGCTATGATGAGAAAGTATCTCTAACCCTGTAATATAGAAATCATCATCAGACAATATACAGACAGGGGCCAGTTAGTTCACGATAATAATAGGTGAAAAGGAAGGGTTTGTGGATATAGACATGGGAAAGTGAGTTTAAATTGTTTCAGGAGTCTGTGGAAGTTGTCTTTGGGTGACGCAATGTTCTCAGGGAAGCACAACCAAAAAGAGAATGAGGATTTCTGGGGAAGTGTTAGGGATTAGAGACAGGATAAGATACAAAACTAAGTAAATTAGAGGGTGAATAGATTGGAACATATGTAGTATGACTGATTGATAGGCGGCACTGAAATTCTCAGTTTCAAGTGTAATATTTTTCAAATTGGTCCATATAGCTAGTTGCTCAAATATATGTGAGGATTTGGTGTAAATTTGGATCTAAGCAGGGTTATTTTCCTGGTTAGATTCAGCAAAGTGAAAGAGAAACAAGGAAGTTGAAGTTTCCTGGGAATGGTTGGCCATGGAATTTAGGCAGGAGAACAGGCAATAGAGTCGACATCAAGGAGGTAAGGGTCATTGTGAATATGATAAAATAATAGTTTGGAGGTCTCAGAGAGATTGAAAAATTTTATGTCAGTGTATGAAAAGGAATGATTAAAGGAGGAGCTCAGAGAATGGGATGAATGAAATTGTGACTACAGAGAAGTTGCTATTATAAGTAATGACAATGCTTCACTCAGTCCTTCTGGAAGTGTGGTCCCTGTGCTAGCAGCATCAGCATCACCTGGGAACTTACTAGAACTGCAAATTCTCAGGTTACACCCCCAGATCTACCAAATCTGAAATTCCAATACCAGCTCTCAGCAATCTCTTATTTTAACACAACTGTAGGCAATTTTGAGGCACACAGTAGTTAGCACAACTGGTCTAGGGTATGTCCTATTCGGTCTTCCTCCCCAGTTCACTGTACAGAGCCCCTAAAACTTGAAATTTCCTGATAGAGATGAGAGGACCATCCTTTACTAGTCATAAGTCCCTTTTAGCCATACCTGAGTTTATGCTATTGACATGACATGAGTGGTGGCTGGAGACCCGTAGAGCTTCAGGGTGGGTGCTGGACACCAGAAAGATGAAGGCCTAACCAGATGGTTGAAACTGTCGGCCCTCTTTGTGCCCCTTTTCACCATACCTGGCCCTGTGTGTCTCTTCTATTTGACTGTTCCTGATTTGTATCAGACAGTAACTGTAAGCAAAGTGCTTTCTTGGGTTCTGTGAGCCATCTTAGCAAATTATAGAACCTGGGGAAGGAATCCATGGAAGTCCTAATTTATAGCCAGTTAGTCAGGAGTATGGGAGGCCCACAACTCGTCTCTAACGGTGGGGGGGCAGTCTTGTGGGCCTGAACGCTGAACTTGTGGGATCTGATGCTATCTCCAGATAGACAGTCTCAGGATTGAATTGAATTGTAGGACACCAGTTGGTGTCCTGTGAGTTGAAGAATTGATTGGGGTGAGACTAAATCCACAAATTTGATCTCAGAAGTTTGAGTAGAAGCAATTCTATTGGAAAACATTGTCATTAGATCGAAGGTGTTCATAGAACCGAGAGATCAAGATGACAAAAAGTCATCTGTGATGACACATTGTTGACATAAACTAGAATTGAGACAAGAGTATTTCAAAGAGAGTTACATTGAGCCAGGGATAAAAATAGTCAATCAATTGATTAATTAGAATTTAGTAAATGCTATTTTTTAAAAAATTAATCTTTACTTAATTAATGGAGATACTTAATTATCTCCATTTTGACTTTAAATTTGTAACTAAAAAGTTGCTATTTTATCTATTTCTCATAAATGGAAATTGAAAAACAATAGCAAAATGCTTCGACAGAAAATCTGCACTTTTTATTCCCAAGAGGAAGAATGGTCAACTACCTTAAGCACAAAGTTAGAAAAACTTTCATAATTTTTTAAGTTGCCATATATTATAGCTTTGAACAAGTTGAATTGTCAACTAGACTGCCCAGGGAATCGAGCCATCTAATATAATCTCCTTACTATTTAGATAAGATCTTTGTTGTTGAAAATCTTAATATTTTTTAACAATCTTGTTTTCAGAGACTGATGTTAATGATTTGTGAAACTCATTTAATGCAGTTGTGCATCTGATTTGAAAATCACGAGGGAGATTTTTGGTCAGATATGCATAGCAAATCTATGTCACTAGACATATATCCCTACTACCCATGTCACAACCTTTATGTCTACTCTTGAACTGAGCTTTTGCTACATGTTTTATTTTTGAGGTTTAAGAATCATTCATTTATCTGATGGAAAATTGTGTTTCTCTTGTTAGAATAGAGCCCAATTTATCTTTTCTATCTTTCGTGGAGATATGAAAGGATGTGAATTTGGAATCAGACAAACCTGAGTTCCACCACGCTTTCTTCTTCTTGCAAGCCATGAAATCCACAGTGGGTTAATGGACATTACAAAACCTCTGGTCCCACCTTCTTAAGATGGAAAAGATAATACTAATTGAAAGAATGAATGTGATAATGAGAAGAAATGGTATCAATAAAGTTTCTGGAACACAGTAAGTTCTAACAAATGCTAGTTCTTTTCTTTTATTTTTCAAAATCTAAATAGAAGCCAGTTGGTAATTCCAAGATAGTAGTATGAAGACAAAAAGTTTGTTAATTGACCTTCAACCACTGAGACTTTACCTTATAGGAAGCAAAATGAACAAATATTTTCTCCCTTCTAAAACTGTACACCCTCTGAGACAGAGAGACAGTGTTCCAATCAAGACAGTGACAGTATTCTGTGCACACATAGGAAGGGAAGAAGAATAAGAGTGAACCTTTAAAAAGACAATTTTAGATTGTGTTTTATTATCAGGCACTCTATTTTTATTGGCAATAATATTTTTTAGAGCTTACGGCATACAAAATAGACCTTAAATTTTCTCACTGCTGAGAAATTTTTATAAGGGTGCTTCATTTTCTTCTATGGCAAATCTAGGGACCAATAAAATAGCTTTGATAATTCACTTATTACATTCTTTCCTAACTAAACTATTTACATTATAAACTTTGTCAATATGCTATGCTTTTGCATTAATAATTCTCATGTGTCTCATTTGTGAATACATGAAAACTAGTTGTACAATAAGGAAAATGTAATTTTGAAACATCTTCAAAAACAGTTGCATAATTTAACAAATGTTTATAAATTTTCATCCTTACCCTAAAAGCATAGATATCCTAAATGTGATTGAAGGTAAAATGATTTCTTTCAAGAACTGGATTTCTCACCATGAGTTATTTTATCTCCAAACAAACTGTAGTAGTGTTATACAGTGGTTAAAAAATCACTTAAAGTGAGAATAAAGATACAGCTTTTTAACTCTTCATTTTGTGGATGAGACCGGAAAAATTAGACCTTTCTTCTAGAGACAAGTTGGGGTTAGTTGTGTATATAGAGTGTGAATAGTGTCCATATTTTACTCTCATTATTTAAACAGAAACATGCAATTTGCACTTCAAAAACCTATTACAAATTAGCTGTGTCATTTGTAAGTGTTAAAATTACCTCATTAATGATCACATAGGCTTTTGGCTCATTGTAATCAGATGTTCCTATCAACCAAAGTTGAAAGACAAAGAGTTTGGAGTCTTTAATTCTTGGTAAAATCAGTAGTTCTATTTAGGGCTATATTTGCAAAATACTATTTCTACTCAAGCATATTTTTATTTACAAGGCACTTCACAAGTGTTGACCACAGAGATGTTTCTACCTAGCAGAAGTAATTATAGTTACATATAGCTGTCTAGGAATATCTTAAACATGGGGATTAAAATAACTTTCAAGAACCAGAAGAAATGCTATACCAGGCATTTTTGTACCTGGTGCTCTAGTTCGGTGCGATATTTGTGGCAATTAAAAAACATAAATGGCTTGGATATATAGCTAAGATGTCAAAGGAAAAATATGTAAAGGCATGATTATTTTATAAATATGCCACATATGTGAATTGAGGTACAAAACCTCCAAGTTTAAAATTGTCTTTGTTCGTTTGTATGTTTTGAGACGCAGTGTCACTGTAGCCCAGGTTGGAAGTGGCACGATCTCTGCTCACTGCAGGCTCCACCTCCCGGGTTCACGCCATTCTCCTGCCTGAGCCTCTCAAGTAGCTGGAACTACAGGCGACGCCACCACGCCCAGCTAATTTTTTGTATTTTTAGTGGAGACGGGGTTTCACCGTGTTAGCCAGGATGGTCTCGATCTCCTGACCTTGTGATCCGCCCGCCTGGGCCTCCCAAAGTGCTGGGATTACAGGCGTGAGCCACCGCGCCTGCCCTAAAATTGTCTTTTTAAAAAAGAAATCAAAACAGACAAGTGGGCAATGAGTTATGGATACTATTATAGGGTACCCCGATAACCTAGTAACAAGGAGACTTTTGGTACCGAAAATTCCAATTAACCACATGCCTCCATTAAGGCCATGGTCACTGCCAATTTTTACTCGCAAAGGCTGGAGCTAGAGTTATATGGAATTCCATACGTATCTAAACCATAGATTTATCAATTATTACTTAAACACAACTTGGAGGACACTCTCCAGAATTTTAGGGCTTGGCCTTATTCTGGAGAAACATACACTGGAATAGGCAGTTGGATTTTAAATTCAATCTTAAATCTCTTGAAAATGATGCATTTTTTTCTGAGAGATGAGAAATTGTTCAACTCTCTTGGCTTATTTTAGATTTGATATTATACAGCTCGAACACCATGGAGATTTACTAATCTAAATGAACACATACCAAATTAGTCTTTGCTCCAGTCTTAAAATCTGAGATTAATTCTGGCAGCTGAAGAAATTTTCCAGGGTTAGGAGTATGCTTCAATGCTGGTGACCAGTACTACTTTCTGGTAAACTATAGATGACATGTGCCTTTTCACTGCCTAAACTCACTTTGTAGAACACCGTTAAATGAAAATCATCACCAGAACTTTGGGAGGCTACGACGGGAAGATCATCGGAGGTCAGGAGTTTGAGACCAGCCTGGCCAACACGATGAAACCCCATCTCTACTGAAAATACAAAAACTTATCCAGGCATGGTGGGATGCACCTGTAATCTCAGCTTCTTGGGAGGCTGAGGCAGGAGAATCGCCTGAACCCAGGATGTGAAGGTTGCAGTGAACAGAGATGTTGCCATTGCACTCCAGCCCTGGGCAACAGAGCAAGACTTCATCTCAAAAAAAAAGGAAAAATAAAGAGAGAGAGAAGAAAATTATCAGTGTTCAGTGACTCTTTTTTTTTTTTCATGCTGATAAACTATTACGCAGAAAAAGAAATGTATCCATTATGGACAATTAAAAGGGCTATACAACCTCTCTCATTGTATGATTCTGATTTTCTTTCTTTTTCTTTTCTTTTTTTAAGACAGGATCTCACTGTGTCACCCAGGCTGGAGTGCAGTGGCACTATCTTGGCTCACTGCAACCTCAGCCTCCTGGGTTCGAGCGATTCTCCTGCCTTAGCCTCCTGAGTAGCTAGGACTAAAGGCATTCACCACCACACCCAGCTAACTTGTGTATTTTTTTATTACAGGTGGGGTTTTGCCATGTTGGCCAGGCTGGTCTCGAACTCCTGACCTCAAATGATCCTCCCACTTCAGCCTCCCAAAGTGCTGGCATTACAGGCATAAGCCACCATGCGCGGCCTGATTCTGTTTTTTAACACAATTCTAATTACTTCTCTTTTAATTTTTCAAAATCATAGGTTTTTAATCTGGGAAACCTTTGAGAAAGCATCCAGATACATTTATAAATAGAAAAATAAATTCAGATACATAGAATTAAGTTTATGATTAACTAGTGGGTGGCAATAGAAAAATTTCCAAGTTCCATAAACTGAAGTGAAAGGATCACTTTCCTGAAAATATTACAAGGCTTGATAATTACCTAGATTGTACTAAAACCTACACAATCTAGTATATTCTATAGCAGTAATTCATAAAGACAGTTTCACTTACCATGTAGAATTTATACCTACACTGAATTCAAGGAATGCATTACTGGTTATTGGAGTAGGACAATAAACTCCCAGCAGAACTTATTTGCATGAATGCCTATTAAACTATTATCGATGTAGAAATTAAACAATATATTCAGCTATTCAGCCCCAGATGTGTGAGAGACAGAGAAAAACTTCAAAAGAGTTCAGCTACCAAATCCCTTCCTCAATAGCTCTTTGAGTCTCAAGACAGCTTCAACCACACACAGCCTCAGAGTCTTATGGTCCAAACGACATTCGACTGCAGCTCTAAAGTAAGCAAACATTTGAAAAGAAACAATCAAAGATCTATGCATGTAGTTACGGTCAAGGAGGTCCACCTGCTGGTGGGTGACCATAGCAAGGATAGGGACTAAGCCAAATGACGGCTTTACCAAAACGGAAACAAGAGAAGCCATCGGAAGCAGAGTCCAGGTTATAACAGGAGCCCAGGCACTTGATGTGGGAACCCTACTTGTCTCATTTAGCAGCTAGAGCTTTAACGTCCTATGAGGCAGAGCTAATGCCCTTCATTATTATTTATTTTTTGTAATTGACTGCATAGTTTAGAACTATGCCTTGACTTTAATATGTATCTATTGAATAAATGAATTAATAATGATGAAAATCTGTCCACAGGTTATGTGCAGTACTGAAGAGCGACTTCAGCTATTGAAGTGTCTATCAGAATTCTTACTCTCTAAAAAGCCTCTGGTTAATTACTGACATAGGTTGCGGACCATTTCACTCTCACAACGTAGGGGAAGCAGGAATATTATCTGGCCTCTTGGCTCCTCTTCCTTTGCCTTCCACAGCTCTCTCTGCTGGTTCACAGAGGCACAGTTTGGTGGCTCTCAGTTCATTCTGCAATTCTGCTAGAATCTCGTTCCATCCTCGATTGTAACCAGCTTGTCCTCCACCCAACGCTTATTTATGGAGGGACAGATAGCAAGAAGAAATCGCACTCTGGAATACAAAGTGGGAAGACACACCCCTTGGCCAGAATGCCTGCCTCCTATGTTCATGATGGATATTTCTAATTGATCTCAGCACTCTTTTCCATTGAGCCCACGTCCCAAATTGGCCCTGAGTTAGGGAGAGGACTCTAGAGTGGGAAAGGTGTACCCAAAACTTCCCTAATCTGACTATCAAGCCTAAAAACTAAACATTCTATTCAAAATCCCTTGTTTCTCCAGCTCAGAGTGCCTGATGGTGTGGGAAGCCCCTACTCATAAAAATTCATAGTTAAAGATTGTTAGTAATTTTGCCCAACCTTCTTCTTTCTTTGCCTAGTTACACCTCAAGGCAACCTCCTGGCAGGCCAGCCTTAAGCCCAGCAGTCCAACCATGCCTCTAAGCTGAGTTCGCATCAGAGCCAACTTCAATTATAAACAACTGAGATGATGCCAGAGGCCAGAATCCCTGAAAACCCAATTGCTGTCATCACCGTGGCTAAAACAAGGCACTTGGCGTCTAGAAAAGCTGATCTGTAGGAAATTTCCAATAGAGTTCAATATTTTCTAAGTTTAAAGTAAACCATATCATCAAGGTCAGACACTCGAGATAAAACTAGGCTTGCATTTAAATAGAATAAAAATAGTTGAAGAATACTAAGAGTGGTGACTACTTTTACACAGGAATGTTTTAAATAAATTGTTTTTTTCTTGTGCCTTTTAAATTTTGTGATTTGTCACTGTGATGCTGACATATTTTTAATGAAGCATGCCTTGTAAAATGACAAGTGAATGAAAAACACACAGTAATATTTACATCAACAAAACTAGAAGAAGACTGTATATCCCAAGAGGCTCCATCATCCACCCAGTGGCCACTTGACCAAATACCAAAAAGAAAAGTAAATAAAATTTGTGTTGTATGCCTTACAAGACCAAACCTATAAAATGAGGGGAAACTTCACAATTACTTGTCATTTGTTCTGTGGAGTTGTAACAGATGGATTATAAAGAGGATTCCATGATAAACATCGACATGTGGTTACTACCTTCTGTGCTTTGTCGGTTCATATTTTTATTTTTTTCTTTATAAACAGATAATTCATTCTTATTAATGGCAATGCAAAATTTTCAGATGTATTGAATATGTCATAGTTTTTTCTATTGTAGGCGTCTCTAAAAAAGGTAGAGAAAACAAACAGAGCAAAGTCTGGTATTGGAAAGGAGAGAGAAATAAAGCTTGTAAAGGAATGAAAATTAGAGCTTTTTGGAGACAAAAATTCTTAGAAGATACGAAAGCTAGTTGCTGAATTAGATGAAGATTTTTTTTCAGTTTTTCCCACTTGTTCATCTCTTAGGCACTTCTTCACAGCAGAAAAGAAAGGTTTAAAAAGAAAATACCTCAGTGTGGTGAGACTGTAACTTCATGAAGGCATCACTGAAGACACACCTTTCCCAACATCACTCAGCATGGTATTACATATGTGTGTAATGTAAAGGAAATTGAATACGCATTCTTGGATGGGTGACCAAATCGTGATTCCAGAATGTAATCAGAAGCTGATTCATTATCCTCTCGAGATTTCATAATCTTTGCATCAGGAATTAAAATTCAGAAGAGGGTGAATGTATGTAATCTTTTGAAAGTTAAAAATTAACAGGAGCCTTTCATACAGATAAATTTGCTTTGCCTCATGATCAGCACTAAAGAGCATCATAGATTTAAACCATATTTACACAGTTAAAACAACACAGCCAAATATGAAATATGTTATGTAACATTGTACAAGATGCTTTCCAACATGCAAACTGACCTTTAAATCAATTTTTCATAAAATAACATTTTTAGGTAAGAGAAAAGACATATGGTTAGGGCAAAATATTTCTGTTCAAATTACAAAATCCTGAATGACAAATCACAGGATAGAAAAAAATTATATTGTACCTGGAATTTGAAGTCTTCAAATTTATTTAGATACATGTATCTATATGTATTAATAGATACATATTTAACTGATTATAAGTTTAGAACATTTATATTTTGAAGATGTCAATTTTTTAAAAAATTATTAATATTTACAGGATTGCTGCAGAGATTTTAAACACATATTTTTCACTAATGTGACGAGTATTTATGTCCCATTTCATTAAAGAGACATTTCAAGATTCTTTTAGAGTGAATTTTTAAAAATTAAGTATCACAAATATTTCTGAAGTACTACCTTAACAACAACAACACTTTCCAGGCTTTTCATATAGTTAAACATTTTCATAATGACTAAAAATATAAAAATAAATTAACAACCATAATTAAATTAGAATTCTACTTTTTATATCAGATGAAATACTATATAAAATGTCCAGAAAATCTAGTGTTAATGAGGCTGTGCAGCCTGAACATTTGATGTCCCATCTGTGGGAATGTGAATTAACCCAACCATTCTGAATAATTATTGGCTCTGTGTGTTAACAGGCTAGAGTCCTAAAACAAGGATCTTAATTCTAAAAGAAAATCCTACTCTAAGAATATGCCAAGGGTTGATAATCAAGGAAGTGTCAAAGTTATAGAGAAGAACCTTCACCCTAGCATTATATTTGTAATCATCCACATAAACCAGATAGTGTTGAATGAAACTACAGAAAACTAAAGAGCCTAGCGAATATGTTTCTCTTTGTGTACAATTGTAAATGCACACATCTATCCATGTAAAGTTTTACATCTCAGGAGGATAGGTACCAACATGTTAACATGCTGTATCTATAAGACACGAAATTTTACTTTCCTACAATTTCATACATACACACACACTCTCTCTCTCTCACACACACACACACACACACAGAGGATATATATACACACAAATATATATATAAACATACATATTTATATAGATACACAGACACATATATATACACAGATGGTCACCAACTTATAATGGTTCAATTTATGATGTTTTTTAACTTTATGATGAAGCAAAAGTGATAGCTTTGAATAGAATATAACTATTCTGCTTTTCACTTTCAGTACAATATTCAATAAATTACATAAAATATCCAATACTTTATTATAAAGTGGGTTTTGTATTCAATGATTTTGCCCAACTGTCAGCTGATGTAAGTGTTCTGAGCACATTAAAGGTATGCCAGGCTAAGTTGTGATGTTCAGTATGTTAGGCATATTGAATACATTTTAACTACAGTATTTTCAATTTATGATCATCTTATCAAGACAACCCCATTGTACATTGAAAAGCATTTGTATTGCATTAAGCATGTTATATAATATTTTTTATTGAAATTACCGGCAACTTTTGAAAAAATGAAGTAATGTGCTTTGCTATTGGTTAAAATGATTTGGCCAGGGGCAGTGGCTCATGCCTGTAATCCAGCACTTTCGGATGCCAAGGCGGGTGCATCACTTGAGGTCAAGAGTTTGAGACCAGCCTGGCAAACATGGTGAAACTCCATCTCTACTAAAAATACAAAAATTATCCAAGTGTGGTGGCTTGCACCTGTAATCCCAGCTACTTGGGAGGCTGAGGTGGGAGAATTGCTTGAATCAGGCAAGCAGAGGTTGCAGTGAGCCAAGATCATGCCATTGCACTCCAGCCTAGGTAACAGAGTAAGATTCTGTCAAAAAAAAAAAAAGAAAGAAAGAAAAGAAAAAAAGTTTTTAACTTCGAGTAACAGAATAGTCAACTAATTGTAGAAAAAAACAAGGAGCAATTTTTACGAAATCGCACAATAAGTAGATGGTATCAATGGTTAGTTAATTCAACATGATCCACGTCTTTGTGATTCTCTTATCTTTCTACCTGTTTTCAAGACGGCTATGGCATTCCCAGCCTTACAGCTTAATGGGACAAAATCCAATGGCAGGAAAGAATAAGTGAGGGCATTTTGGAACTTTAAGGATTGGAAAACAGGGATGCCAAATGTCCAGTAACGTGGGATAACCGCTCCTAATCAAGGATTGCTATATGTCCTGAATGACTTTCTAACGTAATGTAGGTGAATAACCTGCTTCGTTTAATTATACAAACCGAAATGTAACTGCCTAAGCGCCAAGTACTTTTGCATGGTTTTAATGTGCCATGAATTTTGCAGGAATTAAACTACTATGTACATGAGAAAAGATGGTAGAATTTCTCGTTTAGATACTCATTTCAGAGTCTCAATAGGAAAAAGGGAACACACTCAAACTAAGATAATTTAACATGGGTTTATTTCCAAAGAGACTACTTATGAAAATGTCAGGGGAGAAGGGTGAAGGAATCACAGAGATCACACCCCACGATAACTCTGGGTTAGTAGCAGCGGGCAGATTTCCGGGTAGTAAACTGCCCTGATCACACAAGGAAACACTGATTTTCTTATGAAAAAGAGAAGTCAAAGAGACCCAGCAGAGAGGGAGTTTAGGCAATAATCCCCAATCCCACTTCCTCCTTCCCTTTAATCTCATGAACATGCATAGAAGGCAATGAGCATGGAAACCTACTGAGATATTCAATATGGACCATTCCACTTGGACAAAAGCCAGTAAATAGGGGAGTATAACAGGGGATAAGGATCAAGCAGAAAGTATCTATCACATTTACCAGCGCAGATCAATCATGTCAACAATAGAAACGGCAGTTTTGGCATTTGGTTATTCAATGAAACTATATTTGTAGCTTTTTATTTACAATGTTTCAAGGTATGGGTGAAGATATGAAAATTTCATTATGTTCTATTGCATTTGATATGTAAATGTTCTGGCACAATTATATACATTTTGGATTATATATTGACAGTAAATTATTTCTCCTTTGTTAGCTGCAGCATAACATTAATATTTTCAACAACTTGAATGCATACATTGTTTTGTCAGTAATAGTTTAGAATAGTGAAGGGGTCTTTGAAGAATTTCTTATGAAGTAGAGGCATTGGGTCAGACAGAGCTGAAAACCATTGGCTTAGATTAATCACTATTTATCCTAGGGCTGAAGAGGGCCAATTGAAGACACAAATGTCTAATCCCTCTATGACCTGGGAGTTCTATGAACCAGAGAAATAGAGACTGGTTCTTAAGGAGGTAATAAGTGTGCCTTCTATGCTTTATAATAATATGCATTGTCTTAACAATCGAATACTTAAAAGTTAATGCCCTCATAATATGCAAAATTTTTAATAAGTCCCTGTGTTCAAGTAGTTGGCAATCAAATTGGTGAAGTATGGTAAGTCTTTTGAAGAGCATTAAACAGCAGAGAATGTAAGAAATTTGTCTCTATAATAGTGTGGGCCTTCTGTGTTTCCTAAGGGCACATTCATATGATCTCATAACTGAGCAGAGAGAAGCCTAAAGGATAGGTTATGGCTTCATTTGTTTGTTTTTGCCAATTAACATACATTTCTGGATTAAAAGTCAACTATCTTTTTCTTGGGAGTCGACTATAGGAGAAGATAGCAAAGAGGCAAGGAAAGTTATAGCAGCTCGACAGCGTTACCCTGGAAATATCCGTATTGTGCGCCGCTATGGCCTACCTTTATCTGTCAGATAACAATGTCCAAGAGGCAAGCTTGGCACCATTGCTCTTAGTGAATCTCTGCTGCCAGCCTTTTATCCTAATGCTCTCAAAAGACCCATTTAATGGACCTTCCTGAAACTGTGCTCTGGATCAATATGAGGCTCATTGATACGGCATTTTTGGAATTCACCATTTGCTTATTTATTAAACCTGGGAGAGTTGCCTGACTTCAATCATCTGAAATCCTCTCCATGACTTTCAAAATTACCAACATTGGTTCCAACATCATTCCTAGAGGACATTTCAGTGGAGTATATTCATCTGACATTTGACTGTATTTATAACAGTAAGAATCTATGATGATTCCTCCCAAAATAATCCCACAATGACCCAATTTGGGTCACCTTTGAGGGTCTTATCCTTAATATCAGAGATCTGTTCTATACATTTGAGTCTTAGAAACAATTACTAGCTTCTCTCTGAATTTAACTGAAGTTCCTTACTTTTCTTCAGCCTATTACCCAAATTACATAATGTATTGAAGGCTAAAAACTGTCCAAATTTCTGACTATATTTAGTTAAAAATGGGAATATGACTTTTTCTAACTTGGCAAAGATTATGTTTTTTTCATGAAGAAATATAGGCATATTTAAACACTCAGGGTCTGAGAGTTTGAAATACATGAAACTTAGCAAGGGGTCTTTAAGTAGTTTTCGTTTCTAAATTATAGTACATACCATTGGATGCTACAGAAGAAAAGACAATGATTACTCATAACCATTGCCTTTATGATATCCTTCCAAAGGAAACCAAGTGTCCCTGTGCTTGGACTCACACAGCAGGAATGTTTACCTGGCTTTGATGTCACTAACAAACACTTGGGCCTAGTCATTGAATTCTAATGCATTTAAGCCATCTTGAGGATAGAGCCCCAGAGAAAAGTACAAATGGAAAATTCATTGATTTTTGGTTTTGCTTTCCTATGGATTAAATTTAACACTTTCTTATAAATCTCTTCCTTTGCAGATCATATGTGATAAATAGTTATCCAACTTTCTAGACGTCCACCCAGAGCTACTTCCATATGAAGAGGTGGAAACGGATTCTGTGCATGACACTGGTTAGGCTCGGGCACTGTTTTTTTAAAGGAGATTTTTAAAAATTTGTTTGTTTTCCTTGTACACATAGCCATAATATTGTGTTGCTGACTGCCCTCTGGGAACGAAGTCATACCAATCACAAATACATTGCCTAAAGCGGGAGGCTTATTACTCTGCTGTGAATTCCATCTCCTATTATGTTTTAAAGATGCTACAAACTTGAGACATGACTATGTAGATGACATTCCCAGCAAATCCCCAAATAACACTTCACGAGATTTCAAATACCAGGATTATGAAACAGTGAGAGATATAAAGAAATAAAGAAAAGCACAGTATAGGTGTAGAAGGCATTAAAACATAAATTTTATAATTATGAAAGCATATAAGGAACAAGTTTTATTCTAAATAGCAATTAAATCAGAACTACCATACAGGGAATAAAAGTGAATATTAAACCATTGTACCGACAATCACAGAGCCCTTTTTCTGCGCGTGATAGAATTTAGTGTTTACTGAGGAAGAAAAAAATGCAAGATATCTTAAATTTGGTACTTTCCAACAAAATTAAGAAATGTGTACACTCTCGAGGAGGCTTAAGAAGTCTCTGACTAAAGCACTGGAAAAGAAAAGCAGTGAAAAGCAAAATAACTATTACTCAACAATAACAACATTTATTACTATTATACTAATATAAACACACTATTAAGCATCAACATTTCAGTTACTCACTGAGCCCAAAGTCGTTTTTCATGAACCATTCACAACACTGATAACCTATTGAAAAATGATTGAAAACAAAATAGCTTATTGCTTTCCAAGTCCTTTTAAAGCCTTCTCATGTGTCATTTCATATAATCCTTACAACGAATCTAAGAGGTATATACTGACTTTATCTCTGCACAGAAAAGAAAACTGAGTCATATTCAGAATAAGTTGCAAAGTTCCCCAGATAATCAGTGTCATAGGTGAAATTTGATGTCACAGTGTAGTCGAGTGTAATTTAGGGAAGCAGTACAAATGATGGTTGAAAGCACAGGCTCTGGGGTAAGTAGCCTGAAGTCAAAATCTAGTTCATATCCTTAGTGGCTGTGTGATCTTGGGAAATTTCCCTTAACTCTCTGTGTCTTGGTTTTATCGTTTCATCCATTTTTGCCTCTCATATAAGCTGGTGAGCATCACACTAGTTTATGCTTCTAGGACACTTAAAACTACCTGGCTCTTGATACATTTTAACCATTTTGTATCATTTTCTTCACCTTGAGTATTTCATGGCCAGATGGAAATCAATGTCAATATGAAAAAATGTTCATAATTCAACAGGAAGAAATACAAAACCTTGGGGGTGGAGCCAAGATGGCCGAATAGGAACAGCTCCAGTCTCCAGCTCCCAGCCCCAGCGACACAGAAGACGGGTGATTTCTGCATTTCTGCTTGAGGTACCGGTTTCATCTCACTAGGGAGTGCCTAACAGTGGGTGCAGGACAGTCGGTGAAGCGCACTGTGCGCGAGCCGACGCAGGGCGAGGCATTGCCTCACTCGGGAAGCGCAAGGGGTCAGGGAGTTCCCTTTCCTAGTCAAAGAAAGGGGAAACAGACGGCACCTGGAATATCGGGTCAGTCCCGTCCTAATACTGCGCTTTTCCAACGGGCCTGGAAAACGGCACACTAGGAGATTGTGTCCCGCACCTGGCTCGGAGGGTCCTATGCCCACAGAGTCTTGCTGATTGCTAGCACAGCAGTCTGAGATCACGCTGCAAGGCGCCAGCGAGGCTGGGGGAGGGGCGCCCGCCATTGCCCAGGCTTGCTTAGGTAAACAAAGCAGCCAGGAAGCTCGAACTGGGTGGAGCCCACCACAGCTCAAGGAGGCCTGCCTGCCTCTGTAGGCTCCACCTCTGGGGGCAGGGCACAGACAACCAAAAACTCAGGGAGGACCTCCACAGCCTTAAATGTCCCTGTCTGACTGACAGCTTTGAAGAGAGTAGTGGTTCTCCCAGCACGCAGCTGGAGATCTGAGAACAGACAGACTGCCTCCTAAAGTGGGTCCCTCACCCCTGAGCAGCCTAACTGGGAGGCACCCCCCCAGTAGGGACAGACTGACACCTCATTCAACCGGGTACTTCTCTGAGACAAAACTTTCAGAGGAACTATCAGACAGCTGAATTTGTGGTCTCACGAAAATCCGCTGTTCTGCAGCCACCGGTGCTGACACCCAGCCAAACAGGGTCTGGAGTGGACCTCTAGTAAACTCCAACAGACCTGCAGCTGAGGGTCTTGTCTGGTAGAAGGAAAATTAACAAACAGAAAGGACATCCACACCAAAAACCCATCTGTACATCACCATCATCGAAGACAAAAAGTAGACAAAACCACAAAGATGGGGAAAAAACAGACCAAAAAAACTGGAAACTCTAAAAAACAGAACACCTCTCCTCCTCCAAAGGAACGCAGTTCCTCACCAGCAACGGAACAAAGCTGGATGGAGGATGACTTTGATGAGTTGAGAGAAGAAGGCTTCAGACGATCAAACTACTCTGAGCTACGAGAGGAAATTCAAAACAATAGCAAAGAAGTTAAAAACTTTGAAAAAAAATTAGAAGAATGGATAACTAGAATAACCAATGGAGAGAAGGGCTTAAAGGAGATGATGGAGCTGAAAGCCAAGTTTCGAGAACTACGTGAAGAATGCAGAAGCCTCAGTAGCAGATGCGATCAACTGGAAGAAAGGGTATCGCTGATAGAAGATGAAATGAATGAAATGAAGAGAGAAGGGAAGTTTAGAGATAAAAGAATAAAAAGAAATGAACAAAGCCTCCAAGAAATTTGGGACTATGTGAAAAGACCAAACCTACGTCTGATTGGTGTACCTGAAAATGATGGGGAGAATGGAACCAAGTTGGAAAACACTCTGCAAGATATTATCCAGGAGAACTTCCCCAATCTAGCAAGGCAGGCCAGCATTCAGATTCAGGAAATACAGAGAACGCCACAAAGATACTCCTCGAGAAGGGCAACTCCAAGACACATAATTGTCAGATTCACCAAAGTGGAAATGAAGGAAAAAATGTTAAGGGCAGCCAGAGAGAAAGGTCGGGTTACCCACAAAGGGAAGCCCATCAGACTAACAGCTGATCTCTCGGCAGAAACTCTACAAGCCAGAAGAGAGTGGGGGCCGATATTCAACATTCTTAAAGAAAAGAATTTTCAACCCAGAATTTCCTATCCCGCCAAACTAAGCTTCATAAGTGAAGGAGAAATAAAATACTTTACAGACAAGCAAACGCTGAGTGATTTTGTCACCACCAGGCCTGCCCTAAAAGAGCTCCTGAAGGAAGCACTAAACATGGAAAGGAACAACCGGTACCAGCCCCTGCAAAAACATGCCAAATTGTAAAGACCATCGAGGCTAGGAAGAAACTATAGCAACTAACGAGCAAAATAACCAACTAACATCATAATGACAGGATCAGATTCACACATAACAATATTCACGTTAAATGTAAATGGGCTAAATGCTCCAATCAAAAGACACAGACTGGCAAACTGGATAAGGAGTCAGGACCCATCAGTGTGCTGTATTCAGGAAACCCATCTCACGTGCAGAGACACACATAGACTCAAAATAAAGGGATGGAGGAAGATCTATCAAGCAACTGGAAAACAAAAAAAGGCAGGGGTTGCAATCCTAGTCTCTGATAAAATAGACTTTAAACCAACAAAGATCAAAAGAGACAAAGAAGGCCATTACATAATGGTAAAGGGATCAATTCAACAAGAAGAGCTAACTATCCTAAATATATATGCACCCAACACAGGAGCACCCAGATTCATAAAGCAAGTCCTCAGTGACCTACAAAGGGACTTAAACTCCCACACAATAATAATGGGAGATTTTAACACCCCACTGTCAGCATTAGACAGATCAACGAGACAGAAAGTTAACAAGGATATCCAGGAATTGAACTCAGCTCTACATAAAGTGGACCTAATAGACATCTACAGAACTCTCCACCCCAAATCAACAGAATATACATTTTTTTCAGCACCACACCACACCTATTCCAAAATTGACCACATAGTTGGAAGTAAAGCTCTTCTCAGCAAATGTAAAAGAACAGAGATTATAACAAACTGTCTCTCAGACCACAGTGCAATCAAACTAGAACTCAGGATTAAGAAACTCAGTCAAAACCGCTCAACTACATGGAAACTGAACAACCTGCTCCTGAATGACTATTGGGTAAATAATGAAATGAAGGCAGAAATAAAGATGTTCTTTGAAACCAACGAGAACAAAGACACAACATACCAGAATCTCTGGGACACGTTCAAAGCAGTGTGTAGAGGGAAATTTATAGCACTAAATGCCCACAAGAGAAAGCAGGAAAGATCCAAAATTGACACCCTAACATCACAATTAAAAGAACTAGAAAAGCAAGAGCAAACACATTCAAAAGCTAGCAGAAGGCTAGAAATAACTAAAATCAGAGCAGAACTGAAGGAAATAGAGACACAAAAAACCCTTCAAAAAATTAATGAATCCAGGAGCTGGTTTTTTGAAAAGATCAACAAAATTGATGGACCGCTAGCAAGACTAATAAAGAAGAAAAGAGAGAAGAATCAAATAGATGCAATAAAAAACGAAAAAGGGGATATCACCACCGATCCCACAGAAATACAATCTACCATCAGAGAATACTACAAACACCTCTATGCAAATAAACTAGAAAATCTAGAAGAAATGGATAAATTCCTCGACAAATACACCCTCCCAAGACTAAACCAGGAAGAAGTTGAATCTCTGAATAGACCAATAACAGGTTCTGAAATTGTGGCAATAATCAATAGCTTACCAACCAAAAAGAGTCCAGGACCTGATGGATTCACAGCTGAATTCTACCAGAGGTACAAGGAGGAACTGGTACCATTCCTTCTGAAACTATTCCAATCGATAGAAAAAGAGGGTATCCTCCCTAACACATTTTACGAAGCCAGCATCGTCCTGATACCAAAACCTGGCAGAGACATAACCAAAAAAGAGAATTTCAGACCAATATCCTTGATGAACATTGATACAAAAATCCTCAATAAAATACTGGCAAACCGAATCCAGCAGCACATCAAAAAGCTTATCCACCATGATCAAGTGGGCTTCATCCCTGGGATGCAAGGCTGGTTCAACATATGCAAATCAATAAATGTAATCCAGCATATAAACAGAACCAAAGACAAAAACCACATGATTATCTCAATAGATGCAGAAAAGGCCTTTGACAAAATTCAACAACCCTTCATGCTAAAAACTCTCAATAAATTAGGTATTGATGGGACGTATCTCAAAATAATAAGAGCTATCTACAACAAACCCACAGCCAATATCATACTGAATGGGCAAAAACTGGAAGCATTCCCTCTGAAAACTGGCACAAGACAGGGATGCCCTCTCTCACTGCTCCTATTCAACATAGTGCTGGAAGTTCTGGCCAGAGCAATCAGGCAGGAGAAGGAAATAAAGGGTATTCAATTAGGAAAAGAGGAAGTCAAATTGTCCCTGTTTGCAGATGACATGATTGTATATCTAGAAAACCCCGTTGTCTCAGCCCAAAATCTCCTTAAGCTGATTAGCAACTTCAGCAAAGTCTCAGGATACAAAATTAATGTACAAAAATCACAAGCATTCTTGTACACCAATAACAGACAAACAGAGAGCCAAATCATGAGTGAACTCCCATTCACAATTGCTTCAAAGAGAATAAAATACCTAGGAATCCAACTTACAAGGGATGTGAAGGACCTCTTCAAGGAGAACTACAAACCACTGCTCAATGAAATAAAAGAGGATACAAACAAATGGAAGAACATTCCATGCTCATGGGTTGGAAGAATCAATATCGTGAAAATGGCCATACTGCCCAAGGTAATTTATAGATTCAATGCCATCCCCATCAAGCTACCAATGACTTTCTTCACAGAATTGGAAAAAACTACTTTAAAGTTCATATGGAACCAAAAAAGAGCCCGCATCGCCAAGTCAATCCTAAGCCAAAAGAACAAAGCTGGAGGCATCACGCTACCTGACTTTAAACTATACTACAAGGCTACAGTAACCAAAACAGCATGGTACTGGTACCACAACAGAGACATAGATCAATGGAACAGAACAGAGCCCTCAGAAATGATGCCGCATAGCTACAACTATCTGATCTTTGACAAACCTGACAAAAACAAGCAATGGGGAAAGGCTTCCCTATTTAATAAATGGTGCTGGGAAAACTGGCTAGCTATATGTAGAAAGCTGCAACTGGATCCCTTCCTTACACCTTATACAAAAATTAATTCAAGATGGATTAAAGACTTATATGTTAGACCTAAAACCATTAAAATCCTACAAGAAAACCTAGGCAATACCATTCGGGACATAGGCGTGGGCAAGGACTTCATGTCTAAAACACCAAAAGCAATGGCAACAAAAGCCAAAATCGACAAATGGGATCTCATTAAACTAAAGAGCTTCTGCACAGCAAAAGAAACTATCATCAGAGTGAACAGGCAACCTACACAATGGGAGAAAATTTTTGCAACCTACTCATCTGACAAAGGGCTAATATCCAGAATCTACAATGAACTCAAACAAATTTACAAGAAAAAAACAAACAACCCCATCAAAAAGTGGGCAGAGAACATGAACAGACACTTCTCAAAAGAAGACATTTATGCAGCCAAAAAACACATGAAGAAATGCTCCTCATCACTGGCCATCAGAGAAATGCAAATCAAAACCACAGTGAGATACCATCTCACACCAGTTAGAATGGCCATCATTAAAAAATCAGGAAACAACAGGTGCTGGAGAGGATGTGGAGAAATAGGAACACTTTTACACTGTTGGTGGGACTGTAAACTAGTTCAACCATTGTGGAAGTCAGTGTGGCGATTCCTCAGGGATCTAGAACTAGAAATACCATTTGACCCAGCCATCCCATTACTGGGTATATACCCAAAGGACTATAAATCATGCTGCTATAAAGACACATGCACACGTATGTTTATTGCGGCACTATTCACAATAGCAAAGAGTTGGAACCAACCCAAATGTCCAACAATGATAGACTGGATTAAGAAAATGTGGCACATATACACCATGGAATACTATGCAGTCATAAAAAATGATGAGTTCGTGTCCTTTGTAGGGACATGAATGAAACTGGAAAACATCATTCTCAGTAAACTATCGCAAGGACAAAAAACCAAACATCGCATGTTCTCACTCATAGGTGGGAATTGAACAATGAGAACTCATGGACACAGGAAGGGGAACATCACGCTCCGGGGACTGTTGTGGGGTGGGGGGAGGGGGGAGGGACAGCATTAGGAGATACACCTAATGCTAAATGACGAGTTAATGGGTGCAGGAAATCAACATGGCACATGGATACATATATAACAAACCTGCACATTGTGCACATGTACCCTAAAACCCTAAAGTATAATAAAAAAAAAAAAAAAAAAAAAAAAAAAAAAAAAAAAAAAATACAAAACCTTATAAACAACTTTGTTTTACTGGCAAGAATATTTGGAAGCTATGTTCAACTGAGAAGGGGAAGGGAAAGCCTCTAAGGGCATCGATTAATCAATGACCGGAAGCTGATGAGACTTGTCTGGAATTTTCTGGAGACTCTGAGACTTAAAATTGTGACAAAGATAAGGAGATGTATTGAGTATCGTGGAAGAGACATTTTCTGAAGTCAGCAGAGAAAGGACAGACAAATATGGTAAGGGGAAAATGGTATTAAGTAATAATATCTATGAAGTGCTTTCGAAAGTATGACACATGTAAATTGTGTTAAATGTAAACTATCATGATTATATCATTACTGTCTGACGGATACAACTATTCCCACTTCAGTTAGCCACATAAGATCAATTTTCCTATACCTTAGAGAATACCAGTAACCTCCAGTTCAGAGACAGCATAAATATCTATCCACAGCTGAGCAGACACATACAGCTAGCTACCAGATGAAATGGGCTTTATCTTCAAATACTATTGTTTTCCATTTTTTAGTTGTGGCAAAATACACTCAACAATTTGCATCTTAACCACTGTTAAGTATACAATTCAGGGTTATTAAATGTATTCACAATGTTGTGCAAGCATCACCACCACCCATCTCCATAATTCTTTTTGTCTTGTAAAATTGAAATCCTGTACCCATTAAACAGTGACTCCCCATTCCCCGCCCTCCCAGGGCAACTACAGCTTTACTTTCTGTCTTGATGAATCATACAATATCAAATGCAATTTTTAAGATATTTAAAATCTTTTGTCTGGAAGCAAAGTGGAAGTTAACATCAATGGCTATGCCTTCAGTGAGTTCTCAGACCACAGTACAATGTAGTTACCTATTTATCTTTTATTACATTCTAGACCTATTCTTTCTTCCTGGCACAAACATATCTTCTTTGTAGATTATGGCATTTACCTCCATCTCCACATCTTTTGGCATCTCTCAGCCACAGATCATCAGCCTCTTGCTTAGTCTTCCATTTAATGACAATTTCTGTTTAGTATACAACAGCCCTTCTCCCTGCAATGCAATTTCTTCACTCTGAAAAGCTCTGACTCTGGCTACTGGTCTCTGTTATGTACTCATTCCTAGAGCCATGTCTTCAAATATTTCTCAGAACTTCTTCACATCTAAAAATCTAGGATTGAAATATTGCTGTCTGACTATATTCTTCTGGTATTTCAAGTGTCCTGTATAACTTCTTCATCTGCCCTTGCTTTTCTTCTACATCAAGATATCAAGTTCATGGACTTCCCAATTCATCATTTTAAAAATTTATTTCAAGCCTTTATGAGTCACTACAATATACATATGTTCTCAAGAATTATGGCCCTACAATTTGTATGTGGGAACAGTTCCTGTGTCAGGCATTATGGACATAAGAGTAAATAAATTCTAGCCCTTGCCTACAAGAAGCTAATTCCCAGCCTAAGACAGACTGCAAGCAACTAATACGCAGAGTGGTGAGTCTAAGGAAACTGATTAGGATGAACCTAATTCAAGCTGGGAATATCAGAAGAAAAACTTTTTGAAAGTCATGAAACATGAGCTGTGCCTAAAGGAATAAAAAGTATAGAGAGAAGAAGAAATAAATTAGGGAATGAGATGAGTACAATAGTAGGAAAAGGAAATCTCTTTAGGTCAAGGGAGCTTAGAGATGAAACAGGGTGTGGGAGTACATAGGGAAGCTCATAACCTCAGTGTGGTTGGAGAAAACAGGCTGAAAGGAGAAACGGGAGAAAGTTACAAAGGGAATCAAATGTGTTAGTAGTTGAGGGAAAAGCAAATATTGAAAACGACCCACAGATCTTGGATAACCCAGTGTTTGGTAGTAACTTACATGAAAGGTTTTGACAAAATAGCGGGAGAGATGGAGAAAATAATAACTAAGTGTTATATTTCCTCAGTAGAAACAAACAAAAAAAAAAACGTGTAATCACAACCTGATCTTTTAACTGGCCTCCACATATCTTGCTGCCTGGATTGGCATACATATTCCGCTGCCTGAAAACTGCCCAACACGTTTGAAAGGTTGTTTCTCACTATTACACCCAGGCATTCCTGCTTCACCAGCTGAGTTGTAAGGGGCCTCCAGGAGGCCTAGATTGTTCTCCTTATCATATACATTATTTTCATTTATCGATTTGCCCACAACATCTAATGAAATATTATGGACACCAATAACATGAATACAAACATAGCTATAGACACTAAAAAGTAAATTGATATCTTTTGAAAGGCTGTCATGTCTTAGATGCTAAATTTGGAGTATTTGCTTCTAATAAATAAATAGCTTGCTTTAATCATGCTGGATTATGAATATAATATAGGGGAGCAGCTTTGATTTTGCCCTTAATCTTAAAAAACAATTAGCGAGGCATGGTGGCAGCACCTGTAGTCCCAGCTACTCAGGAGGCTGAGGCAGGAGAATGGTGTGAATCCGGGAGGTGGAGCTTGCTGTGAGCCAAAATCATGCCACTGCACTCCAGCCTCGGCGACAGTGTGAGACTCCATCTCAAAAAAAAAAAAAAGATCATACAAGGAGTAAATGATGATTTAGCATAAAACACAGTTCATAGGACTCAAACTTTGTTATTTTATGGGATTATACTAACCTGTTACTATTCAAAATTTACCATTTAAAAAGAAGAAATATTGGTCTGGGAAAATTGCCATTGCTTATACAGAAGAATGGAGGAATCTTTTTGAGCACAACAATTCTAATGATATTCCTCATCACTGGTTCCAAAACCAAGCCCAAGGAAGGCCTGCATAGGGATAACGTGTAGAACACGCAAAAGAAACACACATCACCAGCTCCTCAACCCAGAGCTCCAAGGGAATGGCCAAGGAAGCTGTATTGTCCTAAGAAATTTGAGAATGTTTTGACTTACATTAAATCCTGCTCAATCATATGTATGTACACAGACACACACACACACACACACACACAGACGGTGTCGTCAGTGAAGCCTCTAACAATGCATCTTGACTGGATAGATTCGACAATTAAAATGACTGGAAGAAAATAGGGCTTCATAAGTGGCACTTACTATTCACATAACACATTAAAAGGACATCTCCTAAATTAAATCTTGTCTATGATAAAAAGGCAGAAAATCATGACCCAAGGCTAATTTATAACTGCACAAATGTTCAAGACAGACCAATGCTTGCTATGTTTAGGAACTGACAAGAAAGTACAGGTCTTTATAATCTACCATTTTTCTTCATTTGATACCAGGTGATCTTCATAATGCAGGCAATAGAGAATTGCAAGATTTGTCGGAGATTTCAGGTCTTTGGAAAGCTATGCCCTTTCACAAGAACAACCGTGGAAACAGGAAGAAAGTCAACTCCCACTTAAGGCAATCAGAATTTACAAATATTCCTTCCTTCATTGAAATTTCAATAGGCACTTCAATATTATCTTTAATTAATTCTTTTGTTACAATCATACATCACATAACATTTTGGTCAAGGATGGTGCACACACATGACAGTGGTGCAATAAAATCATAACACTGTATTTTTACTGTACCTCTTCTATGTTTAGACATGTATAGATACACTTACTGTATAGATATAAGTAAGCATATAGATATACTTAACTGTTGTGTTACAATTGCCTACAGTATTCAGTGCAGTAACATGCTGCACAGGTTTGTAGCTTAGGAGGAATAGGCTATACCATATAGCCTAGGTATGTAATCAGCTATAGTATCTAGGTTTGTGTAAGTAAACTCTGTGATGTTCATACAATAATAAAATTGTCCAGCAATGCATTTCTCAGACATACCCCTGTCATTAAGTGACACATGACTATGTTAGTTAACACTGAGGGAACTTCATGGGAAATACACTCTGCAGCTCCATCATAAAGAGAAACCGTTTATGTCAAGAAACACATAAAAGCATAGTTGCAAGATTACAATTCCTTCCAGATATTTCATTTAGTATCTCCACAAATCACTAACTGCCTGAATAGCATTCTTGAGTCTCCACTGCCTCACATTTGATTTCAGGTCATTCCATCAATTGTCAAAGACGCATCCAACATTAACTTTCCAATTACTGGTTTGGATTGTGTCAACATTGTCATCCTGGGCCACAACAACACAAAAGGCTAACTCGGTGAGGTAACATAGACACTGATCAGTGAGATTTTGCTGACGGGTGGTACCATTTTTTACCAAGATCAAGGGTATTCATACCTTCAGGCATATAGATAACATTGAAAAGGGCAGGTTCATAGATAAAAAGGCGATGAGGAAGGGTTATTGCAGGATACATGAGCTACGGTGTCTCCTGTTTAACCTGAGTCTGAAGAGATTCAAAGTGCAGGTGCCATGCATGCCTCTTCAATAGTTCCATGTCGATTGATTTTCTGGGCTACACTTCCCAGCATTCAAATTGCTAAATGCATATAAACGACAACTGAATATTTATAACCTGGATTTGTGCTTTTGAGTGACCTTATCTATAGTTATGTGCTTCAGTGATCTAACTTGGGGTTGACTCCAAACTTTGATAAAGTAAAGACCCTGCTTATTCCTTGAGTATTGCTGCACTGACAACTGATTTAGTGAATGCCACTGTGAAAATAATAAACCTCTTGGTGAATATATTGAGACATGTCTTGTAACCTGTACACATCTTAACCAGGGATGTTACTTGATCTTTCTATGTACAGGAGTGTGTGGAGATAGAACAACATACAGGATTGTAATTGTTGCCTGTGAGACTAATAGAAAATTCAAGCTAGTGAAGTATGTTTATGCATGGCACACTTCTCACCAGCAATTTTAGGAAGTTCTACCCACAACCCATATGTCTTTTGATATGTGGGTTACCTTGGAGAGAGAAAAAGAAACTCTGAACACAGGCAGGAAATCCTTTAGAATTTTATCTAGAGTTGGACTTGTCCCAAAGCTTTTGTATAAACTTGCTTGATGAGCAACTGTTGTCCACTGGTACCTTCACTGTGCAATCCACACACAACCAAACTTCACAACTGGAGTCCTAAATTTGCACTTTATTTGGTAAAGTTGAATGAAAAATGGTCTTTTAAGCTTATGCTCTCTTATGAGAGCTGTTATGAGATTAATTTTACTCCAAGATATGCCAGTTAGGAAATAACTTCCAATTTAATTTCACCAGCCCCCTGTGGGTGGACTAATTAGTCATACATCACACTTACTCTGGTGGTGAAATGCCTCAAAAGAAGGTCTGCAGAGTGTTGCTCTACCTAGAAGGACATGAATAAAGAGACATAAAAATCATTCATTAAGAAGGAAGAAGACGTTCCTTGCCTAGATTTTCACTTGTAGGATCCAATTAATTTTATCACTTAATATTTTGTCCTGGTGGGCATTCATTTTACAAATTTGTAAGATCAGTAGAAATGGAAACTTTCAGAAATCAAACTGTAAATGTTCTGTAGACGTTGACAGAAATAGCTATTTGGAGCTGTGCTTTTGCCAACTAGACACTCTGAGAATATCTGTGAAAGGATATTTTCAGGAAGTCATTGAATCCCCTAAAAATCAAGTTTATTGCTCTTACCATAAATATAAATAATTTATTATCAACCACTTTCAATATTCTAATAAGTAACCTTTATTGTTTATTTCATTGGCATGATCTACGTAGACACGTGATTTATCTTCTTTTGCAATAAATTCAGAAAATTTGCTGCCTGGAAAAGCCATGTTTTAAAATTACCACCTGTTTGATGATTTTCTTATAAAAACATTTCTACTTAAGTATCTATCACTATTTGTCCTTTATTTTCCCTTCCATTCTAGCTCTACCCCTTGTCTCCTTTGTGTGTCTCAGGATAAGTGCCCTATAACATTTTGTATTTCTGGAAACCCTTCGATACAAACTTATTACATGTAAAAAAAAAAGTATGTTTTAGCAAACTCTTTGTTCACAGATTATCTTTGACTACTTGCCTATTAGACAATTTTTGTAGGCTCCATATGCTATTAATTTATATTCACTTTTAGAAGAATTTTCATCAAAAGCAAAAGTCTTATGTAAATTGATTATATGCTACTTGTACTTCTGTGTATATATATACACAGAGCCACATACATATATGTAACTCCGGAGGCCTGCCTGGACTGTTTAATAACTGTCCTGAACAAGAGCAAGAAAAAGCTGGTCAAATTTCAAACAACAGGTTGAACTGGGGAGCTCACATCTTTGCATAAAATAGACACTAGCGGCCTTTAAAAATTAAACATTTCTACTGTTTTAAAAAATTATAGCCATCATAGTATGAGGAAAAAATGTAATAATCCTTTTTAATTCTTGCCATTTTATTAACCACAGAGTCCTTACGCCCTAACTTCATTGGTATCCCTTTGAGATTAAACAGAACACTGAATTTCAAATTCTGAGAAATAAATAATTACACCATTTACTTGAGGCACTCTTTCACCTTTCAAGAACTATTTTGAGAATTCATTAGCTAAATATTGCTATAATGCAGGCTAGTAATAAATGGAAATAAAGAGTTCATTGTAAAGTTTAAACTCATGATGGTATGATCTGGAATTTTTGTTAACCTAGAATACATAATTAGCTCTAGAGGTGAAATGAAAGACAAAATCACTTCACATATTAGTAAAAAACAAACAATGTAACTTTATAAGCTACTGCTGTTCTTTTGCTCTTGAGAACCAGTGACATCTCTAATTACGGAACATTATGGAAAGGTTAAAGATGAGAATACATGCAGTCTGTCTACAGGAAACCTCAACTGCTCAGGTTAATGAAATGTCTGCAGAAGTCATATTGATTACCAGGTTCACAGGAAACTAACATTTATTGTATAAATTCCATGGTAAAATGTATTAGGGCTCCAGGCACACAACTGTGCGCCATCTACGTGACCACACAGTGCCTACTTCTTTCCGTCTTTATTCATTTCTCTCCTAATGGTCTGTATGTTATTGTTACATAGTTCTAAAAATCTTCCATGAGGCAGAAATTTCATTTAATGATATAGCTTTGAAAATAAAGAAAAACAGTAGAAACTTTCTATTTTCTTATAAAGCAGAATTGTTGAATTTTCAAAGTTTCATTTATGTAATGTCACAAGGTGACAAACGTATTTCTTTAATGCTCTCTTGTTGTTATTTTTGTGTAACATCAACCGAAGCCGTTTCTTTCATTTGAAGGTGAAAACTGCTCATCAAAATCCAGTTTAAGCTGAGAAACAAAGAACTAAATTTTGCATGAGAGATTATACACTGCATAAGTATAAAACAGGACCAGAAACAATGGTGGGTCAGCAATTTTAAAAAAGATGAACGCAGGTTATCATCAAATCAATTGTTACCAACACACCAATTACACCTCTAGGCCAGAAAATTAGCCACTTCCCACAGGAAAACAAGAATTGAAGACAAAGTTCACCAGTGAAAGTTGGTTATTTTTTTTTTCCATCCTTGCATCAACTAAAATGATATCTATAGTTCCTCTTAACACTTTTCTTACTTTCAAATATGCGGGTATGCTTAATTAGCTGAGGCCATGTTTCATACGCACATCTGGCTACAAGGGAAACTGGGAATTTGAGCCCCAATCCTAATGTTTGTAGAGTATTTAGAAATTTGAGAATTCCCTCCAAAGAAAGAGTTTTTTAAAACACTGTTAGACAAAAAGCTTGAATTACAAAATGTGGTAGTAGCTCATGTCTAACTCAAATGCAGGGAAAAAAAAAACTACAAACTCTAAAAAAAATAAATACACATTTGATGGTAATAAGAAACAGAAAATAGGCAGAAATAGTAGAATATTTGACCACTGATAAAGTTTTTAACCATTGAATAAAGAAAAATTGCAATGATTTAAATTTGCATCAATGCAGCTTCACACCTGATGACACTCCCTGGTCTGTGCAAAATTGCATGTCTACGAGTAAAGCAGTGAGTTTTACTAGCTTGAGGAATAAGAGCACAGAGTTCCAGGCTGACAGAAAAGAAGAACTGGGAAATTTGAGTGACATGGGAGGAAATCTCACACAAGTGAAAGCCACAAAGGAGAATGTCACAGAGTAAAAATCTAAAATCAGCACTTAAACTTCATTCAGATATATGACGGCTGCTACATTTCACATTGATAAAAAGAGACTCCATAGAATCCAGCAGAAAACAACAGCTAAATTGCTAGTACAGAGCAGATATTTCAACCATTGCATATAGCTCAGGAGTAAAAATTTGGTTTTTCTCTACACAAAGAAGACTAATATTAGAAAAGAGTCGCTCTTCAAAGGAAAATAAAAGAACCTATCTCTACAAAATATCATCCACATAATCTAACATATAATTTAACCTGTCTAGACATAGAACCAGGAAAATATGACGCATAAGAAAAAAAGTAAACAATGGATTAAGACATTGAAATGGCCCACACGCTGGGATTAGAAGATAAGAAATTTAAAATAAGCTATTGTAAGCATATTCAAGGATTTAAGGAATAGACGGTCATAAGAGTGAATATATGGAGAATCTCAACAGAGAAGTAAAAACGATAAAGAAATAATGGGACAAATTTTAGAACTGAGGGACAGAATATCTTATATAAAAATGACATCGTACGCAAATACCAGTAAATTAAAGATGGCAGAAAAAAACTATCAGTGAACTTAAAAACAGATCAAGAACAATTTCCCAATACAGTTAAGAACACAGAGGAAGAAAAATAATAAAAATAGGGCCAGTCTAGAACTAATATAATTGGAGTCCTACAAAGAGTAGAGAAGGAGAAAATGAGACAGAAAAAGCTGTTTGAAAAAGTAAAGACCAAAAGTTTTCCTAATTGTCAGCATATATCAACTTACAGGTTTAAGAAACTCAAAGAACAGAATAAAAACAAAGAACCAAATGCAGACATATCATAGTCAAACCACTGGGCAAAAAAAGAGTAAATCTTGGAAGTAGCTAAAGTGAGGGAGAAAAATAATGTACATACATGGAAACAAATAGACAGATGACCTGTCATCAGAAATGACAGTTTAAAAAGCAATGAAACCATACCTTCAAAATAAAAAAAAAAAAAACCTGTCAACTCCAAATTCTATAACTAGAGAAAGTAATTCTTGAGAAAATAAAGATTTTTTCAACTTTTGCTTAAATTAAGCAACTTAATTGAATTTCTCTAAAATTACAGCTTGTATCAACTCTAGAATTTATTGGGCACCTCCTAGGACATAAACACTGGAATTTGGTGAGAGACATCAGGTAGGAAAGAGCCTGGCTCTGACATAAATTCAACACACAGAGGGGGACACATGCTATGAGACTGACCTGCCTTCTCCATCTCATAAAAGGGGTTCTTGTTGCTGGTAACACAGATTAAACTATTTCAATTACATTCAAGATAAAAGGATTAGCAATTGTATGTAAGATGAAAAAATCACCCCACAGGAAGACAAAAGTCTTACAAAAGGATATTTAAACTAGCCAACACTTTGAAATTTAGGCAGAGATCGCACTTTCTGGGTGAACTAAAGTAGCAAGAACAAAGTAGAGGCTCCAATTCTAGGAAAAAGGGGCCCTAATAAGGTTTACGATCCAGAAACTCAAGAAATCCAGACAGAAGGATGCAGTCTCCGCATTCAAGGCAGTAGCAATACCTGGATTACGAAGCCAATCCCCAAAGCAGGAACTCATAAACACAAATTGGATTGTGGAAGAAGCTTGCCCACCAGAAGATTTAGGTTATTACAAGGTAGAATGTGATAGAGAAAACGAGCATGGGACTGGAAACAAAAGGAGGAAGCCCCATGATTACAACTAGAATATAACTCTCAGAGATGGTGCAGAAACAAGACTGAAGAGAGAACTCCTTAAACCCCACGTGCCTTACGTCAGGACTGATCCTGGACACAGGCTGGACAGCATAGCCTGCAAGTGCTGAGGGAGGAGGCGTGGGCTCAGCTGTGACATACAGCTGAAAAGCAGATACGTGTCTTGAAATTGCGCAGAGGGTTTGGGCCTTTGTTGCTCTCTGCCAGCAGCTGCCAGTAGTTCTCACACTTTGGCTGGCATCAAAATCACCTGGGGCAGTAGTGGGGAGGGGGAGAGTGTTGTAAAACCACAAGTGACCAGGCAGAAAACACCTGTATGTTTTCCAATTCAGTAAGTACAGAAATCTTAATTGGAACAAGGTGGAGGTCAGACATTGATAGTGCTGTGGACTGCTCCAGGGACATAAGCATGATCTTTATAGAAGTGGCTCTAACCAGTTGAGGGCAACCACTGGACAGAGAGAACTCCAGACCAACCGTACACAGAGACACCATGCAATTACACTTTAGCAACCTCTCCAAATAACATGTCTCTTAGTGAAACTTGGGAGGTTGAAAATTAAAAACTCCAGTGGCATTTATGTATCCTAGGCACTTACATTTGTCTGGTTCTTCCACTTTGCCTTTGCTTGGTTAGAATTTTGGGTAGATAAGAGGTGGATTTACATGTGCTAGTGTGAGAACTTTGATACACTCATTTAGACATTCACCTACTATCTTGATGTTTGAAAGCTACAACCCAAAGAAATTTGTCTTTTTACATAAAACAAATTCAGCCCTTGCCTTCCTTATAGATTACATCTTCCACTAGCAGTAATAAAAAAGTAACAATATGCATAAGTCAAAGTATCTTCTTAGATCCTCTGTAGTGTTTTATTATTTAGTTGTGTGAATTAAAGTAACTCTCAAAATTTCAAGGATGCCTGAGAAGCAATTCATGTTCAAAGGCTGCCCTCTTGTGACAATGTGTTGTATGTTTTACTGTAAAAGTAATCTTATTACACCTTATAACCTCTACAATCCAATTCATAACAGCATAAAAAGGAAATAAAACCTTACATAATTTTGAATTTTAGAAAGTACCTTGTTTATATGGCTCCTTTAGAGAATGAATAGTCAATTTGGTAAATATTCCAGTGAGTTGAAGGTTTGATTCCATCTCACTTAACTAGCTTGATGGATGTATTTCTAAACCTATACAACCCACTCCTCTGCTTCTAAAAAATTAAAGTTAGCTGTAGATTGAGATGTCAGTGACACAGTTTATAGAACATAACTTAGATTGTCATCTATATTACTGTAACTACAAATACCACCCTCAGATGGAAGAATCAGTTTTATCAGTAAACGTCTCTAATTGAACTACAAATGGTGTATGTCTTCTGGCTTTTACAAGCTCTTGGTCTAACGCAGGGGATATATGATGTAAAAATTACAAAACAACGCCACGCGCGGTGGCTCACGCCTGTAATCCCAGCACCTTGGGAGGCCGAGGCGGGTGGATGACAAGGTCAGGAGATCGAGATCATCCTGGCTAACACGGTGAAACCCATCTCTACTAAAAATACAAAAATTAGCTGGGTGTGGTGGCGGCGCCTGTAGTCCCAGCTACTCAGAAGGCTGAGGCAGGAGAATCGCTTGAACCCAAGACGCGGAGGTTGCAGTGAGCTGAGATTGCACCACTGCACCCCAGCCTGGTGGCAGAACAAGATTCCATCTCAAAAATAAATAAATAAATAAATAAATAAATAAATAAATAAATAAATATAAAATAACAGTGACTATAATGTTTTGTGATGTTAAACTTTGAGAGCTTTTTTTTTCTTTCTTTTCCCAAGTCCCTTTCCCAGTTCCAGGAGCAGTTATTCTAAGCTCATTGACGTAAAGGAATAGAAAGAAAAGGTTTGGTGGAAAAAATAATAACCTGCTATCATTTCTGTCTTTTGTTTTTTAAAAGTTTGAGCATTTGGGAGAATTTGGAAAGACTGTGGAGTAAGTGCAAAGAAGGAATTCGCTAACAAAAATTATATAGGGTAAAATGACTTTTTTCCAGGTTAGAAAATACTCACTCCCTACACTCCTACCTTCCTTTCTCATAGTTAAGAAGAGGAAAAAGCAAAGGCCTCTTGGTAGCAGTGGTGACTTAGGCAGTTTCTTAGAAATATTCTAGAAGGCATAGTCATCTTTAAAAAAAATAGCTACAAGGATATGTCTAAGCAGAAGGGCAAATGGGCCAAATTACGAGTAGATTTTTGCATTCCAGATATAGTAAAGAAGAAGCAGGAAGCCGGTGGGCCTAAACAGGCCACACAGAAATGGACAAGGAATAGGCCAGCAGCAGCTTGTGGGGACAAGATGTCAAGCCCCAAATGTTAAACCCACCATCCATCCTCCAAATTCTGGCTCTGTTTAACAAGGCTGTGGTCTGGCACTAGGTGCCACCTCAGTGACTAAAGCAAAATTCCCCGTCTCCTGGGAGTGTTGACAGCTGACTCCTGGCAACAACACTCACAGCAAAGTTCCTTCATCCAAGTTCATGTCCCTTCTCAAGGCATCCCACATCCGAGAACTGCTTGGTACAGAAATATAATGGCCTGGCTTGCTTGCTCCAATTTGAGCTCATTAGGTAAACTCACCAAGATCCCTGTAGAGCGGGCTGCGGCCATGATAGTGATTGAATTCCAGCCAGCTTCCTGCTCTGCCCAATCCTATTGCTTTCACTCTTCGCAGGTGTTGGGAATATCCATTTCAACTTCCTTGCATGCAAATCTCCAACTCCGAGTCGGTTTCCTAGGACACCTGACTGGTGACATCTCTATCACTATCACAGTACTTAGAGGTGGAGCATCTTAAAATGATTTAAGGCTAACTGCTCTAAGAGCACAGAGAGATGGTGGCTTAAAATAGAATTTAAGTGGGTTTAAAAAAAACATGAAAAAAGTTGACATTGCACGCTCATATGAGCTTATGGGTCAAACCATGCATATGATTTCTAAGATCCCTTGTGCAGTATATATTTGCACTGTTTATAAATGACATCCCCTTGAATTGAATTCAGTGCAATTCAAAACAGTAATTTGTGGGAAAAATTAGGTATGCAGATAGCCTAGACTCTACTGAGGCACACATCATTTGGAGAATAATAGTGAACTGGCTGGTCTATGAGGGAAGAAAACAGTGAATATAGGCTACTAGTGAACAAGGTTATTTTCCCATATATATTCAAATTAAGGTGAATTTCTTTACAGAATTATGCCTCAGAAAAAGTATTTCCCTATATATGAATCCTCACAAGTTTTCCCACGATGAGTGCTTTTGTGATTATTTTGAATAACGAAGTAATATTTAAGGAAACTCTCTTGCCCTGAATGTACTTTATGTCAATTGATGTTGCATATAGAGATCATCAGAGTGAAGCTACAAGAAAAGGAGGAACATTACTTAGCAAAGACTTAGAGAGTTAGTCCTAGTAGTGTGAGATCAAAATTTCAAGTGAGGGAATAAATGCAGCTTTTAATGATTACTTAAATGAAGTTTAACTGTAGCAGGATCTACAAGAAATTGGCAACCTTTGGCTCCGGTAACAGAAACTCAGGATATATGCCTTTCAGGGCTTTTGGATTCTGCATCATATTGAGAGAGACTCCTTTAAACAAGCAATAGGAAACTTCCTGTGACAACATAATAAATTCAAAAAGTTCTGTAACTCAGACAATGTAGATAGAAGTGAGGACTTTGGCCTAGACAGCCCTGTTCATTCTAAAGATGGATTAAACAAAGAAAAAGATATTGATATCAAAAATTCAATCGGGAATTTGATTAAAGCATTTCATTAAATGTGATAATTTCTTAGTATATTATCTCACATATGCAATATTCATGTGAAACAAATTAAATACAAGTAAACATTTGACTATATTTTCTGCAGCATAATTTACATATCAATTTACATATTCAGTTTTGCTCACGTGAAAACTTGGATCTTCTCAAGAAGAAAATTTGTGAAATCTTTAATTCCTCATCCCCAGAAATGTAAATAAGTCAATATCAATACTGTAAGTCAGTGATTTGTTCCTAAGAAGACAGTAAAAATTTTACAAAAATGCTTTAGAGCCCTTCTCATTGTAAACCTAGAAAACAGAGAAAGGCTCTCTGATGCAAAAAGACACACCTTAGGGAGGAGGACATTGCAATGGGAACATGCCTGAGAAAAGAAACTATGTAGATTCAAATGGTGAAGGAAGACAAGGTCTTTAACAGAAAAACGATCAACCTGGAAGCATGGGGGAGTAGAAACAAATAAAGGAAAAATGAAGAGGCTTATGTAATTGTTTCGATACAGTTATCTTCAACTATACAGATCAACAACAAGGTCGATGTCAGTTGAAGGTTGGGCAGGTGGTTGCTGGATAGATGTCCTCACAGAAGTGTATTTTGTGTAAGGTTGCTATGGCCTTTGTGCAAGGTTGTGGTTTTTGTGGTATTTTGTGATAGTTTTTGTTATCAGGCCTAGAAGCATGAGAACCCTCTCTTCAAGGCCTTCTCTGAATCTATTTGTCCAGGTGTTTTCTTTTCCTTTTAAACATTAGTGACAGTTTTGATTCTGATAACTTTCACATCATGATCCCTAATTTCAAAAAAAAATTAAACATGTAATTTGTTAGTGATGTATTTGATAGGCTTGGATTTGTGAGTCACCTCTACTATCTATAGTGGTAGATATATCTGAGCCTGCTTACACCAGATTTGCATCAGATTTTCTCTTCAGTGGAATTGGAAGAGGGGGTTTTGGAGAAGGGGATGAAGGAATTGTGCTGCATCAGAGGTCTCCATCTAACACCACAGGGACGTTTCCTGTGCTCTTGCCAGGCCGTTGTATTAGGCTGATGCAAAAGCAATTTTGCTTTCGTCATTGAAAGTAATGAGACCATCTGACTTACAATGTCTATGCCATGACCAGCTTCTAATAGCCTCCGAGGACCCCTCTGCCCTGACACATACTGTCCTGGAACCGCGTCTGCTGTGTAACACCTGAGGTAGCTGCCACCATGACCAATCCCTTCTCATCTTTACTCTACATGCAGGTAACAGTTATAATTACATCTCTGTGTATTCACAGAACAACTAGTACATCTAGGACTTCTACAAAATTTCCCTAGCTGATTTTGGTGTTCTGGTGTCCTGGCAGCTCTAGGCATGAAGGGATGATGCTTTATGAGCATTTCTGTTGAGTTTTTTGCTTTTCCTCAGAAACTGATTCCAATTTTCCCACATATGTTTGACAATTTGTTTGAACTCATTTATTCTAAACCCATTATTTTTTGTCTATTATTTAATAGGGAGGGGGGCGAGGGATAAAAGATTACAAATAGGGTGCATACAGCAGGAGGTGTACAGCCACCCTGGGATATGACTCCGAACATCCACGGAGAGGAGAGGCTGCTATTACTCCCAATATCGCAGGGGGTGTACATCCATTCTGTGACATTGTTCTTAATATTCCAAGGCAGAGAGGTTGATATTACTCCCAATATCAGAGAAAGTGTACAAACCCGTGTGATATTGTTCCTATTATCCAAAAGAAGACAAGATGATATTACCCCCCATATCGCAGGAGGTGTACACCCACTCTGTGATATTTTTCGTAATATGCAGGGCGGGAGAGGCAGGGGGGCGAGGCGCCCCCCGCGAGGTGGGGACTGAGAGCCAGCCCCTCTGCCCCCCTGGCTCTTAGGACCCGTGGTGGACTCACAGCCTGTTTACCATATTGTGACTAATATCATCTTCCCCTCTGGAAATTATCAACTATTGCACAGACGGGTGTACACCGGCTTTCTACAGAGGACGTACACCCGTCTGTATTCGAGTAACATCATCTTCTTCCTCCCTGAAGATTAACAACAGTATCACAGGGGTGTTTCTACTCCCTGCGATATTAATAACAATATCACAGAGTGGGTGAACACAGCCTGCGATGCTGGAATTATTATCATCCTCTCCCCCTCGGGATACTAGGAACAATATCACAAAAGGGGTGGACACTCCCTGCGATATTGGGAGTAACGTCATACGCTTCTTCCGTGAATGTTAGGAGCAATATCACCGGGTGGCTGTACATTCATTGCTATGTTGCAGTCATGTCATACTCTACCCGCTGGATATTAGGATCAGTGTCACAGGGTGAGTGTACACCTACTGCGATATTAAAACTAATATCATGCTCTCCATCCCTGGATATTAGGAACAATATCACAGGCAGGTGTACACCTCCTGCGGTATTAGGAGTCATAATATTGTCAATTATTAAACATCAGTCTCATTAATAACTATCAATGGTAATATTAATTCATAGTATAACGTTATTAATCATTAATGATTATTTTAAAGAGAGGATTATGCATGATTAGAATTATTACTATTAATGCCATTTTTAATATTAGTTATTAATCTTAATATTTATCATTCTTTTATTACCAACAACGGGAATAAAATCACCCTGTGATATTTTTCTTCATATTATAGGGAGATATTGCTTCTAATATCACAGTGGGTGGACCCCTCGTGTGTATACTCTGTGACAGTGTTTTTTATATCCTAAGGAGGTATTACTCCTAATGTCACAGTGGGTGTTCACCCTGTGTTATCATTCTTATTTGACCTGACTGCCTTTTTTAACCCACACTACAGAAGGAATGGAACAGATACAAAGATATGGAGATTGGACCGTGCTGCCGTGTGGCCGCTGCAGGACACCTTTAATATCCCTGTTTCTCAGGCTGTCGACGAAGGGGTTCAGCATGGGGGTGACCACCGTGTACATCACTGAGGCCACTGCAACCTTTCTGGGGGAAGAGGACACGTCTGAACTGAGGTCCCCTCCAGCGCCTCTTCCATAAACTCAGCAAACAACTGACAGGTGAGACCCACAGGTGGAGAAGGCTTTATACTTCCCACCTGACGATGACAGCCTCAGAATGGAGGAAACCATTTTATAGTAAGAGGAAAGGGTCCCCGAGATGGGAAGGAACCCAAATACAGCAGCAGGAAAATACATGATTATGTTATTGGTGAAGGTGTCACAACATGCAAGATGGGGGAGTTGAGAAGGGTCACAGAAGAAATTAGGAATTTCCGCACCCTTGAAGCAGGTCGTTACCAAGGCAATCAAGTTGTGCAGCTGGGAGACTAGAAGACTGAGAAGAAAAAAAAAAAAAAAAAAGACAACCAAACTAGGAAGCCACAGAAACACGGGTTCATGATGGCCGAATGATATAGAGGGTGACAGATGGCTACAAACCGGTCATAGGCCATCACACTCAGGAGCGTGTCTCTCTTCCATGCTTCGAAAAATGGCAAACAGAGACATCTGAGTCAGGCGGCCTGCCTTGGAGATGACTCTGCTGTGAGATTGGATGTCCACAATCGTCTCGGGGACCGTGGTGGAGGTGAAACCCATGTCAGGCGAGGACAGGTTGGAGAGGAAGAAGTACATGGGGGTGTGGAGGTGGGAGTCAGGGCTGATGGCCAGGATGATGAGCAGGTTCCCCAGGACCGTGACCAGGCACATGGACAGGAACAGCCCGGCGAGGGTTGGCTGCAGTTCTGGATCCCCTGAGAGTTCTAGGAGGAGGAATCTAGAGACATCGGTTCGATTCTGTGGGTCTGCATGGTTTGGACACCTTTTGCCTAGAAAAGGGGGTTGAAAAATGGGAAACAAGTAAACCAACACCCGGCATTGTGTCTGCATTTTGGATAGAAGCAATTCACAAGTAATGTTTTCAGATTTCAGAGCAATCCACGCTCAGCAATATTTTGCAGTTCTGAGAAACTCACTTGTCTTCTAATGCTTTCATCATTGATTTCTGTGTTCTTCACTTCTTGCTGTACACGCCTGCCTTAGAGACACTAGATTCAAGAATGTTCCAAGAACCAGATCATCATATATAACAAATGCGTAACTGCTAGAAAATACAGCCTATCTTGTCCGAAGAAAAATACATAACAAAGCCGTTCTCTTCACTTGAAGAAAAAGGTTATCCTAATTAAAGGAAATTAAGAACTCAAATATTTTATTTTATTCTACTAGATTGATACAAATTCCCTTGATTTAGAACATTTATAAACACTGTATAGCAGCTGAGACCGGGCGGGGTGTGGTGGCTCATGCCTGTAATCGCAGCACTTTGGGAGGCTGAGGCGGGCGGATCACCTGAGGTCAGGAGTTCGAGACCAGCCTCAACGTGGGGAAACCCCGTCTCTACTAAAAATACAAAATTAGCCGGGCGTAGTGGTGCATGCCTGTAATCTCAGCTACTCGGGAGGTTGAGGCAGGAGAATTGCTTGAACCTGGGAGGCGGAGGTTGCGGTGAGACGAGATCGAGCCATTGCACTCCAGCCTGGGCAACAAGAGCTGAGACCATATCAGCTGGAAATGAAATGAAAGCTGATAGTTCATAAGCAGAAAATAGTTCCACATGCCGGTTAGGTCCTAGTGATGTCATCGTTCCGTTTTCTGACTTTTCACCTTCAGCAGGAGAGTAATTGGTTCCTCAAATCGGTAGGTCTTCTTTGAAAATTCACGTCAGCTACAACTCCTGTCTTTAGCTTAGGTGGACTTAGAGTTTTCATCAGAAAGTTCGGCCAGACGCGGTGGCTCACGCCTGTAATCCCAGCACTTTGGAAGGCTGAGGAGGGCGGATCACGGGGTCAGGAGATCCAGACCATCCTGGCCAACATGGTGAAACCCCGCCTCTACTAAAAATACAAAAACTTCTCCCGGTATGGTGGCGGACGCCTGTAGCCCCAACTACTCGGGAGGCTGAGGCAGGAGAATGGCTTGAACCTGGGAGGCAGAGGCTATGGTGAGCCGAGATCACACCACTGCACTCCAGCCCGGTCAACGGGAGCAAAACTCCGTCTCAAAACACAAAAAACAAAAAGAATCAAGTAAGTCGAAGTCACACTGATGACAGCCAATTATTGTGAACCAAGGAAGTGTCAGTTCAAGAATTAACATAGATTTTGACTTTTGCTACCTCTTCTGTGCCAAGCAAGATACAGGCTCTGGGGAATCAGAAACAAAAGAGACTCACTTGTTCCTCTCACAATACTGAGTACTTACTGAGATAAGGACAGAAGAAAATGTCCTGTCTGGAATGCAGGGAAACCGGAACTTCAGGTCAGCGGAAATTTCCGTTGAACTGTATGGAATTGAAGCTTAAAATAGTAACGAGTGTATGGGAGATTCACTTTGCCTTGACTTTCCGCATCCATCACAGAGAGATCACGCAGCGGGCACCCACGATCGGTTTCATCATCGCTCGCTTCCACTAGATCACCTAGAAATCAGCTCAGATGAGAGTGCTGAGTCTCAGAGGATGGACATCTCTCCGCCTGCCATACAGAGAAGTAGAAAGGGTGGTATTCCAAATTCATGGCCAGACTCTAAGTCCTGGGTACTCTACTTCATGGTCTTCCAACTCTCAAAAAGTTGTGGTTTGGGTTTTGTTTTTCTTTTTGCTTTTTTGAGACGGAGTCTCGTTCTGTGGCCCAGGCTGGAGTGCAGTGGAGTGATCTCGGCTCACTGCAGCCTCCGCATCCCAGGTTCAAACTATTCTCCTGCCTCAGCCTGCCGAGCAGCTGAGAGGACAGGCGTCCACCACTACGCCCGGCTCCTTTTTTTCTATTTTTAGTAGAGACAGGGTTTCCCCGTGTGGTCCAGGCTGGTCTCGAACACTTGATCTTGTGATTCACCTGCCTCAGCCTCCCAAAGTGCTGGGATTAGAGGGGTGAGCCACCGCGCCAAGATTCCAAAAGTTGTAAGCAGAGCTGAGAGGTCTTAACCACGGGCACGTCTGAGGAGCATTTTTTGAAACGCTTTCCAGCTTCCTCAGTAGGAATGGAAGCCAAACTCCGAATCGATGACTCCTTTGAGGCAGTTGAGAGCTGTAAGGAAAGCCAGGAACAGGGGCAAGGGAGAGATGCGTCCCGAATGATCCTGTGCCCATTCTTTCTGGAACCTTTGATGTGATCTCAGCTGCCCTTTCTCTACTTGACACAGTGATTGTGGCACCCACTGGTCTAGCTGTGGTCTACAAGGAACCCCCAAAGGGAAGGGCACAGTGAGCAGGGGCATCGGCCTGAGTGACCAGGATTTGAGAGGGCAGGATGGATGCAGGGAGAGGATCGGCCAAATGCCATGTGTCCCGACTTAGACTGCCTGGTTCAAATTGGACTTCACCCTTTTTGACTTCATAATCTGGTACAAGTCCTACGAAAATGCGTTGCTCCTTCTCTAGTCCGTAAAATCATCATGAAATGTGCACTCGTAACTGGGAAACTATGCAGATGAAATGAAACAAGCTGCATAGAGCACAGAGCTCAGAGCCTGGCCTTTAGGAAGCCCTCAGTGAGGGTTCATGATGCCCTGGTGTCTGTCTTCATCCTCTTTATCCTCATCATCACCTTCATCATCTTTGTTGTTCTTAGGGAATAGTTTAGAGGGACTCATTCCCTGCTATCTTGGGTGAGGTGTCTATGAAAAGGACAACTCGGTGGGGGAGGAAGGCAAAAGTTTGAATAAGATTTCTGAGGCCCCCTCACCACAAGCAAGAACAGAAACTCCACAGTCTGCTGAGCTGACAGGTTGCAGCTTGGTCTCCTCCCATCTGCCCACCGCACTGTCCTGTTTGCCCTGAGGATGAGGAAACAAAGCGAGGCTCCCGAACGTCCCACAGCTGAACTGCCCTTCCCCCCTGCCGGGCCATGACCGCGGAGAACAGGTCCACTGCCCTCCCTGCGTGGTGCACGATGGAGGCTCAGACTCCGTCCTCAAGGCTGGCAAGAAGACAGGGTGAGACATGAGCCTCCTGATACAGGTGACGGGTGTGGAGCCCCCAGGACTGGAACCTCAGACTGCAGGGCTGGAGGCACAGACTGAGTATTGACTATTCTATGGCCTGGGGGGCTCAAGGCACAGAGCTCCTCATTAGCCAAAGTCGCCCAAGCTCCCCAATCTCTAAAGATTTCCTCATAAGACTGCAGGAAGAAGAAGAGAAAAGGGAGTGTCCATAGAAGCTTTGGGGCTCTTCCTGTAATCAGGAGGAAGCTTGCGTGTATTCTTCGCTTCCTTCTTTTCTTTCTAAAGATCCAATTGCTTTCATTTTCATCTTTGATTATGGGAAAATATACCACGTGTCGATACTAAAAGTTGTAAATAGATATGATTGCATCTAGAATGGCCGGTATAAACATTGACAATTTCCACTATTTTTCAGTTGACAGTTGAATGACATTAAGTACATTCACATTGTTTAGCAACCATCACCGCCATCATCTCCAGAACAGTTTTGTCTTTCAAAATGGAAATGGCACCCATTCACCAAACTCTCCATTCCTCTCTCTCGCCCACCCCGGGGGCCACCATTCTGATTTGCAACTCTATGAGTTTAACTACTCTAGGCACTTGATAGAAGTGGAATCATACCGTGTTGAATTTGTTTTTCTGTTTTGTTTTTTTTTTTTGGAGACAGAGTCTTTCTCTGTCGCCCAGGCTGTAGTGCAGTGGCGTGATCTCGGCTCACTGCAAACTCCACATCATGGGTTCGAGCGATTCTTGTGCCCCAGTCTCCCGAGTAGCTGGGATTACAAGCGTGCGCACCCACGCCCAGCTAATTTTTGTATTTTTAACAGAGACGAGCTTTCAGCATATTGGCCAGGCTACTCTCGAAATCCTGACCTTAAGGGATCCGCCTGCCTCAGCCTCCCAAAGCGCTGGGGTTACAGGTGTAAGCCACTGAGCCTGGTCGTGTTTATCCTTTTGGGATTTCTTTATTTCACTGACGATAATGTCTTCAAGTTTTATCCATGTTGCAGCCTGTGTCAAAAGTGCCTGTCTGGTATTGTTTTTTGGTTTTGTTTCATTTTGTTTTGTTTTGTGTTTACATGGAGTCTCACTGTCGCACAGACTGGAGTGCAGTGGCACAATCTGGGCTCACTGCAACCTCCGCTTCCCGGGTTCAAGCGATTCTTGTGCCTCAGCCTCCCGAGTAGCTGGGACTATAGGCACACGCCACCACGCTGGGCTAATTTTTTGCATTGTCTTTTTTTATTTTTTTTGAGACGGAGTCTTGCTCTGTCCCCCCAGGCTGGAGTGCAGTGGCGCGATCTCGGCTCACCGCAAGCTCCGCCTCCTGGGTTCAGGCCATTCTCCTGCCTCAGCCTCTCCGAGTAGCTGGGACTACAGGCGCCTACCACCATGCCCGGCTAGTTTTTTGTATTTTTAGTAGCGACGGGTTTCACCGTGTTAGCCAGGATGGTCTCGATCTCCTGACCTCATGATCTGTCTGCCTCTGCCTCCCAAAGTGCTAGGATTACAGGCGTGAGCCACCGCGCCCGGCCAGTAATATTTTGGGTAAGAATGTAGCACAAGGAAAAGGAGAGTCAGTGACAGAGTAGTGACAGCTTATCTCTAAATGCTAATTACTTATATTGATCCTCTTTGTTTTCTCAACTTAAACAAAATAAAGTGCATGCGAACCTTCAAAACAACACATGATAGAAGGGAATGGATTCACAAATGACAATAGCTGTGTTTACCTGGACACCTAGTTAATTCACTAGTTTAACAATATTGGCCAGTCTGTAATGTACATCCCAATAAACTGGCCAACAAAAGGATTGCCTTAGCATTATGCAAATATAACTAAAGTATAAGTTTAAGGGCTTCCATAAATGAATCAGATAGGCATTTATGTATTATCAGGTATAACAAAAATTTGTTCAAGCTAGGAGATATTCAAACAATGATAAAAATCATCTATGACCAGCCACCTGGGAACTATACTTCTGTAGTTTAAGGCCATAAGATGCCTCATTGCTTTGACCTTGCTAAGTATAAACAGGACTGTGGAATAAGTTGCTGGCGATAAAAATGTCTGTGGTCACATTGCTGTTTTATTTATTATGCAGTGTAAGATATCTACTGTGGATTTCTAAGAGACTCAAGTCCACAAATATATTTCTCCTGACAGTTCCTGACATTGCACAGAATGGCACAGGTAACACAGACCAACACAAAAAAAGAAGAATAAGTCTCCGAAAACATTTTCTTCACATGTAGTTTAGGACAAAAGTATTGCAGAATAAAATTTATGGTTTTAGAAAAAGCAGCAACAAAAATTTGAATGAAAGACAAACTTTTGCTTTTTTGAACTTTTGGAAGACAAAATTATGACTCTAGTGTTTCATTCCTTCTTTCCTTGCCATTCAAATTTCTACTAAAGTGTAAGATATATCATGAGATTTGATAATATACACTGCAATGCCCATTGAGCAGATGGCCGTCCCAGAAATAAGACAAAGGCCATTAGTATAGCAAGGAAGACGTATGTTTAATATCTTTAGTCTGACATTCACTCATCCTTCATTTACATATGCTTACTCTCTTAATTTTCTACAAGTTGTAGCTTATACTCACAGAGTTTTAAAAAAATCATGAGAGCCCTCTTATTTTCTGTATCTACAATTCTAGGTTATATATAAACCTAAGTACACGGTCCATAGGGCTATATAAAGAATTTACTTGAATTTGAAATCTTGATTTTGTGAAAGAAACAAACGTCTTGAGATTTTGTTAAAATAATTCTGGCAAGTCTTGGCGCAAAGTTACACTGAGAGGGAATCTGTTTCCTTTGAAAACAAAAGTATAGTCAATATTTTCATAAAATGTGAGTATGAAATAGAATATAGTGTTATTAGACCATATTAACATTTCATTGGCAGAGATTTCACTTTGTTAAAGGCTGTATAAGAACAGCTTAATCTCACAACCCAGAAGTTTTTCTGCCATTGTTGTTTCTTTATTTTTAGCTAAATTGTAATTTTTAAATGAGTATACAGAAACACAATGCTATATATTGAATGACTTTAAGTGAATAAATATCCGTGCTATTCATCAGGGTAAGTGATCTAGTGACCAGAATAAAAAGGACATATGTTGCTAGCCCCTAGCACAGTATGCCTCAGCACAGAGGTTTCTTGGGTTACTGTTAGAGAGTGATTCCAATTCTTGGCAGTCTGATCCCATACATTATATACATTCCAACTCCTGCATCTGTTTAGGTGAGCTGTTGGCTAAATGGATGTGTAATGAAATTAAACAATATTTTTAAAGGTGATTTTTAGGATGGGTTATCCCCCCTCTTTTTCTCCTCGTTTCCTTGCAATCCGCCCTCTACTCATTCTTTTTATGCATATTTCAGAGAGGCTGAATATGCTAGGAACAGGGTTTCAGTCTGTTAAGAATTCACAACCTTGTGGAGTTGAGATACAATTAATAAAAAATTCTAGTATAATGAGGTAAGTATTATGATACCATCAAGGCACAGAGGAGAAACACCGACTCTGTTTTGTGAGGATTAGGGAAAGCAATTTAGAGATTATACCTAACACAAACACACAGATATTTGCATAGTATGTGAGCACACATAAAAAAAAATGTTACTTACATCCCAGAAATAAGACAGTAGGGACTCAGTGTGAGCTGATATGCCTGTCTCCACTATAATGAAAGAAATATAATGTCTCAAGGGTGAGTTGACATTTGCAAACTACCTGATTTTTCTAGAAGAATGATGCCACATAATTTAAAAATATTAAGGCTTTTCTAATCTCCAATGTATTTTCAATGGCTAACATAGTTAAAACCAAAGGGAAACTTTTATTATGTACATAATCGAATGCAAAATGTGTCAGGCTAGTTTAAAAAATATGAATGTCAGTCCTGGCTTGGCAGTTTAATACCTATTTGGTTTTTGACCAAGTCATTTAACTTAATTAAACCTCAGTTTCTTCTCTGGAAACCAGAGAAAGTCAAGCAAGATAGTTTTAACATTTCTTTCCAAATTTATATATCTGACTTTTCTAAAAATCTGATTTACACTAACAGTAAAAATAAATTATCTTAAGACATAGTTTTTAAGTTCCCACTCCTAGGAAGTGCTTATAAATTAGTTTTTGCTCTTGCTCCCTGAAAAATTTGTCCTTGTCCTGCTCGTCACATATAGTCCCCACTACACCAGCGAAGACTCGTCAGACTGGTTCTGTTGAGATCATCAGTGACTTATTTCCTCACTTCAATTCAGCCCACAAAGTCACTGATAGAGCTGGATGCACACACTTGGATGTAGACCTCAATCTTCGCAGGACTCTTCATTGCTGGTCGGCAATGATGTATCGGTGAGTTTTTCTTTCTAGAAGTCTTAAGGTAACTTTTAGATTAAAACAGCATGAGCCACACCAAGGAATGTGTAGATCTACAGTTTATTATTTTTTTAAATATAGAAACATATTTTTGAGATTTTACATAGAATTATGTCAAGAAAAAGACTTCTATTCTTTCTGCATTAGTGTTTCCTGTCCTCTCGTGTTGTATCCCAGTGTTTTCCTGTTACTTTTAGAAGGTTTCTACACAATGTAAAGGTACATGGTGTTTGACAGCTGTCTTTTAGTTCTTTTGCCCATATGTTTCAAGAAAGATATAACATATTTTTAGGTTGGGCTTTGTTTGTCTTATTGAGAAATACTTTTATTTTAGAAAGTGTACATGAAAAAAAGTCTGAAATAATGCAGATAAAATATGTTTATTTCTGTAAGTAGTTAAAAATTCAAAAATTCTAGATGTCTTGAAAGAATCAGAAACAACTGAAGAAAATAATATGACTAAATTATTATAGCCTGACTTAAAAAATAAATCCACTGATACGCCTGGTCATAGTCAACTTCTCCAAAGATAAGTCATGATCCTTATGAGGTTTTCTTTCAAAGTTAGGAACTAATCAGTAACAAGGTTTTGGGGTACTAGTTTTGTCTTTGAAAATAATTTTATCTTCTGATGGAAGTTTCTTTTCTCTGATTCACATATTGACCTATCATTTTTTATTAGTTTTTACTTTGAGAACAGTTTGAAAATGTTAAACTTTGAATGAAATCTGTGGTCTTCATTTAACATGGAAAAACAGGTTATTTCATCAGTTGAAAGTTCTACATACTTGTTATTAGAAGTTTAATACTCTTCTGTACATATCCATGAAGGAACTGAAAGCTACGGATACTAAAAATTTTGTCAGGCTTATTAAGGCTCCCTGCCTTTCGCAAGTATTTCTTTACGACCAATGATGGTTTTGTACCCTATTCTCTTTTTCTCATTAACTTTACTATAGAAAACAGTGCTTCAAGAAAGCTTCCAATAAACTTAACATACTAAATAGATTCCAAGCCTTATCTATGGTATATGTCAGATATTTGGAATTTGGTTATAAATGTGTAGAAGAGGTATAATGTGGGAATACTGGAGTCAACTTTTCTGAGTGTAGTGTCTAATTTGAAGCAAAAGATGTGCCTATTTTTAAAATTCCTGCTGCAGAATAGATGCAAGTAATCTCTCAAGGAAAAAAACAAAATCCAAAACTAAACATCCAACAAACAAATACATCTTCCTGATCTGAAGATTGTATAACAGATGAAGCACATCTATGTTTGAGTGGGTCTAGATGAGATAAAATGTTAAGAGCATGTACTAGAGCAAAAAGGGATTAAGTTTATTATTCAAATTTGCTGTCGTAAATGTTCCAACAGGAGTGTTATCGAGGAAGAGGGATAATTGAAATCCTAGGATATAAGCAGACAATTTCTTTTTAAGGTCATTTGTTTTAACTCAGAAAGAATATAAGAAACAGGTGGGGAATTTTATTAAATAGTCAGATTTTGGATCGCCTTCTCCCTGACTCTACCTGAATAAGAATCAATTTTTTTTTTTTTTTTAGAATTTAAGGGCAGGAAAAAATTTAAACTGGGTAAACATTATTCTTCTTGTACTGCCATTTTCTCCAAACTCTTATTTTGGACTATTCTTTGAGCATGAAGAGATCAACACATGAATTTTATAAACACACAACAGAAAGTTAAAGAAAACTTTATCAGGCATAAGCTTATAGAAAACAGATTTGGGAAGAGAAGAACGTATCCATTAAATATACTTATTGGTGATAGGGGTGTATACTAACTATATTTATCAGCAACCACTGAGAAGTAAAAATAAGCAGACTGAATTTATAGGCATTGACATTCACACATATTGAGATGGCTGAAGGTGAAATGAGTAATATTCAAATGAGACAAAATGGACAACTTTAATTTTTACTTAATAGGGTAAGCACTGTCTCTAAAAGTGTGGTCCATAGACCCGTGCATTACAGAGCTTATTAAAAATAGGAAAGTCCATCTCTCATCCCAGAAATTCTAATGAATCTCTGGTTGAGACATGGAAATCATATTTAAAACATTTACACAATGTAATTCTTATTTCCCCTAAAGTTTGACAAGCACTAATAGTGTAAAGACATAGAAAAAGCAAAAGAAATGTGTAAGTCTGAAAGAAATTAAACCATAAATGAAATAGGCCAGTTGTTAAAAGTATTCTTTGTTTTATTTAAATTGGTGTAATTACATCTTAATGGGAGGTGCTCTTTCCCAGTCACCTTTCCCTTCAAGGGAGAAAAGTACTCATTTATGCAACATGGTGATGATTAAGAAAGAGAGGATAATTTCAGGAAGGATGGGAAACTGAGAGGGGAGAACATAGACATTTTTTGGTTAATTTGTGTCTGATAAGGAGGATGACTTTATTTGGATCATAAAAATCTATTTGTTTACAGGAAAAACCATGGTATAAAATTAATCTAGCAGTGTTACCCTGTGACAGTCAGTAGGGATACTGAAGGGAAACTCCTTTGAGGCTTAGGCCCAGAGGTGCTATGTGATTTTTCTGTAAGTATTTAACATGTGCTCATACTTCTCCTTCAACTAGGATCAGCCCTGATCCATATAACAACTTCTAGTGTGTTCTCATTGCATACTGAGTCCTGTGTGGAAGAGACTATCTGTTGAGCATCTACTATATATTGTGTATCTTATAAAATGCAATTTCATTAAATTTTGATAATGCTTTGATAAGTGGTTATTGCTTTCATTCCTTTTAAAAGATGAAATACCTGTGGCTCAGATTGTCTAGGCGGTTAGTAAGTGTTGAATCTAGAATCTAACCCTGATCTTTCTGATTTTAAAATCTATACTTTTTTCCCTATAACATATTGTCTACCATGTGTAGGAAGCTAAAAGTAGAATCTTTGGAAAGTTTACAGAGAAAATAGATGGCAACAGAGAAATAGAAAATAAACCCACACATGGAGAAAATGTCGGTGCATAGATTTAAAAAACCAGAAGATGTAAAGACTAATATGAAATCATGCACATTTATGCTGAGGAAAGAAGTGTGGAGGTATAATTTTACTTTCATTTATAAGTTTTAAAAACATTTTGAAAAATGCACTGCCTGCCCTAATGCAACCGACTTTGTATTTAAACTAATTAAGCAGTGATTCATCTTTTCTGCACTGTTTCAAAGGTGATCAGCCTATAGCACTTTAACTACATCATCTCTGTTTTCTAAAAAGGATTACATTTGCTATATTGTGAAAATCATGTGTATCTTAGGGCAACATTTCATGGAACTAATTCACTGGTCTGCAGTAGCTGTCTGCTTAATGAATCTTTGTTGTTCTGTCATTGTCTGCTTTCCTCCAAAAATATGTCATTGCTTCAACTTAAAGAGAAAATAAATAGAAACAATCCAGAAAAATATGAAAAATAACAGTATCGTGTGTTTCCGTATTAGCACTGAGATTTACAAGTATGCCTGATGGTTTTAGTGCTTGTGAATAAGGTAGATTGAACAGTCGTGAAGCAGGTCTTCTGGAAGGGTAAGAGGTGAAATGGGTTCTCTGGCTTGTTTTATGGCTCTCCCACGGTTAGAGTTTAGAGAAACTGCACAGAGAAGTTCTTCAAGTGCACTCCTTTGGATCTGCTCTCATTGAAGACAATAGATACGAACTGTGAAGAATACTTTCACATTTTCAGGTTTTAATAGGTTTAAAATGACTGGATTAGGATTTCCGGCCAAGATGGCCGAATAGGAACAGCTCCGGTCTCCAGCTCCCAGCCCCAGCGACACAGAAGACGGGTGATTTCTGCATTTCTGCTTGAGGTACCGGTTTCATCTCACTAGGGAGTGCCTAACAGTGGGTTCAGGACAGTCGGTGAAGCGCACTGTGCGCGAGCCGAAGCAGGGCGAGGCATTGCCTCACTCGGGAAGCGCAAGGGGTCAGGGAGTTCCCTTTCCTAGTCAAAGAAAGGGAAAACAGACGGCACCTGGAATATCGGGTCAGTCCCGTCCTAATACTGCGCTTTTCCAACGGGCCTGGAAAACGGCACACTAGGAGATTGTGTCCCGCACCTGGCTCGGAGGGTCCTATGCCCACGGACTCTCGCTGATTGCTAGCACAGCAGTCTGAGATCACGCTGCAAGGCGGCAACGAGGCTGGGGGAGGGGCGCCCGCCATTGCCCAGGCTTGCTTAGGTAAACAAAGCAGCCAGGAAGCTCGAACTGGGTGGAGCCCACCACAGCTCAAGGAGGCCCGCCTGCCTCTGTAGGCTCCACCTCTGGGGGCAGGGCACAGACAACCAAAAACTCAGCGAGAACCTCCACAGCCTTAAATGTCCCTGTCTGACGTGGTTCTCCCAGCACGCAGCTTGTGATCTGAGAACGGACAGACTGCCTCCTAAAGTGGGTCCCTCACCCCTGAGCAGCCTAACTGGGAGGCACCCCCCCAGTGGGACAGACTGACACCTCATTCAACCGGGTACTCCTCTGAGACAAAACTTTCAGAGGAACTATCAGACAGCTGAATTTGTGGTCTCACGAAAATCCGCTGTTCTGCAGCCACCGGTGCTGACACCCAGCCAAGCAGGGTCTGGAGTGGACCTCTAGTAAACTCCAACAGACCTGCAGCTGAGGGTCTTGTCTGGTAGAAGGAAAATTAACAAACAGAAAGGACATCCACACCAAAAACCCATCTGTACATCACCATCATCGAAGACAAAAAGTAGACAAAACCACAAAGATGGGGAAAAAACAGACCAAAAAAACTGGAAACTCTAAAAAACAGAGCACCTCTCCTCCTCCAAAGGAACGCAGTTCCTCACCAGCAACGGAACAAAGCTGGATGGAGGATGACTTTGATGAGTTGAGAGAAGAAGGCTTCAGACGATCAAACTACTCTGAGCTACGAGAGGAAATTCAAAACAATAGCAAAGAAGTTAAAAACTTTGAAAAAAAATTAGAAGAATGGATAACTAGAATAACCAATGGAGAGAAGGGCTTCAAGGAGATGATGGAGCTGAAAGCCAAGTTTCGAGAACTACGCGAAGAATGCAGAAGCCTGAGTAGCAGATGTGATCAACTGGAAGAAAGGGTATCGCTGATAGAAGATGAAATGAATGAAATGAAGAGAGAAGGGAAGTTTAGAGATAAAAGAATAAAAAGAAATGAACAAAGCCTCCAAGAAATTTGGGACTATGTGAAAAGACCAAACCTACGTCTGATTGGTGTACCTGAAAATGATGGGGAGAATGGAACCAAGTTGGAAAACACTCTGCAAGATATTATCCAGGAGAACTTCCCCAATCTAGCAAGGCAGGCCAGCATTCAGATTCAGGAAATACAGAGAACGCCACAAAGATACTCCTCGAGAAGGGCAACTCCAAGACACATAATTGTCAGATTCACCAAAGTGGAAATGAAGGAAAAAATGTTAAGGGCAGCCAGAGAGAAAGGTCGGGTTACCCACAAAGGGAAGCCCATCAGACTAACAGCTGATCTCTCAGCAGAAACTCTACAAGCCAGAAGAGAGTGGGGGCCGATATTCAACATTCTTAAAGAAAAGAATTTTCAACCCAGAATTTCCTATCCCGCCAAACTAAGCTTCATAAGTGAAGGAGAAATAAAATACTTTACAGACAAGCAAACGCTGAGAGATTTTGTCACCACCAGGCCTGCCCTAAAAGAGCTCCTGAAGGAAGCACTAAACATGGAAAGGAACAACCGGTACCAGCCCCTGCAAAAACATGCCAAATTGTAAAGACCATCGAGGCTAGGAAGAAACTATAGCAACTAACGAGCAAAATAACCAACTAACATCATAATGACAGGATCAGATTCACACATAACAATATTCACGTTAAATGTAAATGGGCTAAATGCTCCAATCAAAAGACACAGACTGGCAAACTGGATAAGGAGTCAGGACCCATCAGTGTGCTGTATTCAGGAAACCCATCTCACGTGCAGAGACACACATAGACTCAAAATAAAGGGATGGAGGAAGATCTATCAAGCAACTGGAAAACAAAAAAAGGCAGGGGTTGCAATCCTAGTCTCTGATAAAATAGACTTTAAACCAACAAAGATCAAAAGAGACAAAGAAGGCCATTACATAATGGTAAAGGGATCAATTCAACAAGAAGAGCTAACTATCCTAAATATATATGCACCCAACACAGGAGCACCCAGATTCATAAAGCAAGTCCTCAGTGACCTACAAAGGGACTTAAACTCCCACACAATAATAATGGGAGATTTTAACACCCCACTGTCAGCATTAGACAGATCAACGAGACAGAAAGTTAACAAGGATATCCAGGAATTGAACTCAGCTCTACATAAAGTGGACCTAATAGACATCTACAGAACTCTCCACCCCAAATCAACAGAATATACATTTTTTTCAGCACCACACCACACCTATTCCAAAATTGACCACATAGTTGGAAGTAAAGCTCTTCTCAGCAAATGTAAAAGAACAGAGATTATAACAAACTGTCTCTCAGACCACAGTGCAATCAAACTAGAACTCAGGATTAAGAAACTCAGTCAAAACCGCTCAACTACATGGAAACTGAACAACCTGCTCCTGAATGACTATTGGGTACATAATGAAATGAAGGCAGAAATAAAGATGTTCTTTGAAACCAACGAGAACAAAGACACAACATACCAGAATCTCTGGGACACGTTCAAAGCAGTGTGTAGAGGGAAATTTATAGCACTAAATGCCCACAAGAGAAAGCAGGAAAGATCCAAAATTGACACCCTAACATCACAATTAAAAGAACTAGAAAAGCAAGAGCAAACACATTCACAAGCTAGCAGAAGGCTAGAAATAACTAAAATCAGAGCAGAACTGAAGGAAATAGAGACACAAAAAACCCTTCAAAAAATTAATGAATCTAGGAGCTGGTTTTTTGAAAAGATCAACAAAATTGATGGACCGCTAGCAAGACTAATAAAGAAGAAAAGAGAGAAGAATCAAATAGATGCAATAAAAAACGAAAAAGGGGATATCACCACCGATCCCACAGAAATACAATCTACCATCAGAGAATACTACAAACACCTCTATGCAAATAAACTAGAAAATCTGGAAGAAATGGATAAATTCCTCGACAAATACACCCTCCCAAGACTAAACCAGGAAGAAGTTGAATCTCTGAATAGACCAATAACAGGTTCTGAAATTGTGGCAATAATCAATAGCTTACCAACCAAAAAGAGTCCAGGACCTGATGGATTCACAGCTGAATTCTACCAGAGGTACAAGGAGGAACTGGTACCATTCCTTCTGAAACTATTCCAATCGATAGAAAAAGAGGGAATCCTCCCTAACACATTTTACGAAGCCAGCATCGTCCTGATACCAAAACCTGGCAGAGACTTAACCAAAAAAGAGAATTTCAGACCAATATCCTTGATGAACATTGATGCAAAAATCCTCAATAAAATACTGGCAAACCGAATCCAGCAACACATCAAAAAGCTTATCCACCATGATCAAGTGGGCTTCATCCCTGGGATGCAAGGCTGGTTCAACATACGCAAATCAATAAATGTAATCCAGCATATAAACAGAACCAAAGACAAAAACCACATGATTATCTCAATAGATGCAGAAAAGGCCTTTGACAAAATTCAACAACCCTTCATGCTAAAAACTCTCAATAAATTAGGTATTGATGGGACGTATCTCAAAATAATGAGAGCTATCTACAACAAACCCACAGCCAATATCATACTGAATGGGCAAAAACTGGAAGCATTCCCTCTGAAAACTGGCACAAGACAGGGATGCCCTCTCTCACCGCTACTATTCAACATAGTGCTGGAAGTTCTGGCCAGAGCAATCAGGCAGGAGAAGGAAATAAAGGGTATTCAATTAGGAAAAGAGGAAGTCAAATTGTCCCTGTTTGCAGATGACATGATTGTATATCTGGAAAACCCCATTGTCTCAGCCCAAAATCTCCTTAAGCTGATTAGCAACTTCAGCAAAGTCTCAGGATACAAAATTAATGTACAAAAATCACAAGCATTCTTGTACACCAATAACAGACAAACAGAGAGCCAAATCATGAGTGAACTCCCATTCACAATTGCTTCAAAGAGAATAAAATACCTAGGAATCCAACTTACCAGGGATGTGAAGGACCTCTTCAAGGAGAACTACAAACCACTGCTCAATGAAATAAAAGAGGATACAAACAAATGGAAGAACATTCCATGCTCATGGGTTGGAAGAATCAATATCGTGAAAATGGCCATACTGCCCAAGGTAATTTATAGATTCAATGCCATCCCCATCAAGCTACCAATGACTTTCTTCACAGAATTGGAAAAAACTACTTTAAAGTTCATATGGAACCAAAAAAGAGCCCGCATCGCCAAGTCAATCCTAAGCCAAAAGAACAAAGCTGGAGGCATCACGCTACCTGACTTTAAACTATACTACAAGGCTACAGTAACCAAAACAGCATGGTACTGGTACCACAACAGAGACATAGATCAATGGAACAGAACAGAGCCCTCAGAAATGATGCCGCATAGCTACAACTATCTGATCTTTGACAAACCTGACAAAAACAAGAAATGGGGAAAGGATTCCCTATTTAATAAATGGTGCTGGGAAAACTGGCTAGCCATATGTAGAAAGCTGCAACTGGATCCCTTCCTTACACCTTATACAAAAATTAATTCAAGATGGATTAAAGACTTATATGTTAGACCTAAAACCATTAAAATCCTACAAGAAAACCTAGGCAATACCATTCAGGACATAGGCGTGGGCAAGGACTTCATGTCTAAAACACCAAAAGCAATGGCAACAAAAGCCAAAATCGACAAATGGGATCTCATTAAACTAAAGAGCTTCTGCACAGCAAAAGAAACTATCATCAGAGTGAACAGGCAACCTACACAATGGGAGAAAATTTTTGCAACCTACTCATCTGACAAAGGGCTAATATCCAGAATCTACAATGAACTCAAACAAATTTACAAGAAAAAAACAAACAACCCCATCAAAAAGTGGGCAGAGGACATGAACAGACACTTCTCAAAAGAAGACATTTATGCAGCCAAAAAACACATGAAGAAATGCTCCTCATCACTGGCCATCAGAGAAATGCAAATCAAAACCACAGTGAGATACCATCTCACACCGGTTAGAATGGCCATCATTAAAAAATCAGGAAACAACAGGTGCTGGAGAGGATGTGGAGAAATAGGAACACTTTTACACTGTTGGTGGGACTGTAAACTAGTTCAACCATTGTGGAAGTCAGTGTGGCGATTCCTCAGGGATCTCGAACTAGAAATACCATTTGACCCAGCCATCCCATTACTGGGTATATACCCAAAGGACTATAAATCATGCTGCTATAAAGACACATGCACACGTATGTTTATTGCGGCACTATTCACAATAGCAAAGAGTTGGAACCAACCCAAATGTCCAACAACAATAGACTGGATTAAGAAAATGTGGCACATATACACCATGGAATACTATGCAGCCATAAAAAATGATGAGTTCGTGTCCTTTGTAGGGACATGGATGAAACTGGAAAACATCATTCTCAGTAAACTATCGCAAGGACAAAAAACCAAACACCGCATGTTCTCACTCATAGGTGGGAATTGAACAATGAGAACTCATGGACACAGGAAGGGGAACATCACACTCCGGGGACTGTTGTGGGGTGGGGGGAGGAGGGAGGGACAGCATTAGGAGATACACCTAATGCTAAATGACGAATTAATGGGTGCAGGAAATCAACATGGCACATGGATACATATGTAACAAACCTGCACATTGTGCACATGTACCCTAAAACCCTAAAGTATAATAAAAAAAAAAAAAAAAAAAAAAAAAAAAAAAAAATAAAATGACTGGATTAGAGAGAAGGAAGGTTTTAAGAGGTTGAGAAAGAAAAATGGGCTGCAGAAACACTGAGTCATTCCGGAACCTGTGAGCCCAACCTTCTTCTCCCATGTACACACATGGCCTGTGTGGTAGGGCAATTTCTGAGATTTTTAGAATTGTAATTCTAAGATGATAGAACTAATCTTAGGGGGATCCAAAGTACCATACAGGCATATTTAAATTCTATTTTGCAACCTTTTATCTGAAGATGTCAGATGATATCTCTGTTTTGAAGCTGCAAAAGCAGACACAGAGGGATTTAGCAATTTGTTTAAAGTTGAACTGTGAGTCAGTGCAGGACAAAATAATAATTGCTGTCTTTAGTTTCACATGTACTATCTGCCAACTACTGTCTTAAAACATCGTATGCATTTAAACTTTATATCAACCTATGGTTATATTATCATACTCATTTCACAGATGAGAAACATGAGGCTCAGACAGGTAATTATTTTTTTTTGCCCAGGGGTAATAATAAAAGGCAGAACTGATGGTTAACCAGGGTCAATCTGACTTCAAAGCCTATGCTCTTAATCACAATGCTATACCACCCTCACAATGTCTCCTTTGTCTGCCTAAGTGGTTCTTTTACTACTTTGATTGAACTGACTTACTGTCTTAAAAGATGAAAAATTTACATTTTCAAGAAACATTGTTATGGATGATCTTTGAAGTAGACCTCTAAGTCCAGCGGATAGGAAGCATTGTTCTCTGCATTCTCTAAAGGAAGGGAACAAAATGCTCAAAGATGAGATAATTTTCTTGTGGCCACAGGAATGGATGAGTCAGTCAAGACAGAGATAGAGTGCGTCCTCCCACTTCACCTGTATACTGATGTGAATACAGTCAAATAGAAGAGTTAAATTAACACTGGTGACTACGTGACCCAAGACGTATTATTGTTATTTTTATTAATATTACCATTTAAGCTTGTATGAAAATATATGGCCCATTTAAAATTAGTTACTTCACATTAAATCTTGTCAGGTCACTGGTAGTAAAATTTAGGGAGGGTACATAATGTAAAAATAAAAATATTATTTGACATAAATATGCTACATATATAATTTCAACATATGTTTTCTCATTTAGTACTTTACAACCCTGAGAATCAGATAATTTTAATATTACCGTGACTTTACAGCTAGGGAAACCAAAAATTAGGAAGACTGAGACTTCCAAGTGTCTGCTAAATGACTGGTAGAGCTGGAATCCGAGCACACCTGTTCTCACATCAGCCCTGTGCTTTCTAGTCCTGTCTTCTGCCAGGTCATGATTCTGGGATCAGAAGTGCTTCTTTGGTGAAGCACAGATAACTTACCTTGGCTTTCAAAAAATTACTTTATCTTAGTGTTTCAACTTTCCTAATTCAGAAAATACCAAAGATAATAAATGAACACTTTAAAAGTATTTCAAAGCAATCTTTTAATTATACAGTACATTCAAGTCATTATTAGGCATTTGGGGATACATTGTTTGATTCAACAATAAAGCTATATTTGGCCTTTTAAAAACAGGGCACTGAATTCTTGTACTAAACTGTAGGACAATTGGCAGCTGCCTGACTCAAGTCTCTGAATTGTATGGGTCCGAAGAGGAATGCTTCTTAAAGTTTTCTTTACTAGTTGAATCCCTTTTTGCACTGGAAGCTTAATGCAGACCCTTGATGTTTGGAGCAGAATTGCTGTGGGTGGAGTGGGATAGAGGCTAGAAGCTTCCTCTACCTTCCTTTTATTCCCTTAGGCATATGTGAGGCATCTGGGTGGATTTTTCAACCCACCTTAAAACTAATTTTTCGTTATGAAAGAGGAAGTAATGAAAATGGCCAACTTTTTTGGTGTATTTACTGTGTGCCTGGCATGGTGCCATCTGCCTTGTGTTACTTTATTTAATCTTCAGAAGAATCTTCTGAGTTAGGTCCTATCATTATCTCCATTTGTGGGTGGGGAAATGTAGATTTAGAGAGGGTGAGTAACTTTCCTACTGCCACCTAGCTAGTAACAGGCAGTTAGGACTAATCCCAAGCTGTTGGATGCCTAAGCCCAAGTCTTTATCCACTAAACAAGAAAATGGAAGTCATTTGCTTGAAGTCATAGAGCTTGTTACAAGGAGGCTCTTGACTAGAACCTTAGTCTTCTGATATATTAATATTATAATTAATTGTATCTCAAAATTATGCTGCTAGAGAAAATTAAGTTAAAATAGTTTACCATCTTTCATATATACAGAATTCGCAAGAGAATTAGTAAATATGTGTCTTCATGTCCTCTTTTCCCAAAGGTCATTATGTGAAAATGGCAATTTCCCTTGATTGCAACAATCTGTTTTGCATATTATAATAGTATTGGATTTAGCTATGAGTGACAGGAAACCCAGAGTAACAGGGGATTACATAAAATGGAATTTTGCTCTGTTTAATGCGAAACAATTCTGGAGATAGGCAGGGAAGAGCTAGTAGGGAGGTTCACAAAATAATCAGGAGTCTAGGCTCCCACTATTGTGCTGTTCTACCAGCTTGGTTATGTGTCTTCCAAATCCTGGTCTACTGTGGCAACCTTTGCTTCCACCAGCACATATGTATTCTAACTGTGAAATGCACATTAGAATTCTAGCTGACAAAATAGAGACTCCATGGGAAAGAAAGTATTCACATGCTGACTCTTACAGACAAGGGGCATTATTTGATTTTTCTGGTGGCTGTGTGCCTAACCAAAGATCAAGGTTTCTGTTATTAGGAAAAAAAGAATAAATATTTGGGATAGGCGTCTAGGAGTTTCTAGTACAGCTGTATTAAGTTTGAACGGTAAGAGGTATAGCCCATTGTGATGAACATAGGCTGGTCAATATATAGTTCTGAAGTGTAGGCAAGTGAGCTGAGCTGCAGTTGTGGATTTTGTAGTCATCAGTATATAGATATGAAGTGAACAAGTATTTGTTCTTTTGGGTACAATAATGCATTTCTTATAATTTTTATGGTATTAATTAGCACAGAAATCCTACTTTATTCTAATATGAACCTGAGCTTATTTTACTATGTTATTATTAAATACCAATATATTAGAACATAATTGTCAAGGTGAGTATATAATAAAAAATTTCATAAATTTTGTGTACCATCCAAAAATTAAAACTGAATTCTTACATATATTTCAGGTCGGTAACTCAGGCAGAAAATTCTTTAATCAAGAAAACTCACTTTTCATTTTGGAAGAATTATTTAAACATTGACAAGGTCTATACATTTTTCAATTTCTCTTCATTGCTGAATTAATTCAGATAGAATTTTGTTACATGTAGAAATTTCTAGATTGTCTAAAGAATTCTTAGTGTATGGTTTAGAGTGCTTTCTAAGGAAACAGCAAGCCAGAGGACACAACAGGCTGTTAGCATGTGGCCCAACTGTCACATTCAGGCACAATTTAATCAGGGTCTAGAGATTTTAAAAAATTGATGCGTAGTAGTTATACATATTTTGGGGGTATCTGTGATATTTTGATGCTTGTATGCAATGTGTAATGATCAAATCAACGTAACTGGGATGTCTATCACCATCTTGTGTTGGAAATATTACAGTTCTCTTCTAGCTGTTTTGAAATTCACAACAAGATATTGTTAACTAAAAGTTCCCTACTGTACTGAATAGTAGAACTTATTCCTTCTATCCATACTTATGTACCCCTTAACCAACTTCTCAAAGCAAGTAGTAAAGTATGATTTTCAAAGTCTGGCTTTCTCAGGTATGGTACTTAGATCGTTTCAAATAACTTGTAGTCTCTTAGTTTGACTGCAAATTATTTCAAATTATCTGACATTGTAGTCAACAGAAAAATGAGGCATTTGAAAAATTACCTGAAATCTGATTGTTTAATAAATGCTGAATTTTTTTTTTTTTGAGACGGAGTCTTGCTCTGTGGCCCAGGCTGGAGTGCAGTGGCGCGATCTCGGCTCACTGCCAGCTCTGCCTCCCAGGTTCCCGCCATTCTCCTGCCTCAGCCTCCCTGAGTAGCTGGGACTACAGGTGCCCACCACCACGCCTGGCTAATTTTTTGTATTTTTATTAGAGACGGGGTTTCACCGTGGTCTCGATCTCCTGACCTCGTGATCCGCCCGCTTCGGCCTCCCAAACTGCTGGGATTACAGGCATGAGCCACCGCACCCGGCAATAAATGCTGAATTTTAATTAGGATATTTAATATTTTTGTGTTATGTGAGGCATGGAACATTAGCTTGGTTGGCAATTGAAGAACATTTAGATCAATTTAAATTTCCACTGATTTTTTAACATGTGAAGAAAAGGAGAGCTCTCAACATCATACAAGTTGGGGCTCAGGGGATGCTAGAACTCGTGTGATGTGGAATATGCTCTCAGATTTCTCATCTGTTTGAACTAACACTAAGACATACGTTACTGGTTTTCCAGTTTAGATCTACTTCCATTGTATCATGCAAACTTTCTTGGAGTCATCTAGACAATGTCAACAGGAAGATTCGGTAGTTTCTGAAAGTCTCAAGCTATCTATCAGCAGCCACAAGAGTGTCTCTATCTCAGGTTTCCCAATCATTTTCTTCTGATACACTTGCCATGATATCAGCACACTGCTTGTCAATTCTTATTTTTCTTTCACACTTTGAAGTGTGTAGAATTCCCTATGATTGTCTGCAATGGCATCCCTCATTAACTTTGCTGTGGGATATTGTTGCGTATAAAGTTGCTGACTCAGATAACGCCAATTTATTATCTTGAACTAAAAAGGGTTTGAGGAGAAGAAAGCAATTATATCAGTAGAATTCAAACTTCAGTAGCTTAATTTAAGTCTATAAACCCATAACTAATTACTTAATAATATCTTTAATTTTTTTGCAACTCACCTATCTGTACGTAGCTGCAAATTTCTAGAGATTAGGCCAAGTGTCAACTGAAATATCAGTTTGTAGTCACCTGTGCTGTACCATATCTAGCTGTGAACTTAATAAAGACCTTGATGATAATCACAGTGGAGGTCAGAGACATTCCTTACTGTTGAGTTGCCACTAATATTTATGTAGTACACCTATCTAACAAAGTCTGTTGATATCATATGCAATCTTCACAACCTCCTTTTAAAGGTAGGGGAAAGATACTGCCACTTAAGTTTTATGGTTCGTTAAATAGAAATAGTTAAACTCTGGGTTTTGTAACTTCTCTATGAGAACTAGCCGTAATTATTATGGTATGGAATGCGAACATTGTAATTCAGCCCAAGGGCCTGGATGATGCTATTAGATACTTATAGATGTGTTTTGTCTTCCAGTGTATAAGGCAGAAATATGTTATTTGTAATTTTATATGGAATAATTTGCTTGTATTTATTCTTTAAAAAACAGCAATGAAAATATATAATCCTTGTACATATATATAATATTCTTTTTTAATTCTACTGTGCATATTTTTCTAGTCTTGTTCTAGAAAGTGTGAGAAGGATGAATGATGTTACCAATGCTTGCTGGTTTGGGCTTTTCACAAAGTAAAACACATCTCAAATACTTTTGTTGACAGGATAAGCAGGCACAATCCTAAGAGCTAAGCTACTCTCAAATACGTAACATATGCCAAAACAGATATATAGACCAATGGAACAGAACAGAGGCCTCAGAAATAATGCCACACATCTGCAACCATCTGATCTTTGACAAACCTGACAAAAACAAGCAATGAGGAAAGGATTCCCTATTTAATACACGGTGTTGAGAAAACTGGCTAGTCATATGCAGAAAACTGAAAGTGGACCTCTTCCTTACACCTTATACAAAAATTAACTCAAGATGGATTAGAGACTTAAACATAAGGCCTAAAACCATAAAAACCCTAGAAGAAAACCCGGGCAATACCATTCAGGACATAGGCATGGGCAAAGACTTCATGACTAAAATGCCAAAAGCAATGGCAACAAAAGCCAAAATTGACAAATGGGATCTAATTAAACTAAAGAGCCTCTGCACAGCAAAAGAAACTATCATCAGAGTGAACAGGCAACCGGAAGAATGGGAGAAAATTTTTGCAATCTGTTTATCTGAGAAAGGGCTAATATGCAGAATCTACAAAGAACTTAAATTTACAAGAAAAAAACAAGCCCATAAAAATGTAGGCAAAGGATATGAACAGACACTTCTCAAAAGAAGACATTTATGCAGCCAACAAACATGAAAAAAAGCTCATCATCACTGGTCATTAGAGAAATGCAAATCAAAACCACAATGAGATACCATCTCATGCCAGTTAGAATGGCGATCATTAAAAAGTCAGGAAACAACAGATGCTGGAGAGGATGTGGAGAAATAGGAACATTTTTACACTGTTGGTTGGAGTGTAAATTAGTTCAACCATTGTGGAAGACAGTGTGGCGATTCCTCAGAGATCTAGAACCAGAAATACTGTTTGACCCAGCGATCCCATTACTGAGTATATACCCGAAGGAATATAAATCATGCTGCTTTAAAGACACACGCACACGTATGTTTATTGCGGCACTATTCACAATAGCAAAGACTTGGAACCAACCTAAATGCCCATCAGTGATGTCTGTTATACGCATCTCCTTTCTTCTTCAATGATAGACTGGATAAAGAAAATGTGGCATACATACACCAGGGAATACTATGCAGCCATAAAAAAGGATGAGTTCATGTTCTTTGCAGGGACACGAATGAAGCTGGAAACCATCATTCTCAGCAAACTAACACAAGAACAGAAAACCAAGCACTGCATGTTCTCACTCATGAGTGGGAGTTAAACAATGAGAACACATGGACACAAGGAATGGAACATCATACACTGGGGCCTGTCAGTGGGTGGGGGACTAGGGGAGGGATAGCATTAGGAGAAATACGTAATGTAGATGACGGGTTGATGGGTGCAGCAAACCACCACGGCAGGTGTATACCTATGTAACAAACCTGCACATTCTGCACATGTACCCCAGAGCTTAAAGTATAATTTTTCTTTTTTTAAAAGACCCACTATTGATTGGTGGTATTGCTGTGAAGAGGCTTCTTCTGGTAAATTTTTCTTTGAAACACTGAGCCTTGACTTGTCATTATTACTTTTAGTACATTTTTCCCCTTGTCTTTTTGCTGTTGCTGCTGCTTTTCTTTTTTAGCACTATTCTAAAAATGACACATTAATAAGTAATAATAATAATGCAGCTCTAAACATATTGCTTGTTTTCTGGTAATTCGGGGCTAAAAAACATAAGCATACTTTAACTGTTATATTCACTTGACTTGTCACTAATTATACATGTCTCCAGATTGAAAAGAAAATCATATAAAGAAGGCAATTTGATATTACTAAAGCTATTAGAATTCAGTCTATCTGAAGGTGATTTTACATGAATAGGTGCACATAAGTTTTGATAGATGGAAATAAAGACTGGACAAGTGTTTACGTATGTTCAGGAGGAGGTTAATTATACAAATGTCTGTTGATAGGTAAAATAAATTTAGTCCTTCGCTTTACTACTTTCTTTGAGCATACTTTTTTCACGTCTAATTTGAAGGAATTCAGTATTGAATCACTTACTGAGAAAATAAAAAAGTAATTAAGAAATAGGGTCAATTATATCTCAAAAAAGCTAAAAAAATAGTGTGAATCAGTTTGAAAAACAATGCTATACAGACTGGGAAAAGAACAAATAATGTTTCAAATGACAAACATCTTAGTAATGTGGTCACTACCACTATTACGAATAATTAAAATAATGGTGATGATAATTATCATCCTTGTTATTTGTACAATGATTTTTCCACTTGGGAGCTCAAAGTACCAAACGGCCTTATCATTTTTATCTCTACCTAGCTCATTAGGTTAGGAGGGGTCTGGACTTATTATCCTTGTTTTTCACATGGAGAAATTAAGACAGATAATTGAATCTGTGTGTACAAGACTATATAATAAATGAGTTGGTGGCAGGGCTCAGAAATATAATCTCTTAATTGTTTATTCAAAGTATTTTTGACTGGATTCTCTTTTTTCTTTGTCCCATGTTATCCCTTTTGTCTTCTTCTATCCAACCAGGACAGCATGTCACTAAAATAGTTGTGAGTAATGTGGGAAGGTGGGGGTCAGAAAAGGAATCACAGTGGTACCTTGGACACTGCAGTGATGTAAATTCCATGAAAATACATCTATAATCTTCCTTAGTTTTTTTTTTCATATTTTAAGAGCGTCCTATGTCTCTCTCTCTCTTTTTTAATTCAAAAGCCATAATGTTATTCTTAAAAAATCCACCACAAAACAAACAAAACCGTAAATTAAAATTAAAATTTCTTGCTTATATGTTATTCTGCTTCTTACTAATAAATATTTGTTGTGTCTTCTATATATTTTGTTATGCACACATGTATATAGTTTTATTTATAAAAACTGAAACATGGAATGCATATTATTCTATAACTTTTTAAAATTAAAACTTATCATTAACCTTTTTAATGTTAATACATGAAACCTACCTCATCAATAGAATGGATGCAGTGTCTACATTTTTGTCTTGATTAAAACTTACTGTAGCCGGGCGTAGTGGCGGGCACCTGTAGTCCCAGCTACTTGGAGAGGCTGAGGCAGGAGAATGGCGTGAACCTGGGAGGCGGAGCTTGCAGTGAGCCGAGATCGCGCCACTGCACTCCAGCCTGGGCGACAGAGCGAGACTCCGTCTCAAAAAAAAAAAACAAAAAACAAAAAACTTACTGCAGAACAAATAGAACGCGTCTAATATTTCACAATTCTACATAACAATCATATACTTTTGATGATTTCATGTTTTCTACAAGCACACATTCATATTCTTCATCCGACATGTTTTGATATTAGTTGAGAAACCCTCCTCTCCCCGTATTCCCCCTCAAAGTTTTGCTTACGTCTGTTACAGGCATCTCCTTTCTTCTGCAACAGATTAATAGCAAGCATTCAGGGATGAAGGAACAGGAGGCAGTTTTGCGGGTTTCTTAGGCACTGTTGCAGGTAAAACGTAACCTCATTGTGGAGAAGACTTTTTATATTGCAGTAATTGCCATTCTAGGAACAGGTGTTTGGAATTCTACTCAAGGGAAAACTGGAGATGGGAAAGGTTGGGAAGAGTAAGATAAAGCTTCCCTGGTTACGGCCCTGTGGAAAAATCACAGGAACAAGGCAGGAGAACAAGCAGAGTCCCTGGAGCCTTCCACTACATCTCAGTGCCTTTCCCAGGGACAGGATTGTATAGCGATGATAACACCATTGACTTCTGTGCCAATGCTGTTTATTTTGTGTCCAGCCAGAGACAGGATGTAATGATGGTGTGACAGGGGCCAACATGATAATATCATCACTTCCTGATCCTATATCATCAGGAAACAGAGTGTTCTTGATTTTTGTAAACAAAAAGTATTTTTTGTAAAATGCTTTGCTGTTTACACATTCATGATCTAATTTTAGGTCCCAAAGTGCTTTAGATGGAATGGTTATCCCACTCTTTACTGATACAAGGAGAAATTGAGCTCGAAGTTTAAATGATTCGTCCAAGTCGCAGATCTGTTATGGAAAGGGCTGCACTTAGAATTCTCCTTTTTCTGATTCAACACCCAGTACTCCTCCAGGAGAATATCATGTTTTCCTCAAGTCCTCATGTAGCAGACAGCACTCTAGAAAAAAAAAAGCACAGCACACACTGGCATAGTAAATGCCTCAAGAAATCTAAAATAAGAGTATCGTATTCAAACTCCTTAGTCATCTCTGACTTATTATTTCACATTTCTGGCTTTAGAGTTTGCTTACCAAATATTATAACCCAATGGGACAGCAACTTTACCAATCAAACAAAAATCATGTGGACCAATGTTTTTCAGTAACTTGTATTTTTGAAGGCAGAACAAATAGGAGAAGTTGAGGGAATCTCATACAAAAAGAATTTCCGGTGGCATCTTTTTTTTTTTTTTTTGAGACGGAGTCTCGCTCTGTTGCCCAGGCTGGAGTGCAGTGGCGCGATCTCAGCTCACTGCAAGCTCTGCCTCCTGGGTTCATGCCATTCTCCTGCCTCAGCCTCCCGAGTAGCTGGGACCACAGGCGCCCACCACCACACCCGGATAATTTTTTTTGTATTTTTAGTAGACACGGGGTTTCACGGTGTTAGCCAGGATGGTCTTGATCTCCTGACCTCGTGATCTGCCCTCCTCTACCTCCCAAAGTGCTGGGATTACAGGCGTGAGCCACCGTGTCCAGCCTCCTGTAGCATCATTAAAGCTTAGAGGTAAATATTAGCTCAAAACCTCAGGTTCTTTAGGAAGCGGCCTCTGGTTGTCTGTTCTATGTATCCTCAAAGTTTGGTTTGGTAATAGATCAGAAAATTAGAAGAATAGAATTAGCAACTCTATGTGAAACCTGGTATGCTTCAAGCTGTAACACATTTCAAAGGCTATTTAAGATTCTAGAGTGCTAGGGAAAAGGCTTAAAATATTTCTATAGCTCCTGAGTGTCTAACTCTATATCAAGTACATGGCTGGCTCAACAAGTGATAGATAACATTTAATATTGCACTTTCTACATGTCAGGCATTGTTAGCCCTAACCCTAATCTTATGAAATAGGTACTATCATTATCATCTTCCTTTTATGGATGAGGAAACTGAAGCACAGAAAAGTCAAACTACTTGCCCAGAAACAGGAGTCAGAATCAGGATTGGCCTCAGCAGCCTAGAACCAGGGTGTGCTCTAAACCCAGACAGTACACAACCCTCCAACTGAATGTCCTTTATTCCCCAAAAATATCTGTTTTGTCTAAGGAGTGGATGTGTTGCATGCTCTGAAATACTCTATCTATTTACTTTCTTCCTTAGGCCAGATGTGGTGAGGGCTAGGAAAAGAGTTTGTTGGGAGCCCTGGTTCATCGGCCTCATCATCTTCATATCCCTGATCGTCCTGGCAGTGTGTATTGGACTCACTGTTCATTATGTGAGATATGGTAAGTATAAGCTGCCTTGGCATCATGTGATTTACCCCAAATATTTCCTCATACTTTGCTGTTTTGATTTGTCTCAGGCTTATTCATTCATTACTATGATTCATTTTCTCAGCCTGTACAAAGGAATCTTTACCTGCTTTGTCTCTTATTTAGTCCTCATAAGTCAAGGAGGATTCTTTTTTCTACCTTTGATGTAGTGATGCTTTCTGCTGGGAACAGCATGCTTATTTGCATCTTCCTTAATAAGCAATAAGTGAATATTAATCAAGGGAAAACTACAGGATAGCTAGAACCAATGTCTTGAGTTGTTTGAGGTCACAGGGCAAGCATCTTGATTTAAAATAATTCTGACCGGGTGCAGTGGCTCACGCCTGTAATCTCAGCACTTTGGGAGGCTGAGGCGGGTGGATCACTTGAGGTCAGGAGTTTGAGACCAGGCTGGCCAACATGGTGAAACCCCGTCTCTACCAAAAAAAAAAAAAAAAATAGCCAGGTGTGATGGTGTACACCTGCAGTCCCAATTCCTGGGGAGGCTGAGGCAGGAGAATCACTTGAACCCAGGAGGCGGAGGTTTCAGTGAGTGGAGATCACACCACTGCACTCCAGCCTGGGCAACAGAGAGAGACTCGGTCTCAAAAAGAAAAAAAAAAATCCAACTCGTTGAAATTCTGACATCCCAATAAATCAATGACACAATCTGGAGTCATAAAGAAGTAGGCTCTATTCTGTACCAGTAAGTTACAAAAATAGTCATAGTGATGTATTGTTGAGTAAGTGCCTATTTCTGTTATTAAAATCTCATCTTAGGGTATATTGTAGGTGATTAAAGAGGATAGGGTATGCCAAGAAAGCTCATTATAAAGACGTTCACCGTGCGGTTATCAGGTACCTCATTGCTAGATGAACTGTTAGTTGCTATGTTATTAGAAAGGTCTCCAGGGTACTTCAGAACTGTTCTTCTGGGATGTAACAACCCTTCTGAAGTTCCCTCCTGCTCTGCCTAGGGTTTTAATTACTTGACTCAACCATGACCTGTTAGTTTAATATCTTCCTCTGTTACTGGATTATACTTGGATGTTCAAGGCACCATAACCATAGAAGCTAATAACTTGATTCAAATTTAATTGGGACCTTGTTGAAGTTGCTTTCCAGTAACGAGAAAGAGTACTCTGTAACCTGGTTATCTTTACTATCCATGCAAATGTAATCTCAATTTCCAAAGCAAGGTGGATCATTTCTGGATAGTTTAAAAAAACTCATTGTGGTTTTGAATTGCAATTCTCTGATGGCCAGTGATGATGAGCATTTTTTCTTCTGTCTTTTGACTGCATAAATATCTTCTTTTTAGAAGTGTCTGTTCATATTCTTCACCCAGTTGTTGATGGGGTTTTTTGTTTGTTTTTCTTATAAATTCGTTTGAGTTCATTGTAGATTCTGGATATTAGCCCTTTGTCAGATGAGTAGATTGCAAAAATTTTCTCCCATTCCGTAGGTTGCCTGTTCACTCTGATGGCAGTTTCTTTTGCTGTGCAGAAGCTCTTTAGTTTAATTAGATCCCATTTGTCAATTTTGGCTTTTTTTTTGCCATTGCTTCTGGTGTTTTAGACATGAATTCCTTGCCCATGCCTATGTCCTGAATGGTATTGCCTAGGTTTTCTTCTAGAGTTTTTATGGTTTTAGGTCTAACATTTAAGTCTTTAATTCATTTTGAATTAATTTTTGCATAAGGTGTAAGGAAGGGATCCAGTTTCAGCTTTCTACATATGACTAGCCAGTTTTCCCAGCACCAATTATTAAACAGAGAATCCTTTCCCCATTTCTTGTTTTTCTCAGGTTTGTCAAAGATCAGATGCTTGTAGATGTGTGGTATTATTTCTGATGGCTCTGTTCTATTCCATTGGTTTATATCTCTGTTTCGGTACCAGTACCATGCTGTTTTGGTAACTGTAGCCTTGTAGTATAGTTTGAATACAGGTAGTGTGATGTCTCCAGCTTTGTTCTTCCGTGTTAGGATTGTCTTGGCAATGCGGGCTCTTTTTTGGTTCCATATGAACTTTAAAGTAGTTTTTTTCCAATTCTGTGAAGAAAGTCATTGGTAGCTTGATGGGAATGGCATTGAATCTATAAATTACCTTGGGCAGGATGACCATTTTCACAATATTGATTCCTCCTAACCATGAGCATGGAATGTTCTTCCATTTGTTTGTACCCTCTTTCATTTCGCTGAGCAGTGGTTTGTAGTTCTCCTTGAAGAGGTCCTTCACATCCCTTATAAGTTGGATTCCTAGATATTTTATTCTCTTTGAAGCAATTGTGAATTTCTCATGAACTGTTCACTCATGATTTGGCTCTCTGTTTTTCTGTTATTTGTGTATAAGAATGCTTGTGATTTTTGCACATTGATTTTGTGTCCTGAGACTTTGTGAGGTTGCTTATCAGCTTAAAGAGATTTTGGGCTGAGATGATGAGGTTTTCTAAATATACAGTCACGTTATCTGCAAATCATGGGCTTCTTTTCCAAATGTGGGAGAGCATGGCCTGCATGACTGCTGGCTTCCAGCACGTGGTGTGCAAACCCATGCCAGGGTGTGTAATTCACTGTAGCCCTTGATAGAATATCAGGGGATAATGTTTGTTTTTTAATCTTCTGTTTATTACCCTCAGCCAATTAACTTCTATCTATAGTAGAAGATAATTTGCCAATTTTTTAACGGAAAAATACCGTGCTCCTTAAAAAGTCTTTTAGAAGCACAGCGTTTTCAATTTCATTACATTAAAATCACTAAAAGATAAAAAAAAGTGAAATGCACATATATAAGAAATTTTCTTTTTGCAAAATACTCTGTTTTGATTTGAAATGTTTGTGAATTTTCCATGCATGTGTCCAGATGCATAGGGAGTTTATTCACTCAATTAAGTTAAAACATTAGATAACATGGTAAATTCAAAAAGTAGTGAGGACACATTTTGTTTCTGTGTCTTTAACTGAGAAAACTGGCTGATGCCTCCTGTGTGCAAGCACTGTGTAGCTGACGCAGATACAGAAACCAAGGTTTTCTTACTTGCTGCTGCTGGCCCCGGCACTGGAGTTCTGCTCCGGGAGGGCAGGGTATCTGTTTTTATTATGACTCAGCAAGTGCCACACTAATACACACGGGTGTCTCTGCCCTCTAGTGGATCCTGGCAGGAAGTGGGAGCAAATGCGACTAAAAAAAAATGAAAGATTTAAAAAATGCTCATTATCTCCAGAGGGGATTTAATTCTAAGAGGAGGCTTTTTTTTTCTTTTTCAAATGGGCTGATGGGTAAAAATAATACAAGACTGGAGGCGTTGGAAAAAAGCACACTGCATTTGCCTTTTGGCATCTGTGATGACTGAGTCCTTCCTCAGCTCTGCCACAGGGAGCACATTCACACATATGTCACACATATACCAGGGTTAGGTCATAAAACCAACGGTTACCTGGAAGAAGCCACGAAGGCTATGAGACCAAATCTTCACCTAGAAGACACTTGATACTTCAGAAGCCGAGGCCCTGTGAGATGTCTCGGAGAGCTCAGCTGTGACCCTGCACTGTATGGAAGGGCGGGCCGTGGGGCCCAGGCAGGTGAAGAGAATTGTCCACTGTTGAGCATCGTCAGCCTAAAACCCACATGCAATGCTGTTGCTGCAGAACTGCTGACTGTTGAAGCCACAAACCACAGAAACAGACTCCCTTTATGGTCCTCACTGTGTAACTGGTGACTTTTCAGAAGATGAAGATTAAACATATTAATCATAAATTCAAAGTGTCAGAAGGAACACTAGGAGATTTTCTAACCTCTGCTACCATGACTTTTTTTTTGCAAGATTCGTGAATTATTGTAAATAAGGTCACAGAGGCCAAAGTGCTCCCCTGGTCATCCAGAAAGAGGCAGGCTGCTAAACCCCATGCCTGAGACATCTGTGTTTTCTTAGGATAATACAAAAATTAAATATAAGGGAGAGAGAGAGGGACAGAAAGAGACAGAGAGATAGAGAATTGGAGCTAGGAGGAAACATTTTCATGTTTTGCCCCCCAAAATTCCCAGTGAACATTCCCATTGCCAGCGGGTGAAATCCAAGGCCCTGGCTCCAGGATCCTGCTCTTTCCTTTGGTGACTCTTGTGCAGATTTGGCATAAAACAATATGGAACTTGTTACACTTCTCTGGACAAGTCATTATGCTCATGCTTTTGGCTCACAGGCTCCACTTCCCTGGACACCTCTTTGCCGTAAGCTTCAAGTAATTCAGCTTCACCCGTCAGAGAAGAGCTCAGGTGTCACTTCCTCTAAGGACCTCCCTAGCCACCTCTCCAGCAGAAGGGCCCCCACATTGCTCTTTGCACCTCTGTCCCTTGAGGTGCTGCTGTCCTCTGTGGAGGGTTGAACCCCAGGAACTAGAGCACCTTTCATGCTGGAGACACTTGGCACTCAGTAAGTGTGTGCTGAGTGGATACAAGTGCATCAAGCTTGCACAGCCTTACAATGTGTACTCTCATGTCTGGAATAGATCCTTATTTTCATTCTTGGTAAAATGAGTAAGTGGGGCCGGGTGACCTATACTCTCCTTTCAAATCAGAAGTTCACATTGAGACTGACATCAAATAGCTTCCCAGTCAGCGCCAGGTGAGGACCCAGGTTGTTCAATGTGCCCATGTCCCCCAAAGAGTGGGGAAAGCATGGAGAAATGGGACCAGCTCTGCTGTCTGCTGCCCAGTGCCAGCCAGCAACTCCAGGCTCACAAAGCCAAGGCAAAGGCACCTGCAGGAGATCTTGGTTGTTCACTAGCTGTGATTGGGCTGGGAGGGGAGTGTGTTCACTTCTAATTATGCAGGGACTAGCATGAGACGGTAAAGTTTGAAATGTGTTGTTTTTTTGTCTTGGCCAAAAAAAAAAAAAAAAAAGGTGTTTTTAGCTTCTCATCCTTGGAGCCACTGACATTAGCTAAGGGCCTGATATTTTAAGAAAACTTGAAAATTAACTATGTGAACCAGTAATCTCCAAAGTAATATTTTGATAAATAGTGTAATTGTTTATCACAGCAAAACCATTGCTTAAGTGGGCAAAACTCAGGAGGATAGGAAAACACACTCTTGAAAGCAGGTGGTGATGCCCCGAAATTGAGCAAATGCAGGGACACGTGTTGTTCTACCCCAGGTCAGAGTGTGTCAGTCATCACTCGATGCCACTCACAGACCACCAACTTCAGAATATCTAGGTGTAAAGCTCTGTACAAAAGTCATAACATAATAATGTAAATAAATTATTATTTATATTACACTATTATATAATGCAAAGTCTATTAAAACATGTTTGTCTTCAAAGAATGGCCTTGGTTCCTGTGGGCAGTGTCTCCTCATGTAAAGGTAGTGCATTCCTGCTAAATCATGGACAAAACGGGCCTCCAGGAGCTGCAGGCTGCAGCAGCAGCAGCAGCTTCTCATCTCATCCTTCACTGCATGATACTGTTGTTGACTTCAAAAGGTCTTTTCGGTCTAGTTTTATCAACAGAGCTAGTATTTCATGAGGATCTACTACATACCAGGTTCCAGGAAGCTAAATGCCTTTTGTTTGTTATTACTCACTAAATAAAAATCACAACTCTCTTCCCATTTCTCACACAACAAAATTTAGCTGAGGGTGATTGAGTGACTTTCCCAGGGTCGCACAGCTACTAAGAGCAGAGTCGTGTTTAGGTTCATGTGGGAATGCTGAACACCAAAATGAACCAACAGAAGTATCATATATTCCAAAAGCCTACTCAAGCCATTTGTTCTTATTTTAAGGAAAATCTTTATGCCAATTTTAAACTCCAAATACTTACGAATGGCAGAGATTTACAGGTTTGATTCTGATGTAAGAAATGATGCTCATCAGCTGGTTACTGCTACCACCCCACAACCCTGAGCATACTGGACAAATGTCTAAGCCTCGTGGTTAGTGAGGACAATGCTGGTGGAGGCTGAAGTTGTCATGCAGTGACTTACACAAGCTTAGGCAGATTTGGTGATATATGACACAGAGATGCAAATAAATGCTGTAGCTGACACACACAGGCTGGCTCTGGGAGATGCAGAAGGAGCACATCACCCAAAATAGAGCCAGACAGACTTCTTTAAGGAAAGAGAAAAGGGGGTTGCATCTTAAAGAATGAAGAAGAGATTTGTCATGAGAGATGGGACAGGAAGTTCTTGAGAGGCAGAGGGAAAGCATGAGAATGTCAAGAAGGGAGGAGAGATTCTCGCACATCTGGGAAACTGACAATCCATCAGCACGGCCAGAAGGAAAATCAGGAGAAGGAGCGGAAATAATAGATGAGGCTGGATATAGAAGCAGGGTTGAAGCTGTGTTGATTGTGGTAAAGAGTAGTGATTCTATCCAGAAGGCAATAGTTAGCATTCTAAACAGAGACCTTTTAAAAGAAGAGTCAGCAAATATTTTCTGCGAAGGGCTAAATGTTAATTATTTTTTTCCAAGCCATATGGTCCCTCTCTCAATGACTCAGCTATTCCATTATACCATGAAAGTAGCCAGAGACATTATATAACACATGCATGACACTGTGTCCCAGTACATCTTTACTTACAAATGCAGACTGTGTCAGACATCGCCCATGCATGGTAGTTTGCCACACCCTGTTTTAGAAAGCTCAGGTTTATGATGTGTTGGAGAACGCCTACAAGAGCTCTTCTTTTAAATGGTAGAGTGAACATACACTGGAATTCTATCCTGCTTGACCCCAGGTCTTGATAGCGAAAGGTAGAAAAGATAGATAGTAAATAGATAGATAGATAGATGATAGGCAGGTGGATAGATAGATGATAGATAAAGAAAATACATAGCTGTTCCAGAAAACAGAAATGGATAACTTCATGAACCAAAAACAAAGTAATATACTTTAGAAAGGAAGCAGGCTGGAAAACTCACAGTTGCAAAGCAAATAGAATTTCCAATTGCCTCTTGTAGCCCATTCCTGGAAGCAGTCACAGCCCAGTGTGTTTTGAATACTTCCTCTGTTTTTTGTTTGTTTGTTGTTTGCTTTTTTGTGGGGTTTTTGTTTTTGTTGTTTGCTTTTTTTAAAAAAAATTCCCTTTCTCTGCTTTTTTCACAGCAGCCTTTGTCATTTCAATGACAAAGAATTTCCAATTGCCTCTTGTAGCCCATTCACACCTTAAATCTGTGAAATCCTCATGTTTTCTTCTGCTGCATCCATAGTTCAAACAAAGATTAGGCAAAGCTAGACACATTCCTGAAGGAACCTAAGAAATTCATCTCTTTCTTTCTCTGGAATGAAATGAATTCTCTAGACCATCAGTTCTAATCTTCAAAAACCAAACCTGTTTGTGAGATCTCCTTCAAAAACTACTGTAGATTCCATAAACATGCTAAAATATTTATGTTTTTTAAATATTTGTTTTATTTGGAATCAATATATTTGTAATTTTAGTACTTGTATTAATATAAGGGAGAAATGTTTAAATCTGTCTATGCCATATGTGCCTCTCGCTTGTTGCCCAATTAATTGTAGCCTCAGGCTAAACTTTGGTTTCTGTATTTTTTTCAGAACAAATATAACTGATCTCAAAACATCTGCTTTTATTGTAGGAACTCGTGCTGCCATCTCCATTCCTCTCTCTTTTCTTGCAATCTGGGTGGAAGTTCTTTAATATGAAGATTTCAACCACCTTCACTCTACCATGTCCACTATCAGCACATTCAAATGTATCCAGCCAAGGCTGTCATCTTAGGCCAGGGATTTTTTAGGAATCTATTTTGCTCTGATGCGGCTGGCACCCCTTTGACTCAATTTATCACCCCAGTGCTCTTTTCATTTTAGGAGCCCAAGAGGGCAGAAAAAGAAGTAGGTGAGCAATTAAACCCTCTGAGTCAGGAGCGTCTCCCCTTGTGTTAAGCAATGTTGTAGAATATTTTATTTAGTAAGCTCCTAGCAATGAGCCACATGGCTGCTGAACACACATGCCTGCTTGCTGCTGTGAGCTCAGACACCATCATCATTAGTGTTTTCCACCCCTGGAGGGAATTATAAGGGCCATTTAATAACCTGTAAATCATAGAGAGTTAAAGGTGTTTCCCTGAAACACTGATGACAGAATGAAAGGTGAGGAGTGTTAGCCACATGTCAAAAGAGCAGGAAAGTCTCTCAGTGTGTGTTGTTGAAGAAATGCAGGTCTTTTTTCTTTTGGAAGTCTCCCTAGAAGGGGGTCAAGGACTCTGCCCATTCTAGGATGAAAAGTTGGGATATTAGACACCCTCAGATGTTTACCCCAAGCCTTCATTTTGGGCTCTTAATTAGTGGTTCATCCATCACAATGTCAAATGCTAAGCAGAGCATTTGGATCTCTCCACAGTCCAAATCAGCACCATCTTTTAAAGTTGAGTTTCTCATTATTCTCACCTGATATACCTTATTTATCCCACACCCACCCCAATAACATATTGTGCTCACTGTTATCTTTCAGACAACACTTGAATTTTACTCAGCCTGGAGTGCTCTTCACATGTCTGGTCCAGATCCAGTTTAGACTCATTCTTCAGCCCTGCATCAGTCAATGGGGGCTAGGTTAAACTGTGGTGACAAACAACCTCCAAATTTCAGTGGGTCAAAAATCTTCGTCATTTATTTACATCTCATCATGGGTCAGGTGAGAGGTAGCTCTGTGCTGTGTCATCCTAACACAGGAATCCAGACCGAAGGAGGGACCATCAATAAGATCCCCATTGCTATAGAAAAGAGAAAAAAGCACGCAGAATAGAACTCTGTTTCTTGGAGATCTCTTCTGAAAAAGTGACATGTTATTTCATCTCACCTCCATTGGCAAAAAACAAACAAACAAACAAAAAAGTCATGTGGCCATGCAAAAATTTAAGTAGGTAGGATGGAACAGTCAGAATGCATTCATAAAAAATGAACTGAAAATATTTGGAGAACAGCACCAATGACTATCATGAATGCCAACATGCATCCCTAACAACCCAGTACTATTACCCTCCAAACTTTTTATGTCTTGCAAAGGATTAGAACTTCACATCTGAAGCCATACCACTTAGAGGGAATGCAAAATACATAATGACATCTCCTTTAGGATATCCTTAGAGAATTCAAGGAAAAGAAGTTAAATAATTTAAAAGTGCTGTTGGGTACAGCTATTTAGAGCTAGAGGGTAAGATTAGAGATAGATCATAAAGATAATAATAGGGTTAGGGTTAGGGTTGGGATCTGGGTCAGAGTCAGGGCTGGAAGTATGGTTAGAGGTGGGGTCATGATCAGGGTCAAGATCAAAGTCAGGGTCAAAGTAAGGGTGAGAATTAGGGAGCAGGGTAGGGATCAGAGTTTAGGTTCAGGGTCAAAGTCTTGGGACAGGGTTAGGATTAGGATTAGAACCAGAGCTTTGTTCTCCTCAGGACCCACCCAAAGGTGGGTCACCATGGCTTTGGAGCATGTCTACAGTGGTAGCGTGTCTACAGTGAAGACCAGAGTTTCATTGTCCTTAAGACTGACCTGGGGAGACGCGGCTGCAGGCCTTTGAGGAAGGTGAGGCAAAAGCTTCCTGTCTGCTCCCCGTGTGCTGAGGACGAACTCTGCCATAGGCTTTACTTTCACAAGTTATATTCTACAAGTCTTGTTTTACAAAAGCATCCCTTCCTTGAGGCTTCAGCTGCTCACCACTGCTCATCATCATAGCGTGCCACAACATATGGTAAGATTTGGGCTTGTTTCTGGGGAGAGATCTTGATATAGAGAAAGGAGCAATGCTTAGAGTCACCATCAGGACCGTTGGGATGAAAGCTGGGGATGGCCAGAGGCTGGAGGAAACACGTGCACCCCTTGTAAACACTTTTATTCATGTTTTAATTACTCATTTTTCTTACAGTGTTAAAGTAGTAAAAATAGTATTGAAAAATTGAAAAGTAGGCATATTAAAACTTGCAACATTATTTAAGTTTGCATATACTGTTTGTACCTCATCATTTTTCATTTTGTTGAGAAAGCCTAAGGTTAATTGTCAGCATATTTGTAGTAGTAGACAGAATAATGTCTGTTTTATAAACATTGACATCCTACATTACATGTATGAACCCTGAAAATCTGAGACAGCTCTCAGATTTTTTAGAAAGTTTATTTTGCCAAGTTTGAGGATGCATGCCCATGAGGCCTCCTCAGGAGGTCCTGACAACATGGGCCCAAGGTGGTCGTGGCACAGCTTGGCTTTATACACTTTAGAGAGACATGAGACATCAATCAATATGTGTAAGATGTACATTGGTTCAGTCCAGAAAGGTGAGACAACTTGAAAAGAAGGCAAGACATGGGGCTTCCAGGTCATAGGTAGGTAAGGGACAAATGGTTTCATTATTTTGCGTTGCCGATTACCCTCTCCAAATGAGACAATCAGATATGCATTTATCTTGGTGAGCAGATGGGTGACTTTGGATAGAATGGGAGGTAGATTTGCACTAAGCAGTTCCCAGCTTGACTTTTCCTTTTAGCTTTGTGATTTTGGGTCCCCAAGATTTATTTTCCCTTCACAAATCCAACATGTTTTCCTATGAGCATTAATTATTTATTGGGTAGTTCATTGCACAAATAAGACATAGATTTTTAAAAAACCATCAACTTCATGCCTAGCTACATAGACATAATTACATAGGAGCTCAATTAAATTTGCAAACATTCCAGAGTTTGGGTTCCCAATAATTCTTTGTGATTCTTTAAAAGGTAAAGTATTTTTTTCCCATAAAACATAGCAACATCGAAAATCACCCGTAGAATGTCCTGCCATTTTTGTTTCTCTAGTTTCCTCATTTTCTGCAAAGCCTCGCCGAGGAAATTGACTTTGAATATCCTTTTACACTCTTCTGTTTTAGAAAGCATTGTGGTAAAACATTGAATCTTCATGGTTGTAAGTTCTGTTCACATTCTTTCTTTCTTTGAATATTTTTTCCCAACGGCCAACATTTGATTCTGTTGTATTATGGCTAAAAGGTAGGCATGGGAATAAAATAAAGACAAGAAGTCTTTGGAATAAGTGATCTCATCACAATGAATGAATTTGCCATTGGAACGTATTTTTACAAAGTCACTGTTTTGAAAATATTTAGCCATGAATTGAAACAGAGTCTGTAAGTTTATTTTTTTCCTGGTCTAAGGTGATCAGCATTTTAGAGAATGAACCCAGGACACAACCACAGCACAAGAAAAAATATGATAATGAAGCTTACACATACCTGTTACTACTGTAACAGAAAACATGTAAAGAACATTTGTTTTGATTTATGTATCAGTCTGCACTGTTTAATTTTTTGTGTCATAATGCTCTTACTTAAAAAAACAGGATTAGTTAACAATGTCAATTACTAGTAATTCACAGCATAAATAATTAAACAAGGAAGCATTAAAAAATATAACTGTTTTAAATAAAGTTTTATTTTACATCATTTTTTTACTTACACAGAAATTGCCAATAAAAAAAGCAGAGATTTGCCATGTAGCCGCAACCTAGTTTCCTCTCATTAACATCTTCTATCAGTGTGTCTCACATGGCTTATTAATATCTTACATAATTTGTGACAGTTAATGAACCAATACTGATAGGCTATTTTTTTATTTTTTTATTTTTTATTTTATTTTATTTTATTTTTTGAGATGGAGTCTTGCTCTATCTCCCAGGCTGGAGTTCAGTGGCGGGATCTTGGCTCACTGCAGGCTCCACCTCCCGGGGTTCACGCCATTCTCCTGCCTCAGCCTCCCACTTAGCTGGGACTACAGGCGCCCGCCACCTCGCCTGGCTAATTTTTTGTATTTTTAGTAGAGACGGGGTTTCACTGTGTTAGCCAGGATGGTCTCGATCTCCTGACCTCGTGATCCGCCCGCCTCGGCCTCCCAAAGTGCTGGGATTACAGGCTTGAGCCACCGCGCCTGGCTGATAAGCTATTATTAACTAAAGTTCATATTTCATTTGGACTCCCTTAGTTCTGTCTTACTCTGACCCAGGATCCCATCCAGGACCCCGCATGACATGTAGTCATCACGTAGGCTCTTCCTGGCTGTGACAGTGTGTCAGGCTTTCCATCTCATGATGACCTTGATAGTACTGAGGAGGATTGGTCAGGAATTTTGTAGAAAGTCCCCCATTGTCACTTCATGTTCTCAAGGTGAACTGTCATCTTTGATGTTCACTTGGATCATTTGGCAGAGCTACTGTTTGTCAGGTTTCTCCACTGTGAAGTTATTTTTTCTCCTTGTCAATACTGCATGTGTTCTTTTGGAGCAAGTCACTATGCAGAGCCCACATTTATGGAGTGAGGAGTTGGCTCCACCTTCTTGATGGCTGAGTGTCTACATCAAGCAGTTGTCTACATACAGCAGTTGCTGTGACTGCAATAAGACCAATAATCACTGCAATCAAAGTAAAAATGAATCTTTTGGATCTAGTTAGAACTTCTTTTAATACTTCTGTTAAAATATAGATGGATGAGGAAGCCTCCCACAGTCGGTACATGGACACAGGGATCCCCATGCCCTCTCTTGCCCTCACTAGCAGAATATGGTGCTGCCAGTCCAAAGTTGAATCAATGCAAGTAAACAATCTACAGTTTTCACAGGTTATAGTTTGGGAATCTGGTTTAAGATCTATGATTCCTACAAATAGCATATAAGGGGGTTTTACACACTACATTTCCATGGATAGAGTGATTCTAACCTTCTATGAACCTGGTCCAGGCTTTCAGTTAAATCACTATCATAGGCCATATTAATGGGCCAGATGGATGGGACCTGTGAACACGATTGAGTCTGGCCCATACAATTATGATATAATTGGCCTCGAGGGGCCCAGTCTATAATAGTTCCGAATTCATTGTTTTGTAGTACCACTGCAGTATCAGCCACACATTCTTCCCAAACTAAGACTTCTGGGCTTTTTGATTCTTTGGGGATTTCCTTGGGACCAGGCTTCCCCTTAGGCCTACATTGTAATGATCTTTGATAAGAAGGGTCCTGTAAATTGTTTATCTGTGGCCTGAGTGACATTCCACTTACCATGTGATAAGTAAATCTACTAATGGCACTGACAGTAGGTACTTCTACCAACCAATTTTGGGTTGCAGGCATTAAGCATTCTGGTGCTTTCCCCAGGCAAATAGGAAGATAATGATACCCAATGGAAATGTTTATCATCATTCCTTCTTCTTCAGGTTGGGCAAGGCCACCGTCATCTGTGGGGCCTGGTACCCATGCACTATTATTAACATATACTTCAATAGAATTATCCATCCAAGTGGCTGCCTGAATTGAGGGTGGGAAAGGCACATAGGCCCAGTAGGTATAATTAGCTGCAGCTGCTCCTGCAGACATAGGGAGACTTACCACCATTGATACAATCATTAAAGCTGCAAGCAGCATATTCTCTGGAGTTTGTGTTACCCTTGTGTTCTTCAGGCTTTTTTCAGCTAACTGTGTCAGCTTCTTTAGCTGGGCCCAGGACAGCAACTCTGCTTTCTTTGTGGATGGCAACTTCATCTTTTCTTCTGATATCACCATTTTGTTCACCTGGTGAGTTGATGGTGCTCGAGTGAGGGTTTTCCGTCTCCACGGAGGCATTTTTCCTTGCATCTCTGATGGGTTCATTGTAGAACTTCAAATGTCTAGTGGGTATCCAAACAGGAAGCTGATTTTCTCCTGGTGAAACACAAGCAAAACCTCTCCCCATGTTATCACCTTACCTATTTCCCATGTATTATTTTTGATCTTTTCACCAAATCAGTTTTTCCTCATGTGGGCTGTTCTTTCTACCAGTAACATGTTGCTCTGCAGAAGTAGTGGTCTGATTTCTATATACGTTTAAAAACTTTAAAGTATAGAGTGCTAGATTAAGTTGTATCTGGGGAGTGTTATACTCCTTACTCTCTTTTTCCTTTTTTTGTTTAACCCATTGAGCTTTCAGTGTTCTATTATTTCTTTCAATTATGGCCTGTCCTTGGGAATTATAAGGGATTCCTCTTGTATGTGTAATTTTCCACTGATTTAAGAATTTTTGAAATGCTTTGCTAGAGTATCCTGGCCCATTATCTGTTTTACTTTTTTCTGGAACTCCCATGACAGCAAAAGAAGATAATAAATGTCTTTTAACATGGGAAGTACTTTCTCCTGTCTAGCACGTTGCCCATATGAAATGTGAATAAGTATCAACTGTCACATGGACAAATGACAATTTTCCAAATGAAGGTACATGTGTGACATCCATTTGCCCTAATGCATTAGGACATAAACCTCTGGGATTAACTCCTGCCTCCTGAGTGTCCAAGTGTAGGACTTGACACTCAGTACAATGTTGTACAATATTTTTTGCCTCTTTCCATGTGATATCAAATTTATTTTTTAATTCCGTTGCATTTACATGAGTCAGGGCATGACGTTCTTGTGCTTCCATGAAGGCAGATGATACTAGCAAGTCAGCTTGTTCATTTGCGTTCGTTAAAGGCCCTGGTAAATTAGTATGTGCTCAAGCATGAGTAATATAAAATGGGAAATTTCTTTTTCTTACAGTTTGTTGTAACAAATTAAACAGCTGATTCAACTGATCATCCATACTGTATTTGATTAGGGCTGTCTCAACATCCTTTGTAGCCTGTACTACATATGCAGAATCTGAAACAATGTTAATAGGCTGATTAAAACCTTGTAACACTGAAATGACAGCAGCCAATTCTGCTCTTTGAGCTGAGTGATATTGAGTTTCAATGACTCATTCTTTTTGCCTGGTGTAAGCCACTTTTCCCTTTCTGGAACCATCAGTAAACACCATCAGAGCATTTTCTAAAGGTTTATGTCTGTTAATTTTCGGTAAAATCCAAATAGTCAATTTTAAAAACTGGAAGATTTTTGTTCTTGGGTAATGATTATCAATAATTCCCACAAAATCAGCAAGACCAATCTGCCATGCGCCAGAATTGATAAAGGCTTATCTAACCTCTTCATTGTTTAAAGGAACAATGATTTTATCTGGGTCACTTCCACACAATTTTACTATTTGTAGTCTTGCCTGAAAAATTAATGTAGCCATTTGATCTAAGTACAATGTAATAGTCTTAACTGTACTGTGAGGAAGGAATGACCACTCCACAAGATCTGTATTTTGAACAATGATGCCTGTTGGAGAATGTGTAGTAGCAAAAATCAAAAGTTGGCGTGGGGATAAGTGATCTATTCTATTTGCTTGTGCTGACTGAAATTTTTCTTCAACTAATTCAATTTCTTTAGCTGCCTCTGGAGTTAATGTTCTTTTACTATTCAAGTCCGGGTCCCCTCTCAAGATAGAGAACAAATTTGACATGGCATAAGTAGGGATTCCTAGAGTTGGCTGAATCCAATTAATATCTCCTAGCAATTTTTGAAAGTCATTTAATGTTCTTAACGTGTCTTTTCTTATTTCTATGTTTTGTGGTTTAACTTTTCTTTCCTCTACCTGCATTCCCAAATAACGAAAAGGAGTAGAGGTCTGAATCTTATCAGATGCTATTGTTAGGCCTGCGTTTGAAACCTCTGTCTGCAGAAATGTGTAACAATTAGTCTATTGTTTCTGCAGCACACAAAATATCATCAACATAATGAATAACAGTCTGAAAACTTGTCTCTAACTGGTTGAAGAACTTGAGCTACAAAAGTCTGACAAATAGTTAGACAATTAAGCATTCCCTGAGGTAACACTTTCCACTGAAATCTGGTGGCTTGTTCTTTATTACTTATGGCTGGCATAGTAAAAGCCAATTTTTCAAAATCCTGTTTTGCCAGAGGAATGGTAAAAAAGCAATCCTTCAGATCAATTATAATTAAAGGGGATCATGGCTGGAGAAGGCAACACGAGTTGGAGAGACCCCATAGTTTGAATTACCGCATTAACCGCTCTTAGGTCAGTTAGCATGAGCCATCTGCCTGATATTTTCTGAATTACAAACACAGAAGAATTCTAAAGACAGAAAATGGGTGAAACATGTCCTTTTTAAAATAGCTTTTTAACTATTTTATGTAGCACCCCGAACTTTTCCTTAGGGAGCGGCCACTGTTTGACCTATAAAGGAAGCTGCAGGGTGAGTCTGAATTCCTCCTTCACCATAGTGAACGGTAGGTTGGACAATAATGAGTGCCTGGAGCCAAGTCGCAGCGAGCCTAGTTTCACGCTACCTCCCCCAGCACTTACTCGGCTGAGGAGGAGGTGGCCATCGTGGTTTTAGCCCCAATGGCCCCAATGGTTCTGGACTTTTTCCTTTTAATTTTAATGTTTCAGGATATATTGCCTCCTGTCATTGATTGTAGTCAACATTTTGCATTGACCGAGCCATTACTGGCTCTGCTACCTATTTACAATGTGAAGTTTCCGTTCCTTTCCTGGATTTTTCCCCGCCTCTTCTTCACAATCTATTACACAGCTTTCAGGGGCATCAAAGACTGAAACGCTATCTTCTTCTATTTGAAACGGTTCTAAAGTTGCTTTAACAATGGCCCAATCATTCCATATTGTAAGTGGGATGATTTTACCTTCCCTATTTGCTTGTTTTAATTCTTTGCCAATTTTTTCCCAATCTTTTAAATCTAAAGTTCCTTGTTCTGGAAACCATGGGCAGAATCGTTCTATTGTTTGGAATAGTGTAATTAGATTTTCTGTAGAAGCTTTAATTCCCCCTTTTCTTAAGAGAATTTTAATGAAGCTGAGATAAGAGACATATTTACTTTCAGTTTGCCCCATTGTTACCCTGGGTTCCTCTGAGCGCACAAGTTTACCGCATGGCTGACGGTGGATGTACTCAGGAATCTCTCATCCACTGTCCTCAATGCTCACATTCTTAGCATATCTTCACCCTAGACAAAGGCACCCACATTGGGTTGCAGATGAAGGGGTGGCCTGCTCCTCCACACCTGTGGGTATATCTCATCAGGTGGGATGAGAGACTGAGAAAAAAATAAGATACAAAGTATGGAGAAAGAAAAGTGGGCCCAGGGGACTGGTGCTCAGCATACCAAGGACCTGCACCTGCACCAGTCTCTGAGTTCCCTCAGTTTTTATTATTTTCATTATCTTAGCAAGAGGAATGCGGTAGGAGAGCAGGGTGATTGTAAGGAGGTCAGCAAAAAAACATGTGAGCAAAAGAATCTATGTCATAATTAAGTTCAAGGGGAAGTACTATGCCTGGATGTGCACGTAGGCCAGATTTGTGTTTCTCTCCACCCAAACGTCTCAGTGGAGTAAAGAATAACAAGGCAGCATTGCTGCCAACATGTCTCGCCTCCCGCCATAGGGAGGTTTTCCTCCTATCTCAGAATTGAACAAATGTACAATCGGGTTTTATACTGAGACATTCAGTTCCCAGGGACAGGCAGGAGACAGTGGCCTTCCTCCATCTCAACTGCAAGAGGCTTTCCTCTTTTACTAATCCACCTCAGCACAGACCCTTTATGGGTGTCGGGCTGGGGATGGTCAGGTCTTTCTCATCCAATGAGGCCATATTTCAGACAATCACATGGGGAGAAACCTTGGACAATATCCAGCTTTCCAGGGCAGAGCTCCTTGTGGCTTTTCACAGTGCATTGTGCCCCTGGTTTATTGACACTAGAGAATGGCAATGACTTTTACCAAGCATACTGCTTGTAAACATTTTGTTAGCAAGGCACATCCTGCACAGCCCTAGATCCCTTAAACCTTGATTCCATACAACACATGTTTTTGTGAGCTCAAAGTTGGGGCTAAGTGGCTGGGGCAAAGTGACAAATTAACAGCATCTCAGCAAAGCAATTGTTCAAGGTACAGGTCAAAATGGAATTTCTTATGTCTTCCCTTTCTACATAGACACAGTAAAGTCTGATCTCTCTTTCTTTTCCTACAACGTTGATGTCTCCACCTCTGATCTACTATCACATGAATCATTCTAGCCTTCTCGCCTTGCTAATTTGTAAACTCCCACTTCACCAGTGACAGGCCTGATTCCTACCATCTGCAGGTTATGTAAGTCATTGTTTTATTCCAGATACAGATGCTGTGGTTTTACAATGGTTAACAATTGCTTCTGTTGGAAAGAACTTTATAAAATGGAATCCAATGATGAAGTATAGTTCATTTGCTTTCAGCCTACAGATTCTATTCATTTTCAAAGTGATTTAGGTCAACACCATTTTCCCTACATCTTCAGTGAGTTTTCACCTATTTTTTTGTCTTAGTCTATTTTGTGCTTCGGTAACAGAATACCTGAGGCTGGGTAATTTATAAGTAAAAAAGGTTCATTTGGCTCACAATACTGGTGGCTGGAATGTCTGAGATTGGGCAGTTGCATCTAGTGGGGCCTCAGTCTTTTTCATCTTATGGTGGAGAGTGGAAGGGGAGCAAGGGGTGCACTAGAGATCACATAGCAAAAGTGAAAGCAAGAGGGAAGCAAAGGAAGCCAGACTCCTTTTAACTAGCTACTCCTGCAGAAATTAATCGATTCCTGTGAGAGCAGAACTCACTTACCCCTGTGGGAGGGCATTAATCTGTTCATGAGGGATCCGTCACTATGACCCAAACACCTTCAACCAGGCCCCACCGCCCCACACTGCCATATTGGGGGTCAAATTTCAACATGAGTTTTTGTGGGGACAAACCACATCCAACCCATAGTAATTTGTAGCATAGTTAAATTCTTTTTCACATAATGTATTCTATCCTGGGATACTCCACATCTTGATTAATTTTATTTAATTTGAATAGAGTTTGCTTTAACCATTTGGATGTAAAATTCTGCATATTTCAACAAATGCATTGTGGTAGGTATCCCATTATTAAAGTATCATATGGAATGCTTCAACCCCCCACCCCATGGAGCCAATGGCTTCCCATCTGTGTAGTTTGCCTTCTCCAGTGTCTCATTAAATGGGGTCACACTGTGTGTGTCCTCCTCAGACTTTCTTCTTCCACTTAGCAATGTGCATGCGAGATTCACTCATGTCTTTGTGTGAGTTGATAGCTTGTTCCTTTCTATGGCTAAATAGTATTCTAGTGCATGAATGTACCACAATTTGGTTATGCATTTTAGGGAGCAAAACCTTCCTCTTCTAACGTTGTTCCAGGATTAGAGGCCTTCAAATTAACTGACAATAGATACATTGGTAGGAGAGACAATACTTGGCTTCTTGTTCCCCAAGTAACATTGTGGGAAAAAATTCATCAGATGACAGGATCTAGTTTACAAAGAGGTAAAAATAGCCCAGAAACAAGAAACAAGACTAGAATCTGATAACCCACAATGGCTATAGTTTTCCTTTAAAAAAATTTTTTTGAGACAGGGTCTGGCTCTGTCACCCAGGCTGGAGTGCAAAGGTGCAATGTCAGCTCACTGCAACCACTACCTCCTGGGTGCAAATGATCTTCCCTCCTCAGCCTCCTGATTAGCTGAGACTACAGGCACATGCCATCATGCCCAACTAATTTTTGTATTTTTGGTAGAGACAGGGTTCACCACATTGCCCAGGATGGTCTTGAACTTCTGGCCTCCCAAAGTGCTGGAATTATAGGCATGTGCCACCATGCCCGGTCATGTTACAATTTTCCATTGAAACATAAAATTTCTGTCTGTAGTAACCACCATTTTTGATCATAATCAAAGTAAGACTATTCTTGTTTTAAAAATAAGTCTAGTTTTGTTCTATTTTGCTTGATTATTTACGTAATTGCAGCAAGAACAGGCTACGACCATATAGGCGCTTTCAAGTTTCTTCGTTGGAAGTTTTCATACAGAATCTCAGATTTGACTTTTAAAGACCTTATTCGGGCTAAAAGCCAAGCTAAGAACATACTATCAAATTTCAGCTGCAGTCCTTACAGCTTTGTGTGAATTCCTCTGTTCTCTTTTTTTTTTGAGACAGAGTCTTGCTCTTTCGCCCAGGCTGGAGTGCAGTGGCGTGATCTCGGCTCACTGCAAGCTCCGCCTCCCAGGTTCACGCCATTCTCCTGCCTCAGCCTCCCAAGTAGCTGGAACTACAGGCGCCCGCCACCATGCCTGGCTAATTTTTTTGTATTTTTATTAGAGACAGGGTTTCACCATGTTAGCTAGGATGGTCTGCGATCCATCCGCCTGGGCCTCCCAAAGTGCTAGGATTACAGGTGTGCAAACAGGAAAGGAAGTAGAATTGTTCCATATTGGTGGAACACAGAGTCAGCAGAGGTTCGAGAAGGGAGAATTTAGTCAATTGAGAAGTTCCCATGAAAGGAGCAAGATTAAGATCACACAGAGACACCTTGAAACAAAAAGCCAGGAATAACTTCCAACCCAAGAGGAGAACAGAGAGGCCTCAAAACCAGAGCTAAGATAAGAAACTTATAGCCCAAGAGTTACCTTCTAGACAAAGAAGCCTGAGATTCCAACCCAGCTTCAGAGAGTACTCACTCAAAATTTTAGTGAAACTGTAGGCTTTTTAATGAGTTAGCCATGCATGCAAAAGGCATTCCCTAAGGTGGCAGAGAAGATGGAGCCCCCATATCCAAATATAGCCAACGAGAAAGAAAGACCCCTGTTGCCAGAGCCAGTGGGCAAAGGCAACAGAAAAGGAGACAAGGGTCCTAATGGGATGAGATCCTTTCAGATTTAGGCTTATACAAACTCCTGAGAACTGGCAGGTTGACAGCCATAAATGGGGTACCAACATTTCTACTCATTGGATTACAAGTTCTCAGGCATCCAAAATGATTAACAAAATGACAATTTCTAGGGCTTCTGTGGGAGAGTATGGAAAGGTCTTTTTGAACCTTTTAATGCTGTCAATGGAAGAATGATGAGGTTCATAAATTTGGAAAGAAGACATTTCTTCATTTTTATGTTTTTTTTTTTGAGACAGAGTTTCACTCTTGTTGCCCAGGCTGGAGTGCAATGGCGTGATCTTGGTTCACTGCAACCTCCACCTCCTGGGTTCAAGCAATTCTCCTGCCTCAGCCTCCTGATTAGCTGGGATTACAGATGCCCACCACCACACCTGGCTAATTTTTTTGTATTTTTAGTAGAGATAGGTTTTCATCATGTTGGCCAGGCTCCTCTGAACCTCCTGACCCCAGGTGATCCACTCGCCTCAGCCTCCCAAAGTGCTGGGATTACAGGCATGAGCCACCACACCCAATGAGAGATTTATTTCCTATAAAGAGTTGCGGCCTGCAGGTTGTCCTTCTGACAGGCTGGGAAGCATAGCCTCCAGCTAGAAGCCAGAAACAGATGCTTCAAGGAGGAGGTAAAGGAAATAGTAATTTATGCTGAGTGGAATGGCTAAATACATTTCTTTAATAAGCTCTAGGAGGAGTCATGAATATTTATGGAAGGAGAAATGCATGCATGCGCAATTGAGTTTCTTGCTTCTTCATGGGTCCCATGTACAAAAAATGGCAGTGTTAGCATGATCCCAGGGTGGAGTTTTCAGCCGTCTGACATTAAAAAGTGAAGCAGAGAACATGAAAACTCGCTCTGTGCCTCCTCTATATGCTGGCCAGAACCTCTCCCTCATGGGTGGTCTCTTATCAGGCAAGAAAAGAGAGGTTAATATCAGTGGTGGAGCCTTTGAAGGGGCTAGTTTCTGTTAAATCCTTAAGGAAGAAAGTCTCATCATGGTTAGCAAAGGAGGGGGTATGACGATGTGTATCTGACCCCCATCATCCCATGCTAGCAAAGCTGAGAACTCAGTTTTGAAAGTTACTCTGGGGTCCCCTCAGCCAAGAGTGGATCTGTTCAGACAGTTGGGAGGGTAGAATTTCATTTTCATTTATCAGTGCTAATGGGAAAGAGTACACTGTCTCCATGGCAGCTGAATTTGCAGGAAACTCCTTTGAAGGGGTTAATGGCAGTTGTATTTTTCTAGGAGCTCTGCTTTAATTGGATAAAGTAAGTTCTGGTAAGATTTCTTCCTTTATCTTCAGTATCTCGAATGTTTTCATTTAAATAATCTTTATAACAGCTTTTGATGTCTGAGTGGATTCCCACACAGTCATTTATTGTAAGACTTTCTGATTCCTTTTTTTTCCTTTGGTCATTATGAATAGGGCTTCTGTAAATAATTGCATGGTAGCTTTTGTTTGGAAATAACATCAAAGTAATTGTCAAAATACCTAGGAATGTGATTTTTGGATTGTAAGGTGAGACTTGTTTAGCTTTAGAAAAAACTGCCCAACTTGTAATGGGGAGTAAAAAAATTTTCTATGTTTTTGGAATTCTTAGATGGGACCCTCTGTAAAAACTGACAGGTTCAAATGAGAAAAACAGAAAAGTTTAAAAACATGTATACCTTATGGATACATGGGAGATACTCAGGGAAAAAATGAGTAAATCTCCAACAGCTGGCTTTCAATTCAAGCATAAATACTATCTTCAACTTAAAGAAAGAAGATTTGAGGTGCAGTAGTGGGGAGTTAACCAGCAAAAGCACGGGAGACAAGGGTAAGATTTGTTATACAGACTTAAGTCCATGCATTCTCCATTGATAAGACTCTTTAGTGATTTAGTTATCCTTCTCTTCTTGGTGTCAAGAGAGGTAGCTTTTAAATGGGGATTTCCTTGATAGATGTAAATTTTCCTTACAGAAGTGTAACTTCTACTTTGTTTTCAGAACTTCTTTTATTAGAATTTTTTTTCAAAATAATCAGCTTGGAATAATTCTTAAGCCAAAGGGACATATATTGGGGTGGCATTTTCTGGTTTCCTACCATTATATTTTGGGGTGGCATATTTTGGTCTTATACACTGTATTCCACCAGCAATGAAAAGAGTTCTGTTTTTCCTCCAGCAATTTGTCATTTTTTAAAGAGTTTAGCAGTTCTAAGAGATATAGACCAGCTGTGCTATCTTATTGTGGTTTTCAGTTCTCTAGTTTGTTGAGCACCTTTTTGTATGTTTACTTGCCATCTGTACATCTTATTTGGTGAGGTGTCTGTTCAGATCTGTGTGCATTTTTAATTGGGCTGTTTAACTTATTGTTTAGTTTTAACAATTTTTTTATGTATTTTGATTACAAATTCTCAGATCTGTCTTTTGCAAATATTTTCTTCAATATTTGGCTTGTCTTTTTGTTCTCTTAACAAGGTCTCTTCCCGAGTATAAACTTTAAATATTAAGAAATCCACATTGTCATTTCTTCTGTGTATATCAACCTTTTGTGTCATTTGTTAAAATTCATTACCAAACCCAAAGGCACATAGCTTTTCTTCTATAGTTTCTTCTAGAAATTCTATAGTTTTGTATTTTTAGTGTAAGGATGACTTTGAGTGATTATTTGTGTAAGTTGTAAATTTGTAATATACATGCATATCATTTCTTATGGTTTCCAACTAATCATTTCCTCACTATTTTGGGGAAAGACACAGGATAGTGGGTTCTGTTAGAGTAGACAGATAACTAGACATGAACAGGAGAGGGAGCTCGTGGAAAAGGGAATGTCTGGGAAGGCGCACCTGGAGGGACCACCAAAAATTCACATATTAGTAGCATCTCTAGTGCCGGAGTGGATGGGCATTTGTCAATTGTGGGTAGGAGGGAGAAGAGGTACCTATGCAGAAAGAAACACCCTAGAACTCCTCATAACATGCCCCAGTCATCGTTCACTCTGCAATAAAAATGTCAGAATATTGTTAGCTACATGCTCATAAGAAGGCCAAAGGGAACATTCTTAAGAGAAACCTGGCACCAAAAATACAGATTAGGGCAGAGATGGACATTCAAAAGAGATAGGCAGGCACAGTAGGTACAAACATCACCGCTGTCAGCCTGCCTGGGATGGTGGAAAGGAGGCTGGTGCCAGAGTAGATTCGGATTCATCACCACACGTACCTTAACCAACAGTGAGGAGGTCCCACACGCCTAAGTGGGGCAAATGAGGGACCTAAGGCAGTAGCAGGAAAACCAAAGAAAACAGGCAGAGACTTGAGACAGGCAGGAATGTGAAGAAGTCCAAAATAAAATTCCCTGCACAGGACTCTTAAGGCTGTTTTCATGCACAGTCAGCCCAGTCCTCCTCATTTTTCTACAATAAGCTCTTCAGACTGTATTTCTTTTCAATGAAGTTGTCTGCCATCTTTGTACTGCCTCTTGGTGAAAATCTTTCTTCCAAGTTAGACAAGAACTGGGACATCAGCTCTCCCCAGTAATAGCTCCATTTCAGTTTGAATTTACAGAACTGATGGGGCTTAATAACTAGCGCTCCAAGTTTAAGTGGTGCGGGAGGTGGCCAGTAGTGGACCCCAGCTGTCACACCGGGAGCAACAGGGCCCTGCATAGTCCCCATCTGCCTGCAGGTGGCATGCTGCCACGACACTGCCAGCAAGAGGGCCTGGCAGTGTTCCCAGCAGCCAGCAGGGGTATATGACTACACTGTGAGCAAGAGGGCCCTGCAGTGTCCTTAGCTGCCCGCAGGTGGCGCACGGGCACCACAACATGAGCAAGAGGACCCTGCAGTGCCCTGGTTGCCAGAAGGGGGCGTGCTGCCTCTACACTGAGCAAGAGGATCCTGTAGTGCCCCCAGCGGCCAGAAGAAGGCGTGCCCCCACTACACTGCAAGCAAGAGGGCCCAGCAGTGTCCCCAGCTGCCAGCAGGGGAGGCAGCCGTCACTACACTTGGAGCAAGAGGGCCCGGCAGTGTCCACAGGTGCCAGCAGCTGAGCATGTTTCCACTACACTGTGAGCAAGAGGGCCCTGTAACGTCCCTAGCTGCCAGTAGGCGGCGTGCCGCCACTATACTGTGAGCAAAAGGGCCCTGCGTGCCCTGGCGCCACCAGGAGGCGCTAGCCACCACTGTAAGCAAGAGGGCGCTGCAATTGCCCTAGGCGCCAGCAGGAGGCGCAGTGGCACAGCACCGTGAACAAGCAGGTCCTGTAGTGCCCGGCTTTTCAGATTACTGAGGTTCCACCTATTTGCGCTATGCCCCTGGCGACGTGCGTCTCTGTGCCTGCATCGCGTCCACCACGGCCCCCCGCCCGGCGGCGGGCGAATGTGGACCTGTGCGCCTGCACCACGCCACCCAACCCTCGGCCCGGCGGTGTGCATCTCTGCGCCTGCGCTGCACCCGCCCCGCCGGCGACCCGCCTTTGTGAGTCTCCGCCCTGCGCCGCGCCTCTCCAACGGGGCCGCGTCGCCGTGCGTCTCTGCGCCTACGCCGCGCCCCCTGGCGGACGGACGGCTCGCCGCGCGTATCTCCCCCTGCGCCGCGCCCTTGGCGGAGCCGCGGAGTGCCGCGCCTCACTGCGCCTGCGCGGTCCCGCCTCCCGTCTCTGCGCCTGCGCGGCCCGCCGCGCCTCTCTGCGACTGCTCGGTCCCGCCGCGCCTCTCTGCGCCTGCGCGGGCGCAGTGCGCCTCTCTGGGCCTGCGCGGGCGCGGTGCGCCTCTCTGCGCCTGCGCGGGAGCGGTGCGCCTCTCGGCGCCTGCGCGGGTCCGCCGCCCGTCTGCGTATGCGCGAGCCCGCCGCCCCTCTCTACGCATGCGCTTGCCCGCCGCCCGTCTCTGCGCATGCGCTTGCCCGCCGCCCGTCTGCGTATGCCGGGACCCGCCGCTCCTCTCTGCGCCTGCGCGGGCGCGGTGCGCCTCTCTGCGCCTGCGCGGGTCCTCCGCCCCTGTCTGCGCATGCGCGGGCCCGCCGCCCCTCTCTGCGCATGCGCGGGCCCGCCGCCCGTCTCTGCGCCTGCGCGGGCCCTCCGCCCCTGTCTGCGCATGAGCGGGAACGCCGCCCCTCTCTGCGCCTGCGCGGGCGCGTTGCGCCTCTCTGCGCCTGCGCGGGTCCTCCGCCCCTGTCTGCGCATGCGCGGGCCCGCCGCCCATCTCTGCGCATGCGCGGGCCCGCCGCCCCTCTCTGCGCATGCGCGGGCCCGCCGCCCGTCTCTGCGCCTGCGCGGGCCCGCCACTCGTCTCTGCGCCTGCGCGGGCCCGCCGCCTCTATCTGCGCATGGGCGGGCCCGCCGCCCGTCTCTGTGCCTGCGCGGGCCCGCAGCTCCTCTCTGCGCCTGCGCGGGCCCGCCGCCAATGTCTGCGCATGTGCGAGCCCGCCGCCCCTCTCTGCGCCCGCGCGGTGCGCCTCTCTGCGCCTGCGCGGGCGCGGTGCGCCTCTCCGCGCCCGCGCAGGCCCGCCGCGCCTCTCAGCCCCTGCCCGAGGACGGTGCGCCTCTCTTCGTCTCTCTGCGCCTGCGCGGGCCCGCCGCCCCTGTCTGCGCATGGGCGGGCCCGCCGCGCTTCTCTGGGCCTGCGCGGGCCCGCCACTCGTCTCTGCGCGTACCCGCAGCGCCTCTCTGCGCCGGCGGGGGCCCGGCGCCCCTGTCTGCGCATGCGCGGGCCCGCCGCCACTCTCTGCGCCTGCGAGGGCGCAGTGCGCCTCTGAGCACCTGCGCGGGACGGACGCCCGTCTGCGTATGCGCGCGCTCGCCGCCCGTCTCTGCGCATGCGCGGTCCCGCCGCTCCTCTTTGTGCCTGCGCAGCCCTGCAGCGTCTCTCTGCGCCTGCGTGGGCCCGCCGCTCCTCTATGCGCCTGCGCGGACGCCGTGCGCCTCAGCACCTGCGCGGGACCGCCGCCCTTCTGCGCATGCGCGCGCCTGCCGCCGGTCTCTGCGCATGCGCGGGACCGCCGCGCCTCTCTGCGCCTACTCGGTCCCTCCGCGCCTCTCTGGGCCTGCGCGGGCGCCCTGCGTCTCTCGGCGCCTGCGCGGGTCCGCCGCCTCTGTCGGCGTATGCCCGTGCCCGCCGCTCCTCTCTGCGCCTGCGCGTGCCCGCCACCCCTGTCTGCGCCTGCGCGGGTCCTCCGCCCCTGTCTGCGTATGCGCGGGCCCGCCGCCCCTCTGCGCATGCGCGGGCCGGCCGCCGTTCTCTGCGCCTGCGCGGGCCCGCAGCGCGTCTCTGCGCCTGGGCGGGGCCTCCGCCCCTGTCCGCGCATGAGCGGGAACGCCGCCACTCTCTGCGCCTGCGCGGTGCGCCTCTCTCCGCCTGCCCAGGCCTCCCGCCCCTCTCACCCCTTGCGGGAGGACGGTGCGCCTCTCTTCATCTCCCTGCGCCTGCGCAGGCCCGCCCCTTCTCTCTGCGCCTGCGCGTGCGCGGTGCGCCTCTCTGGGCCTGCGCGGGCGCGGTGCGCCTCTCTGCGCCTGCGCGGGCCCGCCGCCCCTGCCTGCGCATGGGCGGGCCCGCAGGGCGTCTCTGCGCCTCCGCGGGCCTGCCGCCGCTGTCTGCGCATGTGCGGGCCCGCCGCCCCTCTCTGCGCCTGCGCGGTGCGCCTCTCTGCGCCTGCGCAGGGCTGCCGCGCCTCTCAGCGCCTGGGCGAGGACGGTGCGCCTCTCTTCGTCTCTCTGCGCCTGCGTGGGCCCGCCGCTCCTCTCTGCGCCTGCGCGGGGCCGTAGCGCCTCTGTGCGCCAGCGCGGTCCCGCCGCCCGTCTGCGCATGCGCGGGTCTGCCGCCCGTCTCTGCGCATCCGCGGGCCCGCCACTCCTCTCTGCGCGTACCCGCAGCGCCTCCCTGCGCCTGCGCGGGCCCGGCGCCCCTGTCTGCGCATGAGCGGGCCCGCCGCCCCTCTCTGCGCCTGCGAGGGCGCGGTGTGATTCTCTGCGCCTCTTTGCGTCTGCGCGGGCGCCGTGCGCCTCTCTGGGCCTGCGCGGGCGCCGTGCGCCTCTCAGCACCTGCGCGGGACCGCCGCCCGTCTGCGCATGCGCGCGCCCGCCGCCTGTTTCTGCGCATGCGCGGGCCCGCCGCTCCTCTCTGCGCCTGCGCGGCCCTGCAGCGTCTCTCTGCGCCTGCGCGGGCCCGCCGCCAGTCTCTGCACCTGCGCGCCCCCGCCGCTCCTCTCTGCGCCTGCGCGGGCCCCCCAGCACCTCTCTGCGCCTGCGCGCGCCCGCAGCGCCACTTTGCGCCTGCGCGGGCGGGTTGCACCTCTCTGAGCCTGCTCGGGCGCGGTGCGCCTCTCCGCGCCTGCGCGGGCGCGGTGCGCCTCTCTGCGCCTGTCTGCGCCTGCGCGGGCGCGGTGCGCCTCTCTGCGCCGGCGCTGGCGCGGTGCCTTTGCGAGAGGAGAGCTGCGTTTTAGGGTTAGGGTTAGGGTTAGGGGTTAGGGTTAGGGTTAGGGGTTAGGGGTTAGGGTTAGGGGATAGGGGTTAGGGTTAGGGTTAGGGTTAGGGTTAGGGTTAGGGGTTAGGGGTTAGGGTTAGGGGTTAGGGGTTGGGGTTAGGGTTAGGGTTAGGGTTAGGGGTTAGGGGTTAGGGGTTAGGGTTAGGGTTAGGGTTAGGGTTAGGGTTAGGGTTAGGGTTAGGGTTAGGGTTAGGGTTAGGGTTAGGGTTAGGGTTAGGGTTAGGGTTAGGGTTAGGGTTAGGGTTAGGGTTAGGGTTAGGGTTAGGGTTAGGGTTAGGGTTAGGGTTAGGGTTAGGGTTAGGGTTAGGGTTAGGGTTAGGGTTAGGGTTAGGGTTAGGGTTAGGGTTAGGGTTAGGGTTAGGGTTAGGGTTAGGGTTAGGGTTAGGGTTAGGGTTAGGGTTAGGGTTAGGGTTAGGGTTAGGGTTAGGGTTAGGGTTAGGGTTAGGGTTAGGGTTAGGGTTAGGGTTAGGGTTAGGGTTAGGGTTAGGGTTAGGGTTAGGGTTAGGGTTAGGGTTAGGGTTAGGGTTAGGGTTAGGGTTAGGGTTAGGGTTAGGGTTAGGGTTAGGGTTAGGGTTAGGGTTAGGGTTAGGGTTAGGGTTAGGGTTAGGGTTAGGGTTAGGGTTAGGGTTAGGGTTAGGGTTAGGGTTAGGGTTAGGGTTAGGGTTAGGGTTAGGGTTAGGGTTAGGGTTAGGGTTAGGGTTAGGGTTAGGGTTAGGGTTAGGGTTAGGGTTAGGGTTAGGGTTAGGGTTAGGGTTAGGGTTAGGGTTAGGGTTAGGGTTAGGGTTAGGGTTAGGGTTAGGGTTAGGGTTAGGGTTAGGGTTAGGGTTAGGGTTAGGGTTAGGGTTAGGGTTAGGGTTAGGGTTAGGGTTAGGGTTAGGGTTAGGGTTAGGGTTAGGGTTAGGGTTAGGGTTAGGGTTAGGGTTAGGGTTAGGGTTAGGGTTAGGGTTAGGGTTAGGGTTAGGGTTAGGGTTAGGGTTAGGGTTAGGGTTAGGGTTAGGGTTAGGGTTAGGGTTAGGGTTAGGGTTAGGGTTAGGGTTAGGGTTAGGGTTAGGGTTAGGGTTAGGGTTAGGGTTAGGGTTAGGGTTAGGGTTAGGGTTAGGGTTAGGGTTAGGGTTAGGGTTAGGGTTAGGGTTAGGGTTAGGGTTAGGGTTAGGGTTAGGGTTAGGGTTAGGGTTAGGGTTAGGGTTAGGGTTAGGGTTAGGGTTAGGGTTAGGGTTAGGGTTAGGGTTAGGGTTAGGGTTAGGGTTAGGGTTAGGGTTAGGGTTAGGGTTAGGGTTAGGGTTAGGGTTAGGGTTAGGGTTAGGGTTAGGGTTAGGGTTAGGGTTAGGGTTAGGGTTAGGGTTAGGGTTAGGGTTAGGGTTAGGGTTAGGGTTAGGGTTAGGGTTAGGGTTAGGGTTAGGGTTAGGGTTAGGGTTAGGGTTAGGGTTAGGGTTAGGGTTAGGGTTAGGGTTAGGGTTAGGGTTAGGGTTAGGGTTAGGGTTAGGGTTAGGGTTAGGGTTAGGGTTAGGGTTAGGGTTAGGGTTAGGGTTAGGGTTAGGGTTAGGGTTAGGGTTAGGGTTAGGGTTAGGGTTAGGGTTAGGGTTAGGGTTAGGGTTAGGGTTAGGGTTAGGGTTAGGGTTAGGGTTAGGGTTAGGGTTAGGGTTAGGGTTAGGGTTAGGGTTAGGGTTAGGGTTAGGGTTAGGGTTAGGGTTAGGGTTAGGGTTAGGGTTAGGGTTAGGGTTAGGGTTAGGGTTAGGGTTAGGGTTAGGGTTAGGGTTAGGGTTAGGGTTAGGGTTAGGGTTAGGGTTAGGGTTAGGGTTAGGGTTAGGGTTAGGGTTAGGGTTAGGGTTAGGGTTAGGGTTAGGGTTAGGGTTAGGGTTAGGGTTAGGGTTAGGGTTAGGGTTAGGGTTAGGGTTAGGGTTAGGGTTAGGGTTAGGGTTAGGGTTAGGGTTAGGGTTAGGGTTAGGGTTAGGGTTAGGGTTAGGGTTAGGGTTAGGGTTAGGGTTAGGGTTAGGGTTAGGGTTAGGGTTAGGGTTAGGGTTAGGGTTAGGGTTAGGGTTAGGGTTAGGGTTAGGGTTAGGGTTAGGGTTAGGGTTAGGGTTAGGGTTAGGGTTAGGGTTAGGGTTAGGGTTAGGGTTAGGGTTAGGGTTAGGGTTAGGGTTAGGGTTAGGGTTAGGGTTAGGGTTAGGGTTAGGGTTAGGGTTAGGGTTAGGGTTAGGGTTAGGGTTAGGGTTAGGGTTAGGGTTAGGGTTAGGGTTAGGGTTAGGGTTAGGGTTAGGGTTAGGGTTAGGGTTAGGGTTAGGGTTAGGGTTAGGGTTAGGGTTAGGGTTAGGGTTAGGGTTAGGGTTAGGGTTAGGGTTAGGGTTAGGGTTAGGGTTAGGGTTAGGGTTAGGGTTAGGGTTAGGGTTAGGGTTAGGGTTAGGGTTAGGGTTAGGGTTAGGGTTAGGGTTAGGGTTAGGGTTAGGGTTAGGGTTAGGGTTAGGGTTAGGGTTAGGGTTAGGGTTAGGGTTAGGGTTAGGGTTAGGGTTAGGGTTAGGGTTAGGGTTAGGGTTAGGGTTAGGGTTAGGGTTAGGGTTAGGGTTAGGGTTAGGGTTAGGGTTAGGGTTAGGGTTAGGGTTAGGGTTAGGGTTAGGGTTAGGGTTAGGGTTAGGGTTAGGGTTAGGGTTAGGGTTAGGGTTAGGGTTAGGGTTAGGGTTAGGGTTAGGGTTAGGGTTAGGGTTAGGGTTAGGGTTAGGGTTAGGGTTAGGGTTAGGGTTAGGGTTAGGGTTAGGGTTAGGGTTAGGGTTAGGGTTAGGGTTAGGGTTAGGGTTAGGGTTAGGGTTAGGGTTAGGGTTAGGGTTAGGGTTAGGGTTAGGGTTAGGGTTAGGGTTAGGGTTAGGGTTAGGGTTAGGGTTAGGGTTAGGGTTAGGGTTAGGGTTAGGGTTAGGGTTAGGGTTAGGGTTAGGGTTAGGGTTAGGGTTAGGGTTAGGGTTAGGGTTAGGGTTAGGGTTAGGGTTAGGGTTAGGGTTAGGGTTAGGGTTAGGGTTAGGGTTAGGGTTAGGGTTAGGGTTAGGGTTAGGGTTAGGGTTAGGGTTAGGGTTAGGGTTAGGGTTAGGGTTAGGGTTAGGGTTAGGGTTAGGGTTAGGGTTAGGGTTAGGGTTAGGGTTAGGGTTAGGGTTAGGGTTAGGGTTAGGGTTAGGGTTAGGGTTAGGGTTAGGGTTAGGGTTAGGGTTAGGGTTAGGGTTAGGGTTAGGGTTAGGGTTAGGGTTAGGGTTAGGGTTAGGGTTAGGGTTAGGGTTAGGGTTAGGGTTAGGGTTAGGGTTAGGGTTAGGGTTAGGGTTAGGGTTAGGGTTAGGGTTAGGGTTAGGGTTAGGGTTAGGGTTAGGGTTAGGGTTAGGGTTAGGGTTAGGGTTAGGGTTAGGGTTAGGGTTAGGGTTAGGGTTAGGGTTAGGGTTAGGGTTAGGGTTAGGGTTAGGGTTAGGGTTAGGGTTAGGGTTAGGGTTAGGGTTAGGGTTAGGGTTAGGGTTAGGGTTAGGGTTAGGGTTAGGGTTAGGGTTAGGGTTAGGGTTAGGGTTAGGGTTAGGGTTAGGGTTAGGGTTAGGGTTAGGGTTAGGGTTAGGGTTAGGGTTAGGGTTAGGGTTAGGGTTAGGGTTAGGGTTAGGGTTAGGGTTAGGGTTAGGGTTAGGGTTAGGGTTAGGGTTAGGGTTAGGGTTAGGGTTAGGGTTAGGGTTAGGGTTAGGGTTAGGGTTAGGGTTAGGGTTAGGGTTAGGGTTAGGGTTAGGGTTAGGGTTAGGGTTAGGGTTAGGGTTAGGGTTAGGGTTAGGGTTAGGGTTAGGGTTAGGGTTAGGGTTAGGGTTAGGGTTAGGGTTAGGGTTAGGGTTAGGGTTAGGGTTAGGGTTAGGGTTAGGGTTAGGGTTAGGGTTAGGGTTAGGGTTAGGGTTAGGGTTAGGGTTAGGGTTAGGGTTAGGGTTAGGGTTAGGGTTAGGGTTAGGGTTAGGGTTAGGGTTAGGGTTAGGGTTAGGGTTAGGGTTAGGGTTAGGGTTAGGGTTAGGGTTAGGGTTAGGGTTAGGGTTAGGGTTAGGGTTAGGGTTAGGGTTAGGGTTAGGGTTAGGGTTAGGGTTAGGGTTAGGGTTAGGGTTAGGGTTAGGGTTAGGGTTAGGGTTAGGGTTAGGGTTAGGGTTAGGGTTAGGGTTAGGGTTAGGGTTAGGGTTAGGGTTAGGGTTAGGGTTAGGGTTAGGGTTAGGGTTAGGGTTAGGGTTAGGGTTAGGGTTAGGGTTAGGGTTAGGGTTAGGGTTAGGGTTAGGGTTAGGGTTAGGGTTAGGGTTAGGGTTAGGGTTAGGGTTAGGGTTAGGGTTAGGGTTAGGGTTAGGGTTAGGGTTAGGGTTAGGGTTAGGGTTAGGGTTAGGGTTAGGGTTAGGGTTAGGGTTAGGGTTAGGGTTAGGGTTAGGGTTAGGGTTAGGGTTAGGGTTAGGGTTAGGGTTAGGGTTAGGGTTAGGGTTAGGGTTAGGGTTAGGGTTAGGGTTAGGGTTAGGGTTAGGGTTAGGGTTAGGGTTAGGGTTAGGGTTAGGGTTAGGGTTAGGGTTAGGGTTAGGGTTAGGGTTAGGGTTAGGGTTAGGGTTAGGGTTAGGGTTAGGGTTAGGGTTAGGGTTAGGGTTAGGGTTAGGGTTAGGGTTAGGGTTAGGGTTAGGGTTAGGGTTAGGGTTAGGGTTAGGGTTAGGGTTAGGGTTAGGGTTAGGGTTAGGGTTAGGGTTAGGGTTAGGGTTAGGGTTAGGGTTAGGGTTAGGGTTAGGGTTAGGGTTAGGGTTAGGGTTAGGGTTAGGGTTAGGGTTAGGGTTAGGGTTAGGGTTAGGGTTAGGGTTAGGGTTAGGGTTAGGGTTAGGGTTAGGGTTAGGGTTAGGGTTAGGGTTAGGGTTAGGGTTAGGGTTAGGGTTAGGGTTAGGGTTAGGGTTAGGGTTAGGGTTAGGGTTAGGGTTAGGGTTAGGGTTAGGGTTAGGGTTAGGGTTAGGGTTAGGGTTAGGGTTAGGGTTAGGGTTAGGGTTAGGGTTAGGGTTAGGGTTAGGGTTAGGGTTAGGGTTAGGGTTAGGGTTAGGGTTAGGGTTAGGGTTAGGGTTAGGGTTAGGGTTAGGGTTAGGGTTAGGGTTAGGGTTAGGGTTAGGGTTAGGGTTAGGGTTAGGGTTAGGGTTAGGGTTAGGGTTAGGGTTAGGGTTAGGGTTAGGGTTAGGGTTAGGGTTAGGGTTAGGGTTAGGGTTAGGGTTAGGGTTAGGGTTAGGGTTAGGGTTAGGGTTAGGGTTAGGGTTAGGGTTAGGGTTAGGGTTAGGGTTAGGGTTAGGGTTAGGGTTAGGGTTAGGGTTAGGGTTAGGGTTAGGGTTAGGGTTAGGGTTAGGGTTAGGGTTAGGGTTAGGGTTAGGGTTAGGGTTAGGGTTAGGGTTAGGGTTAGGGTTAGGGTTAGGGTTAGGGTTAGGGTTAGGGTTAGGGTTAGGGTTAGGGTTAGGGTTAGGGTTAGGGTTAGGGTTAGGGTTAGGGTTAGGGTTAGGGTTAGGGTTAGGGTTAGGGTTAGGGTTAGGGTTAGGGTTAGGGTTAGGGTTAGGGTTAGGGTTAGGGTTAGGGTTAGGGTTAGGGTTAGGGTTAGGGTTAGGGTTAGGGTTAGGGTTAGGGTTAGGGTTAGGGTTAGGGTTAGGGTTAGGGTTAGGGTTAGGGTTAGGGTTAGGGTTAGGGTTAGGGTTAGGGTTAGGGTTAGGGTTAGGGTTAGGGTTAGGGTTAGGGTTAGGGTTAGGGTTAGGGTTAGGGTTAGGGTTAGGGTTAGGGTTAGGGTTAGGGTTAGGGTTAGGGTTAGGGTTAGGGTTAGGGTTAGGGTTAGGGTTAGGGTTAGGGTTAGGGTTAGGGTTAGGGTTAGGGTTAGGGTTAGGGTTAGGGTTAGGGTTAGGGTTAGGGTTAGGGTTAGGGTTAGGGTTAGGGTTAGGGTTAGGGTTAGGGTTAGGGTTAGGGTTAGGGTTAGGGTTAGGGTTAGGGTTAGGGTTAGGGTTAGGGTTAGGGTTAGGGTTAGGGTTAGGGTTAGGGTTAGGGTTAGGGTTAGGGTTAGGGTTAGGGTTAGGGTTAGGGTTAGGGTTAGGGTTAGGGTTAGGGTTAGGGTTAGGGTTAGGGTTAGGGTTAGGGTTAGGGTTAGGGTTAGGGTTAGGGTTAGGGTTAGGGTTAGGGTTAGGGTTAGGGTTAGGGTTAGGGTTAGGGTTAGGGTTAGGGTTAGGGTTAGGGTTAGGGTTAGGGTTAGGGTTAGGGTTAGGGTTAGGGTTAGGGTTAGGGTTAGGGTTAGGGTTAGGGTTAGGGTTAGGGTTAGGGTTAGGGTTAGGGTTAGGGTTAGGGTTAGGGTTAGGGTTAGGGTTAGGGTTAGGGTTAGGGTTAGGGTTAGGGTTAGGGTTAGGGTTAGGGTTAGGGTTAGGGTTAGGGTTAGGGTTAGGGTTAGGGTTAGGGTTAGGGTTAGGGTTAGGGTTAGGGTTAGGGTTAGGGTTAGGGTTAGGGTTAGGGTTAGGGTTAGGGTTAGGGTTAGGGTTAGGGTTAGGGTTAGGGTTAGGGTTAGGGTTAGGGTTAGGGTTAGGGTTAGGGTTAGGGTTAGGGTTAGGGTTAGGGTTAGGGTTAGGGTTAGGGTTAGGGTTAGGGTTAGGGTTAGGGTTAGGGTTAGGGTTAGGGTTAGGGTTAGGGTTAGGGTTAGGGTTAGGGTTAGGGTTAGGGTTAGGGTTAGGGTTAGGGTTAGGGTTAGGGTTAGGGTTAGGGTTAGGGTTAGGGTTAGGGTTAGGGTTAGGGTTAGGGTTAGGGTTAGGGTTAGGGTTAGGGTTAGGGTTAGGGTTAGGGTTAGGGTTAGGGTTAGGGTTAGGGTTAGGGTTAGGGTTAGGGTTAGGGTTAGGGTTAGGGTTAGGGTTAGGGTTAGGGTTAGGGTTAGGGTTAGGGTTAGGGTTAGGGTTAGGGTTAGGGTTAGGGTTAGGGTTAGGGTTAGGGTTAGGGTTAGGGTTAGGGTTAGGGTTAGGGTTAGGGTTAGGGTTAGGGTTAGGGTTAGGGTTAGGGTTAGGGTTAGGGTTAGGGTTAGGGTTAGGGTTAGGGTTAGGGTTAGGGTTAGGGTTAGGGTTAGGGTTAGGGTTAGGGTTAGGGTTAGGGTTAGGGTTAGGGTTAGGGTTAGGGTTAGGGTTAGGGTTAGGGTTAGGGTTAGGGTTAGGGTTAGGGTTAGGGTTAGGGTTAGGGTTAGGGTTAGGGTTAGGGTTAGGGTTAGGGTTAGGGTTAGGGTTAGGGTTAGGGTTAGGGTTAGGGTTAGGGTTAGGGTTAGGGTTAGGGTTAGGGTTAGGGTTAGGGTTAGGGTTAGGGTTAGGGTTAGGGTTAGGGTTAGGGTTAGGGTTAGGGTTAGGGTTAGGGTTAGGGTTAGGGTTAGGGTTAGGGTTAGGGTTAGGGTTAGGGTTAGGGTTAGGGTTAGGGTTAGGGTTAGGGTTAGGGTTAGGGTTAGGGTTAGGGTTAGGGTTAGGGTTAGGGTTAGGGTTAGGGTTAGGGTTAGGGTTAGGGTTAGGGTTAGGGTTAGGGTTAGGGTTAGGGTTAGGGTTAGGGTTAGGGTTAGGGTTAGGGTTAGGGTTAGGGTTAGGGTTAGGGTTAGGGTTAGGGTTAGGGTTAGGGTTAGGGTTAGGGTTAGGGTTAGGGTTAGGGTTAGGGTTAGGGTTAGGGTTAGGGTTAGGGTTAGGGTTAGGGTTAGGGTTAGGGTTAGGGTTAGGGTTAGGGTTAGGGTTAGGGTTAGGGTTAGGGTTAGGGTTAGGGTTAGGGTTAGGGTTAGGGTTAGGGTTAGGGTTAGGGTTAGGGTTAGGGTTAGGGTTAGGGTTAGGGTTAGGGTTAGGGTTAGGGTTAGGGTTAGGGTTAGGGTTAGGGTTAGGGTTAGGGTTAGGGTTAGGGTTAGGGTTAGGGTTAGGGTTAGGGTTAGGGTTAGGGTTAGGGTTAGGGTTAGGGTTAGGGTTAGGGTTAGGGTTAGGGTTAGGGTTAGGGTTAGGGTTAGGGTTAGGGTTAGGGTTAGGGTTAGGGTTAGGGTTAGGGTTAGGGTTAGGGTTAGGGTTAGGGTTAGGGTTAGGGTTAGGGTTAGGGTTAGGGTTAGGGTTAGGGTTAGGGTTAGGGTTAGGGTTAGGGTTAGGGTTAGGGTTAGGGTTAGGGTTAGGGTTAGGGTTAGGGTTAGGGTTAGGGTTAGGGTTAGGGTTAGGGTTAGGGTTAGGGTTAGGGTTAGGGTTAGGGTTAGGGTTAGGGTTAGGGTTAGGGTTAGGGTTAGGGTTAGGGTTAGGGTTAGGGTTAGGGTTAGGGTTAGGGTTAGGGTTAGGGTTAGGGTTAGGGTTAGGGTTAGGGTTAGGGTTAGGGTTAGGGTTAGGGTTAGGGTTAGGGTTAGGGTTAGGGTTAGGGTTAGGGTTAGGGTTAGGGTTAGGGTTAGGGTTAGGGTTAGGGTTAGGGTTAGGGTTAGGGTTAGGGTTAGGGTTAGGGTT